>NC_135234.1:413296203-413921203 GCF_051348905.1 Ranitomeya variabilis
TGTCGAAGTCGGATGGCAAGATGGTATACGGTTCTGCTTCCCATTGGTCATCGAGCTTGTGTAATCTCCTCTTTCGTTTAAGTACTTGCTCACCAGGTGACAGGGGAATCGCAGGAGCGTGTTGGTTGTAGTCCCTTTCTTGCTTCTGCCTAGCCTGGGCGAGACTTCTTTCTACACACTCTTGTACTTCGCGGTACCTTCGCTGCCTTTCTGCATCCCAATCCGCATCCGGCGAGGTATCTTCGGGTACTAGGACCCCCATGTCCAGATCAACGGGTAACCAACTAGATCTTCCTCGCATCAGGTACGCTGGAGTACAGTTGGTGGAACTTACGGGGATGTGATTGTACATATCCACTAAGTCAGGCAACTTTGTCGGCCACAGGTTCCGTTCCTCCACCGGTAAGGTCTTCAATAAATCAATTACCACCTGGTTCATCTTCTCGCACATCCCGTTGGTTTGAGGGTGGTACGGTGTAGTTCTGATCTTCTTACACCCGTACAACTGGCAGAATTCTTGGAACACTTCCGCTTCGAATGCAGGCCCCTGATCGGTCAGTACTTTCTCTGGGTAGCCATGGGGCCTACAAAAGTGCTGCTGGAAGGCCCTGGCGGCAGTCCTAGCTGTTAGATCCTTGACAGGCACAACCACCAAAAACCTGGAGTAGTGGTCCACGATGGTAAGGGCGTAGATATAGCCCGACCGGCTAGGTGTCAGCTTCACATGGTCCAGCGCGACCAGTTCGAGCGGCCGTTTGGTGATGATAGGCCGCAGGGGAGCCCGTTGACTGTCACGGTCCTTCCTGCGCAGACTACATGGACCACACTCCCGACACCACTTCTCAATGGTTCTCTTCATGCCAATCCAATAGAACCTCCCTCGGAGCAGCTTCTCCAGCTTCTTCCATCCGAAGTGTCCGGCTTCATCATGGTAGGCTCCCAGAACCATGGGCGCATCTCGCCTTGGCACCACTATCTGCCACACCAATTCATGAGTACGTGGGTCGATGCTCCTCCTGCACAACTTGCCATCATGGATAAACAGTTTGCTTCTCCCCTTCCACAGCTGTTGGGTCTCTTGTGGATCATCCGGGCCAGGGTGCAAGCCAGCCTGCGTCAAGAGTTCCTTCACCTGACGGACCGCGGGGTCACTATCCTGGGTTTCTGCCCATCCGTGGTGGGGCAGGGGATTCAGCGTGGCATCCGGTTGGTTCTTGTGCCTGTTCTTCACATGGTGAGAGTTCTGAGTGGCTTTGGGGCAATGGAAGGCAGGCAGCTCCACCTCTTCAAGTGCCTCCGGGTCTTCTCCCGCATCTGGCAAATTGGGCATTCGGGACAGAGCGTCGGCATTGGCATTCTGGTGCCCTGCCCGATATTTGATGGTGAAATCATAGTTGGACAGCCGGGCCATCCACCGCTGTTCCAAAGCCCCGAGTTTGGCAGTATCCAGATGCGTTAGCGGATTGTTGTCCGTGAAGACGGTGAATTTCGCAGAGGCCAGGTAGTGCTTAAACCTCTCTGTCACCGCCCAGACAAGGGCAAGGAATTCCAGTTTGAAGGAACTGTAGTTGTCAGGGTTCCTTTCCGTGGGACGGAGTTTCCTGCTGGCGTAAGCGATCACTCTTTCCTTGCCTTTCTGGACTTGAGACAGCACGGCTCCTAGTCCCACATTACTGGCATCTGTGTACAGCACAAACGGTTGGTCGTATTCGGGGTAAGCCAGTACCTCTTCCCCCGTCAGCGCCGACTTCAAGCAGGTGAAGGATTCCTCTAGCTCCCCGTTCCAGTCAAAGGGGGTGTTCTTCCCCCTGGTCTTCTTTGGTTGGCCCACCAACAGGTTTTGCAAGGGTGCGGCCTTTTTGGTGAAGTCTTTAATGAACCTCCGGTAATAGCCTACCAGCCCGAGGAACTGCCGGACTTCGTGGAGGTCACTGGGCTTTGGCCAGTCCTTGATCACTGTGACCTTGTCGGGGTCTGGGGCCACTCCTTCAGCGCTCACCACATGGCCCAGGTACTGCACTTTAGGTTTCAACAGATGACACTTGGACGGTTTCACTTTTAGGCCGAAGTTGGACAAGGCTTCAAACACCTCGGCCAAGTGCTTCAGATGGTCTTCGTAGGTTTTAGAGAAGACTATGACGTCATCCAGATATAGCAGCACGGTTTCAAAGTTCAGGTGTCCCAGGCAGCTCTCCATCATCCTCTGGAACGTTCCGGGAGCATTGCACAATCCGAAGGGCATGTAGTTGAACTCACAGAGGCCCATTGGCGTCGTGAAGGCCGTCTTCTCTTTGTCCGCCTCCGCCACAGGAACCTGCCAGTACCCACTGGTGAGATCTAAGGTAGAGAAGTAGTTAGCAGATTTTAAGGCAGCCAGAGACTCCTCTATCCTGGGCAGTGGGTATGCGTCCTTATGTGTAATGCGATTCAACTGCCTGTAATCAACACACATCCTCATTGTACCATCTTTCTTTTTAACGAGGACTAACGGAGCTGCCCAGGGGCTACAGCTGTCTCTCACCACCCCAGCCTCCTTCATTTCCCGCAACATGTCCTTGGCACACTGGTAATGAGCTGGGGGTACAGGGCGATATCTCTCTTTTATGGGTCGGTGATCTCCCGTGGGGATGTGATGTTGGATCCCTTTCACCTGCCCAAAATCTAAGGGGTGTTTGCTGAATACCTGCTCGTACTCGTGTACTACCCTGTAAGCCCCCTGTATTTGATGAGATGGGGTAGAGTCAGTGCCCACATGCAATTCCCGACACCAGTCTTTCGAGTGCTCTGCAGAACCTTTGTTCTCCGCCACGTTTGACGGGACCAAGGGTTCAGGTGTCTGTATTACACTATTATTGACAGTGAACAGTTTGGCGAGCGTGGTATACTTGGTTAGGTGGACCTCTTCCTCCCCACAATTGAGGACACGTACGGGCACTCTCCCCTGTCGGACGCCGACCACCCCCCGGGCTGTCAGAACAGTAGGCCTATTGTCTGAATATACAGGTTCTACCAAGGCCTGGTAGTCCCTACCCCTGAGGCCTATGGCTGCTCGACACCATATTAACATTTCACTCTTGGGAGGTATCGCGATGGGGTTTGAATCACTTACAGTGACACGACCAATCTCACCACCAGTCAGCTCTACCTGCTGTCTCTGCATCAGAGCCCTGATTTCCTTCTGCAGGGCACGTTGCTCACTGTGGCCAGCGTTTTCTGCCACCTGTTGCAACAAAACAATCACTTCTGCAAGACAATTTTCTATAACATTAGTACCAAGAGTCATCATGGGATTACATTCTCGACGATCAATATCTACAATCACAATCCCTTGGGCTTTCAATTCCACCCGCCCCACTTTGATGGTGACCTCCTTATACCCCACTTGTGGCAACGGCTGACCATTACTGGCGATTATGGTGAAATCATCGTCAGGGCCACGAGTAATATCAGCGTCCTCCCAATACCGTTTGTAGAGCACGTAAGGTATAGTCGTCACCTGAGAACCGGTGTCCAGCAAAGCATTCAAGGGGATTCCATCAATCACTACAGGGAGAACTGGTCGTCCTCCAATATACTTGGTTCTCCAATGCTGCGGGCCTGACCGTCCTACTCCTGGGGGTTGGCCCTTTGCCCCAGGGGTTGCTCGTTTAAAGGACAGTACCTTGCAAGATGGCCCACCTGGTGACAGCGGCGGCAGATGGGTCGTCCATCCTGGTGGAAGCGATCGTCGGGCCGGCTCCTGGTCGGTGGGGTCCTCCTCTGTCGCATCCAAGGGACATCCTCCGGGCTGGAAGCCAACTGGATCTTCCCTTTGGGGGTCTCCTGTAGGGACTGCACCGTCCGGGCCAGGGCAGCAACGCTCTTGGTTAGCTCTTGCATCTGGAGACGGAGTCCTGCAGGGGAGTCGTCCTCGAAGCTCTGGGCGTCGGCCTCCGCGGCAACTGGGGTATCCGATGCCACCTCCTGGTGGTATGTGAGAGCAGGGCGCCTGGGTGGTACTGCGCGGCTGGGCTGTCGCTCCTGCAATGCCTGGATAGCTTTATCTTTAAACTGCGCAAAAGTCAAGTCTGGATTTTGCATGGCCAGGAAGTGCAATTGGCCCCGCTGGTGACTGCACAGGAGCCCCTCAATGAACCGTTCCTTCAGGATTTTATCCTCATCCTGCATGCTGCCGGGGTCACTCTGCTTAATGGCCCGCATCGCTTCCTGGAGATTAAGGGCATAGTCCCGTAAGCTATCCTGTGACCTTTGTTTACATCCATAAAAAGTCAGTTTAATTTCTGTAGCAGTGCGAGTATCAAAGGTGGCTTTAAGCTTGGCAAAAATCTGTTGTGCAGTTTCTTTATCCTCAGCGGGCCAGGATTTCAATTCTCTCAGAGCCGCCCCAAAGAGTTGGCCGGTTATCATATGGACCTTCTGAGGCTCGGTTAGGGGATAGAACTCGAGCAGGCTGCAGAGCCCCTCTTTAAAGTCAGTGAACGTATGCGACTCCCCCGAGTATCGTGGGAGCCAGGCCGCTCCGGGCAGGTAGGGCATGGAGAAGGGCATTATGGCTTTTGCATTAGCGGCAGTGTCCGACTGGCTGATGGGGGCAGCGGGTTCTGCGGCAGCCCGTGGTGGTATTAGGGCCGCGGCTTCGCCCGCTGCGGGGACCGGAGCTGCCCCTGCGTCCGCGGCTGCGACCGCCACCTCCTCTCCTCCCGACTCGGACATGGCCGTCCCTTCCTCCCACTAACCTGCTGGAGGTCGGAGTTCCTCTTCCGGGATTGGCGCCTCACCGCGCTTTCCGTTCCGCGCTTCTTTTGGCTGATCCCGCCCACGTAGCTAAGGCTCCTCCCTCCGCGCGCGGCAAAGGCGAATTTTGGCGGTAACTTTCCGCGGCAAGCAGTAGCACACAGTTCTCTCAATAAAGTACAGTCCAAGCATGATAAATCACAGTTCCAAGGCACACATGACCTGATTCTTCAGGCTTAAGTAAATCCTGTTCGTGACGCCAAGTTTGGAGCGCCCCCACACCGCCGCAGGGCCGAGGGGTACCCGGAGCCGGGCCTCTGAGTTTCAGTCCTGGGGTTGTCACGGTGGCTAGACCCGGTCCGTGGCCCTGTCTGTCAGTGGGGGACGTCCGGTGCAATAAGTGGTGTTGTAACGGTGCAGGTCGCGGTAAATAATGAGGACACCAGGTTGCAGTCTCTTTACCTCTTTACTGAAGATGTTGGAGACCTCAGTCCAGAGCGCTGTTAACTGGGTTTTCAGAGACCGGCCGGTCCAACGACACATCAGGAGTTCTCCTTACAGGTGGGAATCAGTATCTACCTTCTAGCGCTGTGTGTTGTAGTTCTTCCCTGCTGAGCTCCCGGGATAGTCCTCACAACTGTTTCTTTCTGTCTCTACTGTTCTTTCTCCGTCCTCCAGGTGATATGGTAGGACGCACCCGTATGACGGGGTAGGCCTGGAGTTCTTCCGGGACCCTAGAGTCGCCCCTCTCCCACAGCTGCCTCCGTTGTCTGCTTAGGTGTTAAGTGAGACAGCCAACATGTAATTAGCTGTCCTGCCGTGGTTTGCAATGTACTTAAAGTCTCTTACTTGCTCGGCGTTCCGGCCACCGATTGTTTGCGCCTCAGAAGGATGTTGCCTCGGTCTAACAGCAGGACCCCTTCTGGTATTTCTCCTTTTCTGTATTCCCGTTGTTTACTGGTTAGTTCTGCTCTGAGGAGTCTGCCAGGATCCCATCCCTGACAGGTCCTCTCACTAGCTCTTCCCAGCTACTTCTCCCTGTCTTCCTGTCCAACCCCCAGTTTTACCATAGTGTGAGGAGTGGCCTACTAGATAGGACCACCCCCCCTGGTGGCCGGAGTGTGAAGTGTAGTGAGGTGTTACCTGGTCAGAGAAACTCCTTTAATGCAATCAGACGTACCATAGCTCCCCATAGTGGCGGAGCCACAGTACTGCAACAACCAGGACTCTGGGGTGCTGCAGTATCATTTCAGAAAGGTAAATTTAAAACTGGTGTATGTACCAATGGTTACACATGCAATACAGAGTTGGTTGAGGGCTCATTTTTTAATAAAGGTTATACTTTAAAGGTTTTTTTGGGGAGGTGATTTTGTATGATGATGTGGTAAATATATTTTTACATGGTGGGTTCACATTTCAAATTATTATTTTTTTTTTGGACATGGAAATGAATGGTTAGATGCACCTGTTTTTGGGTTTTGGTGTTCACCTTGATGAACATTTCTCACATCATTTTAGCAGGGTGTTTATCGTTAAACATTACCTAGTTCGGGGGTGGTCTAACTATAAATCCATTATACTTATTACAGGTACACCAGGGACCACATCCACTGACCAGCCCACCAGGACTACATCTTCACATCTTTAAAAGTAAGTTTTGAAGACCCCAAATCTGCTACTTCAATGTGTAGAGCAGATTGCAAGTGTCTTTTAACTTACAGACACACCAGGACCACAGCCACCGGCCTTCCTACCAGGACCACATCCACTGACCAGCCCACCAGGACCACATCTTCACATCTTTAAAAGTAAGTTTTGAAGACCCCAAATCTGCTACTTCAATGTGTAGAGCAGATTGCAAGTGTCTTTTAACTTACAGAGACACCAGGACCACAGCCACCGGCCTTCCTACCAGGACCACATCCACTGACCAGCCCACCAGGACCACATCTTCACATCTTTAAAAGTAAGTTTTGAAGACCCCAAATCTGCTACTTCAATGTGTAGAGCAGATTGCAAGTGTCTTTTAACTTACAGAGACACCAGGACCACAGCCACCGGCCTTCCTATCAGGACCACATCCACTGACCAGCCCACCAGGACCACATCTTCACATCTTTAAAAGTAAGTTTTGAAGACCCCAAATCTGCTACTTCAATGTGTAGAGCAGATTGCAAGTGTCTTTTAACTTACAGAGACACCAGGACCACAGCCACCGGCCTTCCTACCAGGACCACATCCACTGACCAGCCCACCAGGACCACATCTTCACATCTTTAAAAGTAAGTTTTGAAGACCCCAAATCTGCTACTTCAATGTGTAGAGCAGATTGCAAGTGTCTTTTAACTTACAGAGACACCAGGACCACAGCCACCGGCCTTCCCACCGCCACAATATCCTCTTCTGACAGCCCTCCTCCACAGCAACAGCGTGTATCGGTAAGTTAACCAAAAAATTGAAAATTTTTTTTTTGTTAATTTACATTTTTGTTAATCACTACATGCATAAATTATGTTTAAACAGGAAGCTGAATCAGATGAGGAGCTGTCAGAAGGGGCCGAGACGGGTGGAGAGATGCAAGTGGAGGAGGAACCAAGTGTAAGTAGTGGTGAAACAGTTGCTTCACACATCACACTGCACCATACCCAAAACAGATTTTCATATATAACTTAACACAGAAAACATATGCCTACGTTAATGTAGCGCCCCCCCACTGCTGCAGGGCCGAGGGGTACCCGGTACCGGGCCTGTGAGTCTCTGCTCTGGGGTTGTCACGGTGGCTAGACCCGGTCCGTGACCCTGCTGAGGGGCGTACAGTAATAGAAGTGGATGGTGGTGGTGGTGCGGTGTAGTGCCGGTCGCAGTTAATAACGAGGACACCAGGTTGCAGTCTCTTTACCTCTTTACTGAAGACTTCAGGTGCCCAATCCAGGGCACTGTTAACCGGGCTGTCTGAGACCGGCCGGTCCGAGGGCACATCAGGAGTCCCCTTCACAGGTGGGAATCAGCGTCTACCTTCTAGCGCCTGTGTGTTGTAGTCCTTCCCTGCTGAGCACCCCCGGGATAGTCCTCACAACTGCTTCTGTCTGTCTCTGATGCTCATTCTCTCCATCCCCCAGATGATATGGTTAGGACGCACCCGTATGACGGGGTAGGCCTGGAGTTCTTCCGGGACTCTAGAGTCGCCCCTCTCCCACAGCTGCCTCCGTTGTCTGCTTAGGTGTTTTAGTGAGACAGCCAACCTATAATTGGCTGTCCGGCCGTGGTTTGAAGTAATGCTTGTAGTCTCTTACTTGCTCGGCGTTCCGGCCACCGACTGTTGCCCCTCAGAAGGATGTTGCCTCGATCTTACAGCACGACTCCTTCTGGTTCTATCACTTCTTTGCTGTATCCCCGTTGCTCACTGGTTTGTGCTATTCTTAGAAGTCTGCCAGGATCCCATCCCTGACAGGTCCTCTCACTAGCTCTTCCCAGTTACTTCTCCCTGTCTTCCTGTCCAACCCCCAGTTTTACCAGAGTGTGAGGAGTGGCCTACTAGATAGAACCACTCCCCCTGGTGGCCGGAGTGTGAAGTGTAGTGTGAGTGTTACCTGATCAGGTGAACTCCTTTAGTGCAGTCAGACATAACATCACTCCCCTTAGCGGCAGAGCGACATTACTGCAACGACCAGGACTCTGGGGCGCTGCACTCCCCCCTGGTTAAATCCAGTACTCCCAGACTGGGAAAACAAGAACAACAATACATGTTAACAGGAAACACACAACAATTTGAAATATCATAAACAATTAAACATAACAGTGCTTCCCTTTATGGGAGGTGAGGACTTCTTGAACGTTGCGAAAGTTAGGTCATGCACAGTTTATGACTCTCAGTTCAGTGATTGAAACAGCCGGGACTCCGGGTAAACAAAGGGGTCCCCTTTTAGAAGTTTTTGGAGCAATTCACTGTCCATTACTCCGTTGTCCATTTTTAAAACCTCCATAAAATGGAATACTTTATTAAATGTTACACTAAAAAATGTATAACCCTTATCCAATAAATCAGTTTAATAGGGCAATAGACCCCAATATGTAAAAACACGCCTTATACCAAAAATATATATCCTAATACAAGTGATACAACAAAGGTGGTACTCAATATATACCTAAAGGGTGTCAGGATATATGTGCACTACTCCTAACACTAAGGCAGAAAATAAATATGCCACCCTATGGTAACTCCCTACCTGGATGCGGGGGTTGGCACCCTAAGAAAATACGAGAATAGTGCCCCCGCTCGTACGGTGGCTGTCCCTAGTCTCCTAAAGATACCCTAAAAAGGGAAAGAGTGGGAAACAGAAGGCCAGTGGGCTGTATTAACTTGTCCAAATGTGTAATACCAATAATGCAGTATATTAGGTACAAATACTACGGTGTGCTGTAAGATAGGGATAGAGGTACAAGTTGATTATCACTGATTTAAGGAAAGAAAAATATAAGACATATACAATATATCCAGTATGAATGGAAAACCAATACCATGAACTACATAACTGTCATAAAAGACAACAATAACACCAAGCCCCCACCAAATACACCTGGATATGGACAATTTAATGCTTAATCATCTCAATAGGAAATGCAGTAAATGATGAGGACACATATAAATAAAGATTGTAGTATACTCATCTCCTGCAATAAATAGCCCAGCCGAGCGTCCCTCCAGTGTAGTGGCTCATAAAGGTGAATCAGGGCAAACCAGCTCCGTAAAAACCTCTCGACGCGTTTCCCCCATAACCATGGGTTCATCAGGAGAGTTTAGGATATCAACATGGCAGAAAACGATATATGCAAATACAGATGAAGATAAGGCTGCAGCGACATACCAGATGCTTGTTGTTTAAATAGATGGTCTCCCAGCAAGGAAACAAGTATGTTTCCTGATTCCTGACAGAAAAACTGTGGCCGTATCTAGGTACAAGGTACAAGCTTAATAAATGTGAATAGAGCCATACAAACCGCCATCTTAATGAAGTATATAGCGGCCCCACACGGAAGTATATAATGAAAACTGCCTCCATCGGCCTCATCACACCGCTGGTGTCCGGTGTGAGCGCTAGAAACAGCGCATGCGCCGGCCTCATAGAGAAATAGAGTAAAAGCCCCTTACGGCGCCATGATGCTGGAGTACAGAGTAGCGCTGTATAGATGAAAGATAGCGCACACACCGGAGTGCACAAATAAGTGCGGTTTATCCAACAGCAAGTTTATCTTTACTTTGGGGGACAGATAATACCCCGGACATATGTATTAAGATGATGTCAATGCACAAATACTCATTATGATAAATATATCGGCATGAGGACAGAAGGGGCAAAATATATTGAGCATATTCATATATATGCATGTAGGTAAAACATGAAAGGTTTAATAATGAATGAATACCCTTATTGGTAATACATAAAGCAAGTACATAAACGGCAAAATAGGTAAGTTAATATGTTAGACAGACCACTACATAAAGACAAACGACATGGTGACGCTGCAAAACAAATTATAATATATAAAATGGATAAATACAAATAGATATTATACACCGAGAGAAATAACCCGGACAAGGCTAGCTAATATTCATATCTATATAGACCCATCAAAGGAAGCAGCAATAATTTTGCTGCTCATTTAATCCATATGGTGCAAGAGTGCGCAGCTTAAAAATCCATTGACACTCCTTTTGGAGGAGCAACTTATCAAGGTTACCACCCCTAGAATTACGTCGCACAACCTCAAGTACACAGAAGGAAATCGCTTTATTGTCATTCGCATGAACACACCTAATATGTTTGGCTATTGGTGTGTCCCGCTGATGTTTTATGTCCCCCAGATGTTCACCATCGTGATAATCAGACTTATATCTCGTCATCAGAAACGGATAACTCTGGTAGTGAGAGATCTAATTCGAGCAATAGGTGGAGGCAAAGGGGTAGGACACGAGGTAGTCGTATGAATATTAGCTAGCCTTGTCCGGGTTATTTCTCTCGGTGTATAATATCTATTTGTATTTATCCATTTTATATATTATAATTTGTTTTGCAGCGTCACCATGTCGTTTGTCTTTATGTAGTGGTCTGTCTAACATATTAACTTACCTATTTTGCCGTTTATGTACTTGCTTTATGTATTACCAATAAGGGTATTCATTCATTATTAAACCTTTCATGTTTTACCTACATGCGTATATATGAATATGCTCAATATATTTTGCCCCTTCTGTCCTCATGCCGATATATTTATCATAATGAGTATTTGTGCATTGACATCATCTTAATACATATGTCCGGGGTATTATCTGTCCCCCAAAGTAAAGATAAACTTGCTGTTGGATAAACCGCACTTATTTGTGCACTCCGGTGTGTGCGCTATCTTTCATCTATACAGCGCTACTCTGTACTCCAGCATCATGGCGCCGTAAGGGGCTTTTACTCTATTTCTCTATGAGGCCGGCGCATGCGCTGTTTCTAGCGCTCACACCGGACACCAGCGGTGTGATGAGGCCGATGGAGGCAGTTTTCATTATATACTTCCGTGTGGGGCCGCTATATACTTCATTAAGATGGCGGTTTGTATGGCTCTATTCACATTTATTAAGCTTGTACCTTGTACCTAGATACGGCCACAGTTTTTCTGTCAGGAATCAGGAAACATACTTGTTTCCTTGCTGGGAGACCATCTATTTAAACAACAAGCATCTGGTATGTCGCTGCAGCCTTATCTTCATCTGTATTTGCATATATCGTTTTCTGCCATGTTGATATCCTAAACTCTCCTGATGAACCCATGGTTATGGGGGAAACGCGTCGAGAGGTTTTTACGGAGCTGGTTTGCCCTGATTCACCTTTATGAGCCACTACACTGGAGGGACGCTCGGCTGGGCTATTTATTGCAGGAGATGAGTATACTACAATCTTTATTTATATGTGTCCTCATCATTTACTGCATTTCCTATTGAGATGATTAAGCATTAAATTGTCCATATCCAGGTGTATTTGGTGGGGGCTTGGTGTTATTGTTGTCTTTTATGACAGTTATGTAGTTCATGGTATTGGTTTTCCATTCATACTGGATATATTGTATATGTCTTATATTTTTCTTTCCTTAAATCAGTGATAATCAACTTGTACCTCTATCCCTATCTTACAGCACACCGTAGTATTTGTACCTAATATACTGCATTATTGGTATTACACATTTGGACAAGTTAATACAGCCCACTGGCCTTCTGTTTCCCACTCTTTCCCTTTTTAGGGTATCTTTAGGAGACTAGGGACAGCCACCGTACGAGCGGGGGCACTATTCTCGTATTTTCTTAGGGTGCCAACCCCCGCATCCAGGTAGGGAGTTACCATAGGGTGGCATATTTATTTTCTGCCTTAGTGTTAGGAGTAGTGCACATATATCCTGACACCCTTTAGGTATATATTGAGTACCACCTTTGTTGTATCACTTGTATTAGGATATATATTTTTGGTATAAGGCGTGTTTTTACATATTGGGGTCTATTGCCCTATTAAACTGATTTATTGGATAAGGGTTATACATTTTTTAGTGTAACATTTAATAAAGTATTCCATTTTATGGGGGTTTTTCTTCTCTTTGTAAGCCACTTTTTGCCTTCCCTCATTAATTACCTTTTTGGTAGTAAGTCATTTATTGTTGTTGTTGTGTTTTTCTTTTTCCATGGCTAGTTTTTTATCTGGACCCATTAATACTGGGCAATGGTTAGAGGATGCGAATTTAGCCTTTTCTACTGACAGTGGTCGGGCAGGAGCCAGTAGCTCAATTTCCATTAAAAATCTATTTAATGAACTTTTTGTGGGGTACAAAAATAACATCAAATCATTTTGGGAAATTAAGGCCCTTGAAAATTATCTTAAAAACAATATTGTTCCTAGTGGTCTGAGGATTCGGCTTCTTCCGTCTCCTAGGTTGGTCAATCCTCAATTGTTGGAGGCCTGGCAACGAGAGTCCATTGAATCCTCTTGTAGGTTTATGAGAATTCTGATTGAGGAGGAGAAGATCAATTTTGAACGTACTAGAAAGATATTAGGAGAACTCATAGAAAAAGCGTTAGTATTTAGATCTGACCCCGAATTTACGAGGAGGGAATCTTTGTTACAGACCTCTGTGGAAAAATTTCAGGCAAATATTAAGGATAGGAAGCATTTCCAATTCACAAGAGATTATACGGAATTTAAAGAAAATAGGGCTTATAATTTCGTGAACCCCCATCGTGATAATCAGACTTATATCTCGTCATCAGAAACGGATAACTCTGGTAGTGAGAGATCTAATTCGAGCAATAGGTGGAGGCAAAGGGGTAGGACACGAGGTAGAGGACAAAGACAAAGACAGAGATGGCAAGGTCATGGCACATATGTACATACCCCTATGGGCATCACCAGTATGGGTATGCAGGCACAAGGAGGCATACCAACCAGTATGGGCATACAGGTACAAGGAGGTATACAAACAAACAGCTCCAACACTGGTTTGGGCGAGTCATCCCTCCCCATGCAAGCATCTGGCTCTACACTCTCCTTGCCGTCCTCCTCTCCTTTTTTGGAGCAGAGGGCCCCACTTGGCTACCCACTGAGAAACAGAATGGCTTAGCACATGTGGGGTCTAGTCAAATCATTAACCTGAGTAGTTATAAGTTATCATTTGATGAATGTAATGTCCTTTACAAGGGTCTTAATTTTGTCCCTACAACTAAGTTCGATGTTTTTGGTTGGGTTAAAGATATTAATTTGTTCGCACGCAAACTTAAATGGCATAAGTTCCATCTTGATAAGGACAGAGAAAGGTGTGCAGATTTGGGTATTTCGGTCGATGATCTTGAAGCTGTTGATATCCTGACTGACTTATTGAGGGATAATGAACGCAATGATGGCTTAGGTCCCTTTACACCACTTAAACGCAAGAGTACGAGGGTACCCCCGGCTGGGGGTTTGGACTCTATTGATATTTTTCTCAAAGTGGTGGAGGATGACCTACAGAGGATCGATCCCAAAGGGAGGAGGGATACTCTATCGTCTAATCTTACTAGATCTGAAATGTTGGCTCTAACTGAATTAGAAAAAAACAGAGACATAATAATTAAGCCCTCCGATAAGGGGGGCAACATAGTCATAATGAACCATGACCAATATATGTCGATGTGTAAGTTGATACTTGATGATAGAGAGACATATGAAATTCTCAATAAGGATCCAACTCCTCAGTATACAGATATGTTAATGTGCCTTCTGACCAGGGGCCTTGATCTCAGATTGATTACCAAAGACGAATTTGAGTTTCTCTCCCCCTCCTTCCCTCTGGTACCTGCCTTCTATTGTCTACCTAAGGTTCATAAGGGACTTCTGCCCCTTAAAGGTCGCCCTATAGTGTCGGGGGTTAATTCTGTGGGCCAGAATGTGGGGGTCTATATTGATAAGATCCTCCGCCCTTTTGTTGTGTCTCTGCCCTCATACCTTAGGGACACCCTGGACTTACTTACCAAACTCGAGGATCTGGACGTTGATACCAACACTTTCTTGGCGTCCATTGATGTGGAAGCGTTGTATAGTAACATTCCGCATGAGGCAGGTATCAGGGGGATGGAGTTTTTCCTCAATACACGTGCCACCCAATGTATTCCGCACAACAAGTTTGTGGTTGAATTAATGACATTCATATTGAACCATAATTGCTTTCTCTTCTTCGGTAAGACCTACCACCAGCTCAGGGGGACGGCGATGGGGAGTTCCTGTGCCCCATCGTATGCTAACCTCTTCCTGGGCTGGTGGGAGGAGACCGTTATTTTTGTGGAAGGAGCTTGGTGGTTCCCTAAGATTTTATTTTGGTCGAGATTTATCGACGATGTGTTCGTATTATGGTCAGGCACTATTACTGAATTTAATCAGTTCATTTTGTGTATTAACAAGAATAACATCAATATGAGGTTCACATCTGAGATTCAGGAAGAATCCATCAACTTTCTTGACCTTAATATAAGTAAGGATCAGAGGGGTGGGCTTACCACCAAGACTTTTAGAAAACCCACTTCCACTAATGGTCTCCTTAGATGGGATAGTTTCCATCCTCGCCCCCTGCGTAAAGGGATCCCCAAAGGACAATTTCTACGCATCAGGAGAAACTGCTCTAATAATCATGATTTTTTTGAGCAGGCTTATGATCTTAGGTGTAGATTTGGCCAGAGGGGTTACCCTGGGGAGGTTCTGGATGGGGCTTTGAGACATGCATCTGGCTGTCGCCGGCAGGTTTTGCTTCATCCACCACGCCAAGAGGACGTGCCGGAGATACCGAGAATTATTGGTATGTTTGATGATAGATCTAGTGCAGTACAAAACATCCTGAAAAAACATTGGGGGATTTTGAGGGCGGATCCTGACCTTAAGGATTTTGTTCCCTCTACCCCAAGAATCACATATAAGAAGGGCAGGTCGATTAAGGACCGTTTGGTCCATAGTTTTTATGAACGCCCCACAGCACCTGGTACGTGGCTTGATCGTAAACCATGTGGTACATTTAGATGTGGCTGTTGTAAATTTTGTCCATGGGTGAGAAAGGAGAAAACATTCAAGGGCACCACATCGAGTAAGATCTACTACATGAGAGATTTTGCCAATTGTAAATCTGAGGGAGTGGTATACATGGCCACCTGTTTATGTCCACTCAGTTATATTGGGAAGACTAAGAGAGAGTTACGGAGGCGTATAGGTGAACATCTGGGGGACATAAAACATCAGCGGGACACACCAATAGCCAAACATATTAGGTGTGTTCATGCGAATGACAATAAAGCGATTTCCTTCTGTGTACTTGAGGTTGTGCGACGTAACTCTAGGGGTGGTAACCTTGATAAGTTGCTCCTCCAAAAGGAGTGTCAATGGATTTTTAAGCTGCGCACTCTTGCACCATATGGATTAAATGAGCAGCAAAATTATTGCTGCTTCCTTTGATGGGTCTATATAGATATGAATATTAGCTAGCCTTGTCCGGGTTATTTCTCTCGGTGTATAATATCTATTTGTATTTATCCATTTTATATATTATAATTTGTTTTGCAGCGTCACCATGTCGTTTGTCTTTATGTAGTGGTCTGTCTAACATATTAACTTACCTATTTTGCCGTTTATGTACTTGCTTTATGTATTACCAATAAGGGTATTCATTCATTATTAAACCTTTCATGTTTTACCTACATGCGTATATATGAATATGCTCAATATATTTTGCCCCTTCTGTCCTCATGCCGATATATTTATCATAATGAGTATTTGTGCATTGACATCATCTTAAAACATATGTCCGGGGTATTATCTGTCCCCCAAAGTAAAGATAAACTTGCTGTTGGATAAACCGCACTTATTTGTGCACTCCGGTGTGTGCGCTATCTTTCATCTATACAGCGCTACTCTGTACTCCAGCATCATGGCGCCGTAAGGGGCTTTTACTCTATTTCTCTATGAGGCCGGCGCATGCGCTGTTTCTAGCGCTCACACCGGACACCAGCGGTGTGATGAGGCCGATGGAGGCAGTTTTCATTATATACTTCCGTGTGGGGCCGCTATATACTTCATTAAGATGGCGGTTTGTATGGCTCTATTCACATTTATTAAGCTTGTACCTTGTACCTAGATACGGCCACAGTTTTTCTGTCAGGAATCAGGAAACATACTTGTTTCCTTGCTGGGAGACCATCTATTTAAACAACAAGCATCTGGTATGTCGCTGCAGCCTTATCTTCATCTGTATTTGCATATATCGTTTTCTGCCATGTTGATATCCTAAACTCTCCTGATGAACCCATGGTTATGGGGGAAACGCGTCGAGAGGTTTTTACGGAGCTGGTTTGCCCTGATTCACCTTTATGAGCCACTACACTGGAGGGACGCTCGGCTGGGCTATTTATTGCAGGAGATGAGTATACTACAATCTTTATTTATATGTGTCCTCATCATTTACTGCATTTCCTATTGAGATGATTAAGCATTAAATTGTCCATATCCAGGTGTATTTGGTGGGGGCTTGGTGTTATTGTTGTCTTTTATGACAGTTATGTAGTTCATGGTATTGGTTTTCCATTCATACTGGATATATTGTATATGTCTTATATTTTTCTTTCCTTAAATCAGTGATAATCAACTTGTACCTCTATCCCTATCTTACAGCACACCGTAGTATTTGTACCTAATATACTGCATTATTGGTATTACACATTTGGACAAGTTAATACAGCCCACTGGCCTTCTGTTTCCCACTCTTTCCCTTTTTAGGGTATCTTTAGGAGACTAGGGACAGCCACCGTACGAGCGGGGGCACTATTCTCGTATTTTCTTAGGGTGCCAACCCCCGCATCCAGGTAGGGAGTTACCATAGGGTGGCATATTTATTTTCTGCCTTAGTGTTAGGAGTAGTGCACATATATCCTGACACCCTTTAGGTATATATTGAGTACCACCTTTGTTGTATCACTTGTATTAGGATATATATTTTTGGTATAAGGCGTGTTTTTACATATTGGGGTCTATTGCCCTATTAAACTGATTTATTGGATAAGGGTTATACATTTTTTAGTGTAACATTTAATAAAGTATTCCATTTTATGGGGGTTTTTCTTCTCTTTGTAAGCCACTTTTTGCCTTCCCTCATTAATTACCTTTTTGGTAGTAAGTCATTTATTGTTGTTGTTGTGTTTTTCTTTTTCCATGGCTAGTTTTTTATCTGGACCCATTAATACTGGGCAATGGTTAGAGGATGCGAATTTAGCCTTTTCTACTGACAGTGGTCGGGCAGGAGCCAGTAGCTCAATTTCCATTAAAAATCTATTTAATGAACTTTTTGTGGGGTACAAAAATAACATCAAATCATTTTGGGAAATTAAGGCCCTTGAAAATTATCTTAAAAACAATATTGTTCCTAGTGGTCTGAGGATTCGGCTTCTTCCGTCTCCTAGGTTGGTCAATCCTCAATTGTTGGAGGCCTGGCAACGAGAGTCCATTGAATCCTCTTGTAGGTTTATGAGAATTCTGATTGAGGAGGAGAAGATCAATTTTGAACGTACTAGAAAGATATTAGGAGAACTCATAGAAAAAGCGTTAGTATTTAGATCTGACCCCGAATTTACGAGGAGGGAATCTTTGTTACAGACCTCTGTGGAAAAATTTCAGGCAAATATTAAGGATAGGAAGCATTTCCAATTCACAAGAGATTATACGGAATTTAAAGAAAATAGGGCTTATAATTTCGTGAACCCCCATCGTGATAATCAGACTTATATCTCGTCATCAGAAACGGATAACTCTGGTAGTGAGAGATCTAATTCGAGCAATAGGTGGAGGCAAAGGGGTAGGACACGAGGTAGAGGACAAAGACAAAGACAGAGATGGCAAGGTCATGGCACATATGTACATACCCCTATGGGCATCACCAGTATGGGTATGCAGGCACAAGGAGGCATACCAACCAGTATGGGCATACAGGTACAAGGAGGTATACAAACAAACAGCTCCAACACTGGTTTGGGCGAGTCATCCCTCCCCATGCAAGCATCTGGCTCTACACTCTCCTTGCCGTCCTCCTCTCCTTTTTTGGAGCAGAGGGCCCCACTTGGCTACCCACTGAGAAACAGAATGGCTTAGCACATGTGGGGTCTAGTCAAATCATTAACCTGAGTAGTTATAAGTTATCATTTGATGAATGTAATGTCCTTTACAAGGGTCTTAATTTTGTCCCTACAACTAAGTTCGATGTTTTTGGTTGGGTTAAAGATATTAATTTGTTCGCACGCAAACTTAAATGGCATAAGTTCCATCTTGATAAGGACAGAGAAAGGTGTGCAGATTTGGGTATTTCGGTCGATGATCTTGAAGCTGTTGATATCCTGACTGACTTATTGAGGGATAATGAACGCAATGATGGCTTAGGTCCCTTTACACCACTTAAACGCAAGAGTACGAGGGTACCCCCGGCTGGGGGTTTGGACTCTATTGATATTTTTCTCAAAGTGGTGGAGGATGACCTACAGAGGATCGATCCCAAAGGGAGGAGGGATACTCTATCGTCTAATCTTACTAGATCTGAAATGTTGGCTCTAACTGAATTAGAAAAAAACAGAGACATAATAATTAAGCCCTCCGATAAGGGGGGCAACATAGTCATAATGAACCATGACCAATATATGTCGATGTGTAAGTTGATACTTGATGATAGAGAGACATATGAAATTCTCAATAAGGATCCAACTCCTCAGTATACAGATATGTTAATGTGCCTTCTGACCAGGGGCCTTGATCTCAGATTGATTACCAAAGACGAATTTGAGTTTCTCTCCCCCTCCTTCCCTCTGGTACCTGCCTTCTATTGTCTACCTAAGGTTCATAAGGGACTTCTGCCCCTTAAAGGTCGCCCTATAGTGTCGGGGGTTAATTCTGTGGGCCAGAATGTGGGGGTCTATATTGATAAGATCCTCCGCCCTTTTGTTGTGTCTCTGCCCTCATACCTTAGGGACACCCTGGACTTACTTACCAAACTCGAGGATCTGGACGTTGATACCAACACTTTCTTGGCGTCCATTGATGTGGAAGCGTTGTATAGTAACATTCCGCATGAGGCAGGTATCAGGGGGATGGAGTTTTTCCTCAATACACGTGCCACCCAATGTATTCCGCACAACAAGTTTGTGGTTGAATTAATGACATTCATATTGAACCATAATTGCTTTCTCTTCTTCGGTAAGACCTACCACCAGCTCAGGGGGACGGCGATGGGGAGTTCCTGTGCCCCATCGTATGCTAACCTCTTCCTGGGCTGGTGGGAGGAGACCGTTATTTTTGTGGAAGGAGCTTGGTGGTTCCCTAAGATTTTATTTTGGTCGAGATTTATCGACGATGTGTTCGTATTATGGTCAGGCACTATTACTGAATTTAATCAGTTCATTTTGTGTATTAACAAGAATAACATCAATATGAGGTTCACATCTGAGATTCAGGAAGAATCCATCAACTTTCTTGACCTTAATATAAGTAAGGATCAGAGGGGTGGGCTTACCACCAAGACTTTTAGAAAACCCACTTCCACTAATGGTCTCCTTAGATGGGATAGTTTCCATCCTCGCCCCCTGCGTAAAGGGATCCCCAAAGGACAATTTCTACGCATCAGGAGAAACTGCTCTAATAATCATGATTTTTTTGAGCAGGCTTATGATCTTAGGTGTAGATTTGGCCAGAGGGGTTACCCTGGGGAGGTTCTGGATGGGGCTTTGAGACATGCATCTGGCTGTCGCCGGCAGGTTTTGCTTCATCCACCACGCCAAGAGGACGTGCCGGAGATACCGAGAATTATTGGTATGTTTGATGATAGATCTAGTGCAGTACAAAACATCCTGAAAAAACATTGGGGGATTTTGAGGGCGGATCCTGACCTTAAGGATTTTGTTCCCTCTACCCCAAGAATCACATATAAGAAGGGCAGGTCGATTAAGGACCGTTTGGTCCATAGTTTTTATGAACGCCCCACAGCACCTGGTACGTGGCTTGATCGTAAACCATGTGGTACATTTAGATGTGGCTGTTGTAAATTTTGTCCATGGGTGAGAAAGGAGAAAACATTCAAGGGCACCACATCGAGTAAGATCTACTACATGAGAGATTTTGCCAATTGTAAATCTGAGGGAGTGGTATACATGGCCACCTGTTTATGTCCACTCAGTTATATTGGGAAGACTAAGAGAGAGTTACGGAGGCGTATAGGTGAACATCTGGGGGACATAAAACATCAGCGGGACACACCAATAGCCAAACATATTAGGTGTGTTCATGCGAATGACAATAAAGCGATTTCCTTCTGTGTACTTGAGGTTGTGCGACGTAACTCTAGGGGTGGTAACCTTGATAAGTTGCTCCTCCAAAAGGAGTGTCAATGGATTTTTAAGCTGCGCACTCTTGCACCATATGGATTAAATGAGCAGCAAAATTATTGCTGCTTCCTTTGATGGGTCTATATAGATATGAATATTAGCTAGCCTTGTCCGGGTTATTTCTCTCGGTGTATAATATCTATTTGTATTTATCCATTTTATATATTATAATTTGTTTTGCAGCGTCACCATGTCGTTTGTCTTTATGTAGTGGTCTGTCTAACATATTAACTTACCTATTTTGCCGTTTATGTACTTGCTTTATGTATTACCAATAAGGGTATTCATTCATTATTAAACCTTTCATGTTTTACCTACATGCGTATATATGAATATGCTCAATATATTTTGCCCCTTCTGTCCTCATGCCGATATATTTATCATAATGAGTATTTGTGCATTGACATCATCTTAATACATATGTCCGGGGTATTATCTGTCCCCCAAAGTAAAGATAAACTTGCTGTTGGATAAACCGCACTTATTTGTGCACTCCGGTGTGTGCGCTATCTTTCATCTATACAGCGCTACTCTGTACTCCAGCATCATGGCGCCGTAAGGGGCTTTTACTCTATTTCTCTATGAGGCCGGCGCATGCGCTGTTTCTAGCGCTCACACCGGACACCAGCGGTGTGATGAGGCCGATGGAGGCAGTTTTCATTATATACTTCCGTGTGGGGCCGCTATATACTTCATTAAGATGGCGGTTTGTATGGCTCTATTCACATTTATTAAGCTTGTACCTTGTACCTAGATACGGCCACAGTTTTTCTGTCAGGAATCAGGAAACATACTTGTTTCCTTGCTGGGAGACCATCTATTTAAACAACAAGCATCTGGTATGTCGCTGCAGCCTTATCTTCATCTGTATTTGCATATATCGTTTTCTGCCATGTTGATATCCTAAACTCTCCTGATGAACCCATGGTTATGGGGGAAACGCGTCGAGAGGTTTTTACGGAGCTGGTTTGCCCTGATTCACCTTTATGAGCCACTACACTGGAGGGACGCTCGGCTGGGCTATTTATTGCAGGAGATGAGTATACTACAATCTTTATTTATATGTGTCCTCATCATTTACTGCATTTCCTATTGAGATGATTAAGCATTAAATTGTCCATATCCAGGTGTATTTGGTGGGGGCTTGGTGTTATTGTTGTCTTTTATGACAGTTATGTAGTTCATGGTATTGGTTTTCCATTCATACTGGATATATTGTATATGTCTTATATTTTTCTTTCCTTAAATCAGTGATAATCAACTTGTACCTCTATCCCTATCTTACAGCACACCGTAGTATTTGTACCTAATATACTGCATTATTGGTATTACACATTTGGACAAGTTAATACAGCCCACTGGCCTTCTGTTTCCCACTCTTTCCCTTTTTAGGGTATCTTTAGGAGACTAGGGACAGCCACCGTACGAGCGGGGGCACTATTCTCGTATTTTCTTAGGGTGCCAACCCCCGCATCCAGGTAGGGAGTTACCATAGGGTGGCATATTTATTTTCTGCCTTAGTGTTAGGAGTAGTGCACATATATCCTGACACCCTTTAGGTATATATTGAGTACCACCTTTGTTGTATCACTTGTATTAGGATATATATTTTTGGTATAAGGCGTGTTTTTACATATTGGGGTCTATTGCCCTATTAAACTGATTTATTGGATAAGGGTTATACATTTTTTAGTGTAACATTTAATAAAGTATTCCATTTTATGGGGGTTTTTCTTCTCTTTGTAAGCCACTTTTTGCCTTCCCTCATTAATTACCTTTTTGGTAGTAAGTCATTTTTAAAACCTGTAACAGAAGATATGCACACAAACATTTTCAACTAAATAGCAGCCCTCATTAATACCTCCAAGTTTTGTAGCGGAGTGGAGTTTGATTTTGAGTGCTGCGTGTGGACCTTCGCAGCGCAGTAGTCGCTATTGACCTAACAGGGCCCGCTATGCTTGCTACCGCTGGTGTAGTGCACTGTCTTCTGGCTACACTTCTAGTGAGTCTGGGTAGCACTGGCAGGCTAGAGATCTCAGGGCTGCTGCTACCAACAGTGGGTACGACAGATTCGCCGATAGCAGAGGGAGGATTTGCCGGTTCAACGGTTGGCATGGCATCTTCAGATCGGATCTGCTGAGCTGGCTGAGGCTGCAGGGCCGGATGATCTGGTACCACCATTGTTTCTGGTGGGTCCGTGTCATGATTCTCAATGGCGAGAGAACATAGCCCAGCATATATGAGAACTAGCTCTTGGAAGATGGAAACTATACTGACCATGAACTAAACCTGCCGCACAACTAGAAGTGGCCGGGTAGCATGCCTACGTTTTTTAACCCTAGATGCCCAGCGCCAGCCGGAGAACTACCTAATCCTAGCAGAGGAAAAGACAGTCCTGGCTCACCTCTAGAGAAATTTTCCCAAAAGGCAGACAGAGGCCCCCACATATATTGGCGGTGATTTTAGATGAAATGACAAACGTAGTATGAAAATAGGTTTAGCAAAATCGAGGTCCGCTTTCTAGATAGCAGGAAGACAGAAAGGACACTTTCATGGTCAGCAGAAAACCCTATCAAAACACCATCCAGAAATTCCTTTAAGACTCTAGCATTAACTCATAACACCAGAGTGGCAATTTCCGATCACAAGAGCTTTCCAGACACAGTAACGAAACAGCAGCTGTGAACAGGAACAAAATGCAAAAACACACAAGGACAAAAGTCCAACTTAGCTGGGAGTTGTCTAGTAGCAGGAACAAGCACAGAAGGCTTCTGATTACATTGTTGACCGGCAAGAAACTGACAGAGGAGCAAGGTTATATAGCGACTCCCACATCCTGATAGGAGCAGGTGAACAGAGGGGATGATGCACACAAGTTCAATTCCACAAGTGGCCACCGGGGGAGCCCAGAATCCAATTTCACAACAGTACCCCCCCCTCAAGGAGGGGGCACCGAACCCTCACCAGAACCACCAGGGCGATCAGGATGAGCCCTATGAAAGGCACGGACAAGATGGGAGGCATGAACATCAGAGGCAGTGACCCAAGAATTATCCTCCTGACCGTATCCCTTCCATTTGACCAGATACTGGAGTCTCCGTCTGGAAACACGAGAGTCTAAGATCTTTTCCACAACGTACTCCAACTCACCCTCAACCAACACCGGAGCAGGAGGCTCAACGGAAGGCACAACCGGTACCTCATACCTGCGCAACAATGACCGATGAAAAACATTATGAATCGAAAAGGATGCAGGGAGGTCCAAACGGAAGGACACAGGGTTAAGAATCTCCAATATCTTGTACGGGCCAATGAACCGAGGCTTAAACTTAGGAGAAGAAACCCTCATAGAGACAAAACGAGAAGACAACCACACCAAGTCCCCAACACAAAGCCGAGGACCAACACGACGACGGCGGTTGGCAAAAAGCTGAGTCTTCTCCTGGGACAACTTCAAATTGTCCACCACCTGCCCCCAAATCTGATGCAACCTCTCCACCACAGCATCCACTCCAGGACAATCCGAAGATTCCACTTGACCGGAGGAAAATCGAGGATGAAACCCCAAATTACAGAAAAACGGGGACACCAAGGTGGCAGAGCTGGCCCGATTATTGAGGGCGAACTCCGCCAAAGGCAAAAAAGCAACCCAATCATCCTGATCCGCAGACACAAAACACCTCAAATATGTCTCCAAGGTCTGATTAGTCCGCTCGGTCTGGCCATTAGTCTGAGGATGGAAAGCAGACGAAAAAGACAAATCTATGCCCATCCTAGCACAGAATGCCCGCCAAAATCTAGACACGAATTGGGTCCCTCTGTCAGAAACGATATTCTCAGGAATACCATGCAAACGAACAACATTTTGAAAAAACAGAGGAACCAACTCGGAAGAAGAAGGCAACTTAGGCAAGGGAACCAGATGGACCATCTTAGAGAAACGGTCACACACCACCCAGATGACAGACATCTTCTGAGAAACAGGCAGATCCGAAATAAAATCCATCGAGATGTGCGTCCAAGGCCTCTTCGGGATAGGCAAGGGCAACAACAATCCACTAGCCCGAGAACAACAAGGCTTGGCCCGAGCACAAACGTCACAAGACTGCACAAAGCCTCGCACATCTCGTGACAGGGAAGGCCACCAGAAGGACCTTGCCACCAAATCCCTGGTACCAAAGATTCCAGGATGACCTGCCAACGCAGAAGAATGAACCTCAGAGATGACTCTACTGGTCCAATCATCAGGAACAAACAGTCTACCAGGTGGGCAACGATCAGGTCTATCCGCCTGAAACTCCTGCAAGGCCCGCCGCAGATCTGGAGAAACGGCAGACAATATCACTCCATCTTTAAGGATACCTGTGGGCTCAGAATTACCAGGGGAGTCAGGCTCAAAACTCCTAGAAAGGGCATCCGCCTTAACATTCTTAGAACCCGGTAGGTACGACACCACAAAATTAAACCGAGAGAAAAACAACGACCAGCGCGCCTGTCTAGGATTCAGGCGCCTGGCAGACTCAAGGTAAATTAAATTTTTGTGGTCAGTCAATACCACCACCTGATGTCTGGCCCCCTCAAGCCAGTGACGCCACTCCTCAAAAGCCCACTTCATGGCCAAAAGCTCCCGATTCCCAATATCATAATTCCGCTCGGCGGGCGAAAATTTACGGGAAAAAAAGGCACAAGGTCTCATCACGGAGCAGTCGGAACTTCTCTGCGACAACACCGCCCCAGCTCCGATTTCAGAAGCGTCGACCTCAACCTGAAAAGGAAGAGCAACATCAGGCTGACGCAACACTGGGGCGGAAGAAAAGCGGCGCTTGAGCTCCCGAAAGGCCTCCACAGCATCAGGGGACCAATCAGCAACATCAGCACCCTTCTTAGTCAAATCAGTCAATGGTTTTACAACATCAGAAAAACCAGCAATAAATCGACGATAAAAGTTAGCAAAGCCCAAAAATTTCTGAAGACTCTTAAGAGAAGAGGGTTGCGTCCAATCACCAATAGCCTGAACCTTGACAGGATCCATCTCGATGGAAGAGGGGGAAAAAATGTATCCCAAAAAAGAAATCTTTTGAACCCCAAAAACACACTTAGAACCCTTCACACACAAGGAATTAGACCGCAAAACCTGAAAAACCCTCCTGACCTGCTGGACATGAGAATCCCAGTCATCCGAAAAAATCAGAATATCATCCAGATACACAATCATAAATTTATCCAAATAATCGCGGAAAATGTCATGCATAAAGGACTGGAAGACTGAAGGGGCATTTGAAAGACCAAAAGGCATCACCAAATACTCAAAATGGCCCTCGGGCGTATTAAATGCGGTTTTCCACTCATCCCCCTGCTTGATTCGCACCAAATTATACGCCCCACGGAGATCAATCTTAGAGAACCACTTGGCCCCCTTTATACGAGCAAACAAATCAGTAAGCAGTGGTAACGGATATTGATATTTAACCGTGATTTTATTCAAAAGTCGATAATCAATACACGGCCTCAAAGAGCCGTCTTTCTTAGACACAAAGAAAAAACCGGCTCCTAAGGGAGATGACGAAGGACGAATATGTCCCTTTTCCAAGGACTCCTTTATATATTCTCGCATAGCAGCGTGTTCAGGCACAGACAGATTAAATAAACGACCCTTAGGGTATTTACTACCCGGAATCAAGTCTATGGCACAATCGCACTCCCGGTGCGGAGGTAGTGAACCAACCTTGGGTTCTTCAAAAACGTCACGAAAGTCAGACAAGAATTCAGGAATCTCAGAGGGAATAGATGATGAAATGGAAACCAAAGGTACGTCCCCATGAGTTCCTTTACATCCCCAGCTTAACACAGACATAGCTCTCCAGTCGAGGACTGGGTTATGAGATTGCAGCCATGGCAATCCCAGCACCAAAACATCATGTAGATTATACAGCACCAGAAAGCGAATAACCTCCTGGTGATCCGGATTAACACGCATAGTCACTTGTGTCCAGTATTGTGGTTTATTACTAGCCAATGGGGTGGAGTCAATCCCTTTCAGAGGTATCAGAGCCTCCAGTGGCTCCAAATCATACCCACAGCGTTTGGCAAAGGACCAATCCATAAGACTCAAAGCAGCGCCAGAGTCGACATAGGCGTCCGCGGTAATAGATGACAAAGAACAAATCAGGGTCACAGATAGAATAAACTTAGACTGTAAAGTGCTAATTGAAACAGACTTGTCAGGCTTCTTAGTACGCTTAAAGCATGCTGATATAACATGAGTTGAATCACCACAATAGAAGCACAACCCATTTTTTCGTCTAAAATTCTGCCGCTCGCTTCTGGACAGAATTCTATCACATTGCATATTTTCTGGCGTTTTCTCAGTAGACACCGCCAAATGGTGCACAGGTTTGCGCTCCCGCAGACGCCTATCGATCTGAATAGCCATCGTCATGGACTCATTCAGACTCGCAGGCACAGGGAACCCCACCATAACATCCTTAATGGCATCAGAGAGACCTTCTCTGAAAATCGCCGCCAGGGCGCACTCATTCCACTGAGTAAGCACAGACCATTTGCGGAATTTTTGGCAGTATATTTCAGCTTCATCTTGCCCCTGAGACAAGGACATCAAGGCCTTTTCCGCCTGAAGCTCTAAATGAGGTTCCTCATAAAGCAACCCCAAGGCCAGAAAAAACACATCCACATTGAGCAACGCAGGATCCCCTGGTGCCAATGCAAAAACCCAGTCTTGAGGGTCGCCCCGGAGCAAGGAAATTACAATCCTGACCTGCTGTGCAGGGTCTCCGGCAGAGCGAGACTTCAGGGACAAAAACAATTTGCAATTATTTTTAAAATTTTGAAAGTGAGATCTATTCCCCGAGAAGAATTCAGGCAAAGGAATTCTAGGCTCAGACATAGGTGCATGAACAACAAAATCTTGCAAATTTTGTACCTTTGTGGCGAGATTATTCAAACCTGTAGCTACACTCTGAAGATCCATTTGAAACAGGTGAACACAGAGCCATTCAAGGATTAGAAGGAGAGAAAGAGAGGAAGGCTGCAGTATAGGCAGACTAGCAAGTGATTCAATTAAGAGCACACTCAAAACTAGAGGAAAAAAAAAATAAAAATTGTAGCAGACTTCTTTTTTCTCTCCTTTCTCAGCCAGTAATTTAACCCTTTTTTAGGCCGGTCAAACTGTCATGATTCTCAATGGCGAGAGAACATAGCCCAGCATATATGAGAACTAGCTCTTGGAAGATGGAAACTATACTGACCATGAACTAAACCTGCCGCACAACTAGAAGTGGCCGGGTAGCATGCCTACGTTTTTTAACCCTAGATGCCCAGCGCCAGCCGGAGAACTACCTAATCCTAGCAGAGGAAAAGACAGTCCTGGCTCACCTCTAGAGAAATTTTCCCAAAAGGCAGACAGAGGCCCCCACATATATTGGCGGTGATTTTAGATGAAATGACAAACGTAGTATGAAAATAGGTTTAGCAAAATCGAGGTCCGCTTTCTAGATAGCAGGAAGACAGAAAGGACACTTTCATGGTCAGCAGAAAACCCTATCAAAACACCATCCAGAAAATCCTTTAAGACTCTAGCATTAACTCATAACACCAGAGTGGCAATTTCCGATCACAAGAGCTTTCCAGACACAGTAACGAAACAGCAGCTGTGAACAGGAACAAAATGCAAAAACACACAAGGACAAAAGTCCAACTTAGCTGGGAGTTGTCTAGTAGCAGGAACAAGCACAGAAGGCTTCTGATTACATTGTTGACCGGCAAGAAACTGACAGAGGAGCAAGGTTATATAGCGACTCCCACATCCTGATAGGAGCAGGTGAACAGAGGGGATGATGCACACAAGTTCAATTCCACAAGTGGCCACCGGGGGAGCCCAGAATCCAATTTCACAACAGGTCCGGCTGTTGAAACATTAGAACAGGTACCACGATGGCCTGATTTATCTGAGTCCAGGACTGGGGAAAGTCACCAAGGACAGTGTGGATCATCTTCTCCTTTTCTTCAGGTGGGGAGATTCCTGGAGCCGTTTCCCTCTCTCTCAACTTATCAGGGCAGACCTTAAGGTGATAACTGGATATCGCCGTTGAGGTCTCCCCTCCGTCCTTGCTGATGAGACAGACCTTCGTGTTGTCGAAATCGGATGGCAGGATGGTATATGGTTCTGCTTCCCATTGGTCATCGAGCTTGTGTAGTCTCCTCTTTCGTTTGAGTACTTGCTCACCAGGTGACAGGGGAATCGCAGGAGTGTGCTGGTTGTAGTCTGTCATGATCTCAATGGCAAGAGAACATAGCATAAGCATATATAGGAACTAGCTCTTGGAAGATGGGAACTGAGCTGACCATGAACTAAACCTAACGCACAACTAGCAGTGGCCGGGTAGCATGCCTACGTTGATTCTAGATGCCCAGCCCAGCCGGAGGACTAAATAAAGCTAGCAGAGGAAAATATTAGTCCTAGCTCACCTCTAGAGAAATACCCCGAAAGGAGACAGAGGCCCCCCACATGTATTGGCGGTGAGTTGAGATGAAATAACAAACGTAGTATGAAAATAGGTTTAGCAAATTTGAGGTCCACTTACTACATAGCAGAAGACAGAAAGGACACTTTCATGGTCAGCTGAAAACCCTATCAAAAACTCCATCCAGAAATTACTTTAAAACTCTGGCATTAACTCATAACACCAGAGTGGCAATTCCCGTTCACAAGAGCTTTCCAGACACAGTAACGAAACTACAGCTGTGAACTGGAACAAAATGCAAAAACAAACATGGACAAGAGTCCAACTTATCTAGTAGTTGTCTAGGAGCAGGAACAAGCACAGAGAGGCTTCTGATAACATTGTTGACCGGCAAGCAACTAACAGAGCAGCAAGGTTATATAGCGACTCCCACATCTTGATGGGAACAGGTGAACAGAGAAGATGAAGACACCAGTTCAATTCCACCAGTAGCCACCGGGGGAGCCCAGAATCCAAATTCACAACAGTACCCCCCCCTCAAGGAGGGGGCACCGAACCCTCACCAGAACCACCAGGGCGATCAGGATGGGCCCTATGAAAGGCACGAACCAGATCGGAGGCATGAACATCAGATGCATTCACCCAAGAATTATCCTCCTGGCCGTATCCCTTCCACTTGACCAGATACTGGAGTCTCCGTCTGGAAACACAAGAGTCCAAGATTTTCTCCACAACGTACTCCAACTCACCCTCAACCAACACCGGAGCAGGAGGCTCAACGGAAGGCACAACCGGTACCTCATACCTGCGCAATAATGACCGATGAAAAACGTTATGAATAGAAAAGGATGCAGGGAGGTCCAAACGGAAGGAAACAGGGTTAAGAATCTCCAATATCTTATACGGGCCGATAAACCGAGGCTTAAACTTAGGAGAAGAGACCCTCATAGGGACAAAACGAGAAGACAACCACACCAAATCCCCAACAGAAAGCCGAGGACCAACACGACGGTGGCGGTTGGCAAAAAGCTGAGTCTTCTCCTGGGACAACCTCAAATTGTCCACCACCTGCCCCCAGATCTGATGCAATCTCTCCACCACAGCATCCACTCCAGGACAATCCGAAGATTCCACCTGACCAGAGGAAAATCGAGGATGAAACCCCGAATTACAGAAAAACGGGGACACCAAAGTGGCAGAGCTGGCCCGATTATTGAGAGCGAACTCCGCCAATGGCAAAAAAGCAACCCAATCATCCTGGTCAGCAGACACAAAACACCTCAGATATGTCTCCAGGGTCTGATTAATCCGCTCGGTCTGGCCATTCGTCTGAGGATGGAAAGCGGACGAAAAAGATAAATCTATGCCCATCCTAGCACAGAATGCCCGCCAAAATCTAGACACGAATTGGGTCCCTCTGTCAGAAACGATATTCTCAGGAATACCATGCAAACGAACAACATTTTGAAAAAACAGAGGAACCAACTCGGAAGAAGAAGGTAACTTGGGCAGAGGAACCAAATGGACCATCTTAGAAAAACGGTCACACACCACCCAGATGACAGACATCTTCTGAGAAACAGGCAGATCTGAAATAAAATCCATCGAGATGTGCGTCCAAGGCCTCTTAGGAATAGGCAAGGGCAACAATAATCCACTAGCCCGAGAACAACAAGGCTTGGCCCGAGCACAAACGTCACAAGACTGCACAAAGCCTCGCACATCTCGTGACAGGGAAGGCCACCAGAAGGACCTTGCCACCAAATCCCTGGTACCAAAAATGCCAGGATGACCTGCCAACGCAGAAGAATGAACCTCAGAGATGACTCTACTGGTCCAATCATCAGGAACAAACAGTTTATCAGGTGGGCAACGATCAGGTCTCTCCGCCTGAAACTCCTGCAAGGCCCGCCGCAGGTCTGGAGAAACGGCTGACAATACCACTCCATCCTTAAGGATACCTGTGGGCTCAGAGTTACCAGGCGAGTCAGGCTCAAAACTCCTAGAAAGGGCATCCGCCTTAACATTCTTAGAACCCGGTAGGTATGACACCACAAAATTAAACCGAGAGAAAAATAATGACCAGCGCGCCTGTCTAGGATTCAGGCGCCTGGCGGTCTCAAGATAAATCAAATTTTTGTGGTCAGTCAATACCACCACCTGATGTCTGGCCCCCTCAAGCCAATGGCGCCACTCCTCAAAAGCCCACTTCATGGCCAAAAGCTCCCGATTCCCAACATCATAATTCCGCTCAGCGGGCGAAAATTTACGGGAAAAGAAGGCACAAGGCCTCATCACGGAGCAGTCAGAACTTTTCTGCGACAACACTGCCCCAGCTCCGATCTCAGAAGCGTCGACCTCAACCTGAAAAGGTAGAGCAACATCAGGCTGACGCAACACAGGGGCAGAGGAAAAACGGCGCTTAAGCTCCCGAAAGGCCTCCACAGCATCAGGGGACCAATCAGCAACATCAGCACCCTTCTTAGTCAAATCGGTCAATGGCTTAGCAATATCCGAAAAACCAGCAATAAATCGACGATAAAAGTTAGCAAAGCCCAAAAATTTCTGAAGACTCTTAAGAGAAGAGGGCTGCGTCCAATCACAAATAGCTTGAACCTTGACAGGATCCATTTCAATGGAAGAGGGGGAAAAAATATATCCCAAAAAGGAAATCCTCTGCACCCCAAAAACACACTTAGAACCCTTCACACACAAAGAATTAGACCGCAAAACCTGAAAAACCCTCCTGACTTGCTGGACATGAGAGTCCCAGTCATCCGAAAAAATCAGAATATCATCCAGATACACAATCATAAATTTATCCAAATAATCGCGAAAAATACCATGCATAAAGGACTGGAAAACTGACGGAGCATTAGAAAGACCAAAAGGCATCACTAAATACTCAAAGTGGCCCTCGGGCGTATTAAATGCGGTTTTCCACTCATCCCCCTGCCTGATTCGCACCAAATTATACGCCCCACGAAGGTCAATCTTAGAGAACCACTTGGCCCCCTTTATGCGAGCAAACAAATCAGTCAGCAACGGCAATGGGTATTGATATTTAACAGTGATTTTATTCAAAAGCCGATAATCAATACATGGTCTCAAAGAGCCGTCTTTTTTTGACACAAAGAAAAAACCGGCTCCTAAGGGAGATGACGATGGACGAATATGTCCCTTTTCCAAGGACTCCTTTATATATTCTCGCATAGCAGCATGTTCAGGCACAGACAGATTAAATAAACGACCCTTTGGGTACTTACTACCCGGGATTAAATCTATGGCACAATCGCACTCTCGGTGCGGAGGTAACGAACCAAGCTTGGATTCTTCAAAGACGTCACGATAGTCAGACAGGAACTCAGGAATTTCAGAGGGAATGGATGATGAAATGGAAACCACAGGTACATCCCCATGAGCCCCCTTACATCCCCAGCTCAACACAGACATAGCTCTCCAGTCGAGGACTGGGTTGTGAGATTGCAGCCAAGGCAATCCTAGCACCAAATCATCATGTAGATTATACAGCACCAGAAAGCGAATAATCTCCTGGTGATCCGGATTAATACGCATAGTTACTTGTGTCCAGTATTGTGGTTTATTATTAGCCAATGGGGTGGAGTCAATCCCCTTCAGAGGAATAGGAGTCTCCAAAGGCTCTAAATCATACCCACAGCGTTTGGCAAAGGACCAATCCATAAGACTCAAAGCGGCGCCAGAGTCGACATAGGCGTCCGTGGTAATAGATGACAAAGAGCAAATCAGGGTCACAGATAGAATAAATTTAGACGGTAAGGTGCAAATGGAAACAGATTTACCAAGCTTTTTAGTGCGCTTAGAGCATGCTGATATAACATGAGTAGAATCACCACAATAGAAACACAACCCATTTTTCCGTCTAAAATTCTGCCGCTCGCTTCGGGACAGAATTCTATCACACTGCATACTCTCTGGCGACTTCTCAGTGGACACCGCCAGATGGTGCACTGGTTTGCGCTCCCGCAAACGCCTATCGATCTGAATAGCCATTGTCATGGACTCATTCAGACCCGCAGGCACAGGGAACCCCACCATAACATCCTTAATGGCATCAGAGAGACCCTCTCTGAAAGTCGCCGCCAGGGCGCACTCATTCCACTGAGTAAGCACAGACCATTTACGGAATCTTTGGCAGTAAATTTCCGCTTCATCTTGCCCCTGAGATAGGGACATCAAAGTTTTTTCTGCCTGAAGCTCCAAATGAGGTTCGTCATAAAGCAACCCCAAGGCCAGAAAAAACGCATCCACATTGAGCAACGCAGGATCCCCTGGTGTCAATGAAAAAGCCCAGTCTTGAGGGTCGCCCCGGAGCAAGGAAATCACAATCCTGACCTGCTGTGCAGGGTCTCCGGCAGAGCGAGATTTCAGAGACAAAAATAATTTGCAATTATTTCGAAAATTCTGAAACCCGGATCTATTCCCCGAGAAAAATTCCGGCAAAGGAATTCTCGGCTCAGATACAGGTGCATGACAAACAAAATCTTGCAAATTTTGTACCTTCGTGGCGAGATTATTCAAACCTGCAGTTACACTCTGAAGATCCATTACAAACAGGTGGACACAGAGCCATTCAAGGGTTAAGAGGAGGTAAGAAGCAGCTAGACAGCAATTAAGGGCTAGGCAGCAAAACTCTGAGGGGAAAAAAAAAAAAAAATTTCCCTTCAACACTTCTTTTTCTCCTGCTTCAGCCCAAACAATTAACACTTTGCGGGCCGGTCAAACTGTCATGATCTCAATGGCAAGAGAACATAGCATAAGCATATATAGGAACTAGCTCTTGGAAGATGGGAACTGAGCTGACCATGAACTAAACCTAACGCACAACTAGCAGTGGCCGGGTAGCATGCCTACGTTGATTCTAGATGCCCAGCCCAGCCGGAGGACTAAATAAAGCTAGCAGAGGAAAATATTAGTCCTAGCTCACCTCTAGAGAAATACCCCGAAAGGAGACAGAGGCCCCCCACATGTATTGGCGGTGAGTTGAGATGAAATAACAAACGTAGTATGAAAATAGGTTTAGCAAATTTGAGGTCCACTTACTACATAGCAGAAGACAGAAAGGACACTTTCATGGTCAGCTGAAAACCCTATCAAAAACTCCGTCCAGAAATTACTTTAAAACTCTGGCATTAACTCATAACACCAGAGTGGCAATTCCCGTTCACAAGAGCTTTCCAGACACAGTAACGAAACTACAGCTGTGAACTGGAACAAAATGCAAAAACAAACATGGACAAGAGTCCAACTTATCTAGTAGTTGTCTAGGAGCAGGAACAAGCACAGAGAGGCTTCTGATAACATTGTTGACCGGCAAGCAACTAACAGAGCAGCAAGGTTATATAGCGACTCCCACATCTTGATGGGAACAGGTGAACAGAGAAGATGAAGACACCAGTTCAATTCCACCAGTAGCCACCGGGGGAGCCCAGAATCCAAATTCACAACAGTAGTCCCTTTCTTGTTTTTGCCTAGCCTGGGCGAGACTCCTCTCTACGCACTCCTGTACCTTGCGGTACCTTTGCTGCCTTTCTACAGCCCAATCTGCATCCGGTGAGGTATCTTCGGGGACTAGGACCCCCATGTCCAGATCAACGGGTAACTGGCTAGACCTTCCTCGCATCAGGTACGCTGGAGTGCAGTTGGTAGAATTTACTGGGATGTGATTGGTGGGCAAGGTTTTCAATAAGTCAATCACCACTTGGTTCATCTTTTCGCACATCCCATTGGTTTGAGGATGGTACGGTGTGGTTCTGATCTTCTTACACCCGTACAGTTGGCAGAACTCTTGGAACACTTCTGCTTCAAAGGCTGGTCCCTGATCGGTCAGTACCTTCTCCGGGTAGCCATGGGGCCTACAAAAGTACTGCTGGAAGGCCTTGGCGGCAGTCCTGGCCGATAGATCCTTGACAGGTACAACCACCAAAAATCTGGAGTAGTGATCTACGATAGTAAGAGCGTAGATATAGCCTGACCGGCTAGGTGTCAGCTTCACATGATCCAGCGTGACCAGTTCGAGCAGCCGTTTGGTGATGATAGGCCTTCCGGCGTAGGCTACATGGACCGCACTCCCGACACCACTTCTCAATGGCTCTCTTCATGCCAATCCAATAGAACCTCCCTCGGAGCAGCCTCTCTAGCTTCCTCCATCCGAAGTGTCCGGCTCCATTGTGGTAGGCTCCCAGAACCATGGGCGCATCTCGCCTTGGCACCACTATCTGCCACACCAATTCATGAGTACGTGGATCGATGCTTCTCCTGCACAGCTTGCCATCATGGATAAACAGTTTACTTCTCCCCTTCCACAGCTGTTGGGTTTCCTGTGGGTCATCTGGGCCGGGATGTAATCCTGCCTGCGTCAAGAGCTCTTTCACCCGACGGACCGCGGGGTCACCATCCTGGGTTTCCGCCCACCCGTGATGGGGCAGGGGGTTCAGCGTAGCATCCGGTTGGTTCTTATGCCTGTTCCTCACATGATGGGAATTCTGAGTGGCTTTAGGGCGATGGAATGCGGGCAGCTCCACCTCTTCAAGTGCCTCCAGGTCTTCCTCTGCTTCTGGCAAATTGGGCATCCGAGACAAGGCATCGGCATTCTTGTGTCCTGCCCGGTACTTGATGGTGAAGTTGTAGTTGGACAGCCGGGCCATCCACCGCTGCTCCAAGGCCCCGAGCTTGGCTGTATCCAGATGTGTTAGCGGATTGTTATCCGTGAAGACGGTGAATTTCGCGGAGGCCAGGTAGTGTTTGAACCTCTCTGTCACTGCCCAGACGATGGCAAGGAACTCCAGTTTAAAGGAACTATAGTTGTCAGGGTTCCTTTCCGTGGGACGGAGCTTCCTGCTGGCGTAAGCGATCACCCTCTCCTTGCCTTTCTGGACCTGGGACAGCATGGCTCCCAATCCCACATTGCTGGCATCCGTGTACAGCACAAACGGTTGGTCGTATTCAGGATAGGCCAGTACCTCTTCTCCCGTCAGTGCCGACTTCAAACACGTGAAGGATCCTTCCAGCCCCTCGTTCCAGTCAAATGGGGCGTTCTTCCCCTTGGCCTTCTTTGATTGGCCCACCAACAGGTCTTGCAAGGGGGCGGCCTTCTTGGTGAAGTCCTTGATGAACCTTCGGTAGTAGCCTACCAGTCCGAGGAACTGCCGGACTTCATGGAGGTTGCTGGGCTTCGGCCAGTCTTGGATCACCGTGACCTTGTCGGGGTCTGGGGCCACTCCTTCGGCGCTCACCACATGGCCCAGGTACTGCACTTTGGGTTTCAGCAGATGACATTTGGACGGTTTCACCTTTAAGCCAAAGTTGGACAGGGCTTCAAACACTTCAGCCAGGTGCTTCAGGTGGTCTTCGTAGGTCTTAGAGAAGACAATGACATCATCCAAATACAGCAGTACGGTCTCAAAGTTCTTGTGCCCCAGACAGCATTCCATCATCCTCTGGAACGTCCCCGGGGCATTACACAATCCGAAAGGCATGTAGTTGAACTCGCAGAGCCCCATCGGCATCGTGAAGGCCGTCTTTTCTTTGTCCGCCTCTGCCACGGGAACCTGCCAGTACCCACTGGTGAGATCTAAGGTAGAGAAGTAGTTAGCGGATTTTAAAGCAGCCAGAGACTCCTCTATCCTGGGCAGTGGGTATGCATCCTTATGTGTAATGCGTAATGCGATTCAACTGCCTGTAATCAATGCACATCCTCATGGTGCCATCTTTTTTTTAACAAGGACTAGTGGAGCTGCCCAGGGGCTACAACTGTCTCTCACCACCCCAGCCTCCTTCATTTCTCGCAACATGTCCTTGGCACACTGGTAATGAGCTGGGGGTACAGGGCGATACCTCTCTTTTATGGGCCGATGATCTCCCGTGGGGATGTGATGTTGGATCCCCTTCACTTGTCCAAAATCTAAGGGGTGTTTGCTAAATACCCGCTCGTACTCGTGAACCACCCTGTAGGCCCCCTGTTTCTGATGGGATGGGGTGGAGTCAGTGCCCACATGCAATTCCTGACACCAATCTTTCGTGTGCCCTGCAGAACCATTGTCCTCCGTCACGTCTGACGGGACCAAGGGTTCAGGGGTCCGTATCACACTATTGTTGACAGTGAACAGTTTGGCGAGCGTGGCATACTTGGTGAGATGAACCTCTTCCTCCCCACAATTGAGGACACATACGGGCACCCTCCCCTGGCGCACGTCGACCACCCCCCGGGCTGTCAGAATAGTAGGCCTATTGTCTGAATACACGGGTTCTACCAAGGCCTGGTAGTCCTTTCCCCTGAGGCCTATGGCTGCCCGACACCATATTAACATTTCACTCCTGGGGTGTATCGCAATGGGGTTTGAATCACTCACAGTGACACGGCCAATCTCACCACCAGTCAGCTCTACCTGCTGTCTCTGCATCAGAGCTCTGATTTCTTTTTGCAGGGCACGTTGTTCGCTGTGGCCAGCGGTTTCGGCTACCTGTTGCAACAAAACAATAACTTCTGCAAGACAATTTTCTATAACATTGGTACCGACAGTCATCATGGGATTACATTCTCGGCGGTCAATATCAACCCCCTGGGCTTTTAATTCCACCCGTCCCACTTTGATAGTGGCCTCTTTATACCCCACTTGTGGCAATGGCTGACCATTACTGGCTATTATGGTGAAATCGTCATCGGGGCCACGAGTAATATCGGTGTCCTCCCAATACCGTTTATAGAGTACATAAGGCATAGTCGTCACCTGAGAACCGGTGTCCAGCAAAGCATTCAGGGGGATGCCGTCAACCACTACAGGAAGAACTGGTCGCCCTCCAATGTATTTGGCTCTCCAATGCTGTGGGCCTGACCGTCCTATTCCTGGGGGTTGGCCCTTTGCCCCAGGGGTTGCTCGTTTAAAGGACAGTACCTTGCAAGGTGGCCCACCTGATGACAGCAGCGGCAGATGGGTCGTCCATCCTCATGGAAGCGATCGTCGGGCCGGCCTCTGGTCGGCGGGGTCCTCCTCTGTCGCATCCAAGGAACATCCTCCGGTCTGGTGGCCAGCTGGATCTTCTCCTTGGGGGCCTCCTGTAGGGACCGCACCGTCCGGGCCAGGGCAGCAACGCTCTTGGTCAGCTCCTGCATCTGAAGGCGGAGTCCTGCAGGGGAGTCATCTTCTAGGCTTTGGGCATCGGCCTCGGCGGCGACTGGAACATCCGACGCCACCTCCTGGTGGTATGTGAGAGCGGGACGCCTGGGAGGTGCTGCACGGCTAGGCTGTCGCTCCTGCCATGCCTGGATAGCTTTATCCTTGAATTGCGCAAAAGTCAAGTCTGGATTTTGCATGGCCAGGAAGTGCAATTGACCCTTTTGGTGGCTGCACGGGAGCCCCTCAATGAACCGCTCCTTCAGGAGTTTATCCTCATCCTGCATGCTGTCAGGGTCACTCTGCTTAATGGCCCGCATCGCCTCCTGAAGGTTAAGGGCATAATCCCGTAAGCTATCCTGCGGCCTCTGCTTGCACCCATAGAAAGTCAGTTTAATTTCGGTAGCAGTGCGGGTATCAAAGGTGGCTTTAAGCTTTGCAAAAACCTGCTGTGCAGTTCCCTTATCCGCGGCGGGCCAGGATTTCATTTCTCTCAGAGCCGCCCCAAAGAGTTGGTTTGTTATCAGATAAACCTTCTGAGGCTCTGTCAGGGGATAGAACTCGAGCAGGCTGCAGATCCCTTCTTTAAAGTCAGTGAATGTATGTGAATCCCCGGAGTATCGTGGGAGCCAGGCCGCCCTGGGCAGGTATGGCATAGAGAAGGGCATTATAGCCTTTGCGGCAGCGGCGGTGTCCGACTGGCTGATGGGGGGAGCGGGCTCCGGGGCTGCCAGTGGTGGTACTAGGGCCGCGGCTTCGCCCACTGCGGGGACCGGAGGTGCCCCTGCGTCCACGGCTGCGACCGCCACCTCCTCTCCTCCCGACTCGGACATGGCTGTCCCTTCCGCCCACTAACCTGCTGGAGGTCGGAGTTCCTCTTCCGGGATTGGCGCCTTACCGCGCTTTTCCGTTCCGCGCTTCTTTTGGCCGGTTCCGCCCACGAAGCTAAGGCTCCTTCCGTGCGCGGCAATGGCGAATTTTGGCGGTAAATGACAATACACAGTCCAAGCACACTAATCACAGTAGTTCCAAGGCACACATGACCTGATTCTTCAGGCTTAAGTAAATCCTGTTCGTGACGCCAAGTTGTAGCGCCCCCCCACTGCCGCAGGGCCGAGGGGTACCCGGTACCGGGCCTGTGAGTCTCTGCTCTGGGGTTGTCATGGCGGCTAGACCCAGTCCGTGACCCTGCTGAGGGGCGTACAGTAATAGATGTGGATGGTGGTGGTGGTGCGGTGTAGTGCCAGTCGCAGTTAATAACGAGGACACCAGGTTGCAGTCTCTTTACCTCTTTACTGAAGGCTTCAGGTGCCCAATCCAGGGCACTGTTAACCGGGCTGTCTGAGACCGGCCGGTCCGAAGGCACATCAGGAGTCCCCTTCACAGGTGGGAATCAGCGTCTACCTTCTAGCGCCTGTGTGTTGTAGTCCTTCCCTGCTGAGCACCCCCTGGGATAGTCCTCACAACTGCTTCTGTCTGTCTCTGATGCTCGTTCTCTCCGTGCCCCAGATGATATGGTTAGGACGCACCCGTATGACGGGGTAGGCCTGGAGTTCTTCCGGGACTCTAGAGTCGCCCCTCTCCCACAGCTGCCTCCGTTGTCTGCTTAGGTGTTTTAGTGAGACAGCCAACCTATAATTGGCTGTCCGGCCGTGGTTTGAAGTAATGCTTGTAGTCTCTTACTTGCTCGGCGTTCCGGCCACCGACTGTTGCCCCTCAGAAGGATGTTGCCTCGATCTTACAGCACGACTCCTTCTGGTTCTATCACTTCTTTGCTGTATCCCCGTTGCTCACTGGTTTGTGCTATTCTTAGAAGTCTGCCAGGATCCCATCCCTGACAGGTCCTCTCACTAGCTCTTCCCAGTTACTTCTCCCTGTCTTCCTGTCCAACCCCCAGTTTTACCAGAGTGTGAGGAGTGGCCTACTAGATAGAACCACTCCCCCTGGTGGCCGGAGTGTGAAGTGTAGTGTGAGTGTTACCTGATCAGGTGAACTCCTTTAGTGCAGTCAGACATAACATCACTCCCCTTAGCAGCAGAGCGACATTACTGCAACGACCAGGACTCTGGGGCACCGCATTAAAGATAATTTTTTTCCTTTATTTCAGTCTCCTGCTGCTGCTGCTGCTGACCATTCAGCAAACCGTGAAGGTTCTCCCAGCCGCTCCCAGAGTCGGCGGAATCGTCGCCGCGGTCGGCCATCAGTGAGTTGGTTTTTTTGGGGGATTCTATTGGTACTTTTGTGTTTCAGTGTACTAATTTTTTTGTTTTTCTTATTCTTTTTTTCAGAGGCTTCACAGCGTGCTCCCGCCGAAGACTTCGATGACATTGATGTTGACTGTCTCATCGAGGAGGTTCGCGAGCGGGAGCCGCTGTGGAACATGGCTGACCGCAGGCATGCCGATAGCAGTGTCACCCGTCGGCTCTGGGAGGAAGTATGCCAGAACATCTTTCCGAGGTGGGAGGACCTTCTTCCACAGCAGCAGAGCAAACTATGTAAGTATTCACTTTTCAGTGATGTTTTAAGCTGAATGTAATGTATTGCATTTACCAATTTTTTTTTTTCTTTTCATTCTTGTCTTCACAGGTGGAAAGGTTAGGAAGCGGTGGCGGTCATTGAGGGATCGATTTAAGAGGGAATTTAACGAGGAGATGCACGCCCCGAGTGGCTCAGCAGGAAGGAAGAGGAGCAAATATAAACACGGCCCTGCCCTCTCCTTCCTGAGGCGAACCATGCTGAGTAGAGTGTAAGTATTCTACAGCCCACTAATAACCATGTTAACCTGTCTAACTTAGTTTGGTTTCAGTCAGGGCTTTTTCATATCAATATATTAATTGTTTTTGTTTTTTCTTTCACAGCACCTTCTCCAGCCACCGGGCGCCTGCATCTTCCTCTGCGCCCTCTGGAGCGATCCCTCCTGGGTCCGCCACCGAGGGTCACGTCGGTAGGCCCCACACCTCTGACCCCTCTGTCCCCTCCACTTCATCTGCCCCAAGCACTGGAGCATTATTGCAGCCTTCCTTACTCGAATCTGATGCTCAACAGTTAGCGTTCCCTTTACCCCACCCTTCTGATCCTGCCACCACTAGACCACCATTAGGTTCGTGGCGGCAGCGACAGAGGGGTCAGGAAAGGAGCTATGCTCCTGAGTTCTTACATCTGAATGCATCCTTCCAAAGCTCTTTCAAAATTTTGGGAGAGCAAGTGACTGCTGGTTTCAACATGGTGCAATCACGCATCAGTGAAACCAGCCATGAAACCAGCAGTCGCTTGGATAGGCTGCATTCAGCTGTAAGTCAATCTCCGGCCAATCTTTTTTTCCAATCCATGCTCAGGAGCATGGAAAAGCTTTCTTTTGAGCAACAGATGTGGGTAATGAATACCTGCCATAATGCTCTACTTAAGGCCCTTCACGAACCCCAATCTACCCCAACACCTCCCCACACATCCACTACATTTCCACCCCAGGCCCCATTTCCACCCCAGGCCCCACCCCAGGCCCCATTTCCACCCCAGGCCCCACCCCAGGCCCCATTTCCAGCCCAGGCCCCACCCCAGGCCCCATTTCCACACCATGCCCCCCATTACCAAACCCAGTCCCAATACCCACGCCAGCCCCAATACCCACGCCAGCCCCAATACCCAACCCAGCCCCAATACCCAACCCAGTCCCAATACCCAACCCAGTCCCAATACCCATCCCGGCCCCCAAACCAAATGTCTTCCCCACTGTTTTCTTCCTTGCCCAGCTTTTCTTCCCCATTAAGTATTCCCCCTACCCCAACACCACCCCCCTCTGGTCAGCCTCCTGCTTTTACCCCCCCTTCCACTGCACCCCAACCAAGTAGGGTTTCCCCACCTATCGACGTGGTCCAACCTTCCAGCCCCTCCTCCGCTCGTATCTCCACCCCACATTTTGAAGATTTGTGATTATATTTAAATTATTTAAATGTAAAATTTTGTTTATTTTTATTAACAAAAAGTTGAAAAGTTATTTGAAAAAAAAAATATCTGTTTTTTGAAAAGAGAAAAAAAAAAGAGTTAAAATAAAATTTGTTTTGATTTAAATTTAACTCTGTGTGTGTGCATTCAGTAAGGTATGGTAAATAATTAAAAGCATCCAGTTAATCTCAAAGAATGGAATGGCACTGGGTTCATACAATATGCAGCCGGAGACACTTCATTCACGTTTCTCCACACACTTGCTGACAAGTCAAAAGCAACTGGACTTCTGGTGCTCTGTCATGGACCCTTAGAAGTGCTGATTGCACGAAACGGCCGTCGTCCTCCTGCACTCCCCGCACCCTCGCTATTTCTCACTATGTGTTTGAGATAATCTGCATTTTGGATTAAACACATTGAATCTGCAAACTGGTGAGTGCCTCTATCTTTTAATCTCATGTCTTCATAATGGGTATAAATAATTAAAAGGGTAAAATAAAATTAAACACCACGTTTTAACGGTATAACATATTGGGTTTATTACCAGGAAAACCACGCTTTTGTAACTTTTTTTTTTTTTTGGAGAAACACAATTTTTACAATCAAAATTCATGAAAAACATGTCACACAATGATGTCTTGCCATGGAATCCGCCCGACAGGTGACACAAAATAATCTGCAAACTGGTCCCTCATCCTGGTAACAGAACCTGTGGAGCGAACAGAGCTGCTGCGGTAATCCCACAAGGTTGTCTCCAATTCTTCGTCATCCAAGGAAATGGGCTCCTTTGAAAGGACAAAGTTATGGAGCACCACACATGCCTTAACAACCTCGTCTACAGTTTTGGTTTGCAGTTTGATTGCCGTCAGCAGAACTCTCCACTTTGCCGTCAATATACCAAAAGAACACTCTACTACTCTTCTTGCTCGAGTAAGGCGGTAATTAAATACCTGTTTGGTACGGTTTAAGTCACGGCTACTATATGGTTTAAGTAGGTGCGGCGAGAGTTGAAACGCTTCATCACCTACACAAACATATTGCATGGCTGGTTCACTTGTTCCTGGGAGTGGTCTGGCTGGCGGGAAATCGTATGTATCTCCATACAGGCAACGGCCCATTGGAGAGTTTTTAAAAACTTGAGAATCGTTGGACCAGCCATAGGCTCCTATGTCCACAGCAAGGAACTTGCAGTTGGCGTCTGCTATAGCCATGAGTACAATGGAGAAGTATTTCTTGTAGCTGTAGTACTCAGAGCCTGTTCCTGCCGGTTTAGCAATCCTTATGTGTTTCCCGTCGACGGCACCAACACAATTTGGGAAATGGCAAATTTGCTCAAACTGTTCTGCACTTCTCAACCAGATGTCCATTGATGGTTGGGGGATATACTCCATCTGTAAAGTATTCCAGATAGCCTGACAGGTCTCTTTCACTATCCCGGAAATTGTGGAAATGCCAAGCCGGAAACTATTTACAATAAGTTTGTAATCATGCAGTGTTCATGTTCCAGCAGTTCTTTTCAACAATGATGAACAAAAGCAAAACGAAAAGGCAAAAATAGGGATCCCGGGTAAACTAAGGGATCCCTTTAAGAGTTAACCCTAGTTGGGTTGCAGCAGCAGGAAGACACATAGAAAGACGAACAGTTAACTATGTACAGTCTGTAAAGCACTTATGCCTACTCAGGTTCTGGCTGAGCAGCGGCCTCCTACCGGGTCTCACCTGGCAGATGGGTCGTGGTGGCATGACAAGGACCAGTCCTGGCCTCAGCAACAACAGGATTCCTCTTTGGGACACCCTCCTTAATCGGGAGCGACCACGACTCATAGACACGCGGTGGGTCTGGGTTTCCTGGGGTTCCGCGGGGGCAGGTTCCATCGCCTTCTCCCCAGGGGATTTGTCCTCCGACGTCCCGGCGGTGGCCTGCAGTGCGACGCACCGCTGGACACCCCGAGCCATCCAGCCAACCTCCCTCCTCCACCGCGTGTAGGTTACTGCATCCCCGGGCTCCAGGTCGCGATCATACCTTCCTCCACTTCTTTCCAGTCAACACGGACCTGCAGTGGCTCTCCAATTTCTTGGATGACTCCCCTTCCTTCCCTGTAGTTGAAGAACACCACCACACCCCAGTGTGACGGCGGAACCTCCTCAACGCCCGTCAGGTCGACCTGGGCCGCAGGTTGGGGTCTGCTCCGCCACACCGCCATCAAGCGCCACAGGTGTTCGGCCTCCGGCAGGATTCTCAGGCCCTGTGCCTGCAGCTCACACTCTGCCACGGCCAGATGGAGGAAGCAGGGGACACCGGAGTAAGGCGGACCTCCGTAGGCTGACCCAGCCGAGCAGTCACATGAGCATCAGCCTCCCGGTGGCGTGCTATCTGCCGGGCCTCAGCTGCAGCCACACACTCCTCAGATGGCGGCCAGTTAGGTCTGCCCGGCGGTATCTCCGTGAGGGCCAGTCCCTGTAACGATGGCGGGTCTGGGGCTGTGACAGGTAGTGCAGCCTCATGCTGGGTCGGGTCGTCCCCATGCAGTGCTTCCAACGTCGCCATCTTTGCCTCCTCCTCAGTATCTTCTTCCCACGCTCTCTTTTGTGGGCGGCCCCGTCTCCATGGTCTCCACTCTCCAAAGAGGATGAGAAGGCGGACCGCAGCTGCTGACGGGCACGTCCTCAAGATACAGAGATATTTGGACTGGGCGGCCATTGCTTTTCGCGCCCTTCAGTTTAGCTGCGCCCACTCCACGCCCCTCTTCTCCTCCTGCGCTCTCCTCAGCGCTGTAATGGCGGTGGTTTTGGCGGCAAGTGGCAATACACAGTCTTTGTAATAAGTCACAGTCCAAGCACAATAAATCACAGTTCCAAGGCACACATGACCTGACTCTTCAGGCTTAAGTAGATCCTGTTCGTGACGCCAAGTTGGAGCGCCCCCACCGCCGCAGGGCCGAGGGGAACCCGGTACCGGGCCTCTCTGTCTCAGTTCTGGGGTTGTCATGGTGGCTAGACCCGGCCCGTGACCCTGCTGAGGGGCGTCCAGTGAAAGTGGAGAGTGATGGTGATGTTGTGGTGTGGTGCAGGTCGTGATGAATAACGAGGACACCAGGTTGCAGTCTCTTTACCTCTTTACTGAAGGCTTCAGGATCCTCCATCCGGAGTACGGTTAACTGGGCTGGCTGAGACCGGCTGGTCCGATGGCACCTCCAGAGTTCCCTTTGGAGGTGGAAAACTGTGCCTACCTTCTAGCGCTTGTGTGTTGTAGTCCTTCCCTGCTTAGCACCACGGGATAGTACTCACAACTGTTGTGTCTGTTTCTGAAGTTCCCTCACAACTGCTTTTGATGTTCTTCTTCGTCCCCAGATGATATGGCTAGGACGCACCCGTATGACGGGTAGGCCTGGAGGTCTTCCAGGACCCTAGAGTCGCCACCGGCTACGCGTCTCAGTAGGATGTTGTCTCGTCTTACAGCACGACTCCTACTGGTGTTTCTCCTTGTTGCGTTGATCTCGTTTCTCACTCTTCACAATATACCTCGCTTCTTGTCCTTTCTTGGGGTACCGCCACAATGAAGTGCAGGCGCGGTCCCGTAACGTTCTTCTTTCTGTTCGCTAGGCCTCTGTCAGGATCCCACCCCTGACAGGGACCCCCCTGAATCTTCCCCTGCAACACCCTCTGCCACAGGATGTTGCCTGATTCCAACCCAGTCAGCTTCTGTCTAACTTCCTATCTAACCCCCAGTTTTACCAGATTGTGAGGAGTGGCCTAATACATAGCACCCTTAGCTCCCCCTGGAGGCCAGACTGTGAAGTGTATTGGTGTCTGTGATACCTGGTCAGGTGAACTCCTTCAGTGCCATCAGACGTACCAATACCCCCCTTAGCGGCGGAGCATCAGTACTGCAACGACCAGGACTCTGGGGTGCTGCACGTCCACAAACAAAAAAAAAAAAAACATTCTGCAGAAAATGCAACACAATGTTTCAGCGCTGTATTTTCTGCAGTATGTTATATGACATTCAATATGAGCAATGACATAAAAAAAAACCAGTGGAATGGCCTCAAACAATAAAAAAATTACATGCTGCAGAAAATGGTACGCAATGTGTCAGCGCAGTATTGTCTGCAGCATGTAATATGACATTAAATATGAGCAATGACATTTAAAAAAAAACAGTGGAATGTCCACAAACAAAAAAAAAAAAAACATTCTGCAGAAAATGCAACGCAATGTTTCAGCGCAGTATTTTCTGCAGTATGTTATATGACATTCAATATGAGCAATGACATAAAAAAAAGAGGCTTACCGTAGGGTCACCATCAGCCGCTCCGCCGGTGTGATGGCAAGCCTCATCCGTGTGTCCTGCCTTTGGATGACATCCCCTAGTTTTTCAAGCAAATAGTCAAAGTGTTCCATCCTCATCCGTACGTAATTGAAGAATTTGTGTGGGTTGTGCCGCAACTCCAGGTAGAGAGTGGACTGGACACCCCGGGTCATCCGCAGTTCATTTATCGGATGTATCCAGAGTCGTCTCCGTCTCCGTTGCTGCAGAAGCATCCTCCGTCTTTCTGCTGCCGCCTCCTTCTCCCGCACTATAATATCCAGGCGCTTCATCTCAAATATAACGTCAGTTACCACACTCGCAATCCTACCAAGAACACCTTCCATCTCTGCCACTAAACTAAAACCCTCAAAGATGGGCTGTAAAAACAGTCACTATATAGTTTTCCATATTTTCCAGTAGCCAATCAAATTTGGGAGCCTCCCATTTTAAAAACGGATCCGTCGTAAAAACGGATGCAACAGATGGTAAAAAACGGATGCAACGGATGCAACGCATCCAGTATTTCGACGGAACCGTTTAGCGGATTTGCGACGGATCCATCGAAATGCTGTATGCGTTGCATACGTTTTTCACTTTTTTTGACGCATCCGTTTTTTCAGCAAAAATGACGATTTGTGACGGTTTGCAGTTAACGCTAGTGTGAAAGTAGCCTTATATGCACTCGCACTTTTGTCACTAAATCACTTGTGTGGTACTCACACACACATTTGTTTTGTAATTTTAAATGTGTGTTTCCTTTGCTAAATAAAATAATTAAAAGTTATGTTTTACAGTAGGATCTTTAATAGGGATCTCTAGCTGCCTTAAGCAAATTGTGTGTTAGCCAAACATGAGACATATGTCCTGGTATTAGCCAAACATGAGACGTATGTCCTGGTATTAGCCAAACATGAGACGTATGTCCTGGTATTAGTCAAACATGAGACGTATGTCCTGGTATTAGCCAAACATGAGACGTATGTCCTGGTATTAGCCAAACATGAGACATATGCCCTGGTATTAGCCAAACATGAGACATATGCCCTGGTATTAGCCAAACATGAGACATATGTCTTGGTATTAGCCAAACATGAGACGTATGTGTGTTAGCCAAACATGAGACATATGCCCTGGTATTAGCCAAATATGAGACATATGTCTTAATATTAGCCAAACATGAGACGTATGTCCTGATATTACCCAAACATAAGACTATGTCCAGGTAATACCCAAACATGACACTATGTCCTGTGAGGCGCGCCTCCACCATTGGTGGTCGGGGAGTACTCACTTGGCTTGTCTTCGTCCCCTGATGAAATCCTCACTCTTTCCACACCAGGCTTATCTGCATTACTTTTCCAACTCTCCCATTAACTTTTCTTGCCAGATTCTTGGGCACTTGAACGATGTCCTCCACCAATTCCAACCGACTTTGAGCTTTCTTTGCATGCTCCAAACGGTGAGCAGCTTCCTCATTTCTCAACAGGATCCTCTGTTTCGTGCGAACACAGTATTAGTGCATGTCACACAGGATAGTCACCCTCTTCAACCGTTACTTCCTTAGTTGACAGTATAGCTAACTGCTTAGAATCTGGCATTCAGTTCACCCTACACGCTTCCACCGCCTTTCTAAATATCTCATGCACAGCCTCACTGGCACAAGCTTCTCGCACGTCCTCGGGTAATATAGTAACATAGTATTTAAGGTTGAAGGAAGACTTTAAGTCCATCTAGTTCAACACATAGCCTAACATGTTGATCCAGAAAAAGGCAAATAAACCCCATGCGGCAAACAATAAGCTCCACATTGGGAAAAAAAATTCCTTCCCGACTCCACATACGGCAATCAGACTAGTGTAACACCCCAGGGTTCTGGTTGTTACAGTGGCATTGCTTTCCTCATATGGAGAGTGATGTCACACTTGGAAGCGAAGGAAGATCTCTTTTATCAGGTAAACACAATGCACACAACATGTTCGCACTCCAGGCCAGAAGGGGGAGCTCTTATCCTGATTATGGGTGGCTCCCCTATAAATACATTCTGGTCTGGAGGGAAAGTAAGTTTCAGTCAGTTAGTGCCAGACAGCAGACTGAAGCAGTCTGAGGCAGTGAGACGTGTTTGGGGCCGTGCAGCCCTAGGTGCTGCAGCTCCAGGATTGAGAGAGCAAGTAAAGAAGAACAGTGTTTAGTGAGCGTGCAGGAGAGCGAAGCACAGGAGAGAGACACCAGGGGAGCATAGCAGCGCTTGGGCTACCTCCCTGGCAGAGCGCAGAGTCTGGTAGTCTGTGGGAAATTATACCATAGAGCTGCCATAACATCACCCCAGAGGACCACTTTAAGCAGCGTCAGTCCCCACTGACCAAACACCACAGGTGGCTTCACGAACACAAGCGTTATTTCAAATCCCCTTAAAAGACTTTCCCTTTTACTTGGGCGCCCAGGGCCACGGACCGGGTCGCCACCACAGTGATATCCCCTTTAAGTACCGGACCCGGTACCGAGTACCCCACGGCCCTGGCGGGTGATTCAACTTTGGCATCACGATCAGGATGGACCAACCCATTGAAGTGGGTCATGTGCACCTAAGAGACTGTGTTGTGCTGAGAGACTGTTAACTGTAAATTGCCACCAAAACCGCTGCCATTATAGCACCATGTGGCGTGCAGGAGGAAAAGGGAACCCGTCACCGATGATGGATCCAGACCTGCTGTGGAGAGAGGTAGAGGAACTCACCAGGCAGCTGATGATAATGCAGCAGGAGATCGTGACCGGGTGGAGGGAGGCCTTCATCGGAAGCCTTACCGGACGACCATTGGCCGACTCGTCTGGTCCGGAGCAGGAAAGAAGTTCCGGCGCTCCGGAGGCAGAGGTAAGGGGCATGACCCCGGCGGTGAAAGACCTGATGGACATTCCCGACTCACTTCCACCGCTATATACACCTGATCAGGGTTTCGAGGCCCTCAGTGAAATGCCACGTATGCCAAGGGTGCCCCAGTCGCCAGTGCTGCAGTAACCCCTGGGCTCGATGACACCCTGCTGGGCCCCCTTCCAATCCCACTGACTCCTAAGCACGGAGGAGTATGTTACCGGCTACCCTGGGACGACAGCAGTTTGAGGGTTTATGACGGGTCCCTCGCATTGTTGCTGCTGTTAAAATATTGAGTGACTTGAAAAATGTTTGCACCTTTAAATGTTATAATAAGATTTATTGCACTTTATGAAAGTGATTAGTGAGCTAGTATAATTTAGTGATAGTGTTATATGCAGATAGTGTTGAGGAAGAATAGTAAGAGTCAGTAAATGACAGAAAAGCAAATGTTGGTTTTGCACTTTGAATAAAGAAAGCCTTAAAGTAATATACCTGAATACAAACTTATATGACTAATCACCATGGTAACTCATAATATAGCAGAAATCTGTACCACATGTGAAAAAGGACCAACAAGACCTATCATCAGGATAGACAGACAGCAGGAAAGGAAAGAGATGACAACTGGTCACACAAAATATATAGAAACAATATAAACTTTATTAGTAATATTCTACAATATTAAAACCAGGTGGAAGGAGGGAAGGTAGTAGCAGCACAAAAAACACTGTTGAAAGATTAACAGAAAGCGCGCCAACAGGACCTACAGTCTTCCAAGTTTGAAAATTATGAGTGTATACAAGTAGAAAAAATAAGCAAAAGTAGAAAAAACATAATAAAAAACTAAGCAAACCACAACATAATAATACATAGATCTTACAGCGGGGGAGAACCGAGCAGTCAGCAACAATTCACAATATATGAAATAGGCAAACAGACAAAAGTCGCTATAATGCTATCACATATGTGTGCCATAACCTATCAAATGGACATAATAAACGCTGCTGCAGCAAAGTACCCACCGCACGGAGGACTGAAGTACTGGAGACGCGCTTCCACCCCAACGCGCGTTTCGGCGATCACACCTTCATCAGGGGGCATAGAAAGTGTGTGCACATGGGTTTAAAAAGCACCCGAACAGGAAATGTGCGGGTGTAACGACCAAAAGTGCCCGTGCGGCAACGTAGGAATGAGAAATAGCGGCCGCGTGTGCAGGAAGTGGAGGGGCATGGCTACCGAAGTGATAGCGCGGCACCATGGAAACCACAACGCTGGTAGCGTCCGAAAAAAGCCGAAGGAAGCCGAGGATCACCGGGGCCCCAAGCGATCCACAGCAACCAAAGGCCATCACGGAAGCACGCCGGCACATAGGAACCATACGGGCAGCGCTATCGCACTAACACCCAAAAATAAACACAATTGCCTCAACTGCTACAGCAAAAAGCCGTGCCAAAAAATAACGCATTGGACCTAAATACATAGAGATTGTAGCAATTGTTAATAGGGATCACCATAATGGGATCTACCATTTACAAAACTAGCAGACGCAGCCCCAAAAGGGAAAAAGTATCTAAATATGACACAGAAGCCACCAGGTAACATATTCAAAAAAGGGGGGCATAATTTAAGCAAATAATAGCCACAATTAGACATATACAAAACATATCTACGTCACCTACAGTCCTATATAGATTAATACAGAGGACTAACATCACGATCTCTACATTAAGGCCTCAATAAAATGAAAATAACATATATAAGAAAGTTTATACAAATGCAATGAATATGATTATAGATACAAAACTTGATTAATTATAGCCATAGTCCATTTATCAGTATCCACAGTCCATTTATCATTTGTTCCTACTGAATCCTTTTTCAGATTGTTGTCACGTCCAAGATAGAAACAGACGATGTCCCCTTCATAGCGTTGCAGAACAAGGATTCAAACGAGCCACAGAGCACTACCAGGTCGACATGTGCTAAAAATAATTAAGGTAAGTTAAAAACAGAAATAAAAACAAAGGCAACAACAGCGTAGAAGTGTTGGCACTACAGAAACAAGGCCAACAACCAAAGATGAACCTGGGGGATGAATATTCAAATAGGGCATTTAGTATTAAATATTAAAGAAAGGGGGCATAGCTAATATTGTCGTTAAGGCCAGCCGGCTGCACCGTGCCCAGAGTCCAGATCCACCTCGACTCAACACGGGCCAGCCTCTGGAAGGCACCACCCCCACGAATCCCAACGTCAAGCAAGTCAATCCCTCTCGCCCTGAGAAGGCCAGGATTGCAGTCATGGAAGATCTTGAAGTGGCGTGGTATTGTTTTGAGGGTGGATGCGTCTTCCACAGTGGCCGCTGCGCCGATGCCCAGAACGTGTTCACGAATACGTGTTTTGAGCTGGCGGGTGGTCATTCCAACATACATTTTGTCGCATGGACATGTGACAACATAGATCACATTAGTGCTGCTGGTACATGTAATTTTTTTCTTGATTTTAAATTCACGTGATCTATCATAGTTGGAAAATACGCCAATTCTCTCAATGTTCGGGTATGCGACACAGCGGCCACACGGAACACACCCCACCCGAACCGCCATACTGTCCAGGAAGGTGGTCATCCTTTCACCAGTATAGTGACTGTGCACTAAGACATCCCTAAGATTCCTGGACGTCTGACTGCAATGCTAGCCCTCTCCGGAAGATGACGTGCAATAACTGGGTCAGCCCTCAGTACATGCCATGATTTTTGTAAGATCCTTCTCATCATTGGAAACTGGGAGTGGTACTTAGTAACAAAATGAACAATATCATGCTCCTGTTTAACATTACTCTTATATAGCAGTGAATCCCTCGAAGAGTGTTTTGCTCTATTGAAAGCTTTCTTTACGCTGCGTTTACTGTGACCACGGGACAGTAACCTGTTCTTTAGATCTTCAGCCTGATCAAAAAAATCCGTCTCTGTAGAACATAGTCTACGCAGACAGAGAAATTGTCCTGTGGGAACTGCTTGGATGACATGGTCAGGGTGTGAGGAGGAGGCGTGCAACAAGAGATTGGTAGAAGTTGGTTTCCTGTAAATGACTGTCTGCAGGTCACCATGCACATCACGTTTAATCATGACATCTAAAAACTCGATGGTATTACCATCGAATTTATATGTCAATTTAATGTTACTGGTGTTATTGTTTAGGGATGTCATGAAGTCCTGCAGACTGGTGGAAGAACCCCGCCAGATCATCAAAATGTCATCAATGTACCGTGTCCACAAAAGGACACGGCACATTGACTCCGGATGATCTGGCAGGGAGAGGCCCCTCTCCGACAGCCCCAGGAACAGGTTAGCGTAGGACGGGGCGAAGGGAGCACCCATTGCTGTTCCTTGGAGCTGCAGGAAGAAGGACCCCTTAAAAACAAAAAAATTGTGAGTTAGAGAAAATTCCAACAAATCACAAATAAGTTTTTTAATTTCCATTGAGGAGTTGGATGCGTCTAAGAAAAATTCGACAGCTCGAAGTCCATCAGAATGTCGAATACTAGTGTACAGAGATTCGACATCGGCTGTAACTAATAATTCATCTTCACTAAGGCATACCCCATCCATAAGTCTCAGGAACTCACCCGTATCCTTAAGATACGACGGAAGGCTTACAACCAATGGTTGCAACTTAAAGTCTATCCATTGGTTTACCTTCTCAAGGTAGTTACCTCTGCCAGATATTATAGGACGCCCAGTGTTATGGTTCTCAATGGCAAGAGAACATAGCCCAGCAAACATAAGTACTAGCTCTTGGAAGGATGGAAACTAAACTGACCATGAACTAAACCTGCCGCACAACTAACAGTAGCCGGGTAGCGTTGCCTACGTTTTTATCCCTAGACGCCCAGCGCCGGCCGGAGGACTAACTAATCCTGGCAGAGGAAAATATAGTCCTGGCTCACCTCTAGAGAAGTTTCCCCGATAGGCAGACAGAGGCCCCCACATATATTGGCGGTGATTTTAGATGAAATGACCAACGTAGTATGAAAATAGGTTTAGCAAAATTGAGGTCCGCTTACTAGATAGCAGGAAGACAGAAAGGGCACTTTCATGGTCAGCTGAAAACCCTATCAAAATACCATCCTGAAATTACTTTAAGACTCTAGTATTAACTCATAACATCAGAGTGGCAATTTCAGATCACAAGAGCTTTCCAGACACAGAAACGAAACTACAGCAGTGAACTGGAACAAAATGCAAAAACAAACGAGGACTAAAGTCCAACTTAGCTGGGAGTTGTCTAGCAGCAGGAACATGCACAGAAAGGCTTCTGATTACAATGTTGACCGGCATGGAAGTGACAGAGGAGCAAGGTTAAATAGCGACTCCCACATCCTGATGGAAACAGGTGAACAGAGGGGATGATGCACACCAGTTCAATTCCACCAGTGGCCACCGGGGGAGCCCAAAATCCAATTTCACAACAGCCCAGGGGGCGTCTTCGTGTCCTTGTGGATCTTGGGGAGAAGATAGAAGGTAGGAACTGTAGGATCACTTACCAACAGAGCTGATGCCAATTCACTCGTGATCGTGCCCACATCTCTAGCTTGTTTAATGATGTCTACAAGTTGTTTAGAATAAGCGGACAAGGGGTTAAACGTGAGTTTTTTTATAGCAAACCTTGTTGTTCAACTGGCGAAAGGCCTCCTTTTCATACATAGAATTGGGCCAAACTACCACGTTTCCCCCCTTGTCCGCCGGTTTAAACACAACATCCCCAAGATTCTGAAGAGCACGGCTTTTTTCGGACGCTACCGGCGTTGTGGTTTCCATGGTGCCGCGCTATCACTTCGGTAGCCACGCCCCTCCACTTCCTGCACACGCGGCCGCTATTTCTCATTCCTACGTTGCCGCACGGGCACTTTTGGTCGTTACACCCGCACATTTCCTGTTCGGGTGCTTTTTAAACCCATGTGCACACACTTTCTATGTTCCCTGATGAAGGTGTGATCGCCGAAACGCGCGTTGGGGTGGAAGCGCGTCTCCAGTACTTCAGTCCTCCGTGCAGTGGGTACCTTGCTGCAGCAGCGTTTATTATGTCCATTTGATAGGTTATGGCACACATATGTGATAGCATTATAGCGACTTTTGTCTGTTTGCCTATTTCATATATTGTGAATTGTTGCTGACTGCTCGGTTCTCCCCCGCTGTAAGATCTATGTATTACTATGTTGTGGTTTGCTTAGTTTTTTATTATGTTTTTTCTACTTTTGCTTATTTTTTCTACTTGTATACACTCATAATTTTCAAACTTGGAAGACTGTAGGTCCTGTTGGCGCGCTTTCTGTTAATCTTTCAACAGTGTTTTTTGTGCTGCTACTACCTTCCCTCCTTCCACCTGGTTTTAATATTGTAGAATATTACTAATAAAGTTTATATTGTTTCTATATATTTTGTGTGACCAGTTGTCATCTCTTTCCTTTCCTGCTGTCAAAGTAATATACCTGTAAGGGTAGTTGCCTTTTTATAGTAAAGTTTTCTATTTTTGAAAGTTATTTATATATTTATGTATATATGTTCCAGCAATGTTCAAGTATTAATTCCTCCCATAAAGGGAAGCCAAAGTTTACATATATTAACGTGTTTATCCTGTTTATTGCATTTAAAAAAAAAAAATTGTATGTCTTTTTATTAACTTGTTATTGTTGTTCTTCTTTTCCCAGTCCGGGAGTACTGGATTTAATGGGGAGACAGTAACACCCCAGGGTCCGGGTTGTTACAGTGGCATTGCTTTCCTCCCGGGCAGAGTGATGTCACGCTTGGAAGCGAATGAAGATCTCTTTTATCAGGTAAACACAATGCACACAACATGTTTGCACTCCAGGCCAGAAGGGGGACCTGTTATTGGCTCCCCTATAAATACATTCTGGTCTAGAGGGAAAGTAAGTTTCAGAAAGTTAGTGCCAGACAGCAGACTGGAGCAGTCTGACGCAGTGAGACATGTTTGGGGCCCTGCAGCCGGAGGTGCTGTAGCTCCAGGATTGAGAGAGCAAGAAAAGAAGAACAGTATTTAGTGAGCATGCAGGAGAAAGAAGCACAGGAGAGAGACACCAGGGGAGCATAACAGCATTTGGGCTACCTCCCTGGCTGTGCGCAGATTACGGTATCTGGAAGACCGAGGTTGTGTCGGACTCTAGGAGGCACAGCAGAACCCGGCAGGACAGCTGGATTACACATCACCTGTCTGCCCCAATACCCAGGAGGCACAGTGGCACATAAAGCCCGGGTCGTGATAGAGACCCTATAAAAAGGCCACCTGTCATACAGGTTTGTGTCCTAACCTTCATGGAGGACAGAGAGAATTGTGAGGACCTTGCCAGAAGCCATAGGCAGTAAGGGACTACAACATCACTGTGCTAATAGGAAGGCTTCTAACTCCACCTGGTAAAGGGGACTCTGAATTCGCTTCCAAGCTGGCCAGACCCTGCCTGTACCTGTGATCTGGAGCCCTGGACTGCGGTTGCCTGAAGCCTTCAGTAAACCAGGTAAAGAGACTGCAAACCTGTGTCCTCCGTTCTTTACTGCACCATTCACCATCCTTATCTATAAACCAGGAGCCCTGGGGACCTACTTCACCTGTGGGAAATTATACCATCTAGCTGCCATAACATCACCGCAGAGGACCACTTTAAGCAGCGTCGGTCCCCACTGACCGAACACCACATATCCCCTTAAAACACTTTCCTATTTACTTGGGCGCCCAGGGCCACGGACCGGGTCGCCGCAACCGTGACATCCCCTTTAAGTACCGGACCCGGTAACGAGTACCCCACGGCCCTGGCGGGCGACTCACTAGATCCATGGATCAATGCCCTAGCAAGGAATCTAGTATATATAACCTGCAACATTATACTTTTCAAGAAAGTTATCCAGTCACTTCTTAAGTTTTAGTAGTGAATCACTCATCATTAGAACATCATACGGCAGAGAGTTCCATAATCTCACTGCCCTTACAGTAAATAATCTGCGATTATGATTAAACCTTCTTTCCTCCAGACGTAGAGGATGCCCCCTTGTCCCCGTCTCAGGTCTAAGAGTAAAAAGATCATTAGAAAGGTCTTTGTATTGTTCCCTCATATATTTATACATTGTAATAAGATCACCCCTAACTCAAAACTAAATAACCCCAAGTGTAATAACCTATCTTGGTATTGCAGACCCCCCTGTCCTCTAATAACCTTGGTCGCTCTTCTCTGCACCTGCTCTAGTTCAGCTATGTCTTTCTTATACACCGGAGACCAGAACTGTACACAGTATTCTAAGTGTGGTCGAACTAGTGACTCGTATAAAGGTAAAATTATGTTCTCCTCATGAGCATCTATGCCTTTTTTAATGCATCCCATTATTTTATTTGCCTTTGCAGCATCTCCCTGACACTGGCCACTAAATGTGAGTTTGTCATCCACCCATACGCCCAGATCTTTTTCAGTGACATTTTTGCCCAGTGTTTTACAATTAAGCACATAGTTATACATCTTATTTCTTCTGCCCAAGTGCATGACTTTACATTTATCCCCATTAAAGCTCATTCGCCATTTATCAGCCCAAGCTTCTAGTTTACATAAATCTTCCTGTAATATAAAATTGTCCTCCTCTGTATTGATTACCCTGCAGAGTTTAGTGTCATCTGCAAATATTGATATTCTTCTCTGTATGCCCCCTACAAGGTCAATAATAAAAGTGTTAAAAGAAGCGGGCCCAATACTGACCCTTGCGGTACCCCACTGCTAACCGCAACCCAGTCCGAGTGTGCTCCATTAATAACCACCCTTTGTTTCCTATCCCTGAGCCAGCTCTCAACCCTTTTACACATATTTTCCCCTATCCCCATTATTCTCATTTTATGTATCAACCTTTTGTGTGGCACCGTATCAAAAGCTTTTGAAAAGTCCATATACACTACGTCCACTGGGTTCTCTTGGTCCAGCCGGAACTAACCTCTTCATAGAAACTGATCAGATATGCTGATATTGGGTCATGAGATAATTCCTCTTCAGATACTCCAGCATAGCATCCCTCAGAATGCCCTCCAGAATTTTACCCACAGTAGAGGTTAAGCTTACTGGCCTGTAATTTCCAAATTCAGTTTGTGTCCCCTTTTTTGAATATTGGCACCACATTTGCTATACGCCAATCCTGTGGCACAGACCCTGTTATTATGGAATCCTTAAAGATTAAAAATAGTGGTCTATCAATGACTGTACTAAATTCCGGCAGTACTCGGGGGATGTATCCCAGCCAGGCCCAGGGATTTGTCAACTTTGGTGATTTTTAGACGCCGTCGTACTTCCTGCTGGGTTAAGCAGGTGACATTTAATGGAACATTTTTGTTATCATTGATCATGTTGTCTGTCAAGGGCTTTTCTTGTGTAAATACTGTTGAAAAAAAGTCATTTAGCACATTGTCTTTTTCTCATCCTCATCCACCATTTCACACAGACTATTTTTACGGGGGCCAACACTAACATTTTTTAGTTTCTGACTATATATGTAGTTAAATAATATTTTGGGATTATTTTTACTCTCTCTGGCAATGAGTCTCTCTGTCTCAATCTTTGCTGCCTTGATTTGCTTTTTACAGATGTTTTTTAATTTTCTGTATTTATCTAATGCCTCATCACTACCTACTTGCTTTAATTCTCTAAATGCTTTCTTTTTGTCACTTATTGTGCCCCTTACAGCTCTATTTAGCCATAGTGGTTTCCGCCTTTCTCTAGCATGTTTATTCCCATAGGGTATATACAGGTCCTATTCAGTATGCCAATAAACGTCTCCCATTTTCTTTGTGTACTTTTATGTCTTAGGATATCATCCCAGTTTATTGCACTAAGATCGTCTCTCAACCGTTGGAAATTTGCCTTCCTGAAGTTTATTGTCCTTGTAACCCCTCTTCTACACATCTTATTAAATGATAATGAAACCTTATTATTTTGTGATCATTATTACCCAAGTGACCCCCAACCCTTATATTTGATATGTACTTCTACTACGCACTTGAAGAGCGAAGTCTCATCCTCTTCATGGACGGGCGACTCCCGCTTTGCATTGGACAATTCACTCAAGTCATATTTCATCACCGGGTGATCATCTTGTTCAGCTTTTAGCACAAGCTCCGCCTCCTTGCCATTCTGGCACTGCTGCTGTACCTCTGCGACCACCATTTTCTTCTCCTGTAGAAGTCCTCTTAACACTTCTCTGAGCACCTCCATATCTTCTGAAATGGCCTTGTTCATGGTTTGACACGTTGACAGATGATCTCTGAGCTCAGAGACCTCCTTCTCAAGCTCATTGACTCTGTGTTCAGCTGCTTGTCTCAGGACCTTTTCCCGCTCGACATGGTCTCTTACTGTCTCCTTAAATATCTCCATTTTGTGATCCTGTTCCCTTTTTTCTAGCACGTGTAGCACCATAAATTCGTTATCATATTTTCAGATGGGGCAGTTTGCCCACTCATTCTCTGACACTTCATAGATCCACCTGTTAATTCATCAGCAGATGATTTGCTGATAAATCTTCACTGTCACAATGTGCCAGTTTTATTTTCAGCACATCATCGACTACCTCTTTGCTGGGATTTGTCAGCGGCAATGTGACCTCCTGATCAAGGACATTAAGTTTGTTTGCACTTGACCATTTTTCTGCTGCCTCTATGTCCCCGGCGACGAGGGGAAGACTTGACATTTTTACTTGGGTCCAGCTTACCGCACTCTCTTTCCCTTGCTTTAGAGTCACAGTCTGAATTGGAGTCACCACCACACACCCTGTCATTGTGGAGCAACAAGTCCCCACTTAACCAGGTGTTGGTGTTGGTGTTTTCTGGAGCTATTCCGATGCCAACGGTAATGCTGTTGGTCACCCCTGCTAAGTCCCCGAGTTGGTCAAACCCACACTTTCTTCTGGTCACCCCTAACTCTGGCCTATTAATCTTAGGAGCCATTACCTCCTCCTCTTTATACATCACTTTCAGAGGAACCCCTTCAGCCGCCTGCTGTGGTGGGGCTCGCTTAGGGTTGTTTCAGCTCACCTCTGACCAATCAGACACTCCCCTCTCCTCCCACAAGTCCCAAAACAATTAAAAGTTCCGGCCTATTATAATAGGGTATGGCAAGTCCAGGACCACAGGGACGTCATGGCTGTTGATAGCCATGGGTGGCTCAATGTTCACCCTGGACACCGGGTAATCCCTAGTGACCCCATGGATGCAGTGGACTTCCATCTTCCTGCCAGGAATCAGATAGACCAGGAGGGTGGCACTCACCAGGGTCACTGAGCTCCCTGAGTCTAGAAGTCCAGTCACACTCTCTTTATTGACTTCCACAGAACACTTCTGTGACATCTTGTCAGGTGGATAGTCAGTACATGATCTTGGACATTCGCTGTTCGAATATTGTTCCTAGCAACAGTCCTTCGGCGCACACGCTGCCGCCCCTATTTGAGTCACCGCTCTTTAAGGGACTCCACCCCCTTTTGGGCAACTATCCCTCCTTGGGTCACCGGCCGCCTTTGGGACTCCACCCCTTTTTGGAGTGAGCGACGTGGACTCCCCACTACCCTCTCAGGCCCCTCACGGCCTGTGCACTGCAGTCTATCTGCCCCAACAGGTCCTCACAGCGATCCTCTGCACCACTCTGCAAGGTTCTGCTCATCTCCACAAGGTTCTGCATGTCTCTGCACAGCTCTGCACAGCTCCACAAGGCTCCGCACTGCTCTGCCAAGTTCTGCACTGCTCCACAAGGCTCTGCACCGCTCCACACAGCGAGGCTCTGCCCAGCTCTGCAAATCTCTGCACGGCTCTGCAAGTCTCCGATCTGCAGATTTTGTGGACCCGACAATCCACAGCAAGCTGCCAGGAGTTCGTGGACCTGCTGATCTACAGCAATCACCTGTTGTAATCCTCCCAGGTACCTCCTGGACTGATGCTTGCAGTCTAGCACCAATTGTTGTGTGACAACCATCGGTGGTCGGGGAATACTCACTTGGCTGGTTGTTGAGGAATGTACCGGGACACTCAGGGTTAAAAAGTTAATTCGATTTATTAAAACACAGCAAGAACCTCTCTTCAGGAACTTGGTAACACTCAGCACCTCGTTCACCATCCGTATGAGCCAAACATGAGATGTATGTGTATTAGCCAAACATGAGATGTATGCCCTGGTATTAGCCAAACATGAGACATATGCCGTGGTATTAGCCAACATGAGACATATGCTCTGGTATTAGCCTAACATGAGACATATGTCATGGTATTAGCCAAACATGAGACTATGTCCTGGTATTAGCCAAATAAGAGACATACAGTATGCCGTGATATTAGCCAACATGAGACACATGCTCTGGTATTAGCCAAACATGAAACATATGTCCAGGTACTAGCCAAACATAAGACGTATGTCCTGGTATTAGCTAAACATGAGACATATGCCCTGGTATTAGCCAAACATGAGACATATGCTCTGGTATTAGCCAAACATGAGACGTATGCCCTGGTATTAGCCAAACATGAGACATATGCTCTGGTATTAGCTAATATGAGACATATGCCCTGGAATTAGCCAAACATGAGACGTATGTCTTGGTATTAGCCAAACATGAGATGTATGCCCTAGTTTTAGCCAAACATGAGACATGTGCCCTGGTATTAGCCAACATGAGACATATGCCCTGGTATTAGCCAAACATGAGACATATGTCCTGGTATTAGCCAAACATGAGACATATGCCCTGGTATAAGCTAAACATGAGACATATGCTCTGGTATTAGCCAACATGAGACGTGTGTCCTGGTATTAGCCAAACATGAGACTATGCCCTGGTATTAGCCTAACATGAGACATATGTCCTGGTATTAGCCAAACATGAGACATACGCCCTGGCATTAGCCAAACAGGAGACATATGCCCTGGTATTAGGCAACATGAGACGTATGCCCTGGTATTAACCAAACATGAGACATATGCCCTGGTATTAGCCAAACATGAGACGTATGTCCTGGTATTAGCCAAACATGAGACGTTAGTCCTGGTATTAGCCAAACATGAGACATATGCCCTGATATTAGCCAAGCATGAGACTATGAGTTAGGGGTCCACTGCGGTCTCCCATTCTTCTCCAGCCGCAGTGGAGCCTGCTCAGTGGAGACGTCGGTCCCGGCGTCTGACTCAGCCTGATACTGTGTGGATGGTTACTGCTGCCTTTCCAGGCTCAGCCATTGCAGTCAGTACTGGTCAGCGGCGAGCAGACGTCTCTGGGACTAAGTCCTGCTTTTCCCCTTCTGAGCGTGCCCGGGTTAAGACCTCTCATTGGAGGTCGGGGGGTCACATGCTCAGGTACTGTAGCAGCTCCCATTGGTCCTCTAGGAAGGTCCTGAAGTTGCTGCAGCTATAAAAGGTTTGCATAGCTGCATGGCCATGCACTAGTATCAGCTTAGGTTGTGAGCTTTAGCTACTCAGTGGTCTTGTCTGCTTGTGGTCAGAGTCCGGCTGAAATAAGCCACTAGAATACCTGCACCTCCGGTGAGGAGTTTGTATGGTGAATTCAGGGCTGGCGTAAAGCCATTAGAATTCCAGCTCCACTGGAGAGGAGGTGTTTGTGTGCTTGCTACTCCCTGACCACTGATTGTTTTTGCTCTGTTAGGCAGCTGCGTTCCCCTGTGACGCTAACAGGGCACAGCGTTTTCCTTTCTGTGCGACTCTGTGAAGTAGCAGAGTTCGCTTCTACCGCCATATTGTGCCACCATTTGCTAGCAGCAGGTTGGTCTCCTGCATGGTGGACCCCGGGCTGCTAACGCACCAATAATAATATCTAAATATCCTCGGTGCATTCCACCAGCCCTAACATAATACTAGGGCCAAGGTCTGGCAAGCAATGGCGGACACACAGCAATCCATAAAATAATATTCAGTGGCATACATAGTCTGTCCTATTAAGTTAACCCATATAGCATTTTAGTGAAATAAGACAGACCAAGGACCACAAAGGACAACTGCCCATATATATATATACCACAAAGCACCAAAAATTGCAGTCAAACAAAGTCCAAGTAATGCAAGAATAGAAAAAACTTTATTTAGATAAAAACAAACACACAGGTGCACAGTAATGGCAGGTAGCAGGTTACCCCATAAAAGTCTACATCCACAAATCCTACAACTAAGGACTAAACCGCAGTGCACAGTTATTTATTGCAACATTGCAACTCACATGAGCAATCAGTCTAGGTATATTAAAATATCAACAAAGTTATAAGCATATTGACTGACTACCCATGTGGCTCCATTAACTCATGTCATAGATATGGTACATACCACACAATTAGATCAGGAGAAATGTGCACCGCAGTCGCGTCCTCCCCGACGCGCGTTTCGGCCAGATGGCCTTCCTCAAGGGGGTTTAGTCCTTAGTTGTAGGATTTGTGGATGTAGACTTTTATGGGGTAACCTGCTACCTGCCATTACTGTGCACCTGTGTGTTTGTTTTTATCTAAATAAAGTTTTTTCTATTCTTGCATTACTTGGACTTTGTTTGACTGCAATTTTTGGTGCTTTGTGGTATATACACAGCAATCCATGCGGTACATCCAGCAGCTGGAGGGTAGGTTGGCGGCTCTTGAGCGCACAACCTCAGCTGTGGATGTTACTGCAGTTGCTGTTGAGGCTGCTTGCATGGCTACGGCAACCTTGTCCACTGCCACCCCTGTTATGACTCTATCTCGCCTCCCTCTGCCAGAAAAATTTTCTGGTGATTGTAAATCTTGTAGGGGTTTCGTGAGCCAGTGCTCTATACATCGCAAGCTTCTGGCTGTGCGTTTCCCCACAGAGCAGGCTAAGGTGGGATTTATTGTGTCTCTCCTGTCGGACAGGGCATTGGAGTGGGCTACGCCGCTGTGGGCGCGTGGCAATCATGTGGTGCAGAGTGCTCCGTTGTTCCTGAGCACTCTGAAACAGGTATTTTTAGGACCTCGTGTCAGCCATGATACGGCGCTCCAACTGTTTGCATTGACTCAGGGCTCGTCCTTGATCAGCCATTTTGCCGTCCACTTTCTGTTATGACCTGGTGGTTACGGAGTGGTACTGAGATGACCTGGTGGGTAAAACCAATCATGGACAAGCTCAGAGGAGGTGGCAGCTCTACAGACAGTAATCACCTATATGACCTAGTGATTACGGAGCGGCACTGAACTGACCTAATGGGTAAAACAAATATTGTACTAGCTCTGAGGAGGTGGTAACTTTACTGACCGCAAATAGAAATAGCCGTGGAACGTTCCTATCTCTGCCTAGACGCCTCTTCACAGCCTAAGAACTAGCTACCCCTGAAGATGGAAACGGAAAACTATCTCACCTCAGAGAAACCCCCAAAGGAAAGATAGCCCCCCACAAATATTGACGGTGAGTGAAGAGGGAAATGACAAACTCAGAAATGAAACTAGATTTTAGCAAAGGAGGCCACTACTATCTAAATAGACAGAGAAAGAAAAGGCTACTGTGCGGTCAGTATAAAAACTAAATGTCCACGCAGAGTTTACAAAAATAACCTCCACACCGACTCACGGTGTGGAGGGGCAAATCTGCAACCCCAGAGCTTCCAACTAGCCGGAATATTTCATGATGACAAGCAAGACAAAAGAGACATAACTTAAACTGAACAAAAGGTCATAGGCAGGGAAACACCCAAAAATTAGCAGAACTTATCTTAAGCTGAAATGGACTGGCCAACAGAGAACTTCCAGGAAAGGACTGAATCCACAGGAAGGAACATTGACAGCTGGCATCCACTACAGCCCAAAGCCCAGTTAAATAACAAGGCCAGGGAACCGATTAGTGAAAGCAGCTGCTAAGTACCACTTGAAACCACCAGAGGGAGCCCAAGAACAGAACTCCCAAAAATACCATTTGCAACCACAGGATGGAGCCCAAGAACGGAACTCACAACAGTACCCCCCTTTGAGGAGGGGTCACCGAACCCTCACCAGAGCCCCCAGGCCGATCGGGACGAGCCAAATGAAAAGAACGTACCAAATCGGCAGCATGAACATCGGAGGCAAAAACCCAAGAGTTATCCTCCTGGCCATAACCCTTCCACTTGACCAGATACTGAAGTTTCCGCCTTGAAAGACGAGAATCCAAAATCTTCTCCACCACATACTCCAGCTCCCCCCCAACCAACACAGGAGCAGGAGGGTCAATGGAGGGAACCACGGGCACCACATATCTCCGCAACAAAGATCTATGGAACTTATTATGAATGGAAAACTAAGCTGGAATGGCCAAACGAAATGACACCGGATTGATAATTTCCGAAATCCTATAAGGACCAATAAAACAAGGTTTGAACTTAGGGGAAGAGACCTTCATAGGAACATGACGAGAAGACAACCAGACCAAATCCCCAACCCGAAGCAGGGGACCAACGCACCGACGGCAGTTAGCAAAACGTTTAGCCTTTTCCTGAGACAATGTCAAATTGTCCACCACATGAGTCCAAATCCGCTGCAACCTGTCCACCACAGAATCCACCCCAGGACAGTCCGAAGGCTCAACTTGCCCTGAAGAAAAGCGAGGATGAAAACCAAAATTACAAAAAAAAGGCGAAACCAAGGTAGCAGAACTAGCCCGATTATTAAGGGCAAACTCGGCCAACGGCAAGAAGGTAACCCAATCATCCTGATCAGCCTACACAAAGCATCTCAAATAGGTTTCCAAGGTCTGATTGGTTCGCTCTGTCTGTCCATTTGGCTGAGGGTGAAACGCCGAAGAAAAAGACAAATTAATGCCCATTCTACCACAAAAGGACCGCCAAAACCTAGAAACAAACTGGGTACCTCTGTCAGACACAATATTCTCCGGAATACGATGCAAACGAACCACATGCTGGAAAAACAAAGGAACCAAATCAGAGGAGGAAGGCAACTTAGGCAAAGGTACCAAATGGACCATTTTAGAAAACCGGTCACAAACCACCCAGATGACAGACATCTTCTGAGAAACAGGAAGATCAGAAATAAAATCCATGGAAATATGCGTCCAGGGCCTCTCAGGGATAGGCAAGGGCAAAAGCAACCCACTAGAACGAGAACAGCAGGGCTTAGCCCGAGCACAGATCCCACAGGACTGCACGAAGGAACGCACATCCCGTGACAAAGAAGGCCACCAAAAGGACCTGGCAACCAAATCTCTGGTACCAAAGATCCCAGGATGACCAGCCAACACTGAACAATGAATCTCAGAAGTCACCTTACTAGTCCATCTTTCAGGAACAAACAATTTCCCCACAGGACAGCGGTCGGGTCTATCAGCCTGAAACTCCCGAAGCACCCGCCGTAAATCAGGGGAGATAGCAGAAAGAATCACCCCCTCCTTAAGAATACCAGCCGGCTCACGGACTCCAGGAGAATCAGGCAAAAAACTCCTAGACAGGGCATCAGCCTTCACATTCTTAGATCCCGGAAGATACGAGACCACAAAATCAAAACGGGAGAAAAACAAAGACCACCGAGCCTGTCTAGGATTCAACCGCTTGGCCGATTCAAGGTAAATCAGATTCTTATGATCGGTCAAGACCACAACACGATGCTTGGCTCCCTCAAGCCAATGTCGCCACTCCTCGAATGCCCACTTCATAGCCAACAACTCCCGATTGCCGACATCATAATTACGCTCAGCAGGTGAAAACTTTCTGGAGAAGAAAGCACACGGTTTCAACACAGAGCCATCAGAACTTCTCTGAGACAGAATAGCTCCTGCCCCAATCTCAGAAGCGTCAACCTCAACCTGAAAAGGGAGAGAGACATCTGGCTGACGCAACACAGGGGCAGAAGTAAAACGACGCTTAAGCTCCTGAAAGGCCTCCACAGCCGCAGAGGACCAATTCACCACATCTGCACCTTTCTTGGTCAAATAGGTCAGAGGTTTAACCACAGTAGAAAAATTAGCAATGAAGCGGCGATAAAAATTAGCAAAGCCTAAAAACTTCTGAAGGCTCTTCACAGATGTGGGCTGCGTCCAATCATAAATAGCCTGGACCTTAACAGGGTCCATTTCAATAGCCGAGGGAGAAAAAATGAACCCCAGAAAAGAAACCTTCTGAACTCCAAAAAGGCACTTAGACCCCTTCACAAACAGTGTATTAGCACGAAGAATCTGAAATACCATCCTGACCTGCTTCACATGAGACTCCCAATCATCGGAAAAAAACAAAATATCGTCCAAATATACAATCATAAATTTATCCAGATACTCCCGAAAAATATCATGCATGAAGGACTGAAACACAGATGGAGAATTAGAGAGCCCGAAAGGCATCACAAGATATTCAAAATGGCCTTCGGGCGTATTAAATGCTGTTTTCCATTCATCACCCTGTTTGATGCGGACCAGATTATACGCCCCTCGAAGGTCAATCTTGGTAAACCAAGAAAAAAATCGTATTTCTTGATTTAGAGATCAGCCATAGTGGGAAAAAAATCATCACGAAATCCCACTTCAAAAAAGTGGATTCAAATGGCTTTTTAGATTTCAATAGTGCACATTACAAGAAGTGGAAGGTTAATATACCCCACAGCCAATTTTATCGCATCAGAAAGAATTGTACGAGAGAATCTGATTATGTAGCTCAGTCTAAAATTTTAAAAAGAAAATTTAAGGAAAAAAGATACCCGAAAAATTTGATAAATGGTGCATATAGGGACAACAAAATAAAAACACAGGAGGAATGTTTAAAAGGATAAACCAGGAAGGGGGATACTTTGACTACTGGAAAGGAAAAAAGTGATGATCGCTGAAAATTGAATTTGGTGACAACATTCAATAGGGGAAATAAAGTCATAAGAACTGTGCTTTCTAAATATTGGTATATCTTGAAGCGTGACCCTGTCTTGGGAAAACATCTCCCTGATAAACCAGGGATTACATATAGAAGGGGGAAAACTTTGAAAAATTTGGTGGCCCCCAGTAAATTTAAAAAAACTGTTGGATTCAAAAAGAAAAAACATTTATAAAAATAAGGATCAAACTTTATGTGGAGTTCTTCAAGGCACCGGAGTTTTCAAATGTAACTCCAAAAAATGTTGTACCTGTGGGATCCTAGATCATGGGGCTAAAAATATCAAATGCAATAATACTGGTGATGTCTTTGAAATCTCACAAAGACTCACCTGTAGTAGTGATCATGTTGTATATGTCATCACATGCAGTTGTGGTTTGCAATATGTGGGACGCACTGTACAGACACTGCGCTCCCGCATTAATGGCCACAGAAATAGAGCAAAAAACGGCTTTTTAAAACATAGTCTCTCAAGACATCTGCTACTTAAACATAATAAAATTTTTAACATAAAAGTAACTCCAGTGGAGCAGATACCCTCTGGAGTTGCAAACAGGAATGCTCTTTTAAACAGGAAAGAAACGTTCTGGATATATCGTTTGGGAACATTATTTCCAAATGGATTGAATGATATCACAGAGAGAGTGAAAAGGTTGTTTTTTTTTTGTTTTCTTTGTGTGTTTGGGTTTTTTTTGTTTTTTTTTCTTCCTCTCTTTCTTGCATCAATGTTAACAAGGCTGTATCAATCAGTGGGTGTTTTCCTGAACTTGGTCCACACCCCAAATCAAGTTTCTGAGGCTGGGATAAAAGGTTTGATACTATATATAAGTGTAATTGAATTTTATACTAGTAGGATTTGTACTGTGTTTTTATGATACCTGAAGAAGGATATATACTGTATCCGAAACGCGTTGTATCTCTTCTATTTTAAGTTCTGAAATAAAAAAATATGAAATATCATCTTTGAATGTGAGTCCTGGGAAGCGCTGCCATTCATGGGCTGGATGTGCTTTTCTTGAAATAGTCCATACAAATATGGTTGTAACTTTTTGAGTGCCTATACTACTGCCAGGCACTGCTCGATGGCCGCATAGCTTACTTCACGGGGCAGTAGTTTCCGACTCAGGTAAGCTACCAGGTGTTCTTGGCCGTCCGGCCCGACTTGGCTCAGTACTGCCCCCAATCCAAACATAGAAGCGTCTGTGTGAACCAGGAAACGTTTAGTTGGATCGGGTGCGGCCAATACAGGGGTATTGGTGAGGGCGTCCTTTAGCTGGCGGAAGGGTTGGTTCTTAGGGTCAGATCAGTGAGGGGTTTGGCTACGCTGCTGTAATTGGGGACGAATTTCCTGTAATACCCCGCTGTCCCTAGAAACGCCATGACCTGGGTTTTTGTGCGTGGGGTGGGCCATTTGGCTATGGCCTCAATCTTGGCTGGTTCTGGTCGCTGTTTCCCACTTCCCACCCAATGTCATAAATACTGAACCTCCGCTTTGCCCACATGACACTTGTTTGGATTCAGGGTGATTCCGGCCTTGTGGATCCTGTCTAATGCTGTCTCTAGGTGATTTAGATGCTCTTCCCATGTCGCGCTGTAGATGGCGATGTCATCCAGGTAGGCACACGCATAGTCCTGGAGACCATCCAGAAGCCGGTCAGCCAGCCTCTGGAAGGTCGCAGGGGCATTCTTCATCCCGAATGGCATAACTCGAAACTGGAATAAGCCGAACTGGGTGACAAATGCAGACTTGGGAATAGTGTCAGGAGTAAGGGGAATCTGCCAGTAGCCTTTGCATAGATCGATGGTGGTCAAATACTTTGCCCCCGCCAGCCGGTCTAACAGCTCATCCACGCGCGGCATGGGATACGCATCCGTCACTGTTTTCTCATTGAGCCTGCGATAGTCTACACAAAACCGTGTAGTCCCATCCTTCTTGGGCACTAACACTACGGGGGATGCCCAGGGACTATCTGATTCTTCAATGACCCCTAAACGCAACATCTCTCATATCTCTTGTCGCATCCCTTCTCGTACAGACTCAGGGACACGGAAGGGGGGTTGTCTCAGGGGGGTCTGATCCTGGGTCTCAACCTTGTGTTGTGCCAGGTGGGTGAACCCCGGTCTCCCTGAAAACATCCTCTGTCGCTGCCTCAACAACACCTCTGCCTGCTGTCTCTCCCGGGACCTAGGTCTTCACCCCAGTGTACCTGGTCCCATGTTTTAGACTGAGTCCTCTCACCTAAGACATCAGGCAAGGGGAGTCCGGCTACATCCTCTGCTTCAGGTGCACAGATGGCCACTACCTCTTCAGGGTGCTCCCGATAGGGCTTCAGCATGTTCACGTGGAACATGCGGATAACCCTGGGGTCGTCACAATCGGCGACATTATAGGTGGTGTCGGCTATTTTCCCCACTACCTGGTAGGGCCCCTGCCATGCAGCTTGGAACTTGTTCTGCCTAGTGGGTTCTAACACCAGGACCTTCTGTCCCCTTACCCGTCTCCCGTATACCAGTTCGAACGGGGAGAACCCCGTGGATTCTTGGGGCACCTCCTGATAGGCAAACAGGAGGTGAGGCAAGAATTTCTCCCATTTCCGGTAGGTCCTGGTAAAAGTCCCAATGAGTTGTTTTTATGTCCCGTTAAAGCGTTCACATAACCCATTGGTTTGCGGGTGGTACGGGGTGCTTCTAATGGACTTTACGCCACACAGCTTCCACAGTTGGTTGGTCACCTCTGCTGTAAACTGGGTACCCTGGTCCGAGATAATCTCCCGGGGAAATCCAAGCCATGAGAAAACCTGGAGCAGGGCAGCCGCCACCGTCTCTGCCAGTATGTTAGATAACGCAACCGCCTCTGGATACCGTGTGGCATAATCTACCACTGTCAATATATACCTATTCCCTGACAGACTGGGTTTGGCTAACGGCCCTATCAGATCGACCGCTACTCGGCTAAATGGTTCCTCCACAATGGGGAGGGGGCGTAATTTGGCCTTGCATCGATCTCCCCTCTTGCCAATGAGCTGGCAACTGTCACAGGTCTGGCAGTACTAACAAACATCATAGGTTACCCCTGGCCAAAAGAAGTTTTGTGTCAGATGATGCTTGGTGTGACAAACGCCGAAGTGCCCGGCCAAGGGTATGTCATGAGAGATTCACAGTAACTCCTGCCTATACTTCTTGGGAACTACCAGCTGTCTGTGTGGTGCTGCCCTGTGATCCGGTAGAGGAGTCCCTGCTTCCATATAAACTGTTCCCCTTCCAGTACCCCTCTCCCCTCCTGTGCCTTCCCATGATATCCCTCCAATGAAGGATCCTCAAGTAACTCCCTCTTAAATTCATCTGGGGTGGCCCAAGAAATGTGTCTGGCTATGGGAATACGTGTAGGGCTGGGATGTCTTACCTGGGCCTCCTCTGAGTGTGATTCCGCCTCCGCAGCTTGAGCTTATCTCCGGGTGGTCACAGGATATGTCTCAGCCAGAGGGGCAAACGAGAAGGCAGACAACATGGGCCCCAAGTCATTTCCCAGCAAGACGTCTGCAGGCAAATCCTCCATCAAACTGACCTCAACAAGGCCATCCCCGACTCCCCAGTTCAGGTGAATCCTGGCAGTGGGCAGTCGATGTATGGCTCCCCCTGCTACATGGACTGCCACTGTTCGGTCCGTCTTCTCTTGGTCCCGGACGAGATGAGGCTTCACAAGGGTCAAAGTTGCTCCGGAATCTCTTAGTCCCTGCATGCGTTTCCCATTAACCCACACGACCTGTCTATGCTGTTGTCAATTATCTGCCCGGGCTGCCTGCACGGGGTCTACTTCATGCAGCACTTCCTCCATTTCTTCCACCCCTTGGTTAGTTGTAGCCCCAATGCCGGGTCAGCTTCGTCTTGGTAGCAGTGTACAGCGGCCCGGCTGAAGGTAGCTGTTCCCGACTTTGGCCACTGGTGTGGCATCGCGCCCCAGGGGAACTGTGGTAGGCCAGGTTTCTAGCTGGTCCCCCTACAATCTTCGGTGGTTTGGGGCCCTCCAGGTCCATGGGCGGACCCTTAGTGACCATCTTTGATCCAGACAACTGAGGCCTCCTGGCGTCATGATGTTCATCGGCCAGACGAGCGGCCTCCTCAAGAGTCATTGGCCGCCTGTCCCGAAGCCATTCCTGTGTCTCGGGGGTTAGTCCATTAAAGAATCGTTCTAACAAGAAGAGCTGGAGGACGTCCTCCTTAGTGGTTGCTTGGCTCCCTTGTACCCACTGTAGCAGTGACCGCCGTAATTTACAGGCCCATTCAGCGTGGATATCGGTTACTCGTTTTATAAGTCCGCGGAACTTTTGGCGGTATGCCTCTGGTGTCAGCGCATACCGGGCCAAGATCACTTCTTTGATCCGCTCATAGTCCATACAGTTCTCATCAGGTACCGTGCGATAGGCGTCCGCTGCCCGGCCGGTCAGCTTGCTGGCCGGAATCTGAACCCGTTCCTCCGGCTTCACTTGATGAAGGGCACACTGCCGCTCAAAGTCCTGCAGAAAGCCATCAATGTCTTCCTCTGCCTCCCCCAACTGTCAGAAGGCATTATACTGGATCTTTTTGTGGCTTACTGTTGAAGGCACCTGGTAGGAGGCCAGAGCTCCCCCTGCTCGCTGACTCTCCATTCTCCGCTCTGCCATCTCCATCTTGGCCAGCTCCACTTTGGTCCGCTCTGCCATCTCCATCTTGGTTAGCTCTATCCTGGTCCACTCGGCCATCTTTTCCTTCAGATCAGTACGCACATCAGCCATCACCTCTCGTATAATCTCTACTGCAGGGTTTGGGCCATAGAATGCCAGTCTGTTCTTTACCTCCCTCTGGAATTCAGTCTCCTCCACGTTCACATTGGGGGGCGCTGCACCGTCGTGTTCCATGATGGCTGCTATCAAATCCGCTTTTGTTTTGTTGCTGGCGATTAACCCTCGGGTCTTGTGAACTCTGTGTTCAGGCTCCCTCTTGTGGTCACTGGTGGTATGGTGTGACTTTTGCTTTGGGCTCCCCCTGGTGGCTTTGTCTGTTATCCTGCTGGTCTCTGGCTATCAGCTGGTTCGTTATCCTCTGGGAGGTTCCTATATAGCTCTGTTTTACTTCCACTTGTTGCCGGCTGTCGATGTAATCAGTGCTACTCAGATTCCTTCTGACTACCTTGCTCCCAGTCCATCCAGGATAAGCTAAGTTTTGTTTGCTCATTTTTTGATCAGCAGTGTTTGTCATGTTTTCTGTTCCAGCTTGCTAAAATGTAATTCCCTCGCTTGCTGGTTGCTCTAGTGGGCTGAGTTTCTCCCCACACACCGTGAGTTGGTGTGTGGGTTCTTGAAATCTCAGGATAGATATTTTGTAAGGGTTTTTATTGATCGCATAGACCCCTGCTCTATTTTCTGCTTTCTAGTACTAGTGGGCCTCTTTTGCTGAATCTGATTTCATCCCTATGTATGTGCCTTCTTCTTACTTCACCGTTAATATTTGTTGGGGGCTTCTATATCTTTGGGGATTATTTATCTGGAGGCAAGCGAGGTCTTTCTTTCTCTTTAGGGGTAGCTAGTTCCTCAGGCTGGCTCGAGACGTCTAGGAATTTTTTAGGCACGTTCACCGGCTACCTCTAGTTGTGTTGGATAGGTTGAGATTTGCGATCAGTCCAGTTACCAAACCCCTAGAGCTCGTCCTTAGTTTAATCACTTGCTGATCTATTTGTGATCCTCAGCCACTAGGGATCATAACAGTACAGCCGGCCGACAAAGTGTTAATTGCATGGCAGAAGCAGGAGAAAAGAAGCCTTGAGAATTTTTTTTTTTTTTTTCTTGTTGTTGCCGTGTGTCTAGCTGCTGTGCTAGCTTCTCTCCTCCTCTTAACCTTGGTGTGGCTCTGAGTTCAGCTGCTGACATGGATGTCCAGAGCTTGGCTTCCAGTCTGGATCATCTTGCTGCTAGAGTTCAAAGTATTCAGGATTTTGTTGTTCACAGTCCTATGTCTGAGCCTAGGATACCTATTCCGGAGTTGTTTTCTGGAGATAGATCTAGGTTCCTGAATTTTAAGAACAATTGTAAGTTGTTTCTTTCTTTGAAACCTCGTTCCTCTGGTGATGCCGTTCAGCAAGTTAAGATTATTATTTCCTTTTTGCATGGTGACCCTCAAGATTGGGCCTTCGCATTGGCGCCAGGGGATCCTGCATTGCTCAGTGTGGATGCGTTTTTTCTGGCCCTTGGATTGCTCTATGAGGAACCTAATCTTGAGAACCAGGCTGAAAAAGCGTTATTGGCCCTCTCGCAGGGGCAAGATGAAGCAGAGGTGTACTGCCAGAAATTTCGGAAATGGTCGGTGCTTACTCAGTGGAATGAGTGTGCCCTGGCTGCAAATTTCAGAGAAGGTCTTTCTGAAGCCATTAAGAATCTCATGGTGGGGTTCCCTACGCCTGCAGGTCTGAATGAGTCAATGACTCTGGCCATTCAGATTGATCGGCGGTTGCGGGAGCGCAAACCTGTGCACCATTTGGCGGTGTCTTCTGAACAGACACCTGAATCTATGCAATGTGACAGAATTCTGACCAGAAGTGAACGGCAAAATTATAGACGGCAAAATGGGTTGTGCTTTTACTGTGGTGACTCAGCTCATGTTATCTCAGCATGCTCTAAGCGCAAAAAAAAGGTTGATAAATCTGTCACCATTGGTACTTTACAGCCTAAGTTCATTTTGTCTGTTACCCTGATTTGTTCCCTGTCATCTTACCCGGTTAATGCCTTTGTAGATTCGGGTGCTGCCCTGAGTCTGATGGATTGGTCGTTTGCCAGGCGCTGTGGTTTTGATTTGGAGCCTTTGGAATTCCCTATTCCACTAAGGGGAATTGACTCTACGCCATTGGCTACGAATAGACCTCAGTACTGGACACAAGTGACCATGTGCATGACTCCTGTTCATCAGGAGGTGATTCGCTTTCTTGTATTGCATCATTTGCATGATGTTGTCGTGTTGGGTCTACCATGGTTGCAGACTCATAATCCAGTCCTGGATTGGAAAGCTATGTCTGTGTCAAGTTGGGGTTGTCAGGGAATTCATGGTGACGCTCCTGTGGTGTCAATTGCTTCGTCCACTCCTTCTGAAGTCCCTATGTTTTTGTCAGACTACCAGGATGTATTTGAGGAGCCCAAACTCAATTCTCTACCTCCTCATAGGGACTGTGATTGTGCTATAAATTTGATTCCTGGTAGTAAGTTTCCTAAGGGACAACTTTTCAATTTATCTGTGCCGGAGCATGCTGCCATGCGGAGTTATATAAAGGAGTCTTTGGAGAAGGGACATATTCGCCCGTCCTCTTCCCCTCTTGGTGCGGGATTCTTTTTTGTGGCTAAGAAGGATGGTTCCCTGAGACCTTGTATTGATTATCGCCTTTTGAATAAAATCACGGTCAAATTTCAGTATCCTTTGCCATTGTTAACTGATTTGTTTGCTCGCATTAGAGGGTCTAGTTGGTTCATCAAGATAGATCTTCGTGGTGCATATAACCTTGTGCGTATAAAACAGGGTGATGAATGGAAAACTGCATTTAATACGCCTGAAGGCCATTTTGAGTACCTGGTGATGCCTTTTGGACTTTCTAATGCTCCTTCAGTCTTTCAGTCCTTTATGCACGACATCTTCCGTGAATATCTGGATAAGTTTATGATTGTGTATCTGGATGATATTCTGGTTTTTTCGGATGATTGGGAGTCTCATGTTAAGCAGGTCAGGATGGTCTTTCAGGTCCTGCGTGACAATGCTTTATTTGTGAAGGGCTCAAAATGTCTTTTTGGAGTCCAGAAGATTTCTTTTTTGGGTTTCATTTTTTCTCCTTCTACTATTGAGATGGACCCAGTCAAGGTTCAGGCTATTCATGACTGGACGCAGCCTACATCGGTTAAGAGTCTTCAGAAGTTCTTGGGTTTTGCTAATTTTTACCGTCGCTTCATAGCTAATTTTTCTGGTGTTGTTAAGCCTTTGACGGATTTGACCAAGAAAGGTTCTGATGTGACTAATTGGTCCTCTGCGGCTGTGGAGGCCTTTCGGGAGCTGAAGCGCCGGTTTTCTTCGGCTCCGGTCTTATGTCAGCCAGATGTCTCACTTCCCTTCCAGGTGGAGGTTGATGCTTCCGAGATTGGAGCAGGGGCTGTTTTGTCACAGAGAAGCTCCGATGACTCTGTGATGAAGCCATGTGCTTTCTTTTCAAGAAAGTTTTCGCCTGCCGAGCGGAATTATGATGTCGGTAATCGGGAGTTGTTGGCTATGAAGTGGGCATTTGAGGAGTGGCGACATTGGCTCGAGGGAGCTAAGCATCGTGTGGTGGTCTTGACTGATCACAAGAATTTGATTTATCTCGAGTCGGCCAAGCGGCTGAATCCCAGACAGGCTCGTTGGTCGTTGTTTTTCTCTCGTTTTGATTTCGTGGTTTCGTACCTGCCTGGTTCGAAGAATGTGAAGGCTGATGCTCTTTCTAGGAGTTTTGTGCCTGACTCTCCTGGAGATTCAGAGCCGGCTGGTATTCTTAGAGAAGGGGTGATTTTGTCTGCCATCTCCCCAGATTTGCGACGTGTGCTGCAAGAGTTTCAGGCGGATAGACCTGATCGCTGTCCACCGGAGAGACTGTCCCGGATAGATGGACCAACAGAGTCATCTCCGAGGTTCATTCTTCGGTGTTGGCGGGCCATCCTGGAATATTTGGTACCAGAGACTTGGTGGCCAGGTCTTTTTGGTGGCCTTCCTTGTCGCGGGATGTGCGTTCCTTTGTGCAGTCTTGTGGAATTTGTGCTCGGGCTAAGCCTTGCTGTTCTCGAGCCAGTGGTTTGCTGTTACCTTTGCCTGTCCCGAAGAGGCCTTGGATGCACATTTCCATGGATTTTATTTCAGATCTCCCTGTCTCTCAGAGAATGTCTGTCATCTGGGTGGTGTGTGATCGTTTTTCTAAGATGATCCATTTGGTGCCCTTGTCTAAGTTGCCTTCCTCCTCCGAGTTGGTTCCACTGTTTTTCCAAAATGTGGTTTGTTTGCACGGGATTCCTGAGAACATTGCTTCTGACAGAGGATCCCAGTTTGTGTCTAGATTTTGGCAGACCTTTTGTGCTAAATTGGGTATTGATTTGTCTTTTTCGTCGGCCTTCCATCCTCAGACGAATGGCCAAACCGAGCGAACTAATCAGACCTTGGAGACTTATTTAAGATGTTTTGTTTCTGCTGATCAGGACGACTGGGTTACTTTTTTGCCGTTGGCCGAGTTTGCCCTTAATAATCGGGCTAGTTCTGCTACTTTGGTTTCTCCTTTCTTTTGTAATTCGGGGTTTCATCCTCGTTTTTCCTCGGGTCAGGTGGAGCCTTCTGACTGTCCTGGAGTGGATGTTGTGGTTGATAGGTTGTATCAGATTTGGAATCATGTGGTGGACAATTCGAAGCTGTCTCAAGAGAAGGCTCAGCTCTTTGCCAACCGCCGTCGCTGTGTGGGTCCCCGACTTCGCGTTTGGGACTTGGTGTGGTTGTCTTCTCGCTTCGTTCCTATGAAGGTCTCCTCTCCTAAGTTCAAGCCTCGGTTTATCGGTCCTTATAAGATTCTGGAAGTCCTTGGCCCTGTGTCATTTCGTCTGGACCTCCCAGCATCATTTGCTATTCATAATGTGTTCCATCGCTCGTTGTTGCGGAGGTATGTTGTGCCTGTGGTTCCTCCGGTTGAGCCTCCTGCCCCATGCTGGTGGAGGGAGAATTGGAATACGTGGTGGAGAAGATCTTGGATTCTCGTATTTCTAGACGGAGGCTCCAGTATTTGGTTAAATGGAAGGGCTATGGTCAGGAGGATAATTCTTGGGTTGTCGCCTCTGATGTTCATGCGGCCGATTTGGTTCGTGCCTTCCATGTGGCTCATCCTGATCGCCCTGGTGGTTTTCATGAGGGTTTGGTGACCCCTCCTCAAGGGGGGGGGTACTGTTGTGAACTCTGTGTTCAGGCTCCCTCTTGTGGTCACTGGTGGTATGGTGTGACTTTTGCTTTGTGCCCCCCCTGGTGGCTTTGTCTGTTATCCTGCTGGTCTCTGGCTATCAGCTGGTTTGTTATCCTCTGGGAGGTTCCTATATAGCTCTGTTTTACTTCCACTTGTTGCTAGCTGTCGATGTAATCAGTGCTACTCAGATTCCTTCTGACTACCTTGCTCCCTGTCCATCCAGGATAGGCTAAGTTTTGTTTGCTCATTTTTTGATCAGCAGTGTTTGTCATGTTTTCTGTTCCAGCTTGCTAAAATGTAATTCCCTCGCTTGCTGGTTGCTCTAGTGGGCTGAGTTTCTCCCCACACACCGTCAGTTGGTGTGTGGGTTCTTGAAATCTCAGGATGGATATTTTGTAAGGGTTTTTATTGATCGCATAGACCCCTGCTCTATTTTCTGCTTTCTAGTACTAGTGGGCCTCTTTTGCTGAATCTGATTTCATCCCTATGTATGTGCCTTCTTCTTACTTCACCGTTAATATTTGTTGGGGGCTTCTATATCTTTGGGGATTATTTATCTGGAGGCAAGCGAGGTCTTTCTTTCTCTTTAGGGGTAGCTAGTTCCTCAGGCTGGCTCGAGACGTCTAGGAATTTTTTAGGCACGTTCACCGGCTACCTCTAGTTGTGTTGGATAGGTTCAGATTTGCGATCAGCCCAGTTACCATCTCCCTAGAGCTCGTCCTTAGTTTAATCACTTGCTGATCTATTTGTGTTCCTCAGCCACTAGGGATCATAACACTCGGGCTTCCACCAGATCTTTTAATGTAGTCCTCTTTAACTTCTGGTAGTTGTTTTCCATTCATTCCTTTCCTCCTGTAGAAGGGGTATCAGATCCCGCTGTCTGCCACCAGTGTAACGGGGTCTACCAAACTGGGGTACCTCTTTCAGTACCACCCCGTGTTTCAGGAGGTCCACTTTGCATTGACTGGAGTCTGAATGAAGGACACTGGCTGGAATTCCTTGATTACATGAGAGCATATAAAAGCTGACTGCTTCTCCACGTATTTCCAGTCTCACAACACTTTATTCACAGAACACAGAATATATGTAACAACAGATACCGAGGGCAGGTCCATTCAAAAGCGGCAGGCCAGACATACATTACAATAGCCGCAGGGGGCCGGAGCCTGCTGATATTTACTGTGGGAATTACAAAGGTGGGGGAGGTCAGAAGGGGTATATCTTGTCTCCTCTGCCCAGGGGTGCAGCCTGTGGGCTGATGCATTAGGGACATATCTCTCACATGAACCTATTATATATACAAATAACTGTATAACATATTCTGGGTGCTGGGGGGTTCTGTAACAGACGTCTCTGGGACTAAGTCCTGCTTTTCCCCTTCTGAGCATGCCCGGGGTAAGACCTCTCATTGGAGGTCGGGGGGTCACATGCTCAGGTACTGTAGCAGCTCCCATTGGTCTTCTAGGAAGGTCCTGAAGTTGCTGCAGCTATAAAAGGTTCGCATGGCTGCACGGCCATGCACTAGTATCAGCTTAGGTTATGAGCTTTAGCTACTCAGTGGTCTTGTCTGCTTGTGGTCAGAGTCCAGCTGAAATAAGCCACTAAAATACCTGCACCTCCGGTGAGGAGTTTGTATGGTGAATTCAGGGCTGGCGTAAAGCCATTAGAATTCCAGCTCCACCGGAGAGGAGGTGTTTGTGTGCTTGCTACTCCCTGACCACTGATTGTTTTTGCTCTGTTAGGCAGCTGCATTCCCCTGTGACGCTAACAGGGCACAGCGTTTTCCCTTCTGTGCGACTCTGTAAAGTAACAGAGTTCGCTTCTATTGTGCCACCATTTTCTAGCAGCAGGTTGGTCTCCTTCACGGTGGACCCCGGGCTGCTAACGCACCAATAATAATATCTAAATATACTCCGTGCGTTCCGCCAGCCCTAGCACTATGTCCTGGTATTTTCTCTAATGTGCGAAACTTGTTTGTTCTAGTTCATTACAAGATATTACCTGAACAATGGACACATGTCTGACAAAAGCAACAAAATATGCTTTATATTATATGTTAGACTGTAGACTTGTATTCATGTAGGGATGCTAACTGTAGGGATTCCAAAGGTGGCTGTTGAATCTGGTCCCATGTACTTGGGTATCCCAAAATACACCAATATTGTTAAAGAGCACATGGAAGAAGATCAGTCTTTGCATTGAGGCCTTTGAGCTGTAAGTTATACCTCTGGAGTCACAAATTAGTTGGAAGGTTTAATTGTTCTCATGATAGTTTGAAATTGATTCCATATCTTACAAGGAAATGTAATATTTAATGTGAGATATTCTGAAATATGAATAGGGAATTCTTGTAATTTGTCTGACTTTAAACAAATTAACCGCATAATACATACTTAATTACTTTGAAAGCTTTCACCAAAACATACAATTCCCACTGAACAATGTAATATAGCCCAATTATTTTATTTCTTATGACTGCACACTATACTTTTCTGCTTTTAATATCATACAATGTTTATCTCTTTGAAGTGAGTGACACCTACTGGTCAACCTTATGATTACAAAATCAGAAAAAATCTGATATGTTAAGATTACTTATTTACTTTATTTACTTTATTTAATACGTTCTAAACTGAAATAAAGCTCTTAGCATCCATTGTTTTATTAGTTTATCCTTGGTTTATATAAAATCCTATGATTCACTATTAAAAGGTTATTCCTAGCACTAAAAGTTATCTTCTATCCATAGACTAGGTGATGATGACTTGTAAATTGCTTAAAGTAAAGGTGGGCAATTAATTTTCCCGAAGGGCCAAATGAGAGACCGTGACAGGTATGGAGGGCTGAACCAATAGGCTGAAATTAATTACACTCAATATTATTATTAACATATTAATTATATTATTATTTTACATTCATATTAATTGTATTACTTAATATTGAGCAGAATTAAATATGCCACCACCCCCTAAGCTCACATGCAGCCCCCTATATACAATATGAGCCCCTACACAGCACCCCTATATACATCATGAGTCCCCACACCGCCCCTCTATATATAGTGTAAGCCTACTTATATACAGTATGAGCCACACACAGCCCTGCTAGATGCAGTATGAGCCTCCACACCTCTATATATAGTATGAGCCCACACATAGCCTCCCTATAAACAATATGAGCCCACACACAGTCACCGTATATACAGTATGAGTCCCCACATAGTGCTCTATATAGAGTAGGAGCCCAGCATAGCCCCTATATACAGTATGAGCCCACACAGAGTAACCCTATGTTCAGTATGTGCCCCCACAAAGCCCCCTATATACAGTATGAGCCTCCACATAGCACCTATATTCAGTATGAACCCCCCACATAGCCTCCCTATACACAGTATGACTTCCCACAGAGCCCCTTTATACAGCATGAGTTGTCACAGAGCCCCTCTATATACAGTATGAACCCCCACATAGCTCCATATCTACAGTAAAAGGTTAAGGCTCCACATAGCCCTCTATATATTACATGAACCCTCAAATACCCTCCCTATAAACAGTATGAGCCCTCACATAGCCTCAATAAATTTAGTATGTCTTCACATAGATCCTATATACAGTATGAGCGCACGCATAGCTCAACATACACAGCATGAGCCCACAAATAACCCCCTATATACAGCTTGAGCACTCACATAGCCCCCTGTATACTGCATGAGCCCTCGCATAGCTGCCTATATACAGTATGAGCTTTCACATAACCACCTATACACTATGTTCCAAATTATTATGCAAATTACATTTTTATCGGATTTTCCTAAATGGTTGGTGCAAATGACAGTCAGTCTAATAAAAGTCATCACCCGTTAGAGTATACATCACATTTTATTGAAGAAACCTCCCAATGATAACAGTATAATCTCCAAAATGAATAAAAACTTAAAATGCACTGTTCCAAATTATTAGGCATAGTAGAATTTCTAAACATTTGATATGTTTTAAAGAACTGAAAATGCTCATTTGTGGAATTTGCAGCATTAGGCTATGTTCACACTTTGCGGTTTTTGCTGCGGACCCGCAGCGGATTTGACGCTGCAGATCCACAGCAGTTTTCCATGCAGGGTACAGTACAATGTTACCCTATGGAAAACAAAAACCGCTGTGCCCACATTGCGGAAAATCCCTTTAAAATTGCTGCGGAAAAAAAGAAGGAGCATGTCACTTCTTTCTGCGGATTCCGCAGCGGTTTTCTACATGCACCAATAGGAAAGTGCTGTTGAAAACCCGCAGAGGAATCCGCAGAAGAAACCGCAGGAAAATCCGCAGTGAAAACCGCAGCGGTTTTGCACTGCGGTTTTTCCAAATCCGCTGCGGAAAAATCCGCAGCAAAATCTGCAAAGTGTGAACAAGCCCTTAGGAGGTCACATTCACTGAACAAAAAAACATCCTAATAGCCAAGTTACATGTTAACATAGGAACCCTTCTTTGATATCACCTTCACAATTCTTGCATTCATTGAACTTGTGAGTTTTTGGAGAGTTTCTGCTTGTATTTCTTTGCATGAAGTTGGAATAGCCTCCCAGAGCTGCTGTTTTGATGTGAACTGCCTCCCACCCTCATAGATCTTTTGCTTTATGATACTCCAAAGGTTCTCCATAGGGTTGAGGTCAGGGGAAGATAGTGGCCACACCACGAGTTTATCTCCTTTTATGCCCATAGCAGCCAATGACTCAGTGGTATTCTTTGCAGCATGAGATGGTGCATTGTCAGCATGAAGATGATTTTGCTCCTGAAGGCACATTTCTGCTTTTTATACCATGGAGGAAAGTTGTCAGTCAGAAACTCTATATACTTTGCAGAGGTCATTTTCACACCTTCAGGAACCTTAAAGGGCCCCACCAGCTGTTTCTCCATGATTCCGGCGCAAAACATGACTCCTCCACCTCCTTGCTGACGTTGCAGCCTTGTTGGGACATGGTGGCCATCCACCAACCATCCACTACTCCATCCATCTGGACCATCCATGGTTGCTCAACACTTATAAGTAAAAAAGACTGTTTGGAAATTAGTCTTCATGTATGTGTGGACCCAATACAACCATTTCTGCTTTTGAACACTGTTTAAGGGTGGCCGAATAGTAGGTTTATGCACCACAGCAAGCCTTTGAAGGAGCCTACACCTTGAGGTTCGAGGGACTACAGAGGCACCAGCAGCTTCAAATATCTGTTTGCTGCTTTGTAATGGCTTTTTAGCAGGCGCTCTTTTAATCCGATGAACTTGCCTGGCAGAAATCTTCCTCATTATGCCTTTATCAGCACAAACACATTTGTGCTCAGATACAGCCACAAATCTCTTAACAGTACGATGATCACGCTTAAGTTTTCAGGAAATTTCTAATGTTTTCATCCCTTCACCAAGGCATTGCACTATTTGATGCTTTTCAGCAGCAGAGAGATCCTTTTTCTTTCCCATGTTACTTGAAAACTGTGACCGGCTTAATAATGTGGAACATCATTTTTAAGTAGTTTTCCTTTAATTAGAATCCCCAGGAAAACTGATTATCACATGTGTTTAAGATTGATTTCAGTGATCTATTGAGCCCTGAGACACAATACCATCCAAGAGTTTATTTGAAAAACAAAACAATTAAATCTTTATGACACTTAAATCCAATTTGCATAATAATTTGGAACACAGTGTAATGCTCCCATTCCCCTGATGCTCTGATCCTGTCTTTGCCGTGTACAGTGACACACAGAAGACGCGATAACTTCACTATGTAGTGTCGTCATCATCTTTGCTGTCTCAGTTGCACATGATGATTGGTAGATGAAGAAGCCGGCGACTCCCTCCTCCATTACTGCATTCCTGAGGATGCAGATAGCAGTGAAATTGGTATGCTGGGCGTGGGAGGGCAGCCACACGGTTCAGCCCATGGGCCAGTGTTTTCAGTGATAGGCTGTCTCAGTCCATGGGTCGGAGTGGAACAGCCTATTTTGAGGACTGCTGACGCATAGTGAGGTAAGTTACCAGAATTAGGGCCATCCTGATTTGGCACATTTTGTCGTGGTGCGATGACTTTTACATTCTTGATCAGACTTGGGCAAAGTGTGGCCTGTGGGCCACATTCGACCCTCTGGCTGTCTCAGTCCGGCCCGTGGACCGAGACAGCTGTGGGGCTGAAAACCTAAAGTCCGTGGGCTGCAACGTGCCCACCCGCTCGCTTGCTGTCTCCCGCGGTCAGCATTGGTGGAGTAGGGGCCTCCTGCCACTTCCTCCACCAATCAGCATGTTAAACAGCTGACATGATGATGTCATGTCATCGCGTCAGCTGTGTACCGCCAGAGAGTCGGCACATCGGAGACAGCAACAGAAGCAGAATCAGGGTGCCTGGGAATGGCACCGAGGTGAGTATGTGGTGATTATTTTTTTTCATTTTTCATGTGTATGAACATGGGGATTCTATGGGATAAACATGGGGATTCTATGGGGTGAACATGGGGATTTTATGGGGTGAACATGGGGATTCTATGGGGTGAGCATGGGGATTCTATGGGAGTGAACATGGGGATTCTATGGGAGTGAACATGGGGATTCTATAGGGGTGAACATGAAGATTTTATGGGGTGAACATGGGAATTCTATGGGGGTGAATATGGGGATTCTATGTAGGTGAACATAGGGATTCTATGGGGGTGAACATGGGGATTTTATGGGGTGAACATGCGGATTCTATGGGGGTGAATATGGGGATTCTATGTGGGTGAACAGAGGGATTCTATGGGGGTGAACATTGGGATTTTATGGGGTGAACATGGGGATTCTATGGTGTGAATATGGGGATTCTATGGGGTGAACATGGGGATTCTATGGGGGTGAACATGGGGATTCTATGGGGTGAACATGGGAATTCTATGGGGTGAACATGGGGATTCTCTGGGGTTGAACATGGGGATTCTATGGGGTGATCATGGGGATTCTATGGGCGTGAACATGGTGATTCTATAGGTTGAACATGGGGATTCTATGGGGGTGAACATGGGGATTCCATGGGGGTTACATGCAGCACATGGGGAGGCTATGGGGGTGTCATGCTGCACACAGGGAGGCTATGGGGTGAAATGCTGCACTCAGGGAGGCTATGGGGGCTCATTCTGTACATGGGGAGGCTGTGTGGGGCTCATGCTGTACATGGGAAGGCTGTGTGGGGCTCATGCTGTACATGGGGAGGCTGTGTGGGGCACATGCTGTATATGGGGAGGCTGTGTGGGGCTCATGCCATATATAGGGAGGCTGTGTGTGGCTCATACCGTATATAGGGAGGCTGTGTGGGGCACATGCTGTATATAGGTAGGCTGTGTGGGGCTAATGCCATATATAGGGAGGCTGTGTCGGGCTCATGCCATATATAGGGAGGCTGTGTGGGGATCATGCTTTATATAGGCAGGCTGGGTAGGGCTCATGCCATATATAAGGAGGCTGTGTGCGATCATGCCGTATATAGGGAGGTTGTGTGGGGCTCAAGCCTTATATAGGGAGGCTGTGTGGGGCTCATGCCGTATATAGGGAGGCTGTGTGGGGCTCATGCCATATATATGGAGGCTGTGTGGGGCTCATGCCGTATATAGAGAGGCTGTGTGGGGCTCATGCCGCATATAGGGAGGCTGTGTGGGGCTCATGCCGTATATACGGAGGCTGTGTGGGGCTCATGCTGTATATAGGGAGGCTGTGTGAGGCTCATGGCGCATATGTAGTAGGCTGTGTGAGGCTCATGTTGTATATAAGGGGCTGTGGGGGGGTTCAAAGATATATAGGGTGTGTCAGCATACTTAATTATGCTCAATATTAAGTGATACAATTAATATTAATAAATTAATATTGAGTAGAATTAATTTCAAGCTATCAGTTCGGCCCTCCACAACAGTCATGGTGTCTCATGTGGCCCCTCAGGAAAATTAATTGCCCACCACTGTTCTTGATCAAAATAGTGTCAACTAAGTATCCTATGTAATTTACATGTACAATTTACTATACTAATATTTATTTACTTATTGCAGGGTTTCTATTAACTGTTTTTTTGTTCAAGGTTTAGTGTTCCATTTTATAGGTCTCCTTTTCTCCTTCCTTCCAATGGTTATTTTTCTTTTCTGCATTTTTCTCAATATAAAAATTTAAAAAAATGAAATGCTATTGTACAGCATATATACACCACAAATTTGCACATACATAAAGTAAAACACATCCTGCAAAAAACAAAGCCTGCAAAAAATGACACATGAGCCCTGGGGCACTGGATGTGGGTAAAAGGGGTTTTTATTCTACATAGGGGAATTTTATAACTGTGAAGAGATTGCCTGAGTAGTGGACAACCCCTTAAAAACCTGTGCAAAGTTATGCATTAGTGTATCACTATTGAAATACAAGGAATCAATGCTAAAGCATTTAAGATTTGGACTTCTTGACAGAAGATTTAGCAGTTCTGTTCAGCCGCTGATTTTTTAACATCTTTCTGACCTTTTCTTTTCTTTCTCTTTGACACATCTGCAAAAATATGCTGTATTGCATAATATTGCTTATCATAGTTATGAAAATAGATGACCTTTAGTTTGCGTCTTGAATAGTTTTTCCATGACAGCTTGGAAATAAGAAAGGCAGAAACATTATAACTGTCCTTTACCATTAGTTTTATTTTACATTTTCCAAAAACAAAACATCATAAATATTTTATTGCTAATACAGTATAAATGTAGAGGTAAAGTGTTCTCTGGGTTGGAAACTTTGACTGCATATACTTAGGGTGGGCCATCAACGTTCAGGGGTCTATTTATATTTCACATTGTATTTATTAAGGCTTATATGCAAATCACAGCCCCATTACGCCAAATATCCCTCATAGCAAGCTAGGATCAGAGGAAACAGAAGGTATGACCATATATTTATTTGGGATAATAAGTATGGCTGATAATAAAGCATGAAAGCAATATATAACTGATTCACACTGGTATTGTCTAAATTCCCGAAAAGGAGGACATGTAGAAAGATTATACCATATTTTGCGGACTATAAGTCTCGCCGGAATATAAGATGCACCCCAAATTTTGGTGACAGAAAACTTTTTTATAAAATGGTTTTACAGTCCGATTTTATGGTAGCATACTAGGGGGGGGAATGGGCGGCATCGGTGGAGAGGGGTCACAGGAGGCTGCTGTAGGAAGCTGGTAGCTGCTGCATGAGTGCGGCGATGCTGCTGACCCGGGCTGGGAGGAGGGCATGTCCCGGCAGTGCGAGGCTGTAGTCTCTCAGAAAATGGCAGCAGTGAGCAGAGTCCCCACATTCCTCATTGATTTCCCCACAGTGGGCTTCAGGAAAATGGTCATCGGAGGCAGCACATGCGCAGATTGAGATCTTAGGAGAAGGAATTAGTGATGGTCAAGCACTAAAATGCTCGGGTGCTCGTTGCTCGGGTCGAGCATATTGGAATGCTCGGGTGCTCGACCCGAGTAACGAGCCAAATATAAGTCTATGGGAAACACGAGCATTTTTACCACGGCACCCCCGGGGGACTATAGAGTGACTAAAAATTGCGGAAATCAATGGGAACAGAGCTCAAATGACTTGGGAACATCATGGGGAAGACCAAGCATTTCTGACTCCCAGGTCACTGCTGTGAACAATGTTGTCAAAGTTGGTGCTCCCATACTGTTTGCTCATTAATGTGGATGCACCCCAATATCCCTTTGAACAGACGTACAGGATGGCCACCTGAAAGCAATGTTCCCATTATTACGAAGTTGGTAATCCCATACTGTTTGCCCGTGAAGTGAATGGAAGGCCTCCCTGCCCCAAATTTTGTCACACCTCAATAACCCTTTGAACAGACGTACAGGATGGCCACCTGTAAGCAATGTTCTCATTATTATGAAGTTGGTACTCCCATACTGTTTGCCCATTAAGTGAATGCAAGGCCTGCGCTGCTCCAAATGTGGACGCACTCCAATAACCCTTTGAACAGACCTACGTGAAGGCCACCAGAAAGCAATGTTCCCATTATTACGAATTTGGTGCTCCCATACTGTTTGCCCATTAAGTGAATGAAAGGCCTACCCTGTCCCAAATTTAGACGCACCCCAATAACCCATTGAACAGATGTACAGGATTGCCACCTGAAAGCAATGTTCCCATTATTACAAAGTTGGTACTCCCATACTGTTTGTCTATGCAGAGAATTGCAGTGTTGAGGCTGAAGGACCGGCAGTGGAGAATTGCAGTGTTGAGGCTGAAGACCAGGCAGTGAAGAATTGCAATATTGAAGCTGAAGAACCTGCAGTCAATTGCAGTGTTGAGGTTGAAGACTCGGCAGTGGAGAATTGCAATATTGAAGCTTAAGAACCTGTAGTCAATTGCAGTGTTGAGGCTGAAGACCCGGCAGTGGAGAATTACAATATTGAAGCTGAAGAACCTGCAGTCAATTTCAGTGTTGAGGCTGAAGACCTGGCATTGGAGAATTGCAATATAGAAGCTGAAGAACCTGCAGTCATTTGCAGTGTTGAGGCTGAAGACCCAGCAGTGGAGAATTGCAATGTTGAAGCTGAAGAACATGCAGTCAATTGCAGTGTTGAGGCTGAAGACCAGGCAGTGGAGAATTGCAATATTGAAACTGAAAAACCAGCAGTCAATTGCAGTGTTGACTATAAAGGCACGGATGATTGACCTCGTGGAGACCAAAACATCCAACACTGCGGAGACACCATCACGTGTTTCTCAACGCAGTGATCCAGAACACTGCCCCCAAATATGCAAATGCAAGTAGAGGAGCTGCGGAGACACCATCACGTGTTTCTCAACGCAGGCAGTGAATAGCCAGGCCTTTCCCCGGGAAGGAACAACCAAGGGAAGGGCAGCATCCAATAAAGGAAAACATCCAATAAAGGAAAACCACCTATGCCAAGCATGGTATCCATCCACAGACAGCTGTTTCGGGGTTTTTGCCCCTCATCAGTGTGGAGTAGGAAACTGGCTATCAGGAGCAGTGCCTAGTAGAAAGACTATAAAGGCACGGATGATTGACCTCGTGGAGACCAAAACATCCAACACTGCGGAGACACCATCACGTGTTTCTCAACGCAGTGATCCAGAACACTGCCCCCAAATATGCAAATGCAAGTAGAGGAGCTGCGGAGACACCATCACGTGTTTCTCAACGCAGGCAGTGAATAGCCAGGCCTTTCCCCGGGAAGGAACAACCAAGGGAAGGGCAGCATCCAATAAAGGAAAACATCCAATAAAGGAAAACCACCTATGCCAAGCATGGTATCCATCCACAGACAGCTGTTTCGGGGTTTTTGCCCCTCATCAGTGTGGAGTAGGAAACTGGCTATCAGGAGCAGTGCCTAGTAGAAAGACTATAAAGGCACGGATGATTGACCTCGTGGAGACCAAAACATCCAACACTGCGGAGACACCATCACGTGTTTCTCAACGCAGTGATCCAGAACACTGCCCCCAAATATGCAAATGCAAGTAGAGGAGCTGCGGAGACACCATCACGTGTTTCTCAACGCAGGCAGTGAATAGCCAGGCCTTTCCCCGGGAAGGAACAACCAAGGGAAGGGCAGCATCCAATAAAGGAAAACATCCTTTATTGGATGCTGCCCTTCCCTTGGTTGTTCCTTCCCGGGGAAAGGCCTGGCTATTCACTGCCTGCGTTGAGAAACACGTGATGGTGTCTCCGCAGCTCCTCTACTTGCATTTGCATATTTGGGGGCAATGTTCTGGATCACTGCGTTGAGAAACACGTGATGGTGTCTCCGCAGTGTTGGATGTTTTGGTCTCCACGAGGTCAATCATCCGTGCCTTTATAGTCTTTCTACTAGGCACTGCTCCTGATAGCCAGTTTCCTACTCCACACTGATGAGGGGCAAAAACCCCGAAACAGCTGTCTGTGGATGGATACCATGCTTGGCATAGGTGGTTTTCCTTTATTGGATGTTTTCCTTTATTGGATGCTGCCCTTCCCTTGGTTGTTCCTTCCCGGGGAAAGGCCTGGCTATTCACTGCCTGCGTTGAGAAACACGTGATGGTGTCTCCGCAGCTCCTCTACTTGCATTTGCATATTTGGGGGCAGTGTTCTGGATCACTGCGTTGAGAAACACGTGATGGTGTCTCCGCAGTGTTGGATGTTTTGGTCTCCACGAGGTCAATCATCCGTGCCTTTATAGTCTTTCTACTAGGCACTGCTCCTGATAGCCAGTTTCCTACTCCACACTGATGAGGGGCAAAAACCCCAAAACAGCTGTCTGTGGATGGATACCATGCTTGGCATAGGTGGTTTTCCTTTATTGGATGTTTTCCTTTATTGGATGCTGCCCTTCCCTTGGTTGTTCCTTCCCGGGGAAAGGCCTGGCTATTCACTGCCTGCGTTGAGAAACACGTGATGGTGTCTCCGCAGCTCCTCTACTTGCAATTGCAGTGTTGAGGCTGAAGACCTGGCAGTGGAGAATTGCAATATTGAATTTGAAGAACCTGCAGTCAATTGCAGTGTTGAGGCTGAAGACCCAGCAGTGGAGAATTGCAACATTGAAGCTGAAGAACCTGCAGTCATATGCAGTGTTGAGGCTGAAGACGCGGCAGTAGAGAATTGCAGTATTGAAGCTGAAGAACCTGCAGTCAATTGCAGTGTTTAGGCTGAAGACCCGGCAGTGGAGAATTGCTATATTGAAGCTGAGGAACCTGCAGTCAATTGCAGTGTTGAGGCTGAAGACCAGGCAGTGGAGAATTGCAATATTAAAACTGAAAAACCTGCAGTCAATTGCAGTGTTGAGGCTGAAGACCTGGCAGTGGAGAATTGCAATATTGAATTTGAAGAATCTGCAGTCAATTTCAGTGTTGAGGCTGAAGACTCAGCAGTGGAGAATTGCAATATTGAATTTGAAGAACCTGCAGTCAATTGCAGTGTTGAGGCTGAAGACCCGGCAGTGGAAAATTGCAATATTGAAGCTCAAGAACCTGCAGTGAATTGCAGTGTTGAGGCTGAAGACCCGGCAGTGGACCATTGCAGTATAGAAGCTGAAAATCCTACAGTGGATAATTTCAATGTTGAAGCTGAAGAAACAGCAGTGGAGAATTGCATTGTTGAAGATGAACAATCTGCAGTGGAGAACTGTATTGTTGAGGCTGAAGAATCTACAATATAGAATTGCAATGTTGTTGCTTCCCTGATGGTGTTTGAAAGGGTTGCTGAGAGGGAGAAACTCCTGCCAGAGCAGTGGGCACAGGTAGTGGCACCGTAATTGACGGGGGAACCCCAGAAAGCATACTATGATTTAGCTTTGCAGGACGCTAAAGAGTATGGCAAGCTAAAAACGGAGATTCTTGCACACTTGGGGGTAACAATGACTCTCATGACCTAGCGGGTTAACCCTTGGGTGTATCACCGGGACAAACCATCGCGCTCCCAAATGTTTGACCTGTTGCACCTGGTCCAGAAGTGGCTGCAGCCAGAGTTCTGCGCAGATGGTAGAACTGGTGGTGATGGACCGGTTTGTGCACTCCCTGCCAAGACCCGTACAGACTTGGGTTGCCCAGGGTGATCCCTGGAATACCGATGAACTGGTCGGACTGGTCAAGAGATACCAGGAGATGGAAGGTTCCGTGGGAAAGCAGCCCACTCCATACTGGGGGTCCCAACAGGGGGGCGGAGCCCCAAAAGGGTGTGGGTCTCCCATACTGTTTACCTATGCAGTGAATGCTTGAGCTGGCTCAAATTTGGACGCACCCCAATACCCCTTGGAAGAGACGTGGAGGAGGGCCTCATAAAACAACTTTCCCATTATAATGAAGTGGGTCTCCCATACTGTTTGCCTATTCAGTGAATGAAAGGGCTGCCAAAAATTTGGTGCACCCCAATACTCCTTTGATGAGACGTGGAGGAGGGCCTCATAAAAATGTTCCCATTATAAAGGAGCGGGTCTCCTATACTTGTAATGCCCATGCACTAAGTGTATGGCCTGACAAACTTTTACCCCTGGGGGGTATAAATGAACATACTGTATAACCATTTTTTTTGGTAAGGGCATCATAAACACCCTTTAAAAAATGATGTGGGTGTTGCATCACGGACCATGGTCACCCTGGTGATCTGGTGGTGTAGGATGAGGATGAGGAGAAGGAGGAGGACAACAGCAAATAGCCAAAATCAGGAAGTGTATACCCATGTGTGGGTGTAAAGAGATGCATGGGAATAGACCTCCCAAAAAAAGACACTGGATTTCAGCTTATGTTAAGCTGCTATCATTCGGTGGTGTAGAGAAGTCTGGCCCAATCAGCCCTTGTTCACTTTTATAAGAGTCAGCCTGTCAGCATTTTCAGTTGACAGGCGGATGTGCTTACACCTCCAAGGTGTAGAGAGCCAGTTCATTCCTTGTGTCCAGCTTGGATACCCATTAATTATAAGGCTCAGAGGAATCACAGAGGACGTTGGTACGGTCAGCAAGGTAGTCCCTCAGCATCTTCCAAAACTTTGCACTCCTTGTGAGAGTACCCTGCGCCTCAGGGCCAGTGCGATGGTAGGGTCTGAGAAAACTCTCCCAGAACTTTGCCAGTGTTCCCCAGCCTCTGCTGGATTGGAGTTGTGTCTCTCTCAGGATTTTCTTAATAACACTGCAACAAGGGCCCTCTGGTACTGCCCAATTTTAGTAGACCTGTCTGCCTGAGGAATAAGAAATAGAAAGTTATCCTTGTAGCGTGGGTCTAAAAGTGTCACCAACAAGTAATGACTATCATCCAAAATTTTGAGAACGTGAGGGTCACGGGAAAAGTAGTGTAACATAAATTCAGCCATGCGTGCCAGAATGCTAACAGGCAAGACTTCCGTGTCCTCGCCAAGAAGACGACTGACCATGCTCTCCACCTCCTCCCTGTCCTCAGGCCATCCACGCTGAACAGACGGTGTGATAGTTGTGCTTGTAGTACTGTCTACAGCGCATGAAACTAGCTCCCGTTCTTCCTCCTCCTCATGCTTATTGTCACCCAATCCACGTTGGGATGAGTTGAGGCTGGTCTGTGTGTAATTACCCTGTATGTTTACTTGCTCCATCTCATCATGCTTTGCCTGCAAAGCATCTTCTTTGTGATCAGAGAGCATTTCAGAACATAGAGAAGTGGGATGGTGATGCTAATTATGGCATCATCGCCGCTCACCATCTTGGTGGAGTCCTCAAAGTTTTGGAGGATGGTACATATGTTCCATCCCAAGGTCCAACTGGGTTCCGAGTTTCACTATGTTAACCCAGAGAGCTGTCAGCGAGATGTACTGTCCCTGCCCACAAGCACTTGTTCACATGTCTGTGGTTAGGTGGACTTTCCCAGTAACTGCATTGTTGAGGGCACTGCTAATGTTGTGGGACACCTGCTTGTGTAATGCGGGGATGGCAAACCGAGATCAGGTTGTGGAAATCTTCCATCTCCACGAGCCTAAAAGACCACATTTTGAGAGCAAGTAGACAAGAAATGTGTGAATTTAGTAGTGTTGCCTGTGGGGCTTTGGTTGCGTACTTGCACTTGCGTTCCAAGGACTGGGGTATGGACAACTGAACGTTGCACTGGGACAAGGATGTGGACGTGCTTGCTGATGGTACTAGTTGAGTGGGTGCAATGACAGGTGCAGGGCAGGAGGCATCTTCGCATGCAGCATGGACATGGGATTGGCTTGCATGCACAACAGTAGAAGAAGCAGTGGTGTCACCTGCAGACTCTGTTTCTGGATCCTGGGGTTCGGCCCACAAAGTCGGGTGCTTTGCTGCCATGTGCCTGATCATGCTGGCGGTGGTCAGGCTGATAGTTTTGCTACCCCTGCTGATGCTGGCCTGGCAGGTGGTGCAAATGGTGTTTTTGGGGATATCGGCAGAGTCTTTAAAAAAAACAGACTCAGGAAGACCTAACAGTTGGACTGGCAATTTCCATCGTGTTGGTGTTACAGGGAACGGTTGCCCGCCTTCTGTGTGTGTTAACCACATTGCTTCTTCCTGCCTGTTGGGGTGCTACGCCTCCCTCCCCCCTGTGTGCTGCTGCCCTCGCTCTGCATGTCCTCCTGCCAGCTTGGGTCAATTACTATATCATCCACCACCTCGTCCTCCACTTCTGCACTCTGGTCCTCCTCCTGACTTTCTGGCAATTGTGTCTCATCATCGTCCACCTCTTGTGACACTTTCCCACTGTCGCCTTCATGTGACCGTGGCTGCTCAAATATTTGAGCATCTATACATGAGATCTCCTCTTGCCCCGCTTCAAGTGTACCGGGTGAGAGGCCCGAATCTATAAATGGAAAAGTGAACAGCTTTTTGGAGTGTCCAAGTGTGGGATCAGTTGTCTCCGGGCACTCGGTATAGTGGGAGGAAGGAGGTCAGGCTGAAGAATATGCGGTCTTGACTCATGGCTACTCACACTTGACCATGTGGAAGACAGGGTGGTGGTGGTGGTGGTGACAGCAAAGTGACTGGAAGCATTTTCCGCTACCCAACCAACAACCTTTTGACACTGCTCTGGGTTCAATAGTTTTGTGCTGCTGCTGTCCCCTAGTAATTGGGACAGGAAGGTCAGGCGAGAAGATGTGGGTGTTTGTTGTGGCACAATTTCGGCTTGCCCACAGGCTTGGCCTCGGCTTCTGCATGCACCATCACCATCACGTCCACTTCCCCGTCCCTTGCCACGTGCCTTGCCCATTTTAAATGGAGAAGAATATTTTCAATGTTCACTACAAATGGCTGAATTTGGAGCAAACTTATATGTGATCCTTGTGAGGGAAATCCCAAGTGTAAAATATCTGGCCTGTAGGTAACTATTATTTTTTTCAGCAAACTGGTGTCAATAACTTGCCTGAGACACTGCAACAAAATTTAAATTGGCCCTGCCCCAGAAGTGGATGAGACTGAGTGCACTGATGCCCAACCGCTTGTTATGTTGGAGGATGAGTATGTGGGAGGGCTAGTGCACACGATCAGTGGATCACCACGTGACATGTCAAAGGATCTTTCTGCAGTGTGCAGACTGGAGAGGAGAGCTGGGTTGAGGAGTCAGTGGAAGATGATGCTGAGGATGATGAGGTCCTAGATTCCACATGGAGCGGAGGTCATCCTAGTGACATGTGCAGTTCGGAGGAAGAGGAGGTGGCCACAGTGCCAAAGCATCACAGCAAAAGAGGAAGCAGGGTGCAAAGGAACAGCAGGTGGCCCCTGGCCAGTACGTCGGCTGCTAATGCCTACCGTGCCGCTGAAATCAGCATATCACAGGCATACTAAGACACTGCAACAAAATTTAAATTGAGGCCTGAAATGTCACAATTTTGACCGCACTGATAGGCTATCCGTGTGACAGCCAAACCCCTGTTTAAAATAGCTGTCCTGTAGGTAACTATATTTTTTTTTACAGCAAACTGGTGTCTTATCTAAGACACTACAACAAAATTTAACAGTAGGCCACAAATGGCAGAACTTTCAATGCACTGAGATGTGATCAGTGTGACAGCCAAACCCCTGGCTGGATTTTTACGCTGTAATATAGAAAAGATCTGGCTGTATTCTGCAGTGCCAACCAGCAAATGGAGAAGAAAAACGGTGTGCTCTGGATTGCTTTAAAAGAAAATAATCAGGATTAAGATCCCCAAAAAATTATTCCTGGCCCCTGATACCTGGGACTATGTATATTAATATCTGTAATAGCAGCAGCAGACAGAAGTGGAATGGACCCTCTTGCTTTATGCATTGAAGTCTGCCACATACACTGCGTGCCTACCTAGCACTGATATCTACGTATACTGTATACCCACATGCACTGCCTGCCTCCCTAGCACTGATATCTATATACACCTTGATTAGTCCTCAGAATGAGTGTTGGTTGAGATAGATTTGTGTATTACAGATGGTATACGCACACTAGCTAATAAAATTGAAAATCTCTCCCTATCTCAGCAGCAACTCTCCCTACACTACGTGATTACGGAGCTGACTTTATCAGCAGGGCAGCGCCAGTTCTGATATAGACCTGATGATGCTGTGCGGCCAGGCAATCGCTGTAATGCCACAACCAACATGGCTGCAGCATTACAGTGTGTGGCAGACAATCACTGCATGTTGATTGGAGCTCTAAAGAGCGCCAAACATGCAGGGCGGTGACCCAAACTCCCATTGAGCAAAGCCGGAAATACTCTGTGAGCTCCGAGCAACGGGAGCACTACGATGGTCGGCAAGCACCGAGTAGTGGGAGCAGACTCGATGATCACTGGACAGGATCTTGGGAGCTGAGATCTCAATCTGCACATGCCATTTTCCAAAATCCCACTGTAGGGAAATCAATGGGGAATGGCGTGGACTCTGCTCACTGCTACCATTTTCTGAGAGCCCACAGCTCCCTTTTTTAAACAAGACCTGTGGACCGATTAGGTTAAAATAGAACTATTTGGCCACAATGATCAAAGGCATATGTGGAGAAAATAGGGCACAGTTTTTCAGGAAAAGAACATCTTGCCAACCATTAAGCATGGGGGAGGATCAATCATGCTTTGGGGTTGTGTTGCACCCAATGGCACTAGGAAAATTTCACGATTAGAGGGAAGAATGGATTCAATGAAATTTCAACAAATTCTTGATGCAAACATAACAGAATCTGTAAAAAAAGCTGAAATTGAAAAGAGGATGCTTCTACAAATGTATAATGATCCTAAACACTCTTAAGAATCCACAATAAACTACCTCAAAAGGCGCAAGCTGAAGGCTTTACAATGGCCCTCACAATCCCCTGATCTGAACATCATTGACAATCTGTGGCTAGTCCTCAAAGTAGCAGTGCATGCAAGATGTCCCAGGAACCTCACAGAACTGGAAGAATTTGCCAAGGAAGAATGGAGGAAAATCCCTCAAAGACGAATTGAAAGACTCTTGTCTGGCTACAAAAAGTGTTTACAAACTGTGATACCTTGAAAAGGGGTTCTTCTAGGTACTAACTATTCAGGGTGCCCAAAGTTTTGCATTGACTCATTTTACTTTTTGTAATTTTTAAAATATAAAAGATGAAAATTGTATATATTTTTGCCTAATATACAAAGGAAATGTGTCATCTTTAACTATAGGCCTTTTAGAAATCATTCATCTTCAACTTGCTTAACTGTTCACAGTAACAGTAATTTTGACCAGAGGTGCCCAAACTTTTACATGCCACTGTATGTGACTCCACAGATATTGTATTAAGCTCTGACTGATGAAGAGACCTTGAATGCTTGCTATGTGTTATTATCTTTTTAAATAGCCATTAAAAGTTATCCACCATTGAGTACTCTCAATTTTGACTGTTTTTAATAATGACTTGCAATACCTTTTTTCCACCACTAGATAGAGTTAATATATTGGATTTTCCTTACACCAATGGAACATTCTAGCAAGTTTAGACTGGACAGTAAGGTCTCCATTCTATTAATAAGCAGGCTTGACAGAAGCATGCTGAATCTGTAGATCCTTCAACATGATTATTAATAGCCATTCAAGGTTCAGTGTGAACAGTACAAATATGTAACTTATTAAACTTATTTTTGTCTCAAAATGAATTAAAAAAATCAACCTATGTCCATAGACAAACATGAGCTCAATGGATAAACACATAATTACATTGAAGGAGTTGTCCAAGTGTTTTACATTGATGGCCAATCTTTTAAATAAGTCAATTTCTGATCGTAGGGGTGCGACACCATTTACCCACCAATCAGCTGTTCCGGGAGCCAGCGGCAACAGGAAGTGCTCAGTGACTGAGTTGCACAGCTCCATCAACTAAATAGTGGACGCGGCTGGATACTGCACATCTGCCCCCTATTCGAATCGCACCCCTACCAATTAAATATGGATTACCTATCCTAAATATAGGTCATCAATGTGAAAGTCCCCATTAAGCATAAAAATCTGTCACAGTCTTGTGTTTTGTTTTAGGCAAGTTTTTAATTTTTAAAATGAGTGAATAACTTAGAATCATAGAATCACAGATTGCTAGAGTTGGAAGGGACCTTAATGGTCATCATGTCCAACCCCCTGCTCAATGGAGGAGTCACTTCATACCCTGAAGGTACAGGGTGGGCCAGTTATGTAGATGGATACACGCGCCATCTTTTCAGAGAAAATATAGTTGGAAGAGTCAAGCAATAAGAAATAAATGAGCAATGAGAAATAAATATACCAGACTATAATCGTTTTGCCAGGCTCCGAGTAATGCTGCCTGCGATTTGGGCAGCATTTTCCCTTTAAACTGATAATAAAGTATATATTATGATAGGCTTAACTTGCACAAAGGCAGAGTGCAATGCTTTGTTAAAGAAAGTCCACCCGGGTGCAATCTCAGTGTCACATGGTCTGTTAGTATATAGACGCAGGAGCAGGTTTTTGTACAAAGTATTAACTACATTTCAATAAGTGTGTTCATAATTACATAAAATTCAATTTATCGACATCAATAGTTTGATTTCTTTGCCTGTGTGGATTGGATGGGTTGTTACCAACATCTGGTGAGGATTTCATGTCAATAGCAGATATAGAAATATATTTACTTAGAAAATTGGTGACGTGTTCAATACTTATTTCTCCCGCTGAAAAGAAGAAGATTGATGTTGGGGCCTGGAGTGCAAAGGCAGTGAGAAAAGAAAAAAAAGTGAGAACTTCTTGGAGCACCAGTTCAATTTTTATTGCTGTATATTATTTTTTTGTGGAGAGGGGACAGAGTGGACAGGACAAGCTATGGGAGAGTGGACAGAATAAAGAGTGGAGAAAAAAATAGTTCACAGTTCCAATAGTAAGTTAGTGGTCAGGCGATATTCAGTACACATGGTGCACGGCACAAAATTGAAATGGAAGATCCAAAAGTAGAAACATAGATACAAATGTGTAACTTTATTTAATCTTTGGTTAAAATCGCATAGTTGAATCAACAAAAATATTGAAAAAGGGGAAACACATGGCCTACGCGTTTCGGATCTAAATGTGTTCCTAATCATAGCATTGAGAACTTTGCCCCATCTATTCCTTGCTTTGCTCTAGGAGTCAGGATTCACCTATTATGTTAAAACATGGCTAGCCCAGAAATGACACATAACACTCCATCCATAAATAACCTTTCCTATGGAGCTATGCACCACTGGTCTTCTCCATGACATATAAAATACATGTGACTAGATACTATGCAGATGGATAAGGCCCAAACAGAAAGCCATCGAGGGTTGCATGTGGCCCCTGGGCTACAAGTTGTGTACCCCTGCTTTATATTTATCCTGATTTATATATTAGGCCGGAGTCACTCTAGTCACCGAAGCTCCGCCCTCTGGCGGCATGAACTCATATGAACTGTAGCGTGGGAAAATATTCAGAAACTTTCCCATGTTACAGTTCATATGAGTTCATGCCACCAGGGGGCAGAGCTTTGGTACTGCACCACTAGTCAACAAAGTTCCGTTCCCTGCTTTTCTTTCATTCCCCAATCTTTTACAGCTGGGAGCAGCTGCATTAGCAGCGCTCCCGGTTGTAAATGTATTTAACCCCTTGAGATGGATTACTGCGTGGGACTTGACTGTACGGTGGACAGGTATGGGATATTATTGCTTTTTTATTTTGCATTTTTTTTCAGAAGAACGAGGGCTTCACTTTGGATTGAGTGTACAATAAAGATGGTAAAACCTGTGTGTTTCTTTCATTAAAAGATTTTATTCTTAATGTATGTGTGTATTTTTAACCCTTTCCTACTATTGGATTAATAATGAACAGGTTTCTTATTGACACCTCTCCATTATTAACCAGGCTTAATGTCACCTTATAATAGCAAGGTGACATTAACCCCTTATTACCCCATATGCCAATGCCACAGGGAAGTGGGAAGAGAGAGGCTAACTGCCAGAATAGGCGCATCTTACAGATGCGCCTTTTCTGGGGTGGCTGGGGGCACATGTTTTTAGCCAGGGGCCAATAACCATGGTCCCTCTCTTGGCTATTAATATCTGCCCTCAGTCACTGGCTTTCCCTCTCTGGCAGAGAAAATTGCGCGGGAGCCCACGCCAGTTTTTTTCCGTGAATTAACCCTTTAATTTAACACCTACAGCTCCCAAATTTTACACACAAACACTTATAACATTATTAATTAGGGATATGTAAAAATCTAACGGATATGAAATGGTTTACTGTATGTAAACTATGTCTCATATCCTGTCGGGTTTCATAGTGATTTAGCAAAAGCTGACAATTGAATTACCGACTTTTTTCTGCTATCTAGCGCTGTATTAAATATAAATATATATATATATATGTATCTCACTGACATATATATAGACTATATATAGGTTTTCAAGAATATTTGAGCCAATAGATCCATTATCCATGTCCATTTTGCAAGCCGGTGAGAAAATCTCGCCATACGGATGTCATGCGCATGCCATACGGATGACACACGGATATTTTTTGGAGAAAAAATTGCATCCTCGCACTGCACACGGATCACTGTTCATGAAACATTTGTGCGGACCGATTTTTATACGTTGTGTGTGACGCCAGCCTTAAAAGCAGGCTGCAATAGGAAAGTAAAAAACAACTATTGGTAATATTTTATCTCCAGTTTCCAGTTTCTATAATTCTAATAGAAAATGTAATCAAAAGAGGTTAATTAACAATGGCTAATGCAAGTGTGGTGTCACTGAATGCAGTTTATGCAAATATTTAGTAAAAACTATTAGGCTATGTGCACACGTTGCAGATTTGGGTGCAGAATTTTCTGCACAAAATCTGCATCTCCTGGCAGAAAACACAGGTGCAGATATGATGCGTTTTTCTTGCGGATTTTGTGCGTTTTTGTTGCGGATTTGCTGGGAATTTTGTGCAGATTTCATGTCTTTTTTTCCCCTGCTGATTTCTATAATGGAATGGGTGCAGAAACGCTGCAGATCCGCACAAAAGAAGTGACATGCTCCTTCTTTCAATCAGCTGCGTTTTCTGCATTTTTTTTTCCTATTGATTTACATTGTACTGTAAATCACTTTGCGGATCTGCAGCGTTTCTGAGCGGAAAAAGCCGCTGCGGATCCGCAGTAAATCCGCAACGTGTGCACATAGCCTTAATTTTACAGCCAATAATAAGACTTTTAAAATGAATTCCTTTATTAAATGTAGCTCAAAAACATCATACATGTGAATGAGTGTACAATATGTGCAGTACAATATGTGGTCATAGAAGGAAGAAAGCGGCAGCACTCACCGATCTTCAAAGCAGGTAAATCTTTATTGCGTTAAAATCTTCACGGCTCGGGGGTGCACATACAATGGAGTGTACAGGCTCAAACGACGGCCGTTTCGCGCCGCCCCGGCGCTTCACCGGGTTTGTGGGTTGTACCACCTGACCGAATGTTGTCATTGTGTGAACAGGTGCCACACAATGCTTTACAAATTTGTTTTCCTCTAATGTTAAGTGGTGGGTTTCACTAATTAATCATGATTCAAATGTGTACACTTACCTGTGTATCTTTTAACCTTTTTTTGTGCATGCATTGTGAAATACCTATAGCCATGACTAAGAACCATGTAACAATATCGGTACAAAACACATAGACTCATAAGGCTATTTATTTTTCAACTTTTTTATTATCAAAATAGATTTTAATCTTTTGAAATAAATGATTTAGATTTTTTGTCTTTGAAGACGAGTGTTAGAACTTCGTTTTATCCAAACTATCTACTGTAACTATCCTGTGGCATCAGCTAGCCGGCTGGTGTTCATTGCTGTGCGCCGTCTACCAGACCATCACGTGGCATGAACTATTTTCGATATTTAATTCTTGGAAAGTGAGCTGGAAAAATGTCCTTTTTTCTTACAAGAGTCATATTTTGTTCAGGAAGCACAATGAAGGCCATTTATTCAGGGGCACAATATGAGCAGATTTTTTTATATGAGGATCATTATAATGAGACTTTTATTTTTGAGGGCATCGTGTCAGGATCTGCTGCAGAAGGCCAGAGAAGAGAGAAGTCTTCAGAGATGAGCTGTGGATGAAGAAATTCATCATGGTGTGCTGCTTGTGTGTCACATCAGTACCACAATCTCTGGCGATGATCAGCGCGAGCAGGGGAGAATGATGAGAGTTGTATTCAACTGATAACAGTGACACATGACAGCTGAGGGTTGCAGCCCCCTCATCCTGTTTTGTGCGCCTCCATTTTGTCATGTGCGCCGATGGCGTCCAACAACTGGTTAGCATCCTCCCGCAGCTGCTCGTAGGTGCCGATGAAGTTGTAGGGCACGGCGCACAGCTGGCACAGCTGGTAGATGGGCATCCAGTGCTCGTTCATCTTCTCATGCTCATCCAGCAGGTACCGCAGGAACTCGGAGAAGGTGTCGTCGCCCCCCTTGGATGCGGCGTCAGGTGGCTGCTGGCGGTACTGGCGCACGATCTCCAGGCTGTACCGCTGCTGGTACTCCTTCATGTCCCTGAACTTGTTCCTGTAGGCAGACAGCAGCCGCTCCAGGGGCTCCCGCACGAACAGGAACTTGTAGGGTATGTGCACACATTGCGGATTTGCCTGCAGATTTTTCCGCACTTAATCCGCATCTCTTGGCAGAAAACGCAGGTAAAAATCTGTGCTTTTTTTGGGTGCGTTTTTTATGCGTTTTTTTGTGTGGACTTGATGCATGTTTTGATGCTTTTTTTGTATGCGTTTTTGAAAGCTAAATAAAGATCTATTATTGAACAAAAAAAAGATTTGTGATGTCATTTCTTGTCCAACCTCCTCTTTTACATTTGTGCAACCCACACTCCATTACACAAAGATAGATACAGTAGATAGACAGACTGACAGACAGACAGATAAATAGATAGATAGATAGATAGATAGATAGATAGATAGATAGATAGATAGATAGATAGATAGATAGATAGATAGATGGGCTATTAAAATTTAGCACCTTTAAAACTTCAACTATCAGTGGTGTGCTGTCTCTAACTTTTTGGACTCCTATGACAAGGTTTGGTATATGCCTGGGGGTCTCTGCTCCCTAATTTAGTTTTTTTGTGCTGCTCTTAACCCTTTTTGTATTTGTTTGATAGATAGGTAGATATATAGATAGATAGATAGATAGATAGATAGATAGATAGATAGATAGATAGATAGATAGATAGATATGGGATAGATCTATAGATAATATCTATCGATCTAGGTATAGATCTATCTATGTCTATCTATAGATCTATCTATCTCATTCCATCTATCTATCTATCTATCTATCTATCTATCTATCTATCTATCTATCTATCTAGTATCAAAAAAGAAGGCAGCACTCCATTATTTCCAAAAGATGCAGGGTTTATTCAGACCCACATATCAGTGCCAGTGCACTGGCACTGATATGTGGGTCTGAATAAACCCTGCATCTTTTGGAAATAATGGAGTGCTGCCTTCTTTTTTGATACTATGAGAAGTGGACGACCGGTTTACAGGTTGCCTGGAGGCTTTGCACCCGTGGATAAGTAATACTGTTGTGCTGTTCCTTTTTTACGAATATCTATCTATCTATCTATCTATCTATCTATCTATCTATCTATCTATCTATCTATAGGTCTAGCTATCTATCTATTTATCATCTATCTATAAATATATATATAGATAGATAGATATATCTATAGATAGAAAGATATATTTATAGATAGAGAGATTTATCTATAGATAGATATATCTATAGATATATCCATAAACATATAATAGTGAGACCAATGTTTATTAATGAACAATATGTTTAATTTTGAAAAAAAAATGGGGAAAAAATGGCTTGGGATCCCGCTCAATTTTCTTCACCAGAGGGGGAGAGCAGACGGCCAGGGGCCAATAATTGTAACCTGGGAAGGGGGTAATAACCATAGCCCCTTCCCAGGCTATGAATATCAGCCTGCAGCTGTCTGCATAGCCTTTACTGGCTATTAAAATAGGGGAACCTCCAAAAATGACGTGGGGGACCCCTATATTATATAGCCAGAAAGGATACGCAGAAGCTACAGGTTGATATTCACAGCCAAGGAAGGGGCCATGGATATTGCCCCCCCTGGCTACAAATACCAGCTCCCAGCCACCCCTGTACGATGCGCCAATTCCGGCACTTAGCCTTTCTCTTCCCACTGCCCTGTAGCAGTGGCATATGGGGTAATAAGGGGTAATGTCACCTTTGTATTGTAAGGTGACATTAAGCCCGGTTAGTAATGGAGAGGCGTCAATAAGACACCTATCCATTACTAATCCTATAGTAGTGAAAGAGTAAAAAAAAAGACAGCCAGAAAAAAAGTATTTTAATATTCTTAATTTCACCATACTTACAACCACGCCTAATTCCTGCGACTCCCTCGATCGCCTGCAAAAAATTAAAAAATAATAAACGAACCATATACTCCCTGTCCGACGCAGTCTAATTAATTATGAGTGTTCCACGACGATCTCCCCTATAGAGCTGTCACATCAGGATATGTGACAGCTCTATAGACCTTCAGTGACACACTGACAGAAGACAATGGCTCCTGCAGTGCATCACTGAAGAGGTTACCTTAGTTCATAGTCTCGCTTTATGGCAATGCTGCGTGGGAATTTTCCCACGCCGCTGTGCTGCAAGTCACAGTATGAACTATACTGTACTCACAGCGGTGGAGGGATGCAGAGCGGAAGAATACCTTCCGTCATTGTATCCCGGCACCCCTGGAGAGCGGTCGCATCAGCTGATGTTACAGCTCTCCACAGGAGATCGTCGTGGGGCAATCGTATTAATTGTATTACCGCGGACACAGGGAGTATATTGTTGGTTTATTATGTTAATTTTTTTTCAGGTGAGCGAGGGCTTCGGGGATTAGGTGTAGATGGTCAGTATGAACTATATATGTACTGTATGTGTTTTTTTTTTACATTCAACACATTAGCTGGATGATGGGACTATACTGTCCCATCATTGGCTAATGTGTCAATCACTGTCATTATAGCAGGCATAGCCGGATGGGACTTGTAGTCCCATCGGACAATGCCTGCGCACACACACACTGACACAGCCCCGGCAGACCCACAGACAGCCTGCAGACACCCAGACAGCCCCGCAGACCCCCCGCACAGCCCAGCAGACCCCCACACAGCTCTGCACATCCCTGGACAATCCTGCAGACCCACTGCACAGCCCCGGCAAACCCCCGGACAGCCCTGCAGACCCCCAGACAGCCCCGCAGACCCCCCCGCACAGCCCCGGCAGACCCCTGCAGACTCCCAGACAGCCCACAGACCCACGGACAGACCCACAGACCTCCACACACACACTGACCCTGCACACAGCCCCACTGACTCCGCACATAGCCCCGCAGACCCACACACACACACGCAGACCCCGCCCGCACACACAGACACGCACACAGTCACCACCAACACACCGCCAACACTCCGTCCCATACACTTCCCTCCTCCTGGGACGCAGCATTTCTCGCAGGGTGCTCTGTCCACAGAGATGGGACACGGTGCCGGAGATCGCGGTATGCGTTCAGTGCTTTCGCATACCACGATCCACTGGGCCACAATCATAGTAACATAGTAACACAGTTATTAAGGTTGAAGGAAGACTTTAAGTCCATCTAGTTCAACCCATAGACTAACCTAACATGTCCTAACATGTTGATCCAGAGGAAGGCAAAAAAAAACCATGTGGCAAAGAGTAATCTCCACATTGGGGAAAAAAATTCCTTCCTGACTCCACATACGGCAATCAGACTAGTTCCCTGGATCAACGCCCTATCAAGGAATCTAGTATATATACCCTGTAACATTATACTTTTCCAGAAAGGTATCCAGTCCCCTCTTAAATTTAAGTAATGAATCACTCATTACAACATCATACTGCAGAGAGTTCCATAGTCTCACTGCTCTTACAGTAAAGAACCCGCGTCTATTGTTATGCTTAAACCTTTTTTCCTCCAGACGTAGAGGATGCCCCCTTGTCCCTGTCTCAGGTCTATGATTAAAAAGATCATCAGAAAGGTCTTTGTACTGTCCCCTCATATATTTATACATTAAAATAAGATCACCCCTTAGTCTTCATTTTTCCAAACTAAATAGCCCCAAGTGTAATAACCTATATTGGTATTGCAGACCCCCCAGTCCTCTAATAACCTTGGTCGCTCTTCTCTGCACCCGCTCCAGTTCAGCTATGTCTTTCTTATACACCGGAGACCAGAATTGTGCACAGTATTCTAAGTGTGGTCGAACTAGTGACTTGTATAGAGGTAAAATTATGTTCTCCTCATGAGCATCTATGCCTCTTTTAATGCATCCCATTATTTTATTTGCCTTTGTAGCAGCTGCCTGACACTGGCCACTGAATATGAGTTTGTCATCCACCCATACACCCAGGTCTTTTTCATTTACGGTTTTGCCCAGAGTTTTAGAATTAAGCACATAGTTATTCATCTTATTACTTCTACCCAAGTGCATGACCTTAAATTTATCCCCATTACAGCTAATTTGCCATTTATCAGCCCAAGCTTCTAGTTTACATAAATCATCCTGTAATATAAAATTGTCCTCCTCTGTATTGATTACCCTGCAGAGTTTAGTGTCATCTGCAAATATTGAAATTCTACTCTGAATGCCCCCTACAAGGTCATTAATAAATACGTTAAAAAGAAGAGGGCCCAATACTGACCCCTGTGGTACCCCACTGCTAACCGCGACCCAGTCCGAGTGTGCTCCATTAATAACCACCCTTTGTTTCCTATCCCTGAGCCAGCTCTCAACCCACTTACACATATTTTCCCCTATCCCCATTATTCTCATTTTATGTATCAACCTTTTGTGTGGCACCGTATCAAAAGCTTTTGAAAAGTCCATATACACTACGTCCACTGGGTTCCCTTGGTCCAGTCCGGAACTTACTGCTTCGTAGAAGCTGATCAAATTAGTCTGACATGATCGGTCTCTAGTAAACCCGTGCTGATACTGGCTCATGAGGTTATTCCTCTTCAGATACTCCAGTATAGCATCCCTTAGAATGCCCTCCAGGATTATACCCACAGTAGAGGTTAAGCTTACTGGCCTATAATTACCGAGTTCAGTTTTTGTCCCTTTTTGAATATTGGCACCACATTTGCTATACGCCAGTCCTGTGGTACAGACCCTGTTATTATGGAGTCTTTAAAGATTAAAATAATGGTCTATCAATGACTGTACTTAATTCCTGCAGTACTCGGGGGTGTATCCCATCCGGGCCCGGAGATTTGTCAATTTTAGTGATTTTTTAGACGCCGCCGTACTTCCTGCTGGGTTAAGCAGGTGACATTTAATGGGGAATTTTTATCACAAGTCATTTTGTCTGCCATGGGATTTTCTTGTGTAAATACTGATGAAAAAAAGTCATTTAGCATATTGGCTTTTTCCTCATCCACCATTTCACCCAGACTATTTTTAAGGGGGCCAACACTCTCATTTTTTAGTTTCTTACTATTTATGTAGTTAAAGAATATTTTGGGATTATTTTTACTCTCTCTGGCAATGAGTCTCTCTGTCTCAATTTTTGCTGCCTTGATTTGCTTTTTACAGAATTTATTTAATTTTTTGTATTTATTTAATGCCTCATCACTACCTACTTCCTTTAATTCTCTAAATTCTTTCTTTTTGTCACTTATTGCACCCCTTACAGCTTTATTTAGCCATATTGGTTTCCTCCTATTTCTAGTATGTTTATTCCCATACGGTATATACTGTGCACAGGTTCTATCAGGATGCCAAGAAACGTCTCCCATTTTCTTTGTGTATTTTTATGTCTCAGGATATCGTCCCAGTTAATTGCACCAAGATCCTCTCTCAACCATTGGAAATTTGCCCAGATGCGTAAGGCTGGGGTCACACATGCGTGTTTTACGTACGTAAGAGCGCAAAAACTACGTACGTAAAACTCGCATTACATACGGCACAATGCTTCTCAATGGGGCTGCTCCTATTAGCCGTATATTACGGTTCAGTATTATACGGCGTTCTACGGCCGTACAAAATCGCAGCATGCTGCGTTTGTCAGCGTATTGCGCAAATAATACGCCAATGAAAGTCTATGGGGGCGAGAAAAATACGGATTCCACACGGACCAGCAGTGTGACTTGCGAGAAATACGCAGCGCTGTTAGTGAAAAGTCGGTAATTCAATTGCCGGCTTTTCATTTCTCCTGCACAAACCCGACAGGATATGAGACGTGGTTTACATACAGTAAACCATCTCATATCCCCTTTTTTTTTGCATATTCCACACTACTAATGTTAGTAGTGTGTATGTGCAAAATTTCAGCGCTGTAGCTGCTGAAATAAAGGGTTAAATGGCGGAAAAAATTGGCGTGGGCTCCCGCACAATTTTCTCCGCCAGAGCGGTAAAGCCAGTGACTGAGGGCAGATATTAATAGCCAGGAGAGGGTCCATGGTTATTGGCCCCTCCTGGCTAAAAAACATCTGCCCCCAGCCACCCCAGAAAAGGCACATCTGGAAGATGCGCCTATTCTGGCACTTGGCCACTCTCTTCCCACTCCCTGTAGCGGTGGGATATGGGGTAATGAAGGGTTAATGCCACCTTGCTATTGGAAGGTGACATTAAGCCAGATTAATGATGGAGAGGCGTCAATTATGACACCTATCCATTATTAATCCAATTGTAGGAAAGGGTTAAAAAAAACACACACACACACATGATTGAAAAGTATTTTAATGAAATAAACACAGCGGTTGTTGTAATAATTTATTGTTCTCTCAAATCCATTTGCAGTCCCTCGCTTGGCAACATAATAAACGCACAAGATACATACCTTCTGATGTACTGTCAGGTCCAACGATGTAATCCATCTGAAGGGGTTAACTAATATTACAGGCAGGAGCCCTGCTAATGCAGCTGTGCTCCGTGCCTGTAATCCCCGGCGAATGAATGAAATCTAGGTCATTGACCTACATTTCCTTCAGTCGCGGTGATGCGCCCCCTGGTGGATGTCCTCATATGACCTGGAGCGTGGGAAAAAGTTCCCAGGCTGCAGTTCATGAGAACATCCACCAGAGGGCGCCTCACCGCGAATGAATGAAATGTAGGTCAATGACCTACATTTCATTCCTTCGCCGGGGATTACAGGCACGGAGCACAGCTGCATTATAGCAGGGCTCCTGCCTGTAATATTAGTTAACCCCTTCAGATGGATTACATCGTTGGACCTGACAGTACATCAGAAGGTATGTATCTTGTGGGTTTATTATTTTGCCAAGCGAGGGACTGCAAATGGATTTGAGAGAACAATAAATTATTACAACAACCGCTGTGTTTATTTCATTAAAATACTTTTCAATCATGTGTGTGTGTTTTTTAACCCTTTCCTACAATTGGATTAATAATGGAGAGGTGTCATAATTGACGCCTCTCCATTATTAATCTGGCTTAATGTCACCTTTCAATAGCAAGGTGGCATTAACCCTTCATTACCCCATATCCCACCGCTACAGGGAGTGGGAAGAGAGTGGCCAAGTGCCAGAATAGGCGCATCTTCCAGATGTGCCTTTTCTGGGGTGGCTGGGGGCAGATGTTTGTAGCCACGGGGGGGCCAATAATCATGGACCCTCTCCTGGCTATTAATATCTGCCCTCAGTCACTGGCTTTACCGCTCTGGCGGAGAAAATTGCGCGGGAGCCCACGCCAATTTTTTCCGCCATTTAACCCTTTATTTTAGCAGCTACAGCGCAGAAATTTTGCACATACACACTACTAACATTAGTAGTGTGGAATATGCAAAAAAAAGGGGGATATGAGATGGTTTACTGTATGTAAACCACGTCTCATATCCTGTCGGGTTTGTGCAGGAGAAATGAAAAGCCGGCAATTGAATTACCGGCTGTTCACAGATATCGCGCTGATTGAAATCTAAATACAGAATATATATATATGTGTCTCAATGACATATATATATATATATATACTGTATATATGTTTTCCCGAAGATTTGAGCACATAAATCCATTAGATGTCGGTTTTGCAAGCCTGCGCGAAAATCTCGCAGTACGGATGCCATACGGATTACATACGGAGGATGCCATGCGCAAAATACGCTGACACACCCTGACTACGGATCACTATTTTGGGAACATTTCTCCGTATTACGGCCGTAGTACGGACGTATAATACGTGGCGTATTGTCTTACGCCATGTGTGACCCCAGCCTCACTCTGTGGGGTCCAGACTGCATTGCGCTTGTGCAGTCTATAAAGGCTTTGGACAGAGTGACGCGCCTAGCATTATATTATAGATATGGGAGAACCTACGCTGGATTTTTTATTTATTTATTTATAGCGCAGGCGGTGGGTGATGAATACTCTCATCAGCTGTCACCTGCTCTCAATGGTATTAACGGCAACAGGTGTACGCTGATGGGAGTAATAGTCCCATCAGCCACCGCCTGCTGTCGCTGTTATCATTTGAATACAACTCTCGTCATTCTCCTCTGCACACACTGATCACCGGTAGAGCAGGGGAGAATGATGAGAGCCATATTCAACACCCGGCACCTGGGAACAGCTCTAACTGTACCACTGCTTCTCAGGCACCAGTGCGTGTCACTCACACGGGTGACATCTGTGTCATTTGAATGGGTCTACATGTGTAAGTGTCTTCGGTACGTGTGAAAACTATCACCACACATACTGGACACACTAACATCTGAAAGAGGCCTTAGCTCGCTGTAATGCAGAATAATTCCATACCTTTGTTATTTCAATCCTAAAAGGGGATATCCAAAACTTTGTAAAAAAAAGTGCCTAAGCATTAATGGGCAATAAATTGCTACCTACTTGCCTGTTATGCCCAATACCGTTTTTCGCCAGCACAGAGCAGTCACAGATCGCTCGTACCAGGGATTCAGCTGCTTCTGCTGACATTATGTCAACAGAGCCGTGGCTTCTTTTTCACTCTGTTATTTTGACAGGTTGGAACTGACGATGTCATGCTCCCGGCTGCTTATCTGTGGGAGCCGGCGGTTAATCAGAATGACATCGAAGTCACGCCCCATCAACAGAGCAGAGTGGAAAAGAAGCAACCACTCTGTCCATGTGAAATCAACAGACGCAGCTAAATAGCTGGCAGGAGTGGTCTGTGACCGCTCTGCGTTGGCGTGGAATGACACCAAGCACAACAGGATGGTAGGTAGCAACTATCTGCCTGTTAGAGCTTAGGCCCATTTTTTTTACACAAAGTGCCCGGGGCACCATTAAACCTCAGGCCTGCCCTGAACATAACCTTACACAGACAAATCAGCATAGTAGATGCAGATGCGGGGCCAGATTTCTGGTGCTACAGGAAGCCTATTGATACACTGCTTTTGTTGATAAAAACGTACTACTTATAAAGTATTTGCTACTTAATGTGAATAAACGCTAAATAAAATCTAGAGATTACATCGCAAAAGCTAGCACATAAGTTGAACCAGTGACATGAACAGGCAGACAGACATTCAAGTAGGGAAAAACAGTGTGACATGAGTCATTTGATAATTTTACATTGATGAGACTTGAAACAGTGGAATAGTAATGTGCATACTCTTTATTTTTAGGTCTCATGATGCAGCATTTTGAGCTGTCAATGTTTTTATCTTTATCACATATTTGACATTTTTATTGAATTAGCAGAAAATGTTGCAATGTTCAATAACAAAAATAACCAAAGAAAAAGATTTGCCAAAGGCAAAATAATCAACAATATAAATTTATTACAAATCCAAATGTTATTTAACCCCTTTCTGACATATAACGTACTATCCCGTCAAAGTGGTATGGGCCCGTATGACCACCGACGGGATAGTACGTCATCACCGATCAGCCGTGCTCACGGGGGGAGCGGGGTCGCTCGGGGCCGGGTGTCAGCTGACTATGGCAGCTGACATCCGGCACTATGTGCCAGGAGCGGTCACGGACCGCTCCTGGCACACAATCCCCCGGAACACTGCGATCAAACATAATAAACAGACAAAACCTATGATAGAAACAGAATTAACTTATACCCTGCTGTAAGTAAGTAAAAAGCAATAGTCCATATAAATAATAACATAGGGCACTTAGTAAACACAGTTTTTGTAAAAGCCATCCCACCAGTGAAAAAAAAACAGTTCTTTGTTCCAGCTCCTTGGGTAAAAATCTTCAAAATTTTATTCCAATGATTAAAACATGACAATAGACATGCTCCAAAACCGCACCATGTGTGCACACAGGGAGAGCAAGCGACGCGTTTCGATCGCAAGAGCGATATTTATCAAAGCTCCAGGGTGTACCCAAGTGGGGCAGTCCCAACCTCCAAAGCTTATTTTAAATAAAAGGGGGCATTACCAGTGTGATACATATATTTTCAGGGAGATCTGTGTCCAGCCCATAGATTTTAACACCTCATTTACATAGTATAAAAAATGTGGATTTCTCGGGAAAAAAACATCAGATCATAGATATAATAAGTCAGACATTGACTTATAGGATAGTTACCTCTCCTAGGTGTTACTTGTGAGATAATTTGCATACTTTTCTCAGATATAGCATTGCCTACAAGACTCTATATTCTGCTGTATTCTCACACAATAAAGATTACAAGATGGTGGAATCTGCAAAAAATAGATCAACAATTAAAAAGTAACTGGAAAGGAGCCGTATGGATGCTGTGATGCAGCACTATAATTCTTAGTATGAATGATAGTTGAGATATATTTGCACAGGAAAAATATATCGACAACCACCAGGAACAAAATGCCTAGCAAGTTACGTAATGTGAACATAAGTATATAACAGATTGGTGAGCATTACGTTTACTCCATAGAGATGGAACATATGTTCATTAAATCGGTATCCAGGGATGAAAAAATATGTCTGCTTTCTTTCAAAAACAGCAATGCACCTGTTCATTGTCTGTGTAAGGTAATACAGACCAACATCATACAGATGAACAAGGCTAAGCTGAAATGCCACACACAACATGAGGACAGATGTATGCTGTTTTTGGACACAGACAGTTCTGTTTTTCTAATCTTGTACATGCCCTTTCACAACTATTCCACCCAGCCTAGGCTAAACTTAAAATCATCTTTTTAAAGAGTAACTAAAGGATTGCAAAAATGTTTACATCTTTTTGTCCTTTTAATATCCAACAGCTCAAAAAGACCATAAGAAGGGCACCGTTCAGAAAATAGACGCTCTCAGCTCCTGCCTGAGCGCGCACACAAATGATAGTTTAGACTTTCTATAGAATGCTTTTTATTGAATCCATACTTCACTGTGTGAGCACATTCAGGCTGTAACTGTGTTCTCCTGTCTCTTTTTTGAGAGATCGGTGGGGGGTTGCAATTGATCGGCACGATATTTTGAACCTTATATGATGCCGAGCCGACAAATAGAAATGAATGGATGAATTCGCAAAGGATCAAGTTTCAGACAGATTTCTTGAAATTCATAGTTTACGTGAATATTAACACTTTGAGATTCGATTTGCAGTTCGCAAAAGAGAAACCTTGCCTGGCACCATTTTCCACAGTGCTGAAGCATCAGAAAGCGGGCTAATCCTTTTTTTGCATGGCTTTTTCATAATGCTCTACAGCTATGACATCTTACAGATTTTCATACCTTGTACGGTGGTTGTCAGTACCTGGAACATCACAAATCAGAGGTTCCCAGTGGACCACAGTATGTATGGCAGAGTTGTTTTTCATCTCTATAGTCACTGTGTAAGTCTCTCTTTTCTGTAGTGTGTAAGTTATTATGGTCGTCAGGATACGCTCTCTATTTCCTATATAGCACAATCTCTTATGATGAATGAGGCCTCTCTGCTGTAGGGTGTAAATTCTAATGATTAACGAGGTCCCCTCTCTCTCTCCTGTTGAGCATAAGCTCTTATGATCAGACAGGTCCTCTCTCTTTTTTCTGTAGTGTGTAAACTCTTATGATCAGTGGGGTCCACTCTCTTAGGTAGATTATAAGTTCTTATGATCAGTGAGATCCTCTCTCCTATAAAGTGTAACATGTTATGATTGGCGGGGTCTTCTCTCTCTCTTTTTTCTATAGAGTGTAAGCTCTTATGGTCAGTGGGGTTCTCTCTGTCTCTCTCCTGTAGAGTGTAAGCTCTTAAGGTCAGTGTGGTCCTTTCTTTCTCTATCCTCTAGAGCGTAAGCTCTTATGATCAGCAGGGGCTTCTGTCTCTTTTTTGTAGTATATAGGTTTCTATGATGAGCGATTTCTCCTCTCTCTTCTGTAGAGTGTAAGTTCTTATGTTCATTAGGATCCTCTCTCTATCCTGTAGAGTACAAGCTCTTATTGTCAGCGGAGTCCTCTCTTTCTTTTCTGTAGTGTAAAAGCTCTTATAATCGGAGGGGTCATCTCTTTCTCCTATTGAGTGCAAGCTCTTATCATCAGTGGGGTTCTCTCTTTCTCTTGACCCCCACATTTATTTTCTCAGCAATTAAAAGCTTTCCAGTATTGAGATTCATGAGAATTTATTAGCTCCAAATCAAACCTTTCAAGAAAATTTGTCAAAGCCGTCGAATTCGAATTTCAAAGGATCTGGTTATCTTTACTTGCAAATGATTGAGAGACTATCTTATATCAATAGACGACATCACTTGTTTAGTGTCCGAGGTGTTGTAACATAGTAACATAGTAACATAGTTAGTAAGGCCGAAAAAAGACATTTGTCCATCCAGTTCAGCCTATATTCCATCATAATAAATCCCCAGATCTACGTCCTTCTACAGAACCTAATAATTGTATGATACAATATTGTTCTGCTCCAGGAAGACATCCAGGCCTCTCTTGAACCCCTCGACTGAGTTCGCCATCACCACCTCCTCAGGCAAGCAATTCCAGATTCTCACTGCCCTAACAGTAAAGAATCCTCTTCTATGTTGGTGGAAAAACCTTCTCTCCTCCAGACGCAAAGAATGCCCCCTTGTGCCCCTGACCTTCCTTGGTATAAACAGATCCTCAGCAAGATATTTGTATTGTCCCCTTATATACTTATACATGGTTATTAGATCGCCCCTCAGCCGTCTTTTTTCTAGACTAAATAATCCTAATTTCGCTAATCTATCTGGGTATTGTAGTTCTCCCATCCCCTTTATTAATTTTGTTGCCCTCCTTTGTACTCTCTCTAGTTCCATTATATCCTTCCTGAGCACCGGTGCCCAAAACTGGACACAGTACTCCATGTGCGGTCTAACTAGGGATTTGTACAGAGGCAGTATAATGCTCTCATCATGTGTATCCAGACCTCTTTTAATGCACCCCATGATCCTGTTTGCCTTGGCAGCTGCTGTCTGGCACTGGCTGCTCCAGGTAAGTTTATCATTAACTAGGATCCCCAAGTCCTTCTCCCTGTCAGATTTACCCAGTGGTTTCCCATTCAGTGTGTAATGGTGATATTGATTCCTTCTTCCTATGTGTATAACCTGTTGTGCAAATACATTCTCAAAAAAGCTTTAATGTGTTCTACATCTACTGGTTCTCAGTGCATTTTATGTCAGCATTCATTAGACATTAAATGTTATTAGCAATTATCCCATCTAAAGTTGTTACCAATAGCCTGTAGCTGCATTGTTAGACTGAGATACGAGAACTTTCCAGTACAACTACTTGAGTAATTTCCAATTATAGCTCACTCATTCCAAGTTCTAAAAATAATCACAGGGCTCTCCATAAAGCAGCTGCACCTTCCCAATGCCAACAGCATACTCAGCCCAGACAGAGACCAGATAACTTGTCTAACTGATCTACAGCAAGGATGTCCGAACGTAGAGTACCCTTCACTTTTCTCCGTACCCCCAGCTGGGAGCCATTCAGGGACTGGTACCAAGGAACCAACCGATTGTTTGACCAGTCATTTGGTATGCCAAGATTAGCTGAAGACTTGTACCAATGGCCTAGCACTAGTTGGCCGGGCTATGTCCGTCTTTTTCCAAGTCAGTCAGTAGATCTTATGCCACCCAGTACCATACCAGCAGTAGTTCCACCTGTTGGTGCGACTGTGCCGGATTTCCAACGGGTTCTAAGTCGGCAACTCAGCAGTGGAATCTCTGAAATCCGCCAAACATCAGACCAATGGAAGATCAGTTTGGATGTCAATCACTTTGCTCCAGAAGAATTGGTTGTGAAAACAAAGGATGGCATTGTGGAAATCACAGGTAAATATTGTGCTTTATATACCATATATTAATACAGTAGCTCACCTAATAAATAATGAGCATTAAATAGTCAGAATTTTGCTTATTAATTATATATTTTTTTATTTTGGTGTTGATAATGAGGTACAGTACACGGACACTAAATTGATGGATCTGAAATAGCATATGTTTCTACTAAAATAGATTAAGTAGCATACACTACCTATTATTTTAGAGATATGAAGACATTGGCCAAGTCAAGATAAAAAATAAACTATGCAAAGTAAGGAACAGAAATTGTTTAAAAAATTGATTGGATGCAATCCGGGTAACTTTTCTTAAAAATCCCACATTTAACATTTTAGCACTGACAGTTCTTTTGTTATAAATAACAACTGGAACAGATGGTCGTTCCATCACTCACAGGTCACCAGTGGTGATGACACTTTACTGTCATCATAGTGTCTTTCTAATCTAACTTTTTCTATAAAAAGAAAGCTAAAAATGTCTTCTGATAGGGAAGCTCAGTGACCACTGCTCTGCATTTGGTTTATGTACATATGTATATTTTTTTAGTGTTTGGTGCTTGTTAATGCTGTTTTTCTGTTTATATCTCTTTTTTACAGTCAAATGTTGAGCTTTTTTTCAGATAGAAATTGAAATGTTACAGTGAAAAAATCGTGCACCGTAGACTCATTTTCACAAACTGTTTTAAATTTTATTTTTCTGGATTTTGAAGAAGAATATGTTATAAAATCCTTGTCTAAAACAATGTATAAACATACTCAGTATTCATTTATTGTGCTTACAAAATATCAGTAAAATCACACATTTATCATAAAATCAAAGGTAAATACTTCAACAGCCCAACTCCAGTTTTACCTGGTTGGCTTCTACTGACAAAATATAAAGTCCGCAGAGGCAATATAGACACTAAATCGTTCAGATTTTGCTGTGGTTTTTGATGCAAAAAGATTTAAAAAGCTGCATTTCAAAGGCTGAAATTTGCTTCAAAAAGCAAAACATAAATTGTTATAATTCCAGTTCACCAGTTCCAGGAAATTTATGCTTTGTAAATTCTCCATAGCATGTGGATCAGAATTTGTGACTGTTATTATTAGTGCAACTGTAATTTGGATGGAAAATCAAGGGCATATATGATCTGTGTCCAAATACCCAAAATGTTTCTTCACAACACAAACTCGTAAAGTTTTATAATGATGCCTCAGAGGGGTTAGGACAACCAAGGACACATATTATTAGACATAATTTTCTGATTTTGAATGTTCATTTTTCCTTGTTCCCGAATTACTGGAAACCAGTATAAGTGTACTCCTTCCCGCCGCGGCCCTTTTTTGTTTTTGTGTTTTCGTTTTTCGCTCCCCTCCTTCCCAGAGCCATAACTTTTTTATTTTTCTGTCAATATGGTCATGTGAGAGCTTATTTTTTGCGGGACGAGTTGTACTTTTGAATGACACCATTGGTTTTACCTTTTCTTGTACTAGAAAACGGGAAAAAAATTCCAAGTGTGGTGAAATTGCAAAAAAAGTGCAATCCCACACTTGTTTTTTGTTTGGGTTTTTTGCTAGCTTCACTAAATGCTAAAACTAACCTGATATTATGATTCTCCAGGTCATTATGAGTTCATAGATACCTAACATGTCTAGGTTATTTTTTATCTACGTGGTGAAAAAAAATTCAAAACTTTGCTAGAAAAAAAAAAAAAGCAGCGCCATTTTCCGATACCCGTAGCGTCTCCATTTTTCATGATCTGGGGTCAGGTGAGGGCTTATTTTTTGTGTGCCGAGCTGACATTTTTAATGATACTACTTTTGTGCAGATACATTCTTTTGATCACCCGTTATTGCACTTTAATGCAATGTCGCGGCGACCAAAAAAAGGTAATTCTGGCGTTTCGAATTTTTTTCTCACTACGCTGTTTAGCGATCAGGTTAATGTTTTTTTTTTTATTGATAGATCGGGCGATTCTGAACCCGGCGATACCAAATATGTGTAGGTTTGATTTTTTTGTAATTGTTTTATTTTGGATGGGGCGAAAGGGGGGTGATTTAAACTTTTAGATTTTTTTATTTTTTTCATATTTTTAAAAACTTTTTTTTTAACTTTTGCCATGCTTCAATAGCCTTCATGGGAGGCTAGAAGCTGGCACCACTCGATCGGCTCAGCTACATAGCAGCGATCATCAGATCGCTGCTATGTAGCTGAATTGCAGGCTTGCCATGAGCGCCGACCAAAGGGTGGAGCTCACAGCAGGCCTGCATCAGTAACCATAGAGGTCTCAACGACCTCTATGGTTACCATCCTGATGCATTGCCGACCCCCGATCATGTGACGGGTCGGCGATGCGCTCATTTCCGGCCACGCGGCCGGAAGCGGTAGTTAAATGCCGCTGTCAGTGTTTGACAGTGGCATTTAACAGGTTAATAGCGGCGGGTGAATCGCGATTTCACCCTCCGCTATTGCACGCACATGTCAGCTGTACAAAACAGCTGACATGTTGCGACTTTGATGTGGGCTCACCGCCGGAGCCCACATCAAAGGGGAAGACACGACATGCGCTGTAATAGTATGGCGCATGTCGTGAAGGGTTAAACCAACCTTCTTTGTTTTTGCATGTTTCCATATGATATTACGAACATACTGAAGTTTTATTGTGCACTTCACAACCAGATGCTGAAAGCTTCACTATTGCTAAAACAACCTAAAGGGACCCTATCAAGTGAAAAAAACTCACTATAAACGCTATTAGCTTACAGATATGGTGTTAATCTGCAGGGTAATAGTGTTCTGAAGCCGTGCAGCTGCCATACTGAAAGCCCAACTACCAGGAGGAAAATAACTTTAATACTCCCCACATCCTCGGGCTTCCAGTCATAGAGGTGTGGCCGGAGAAGCTTCAGTCACTGCTCAGTGCATAGTGAGCAGGAGCTGTAACCGCACCCCCAACACTGACTGACAACCGACTCTACAGTGCATCAGTGCTAAGCCAGCTGTCAATCAGTGATGGGGCGTGGTTTCAGCCGCCTCTCACTATGACTGAAGCAGCGTCGGCCGTGCCTCTACGACTGAAAGTGCGAGGTTGCAAAAAGGAATAAAGTTCATTTCGTTCCGTTCAGAACACTATTGGCCTGCAGATTAACTCCATATCTGCAGGTAAATAGTGTTTTTTCCCATGACAAGTTCCATTTAAAGTTTCACCCACTACTATTTCTAAGGCCGGGGTCACACTTGCGTGTGTAATGCGAGAAACTCACGCGAGTCTCTCGCATCAATACCCGCCACTGCCGCCGGCACTCGGGACCGGAGCGTGCGGCTGCATAGAAATACATGAAGTTGCACTCTCCGGTCCCGAATGCCAGCGGCAGTGCCGGGTAGTGATGTGCGAGAGACTTGTGCGAGTTTCTCACATTACACACGCAAGTGTGACCACGGCCTAAATCTTGGCTTAGCATTATGCCAGGAATCATACGTAATGCACAGACAGTCCAGTAACCCTTTTGCCAGTATATTGAATAATGTGCAGGAAGCTTGGCCAATGCATTTCCTCCATGAGAGATATAAAATAAGCATTTTGAAACGACATTTATAACCACCATATCCAGTAATGAGTATCACAAAATACAAAAAGTAATGAAACAAAAAATAATAATAATACACCATGGACTGCTCAGTGTGTGATTTGTTGCCTTGTGTCATGATTTTGCTATGTCACTTTTTTCCATATTCCTGACCCCGCTTTTAGCGCTGTCATTGCAGCCCCATCATCTTATTTTACTGCTGTCAATAGCACTAAGTGTGCCTCGGGTGGCCATCCTAAGTGTGGTTTTAGCTTGGTATAAAAGCTGCAATTCAATGGTACTTGTATTGATGAAGCAATGAATATATTTATTAGATTTCCACTGCAAATGCAGAGAGCTTTCTAAAACAAGAGATCCGCCACTGTTTGGGAATTAAATGGAGGTGATCTAGAGACAGTACTCTCACTGCAGAAGGCAGACTCACCTCTTGCTTCTTGATCTATATAATTCTAATGTCACCTACCAGAAAAGTAAGTGACTCAATGCTTACGCGAATCTTGGCTTTTCTTTCTAGAAGAAAAGAAGGCTATAAACTGCAAGCAGCATAGTGGTTTTGTAATGGATAGCACTGGCTCAGCACATGAAATATTCATATGACTCTTAGTTGGCTTTCAGTGTATAATGCAGGAAGATGATTTTTATTGTGGAGCTCTGTGTCTAATGGTGTAAAGAGAACATGCCTTTATAGCAACGCTGCCAGTCCGCGCAATGCATAAAATATCTGACCCTGACTTATTAGTGGCTAATCTGTACCCTGAGACATGTCATTCCCTCTCACATGGATCACAGCAAAGGGTTGAGCTCCAACTCCAGTCAATGTATAATCAATCACTTTTTTCACATTGAAGATTAATTTACCATGAGAAAGGCTGATAAAACAGATGGCGGTATGTACAGCCCCAGCTCTATTAGTTATACTGCAGCTATGTATGTCATCACAAGAGCTAACATGAAGATTAACCTATTTCCTTCATAATATCATAGATAAATGTCAGTATTTCACTTCTGGCTGACTGACTGGCAAATGACATGAATCACTGTGACACAGTTTACAGTCATCGGGCACCACGTCAACTTCATCTTGGTTACCATATACATATTGCAAATGGATTATTTTAACCCATTCGGATCCAAGCCTATTTTGATGACTACAGATTTTTTTTTGAGCTGCAAGATTCCAAGAACTATATATACAGTACTAGATGGTAGTCCGATTCTAATGCATCGGGAATTCTAGAATATGTATGTAGTTTATTTATGAAGATTTTAGAATAATACATTGAATACACAGGATTCGGCCGGCCAGGCGCGACCAATTAGCAAAACATGGTTCAAATCCCGGGCTAATTCGCGGACGGACTGCGCCGGTCGCTGATTGTTCGCGGCCAGCCACGTAGTATATAGCACAGCCACGTAGTATATAACAGCCCACATAGTAAATAGCACAGCCACGTAGTACATAGCACAGCCACATAGTATATTGCACAACCACGTAGTATATAGCACAGCCATGTAGTATAAAGCACAGCCCACAGAGTATATAGCACAGCCAGGTAGTATATAGCACAGCCCATGGAGTGTATAACAGCCCACATAGCATATAACACAGCCACGTAGTTTATAGCAGCCCACGTAGCATATAACACAGCTTGCGTAGTATATAACAACCCATGCACGCAGTATATAACACAGCCCATGTAGTGTATAACACAGCCCACGTAGTGTATAACACAGCCACGTAGTGTATAACACAGCCCACGTAGTATATACCACAGCAACATAGTATATTGCACAGCCATGTAGTATATAACACAGCCCACGTAGTATATAGCATAGCCACGTAGTATATTGCACAGCCATGTAGTATATTGCACAGCCACGTAGTGAATTGCACAGCCCACGTAGTATATTGCACAGCCCACGTAGTATATTGCACAACCACGTAATATATAGCACAGCCCACGTAGTATATAGCACAGCCCATGTAGTATATTGCACAGCCCACGTAGTATATTGCACAGCCACGTAGTATAGTGCACAGCCCACGTAGTATATTGCACAGCCACGTAGATTGTTGCACAGCCATGCAGTATATCGCACAGCCACATAATATATCGCACAGCCACGTAGTATATTGCACAGCCCACGTAGTATATTGCACAGCCCACATAGTATATTGCACAGCCACGTAGTATAGTGCACAGCCCACGTAGTATATTGCACAGCCACGTAGTTTGTTGCACAGCCACGCAGTATATAGCACAGCCACGTAGTATATCGCACAGCCACGTAGTATATTACACAGCCCACGTAGTATATAGCACAGCCACACAGTATATTGCACAGCCGACATAGTGTATAGCACAGTCACATAGTATAAAGCACAGCCCACGGAGTATATAGCACAGCCACGTAGTATATAGCACAGCCCATGGAGTGTATAACAGCCCACATAGCATATAACACAGCCACGTAGTTTATAGCAGCCCACGTAGCATATAACACAGCTTGCGTAGTATATAACAGCCCATGCACGCAGTATATAACACAGCCCATGTAGTGTATAACAAAGCCCACGTAGTGTATAACACAGCCCACGTAGTGTATAGCATAGCCACGTAGTATATTGCACAGCCATGTAGTATATTGCACAGCCACGTAGTGAATTGCACAGCCCACGTAGTATATTGCACAGCCCACGTAGTATATTGCACAACCACGTAATATATAGCACAGCCCACGTAGTATATAGCACAGCCCATGTAGTATATTGCACAGCCCACGTAGTATATTGCACAGCCACGTAGTATAGTGCACAGCCCACGTAGTATATTGCACAGCCACGTAGATTGTTGCACAGCCATGCAGTATATCGCACAGCCACATAATATATCGCACAGCCACGTAGTATATTGCACAGCCCACGTAGTATATTGCACAGCCCACGTAGTATATTGCACAGCCACGTAGTATAGTGCACAGCCCACGTAGTATATTGCACAGCCACGTAGTTTGTTGCACAGCCACGCAGTATATAGCACAGCCACGTAGTATATCGCACAGCCACGTAGTATATTACACAGCCCACGTAGTATATAGCACAGCCACACAGTATATTGCACAGCCGACATAGTGTATAGCACAGTCACATAGTATAAAGCACAGTCCACGGAGTATATAGCACAGCCACGTAGTATATAGCACAGCCCATGGAGTGTATAACAGCCCACATAGCATATAACACAGCCACGTAGTTTATAGCAGCCCACGTAGCATATAACACAGCTTGCGTAGTATATAACAGCCCATGCACGCAGTATATAACACAGCCCATGTAGTGTATAACAAAGCCCACGTAGTGTATAACACAGCCCACGTAGTGTATAGCATAGCCACGTAGTATATTGCACAGCCACGTAGTATATTGCATAGCCACGTAGTGAATTGCACAGCCCACGTAGTATATTGCACAGCCCACGTAGTATATTGCACAGCCACGTAATATATAGCACAGCCCATGTAGTATATTGCACAGCCCACGTAGTATATTGCACAGCCACGTAGTATAGTGCACAGCCCATGTAGTATATTGCACAGCCACGTAGTTTGTTGCACAGCCACGCAGTATATAGCACAGCCACATAGTATATCGCACAGCCACGTAGTATATTGCACAGCCCACATAGTATATTGCACAGCCCACATAGTGTATTGCACAGCCACGTAGTATAGTGCACAGCCACGTAGTATATTGCACAGCCCACGTAGTATATAGCACAGCCACACAGTATATTGCACAGCCGATGTAGTATATAGCACAGCCACGTAGTATATTGCACAGCCCACATAGTATATAGCACAGCCACACAGTATATTGCACAGCCGATGTAGTATATAGCACAGCCATATAGTATATTGCACAGCCACGTAGTATATAGCACAGCCCATGTAGTATATAGCACAGCCCACGTAGTATATTGCACAGCCCATGTAGTATATTGCACAGCCACGTAGTATATTGCACAGCCCATGTAGTATATTGCACAGCCACGTAGTTTGTTGCACAGCCACGCAGTATATAGCACAGCCATGTAGTATATCGCACAGCCATGTAGTATATTGCACAGCCCACGTAGTATATAGCACAGCCATGCAGTATATTGCACAGCTGACGTAGTATATAGCACAGCCCACGTAGTATATAGCAATGTGGGCATCATATCCCTGTTAAAAAAAAGAATTAAAATAAAAAATAGTTATATACTCACCCTCCGTCGTCCCCCCGGATCCAGGAGAGGCATTTACCGATGCTCCTCGTGATGCTCCGGTCCCAAGAGTGCATTGCGGTCTCGCGAGATTATGACGTAGTGGTCTCGCGAGACCACTACGTCATCATCTCGCGAGATCGCAATGCATGGAGCAGTCACCAGAGCATCGCGAGGAGCAGGAAAGGCCTGTTCTGGATCCGGGGCCGACGGACGGTGAGTATATAACTATTTTTTATTTTTTTAATTATTTTTAACATTAGATCTTTTTACTATTGATGCTGCATAGGCAATCAGTGACGTGGGATTTCCGGGACAGACAGACAGACAGACAGACAGACAGAAAGACAGACAGATGGAAGTGACCCTTAGACAATTATATAGTAGAAATGCAGTCCAATGTTTCACACACACCCATAGACTTCATAGATCTATGTTATACGCCAGTACGAGCGAGGCCGTACCGCCGCGGGCTGTAAAATCACATTGTCAGAGTGTCATTCCACGCTCCTATCGGCAAACCCATGACGAGGGTCTTCTGATGACCACCGTGCCTTTTATTATAATCATACTGTGATTTCCTGTGCGATCTTCCTGTGAGATCGTGATTTCTGCTATGCATACTGTAGCAGTGCAGATGCCCTGCTATGTATAGCACAAACGATTAGGCCATACAAATACAGTAAAAAGTAACCCGTGCCTTTGACACAGTGGACCATTCCCTATTATTACAGACCCTCTCATCCCTTGGCATCACAGACTTGGCCCTATCCTGGATCTCATCATACCTAACAGACCGGACATTCAGCGTCTCCCACTCACACACCACCTCTTCACCTTGCCCCCTATCTGTCGGAGTCCCACAAGGTTCAGTCCTTGGGCCCCTGCTCTTCTCCATTTACACCTTTGGCCTGGGACAGCTCATAGAATCTCATGGCTTCCAGTATCACCTTCATGCTGATGACACACAGATCTACATCTCTGGACCAGATATCACCTCCCTACGAGCCAGAATCCCTCAATGTCTGTCCACTATTTCATCCTTCTCCGCTAGATTTCTGAAACTTAACATGGACAAAACAGAATTCATCATCTTTCCCCCATCTCACGCTACCCCCCAATGAACCTATCCATTACAGTGCATGGCTGCCCACTCTCCCCAGTCCCACAAGCTCGCTGCCTCGGGGTAATCCTTGATGCTGATCTCTCCTTCAAACCACATATCCAAGCCCTTTCCACTTCCTGCCGACTTCAACTCAAAAATATTTCACGAATCCGTACATTCCTCAACCAAGAATCTGCAAAAACCCTAGTCCATGCTCTCATCATCTCTCGCCTTGACTACTGCAACCTCCTGCTCTGTGGCCTCCTGTCATGGTTCCCAATGGCAGGGACTCAGGCAAAAACGGACTAGCTCTAGGAATGATGGAATCTCAGATGACCGCGACGCTGAACCTAACACGCAACTAATAGTAGCCAGGGGGTGTGCCTACGATTATCCCTAGACACCTCGCACCAGCCGGAGATCTAGCTTCCCCTAGCAGAGGAATACACAGACCTGGCTTGCCTCCAGGGAAACCCCAAAAGTGATAGTAGCCCCCCACATATAATAACGGTTAGGTAAGAGGAAAGCACGTACGCAGTATGAATATAGATTCAGCAAAGAGAGGCCCTCTGACTAGATAGCAGAAAATACAAAAGAGGACTTCGCGGTCACCTCAAAACCCTAAACAGCCATCCTGAAATTACCTTAACTCCGTTATCAACTCATGACACCGGAGTAGTAATTTCAGATCATTAGAGCTTCCAGCAGCAAAGGAAATATAAATGCATGCTGGACAAACAAACACAAAAAAATGCCAAAGATCCAACTTAGCTGAATTGCAGACTTGGAGCAGGTAGCAAGCAACAGAGGTGCTCTGGTAACATTGATTGCCGGCACTAGAATGACTGAGAAGCCAGACTAAATAGGAAACTCCCAGTTTCCTGATGGAAACAGGTGCAAGACAAAAGTCAACCAGTACCACCAGTAACCACCAGAGGGAGCCCAAAAACAGAATTCACAACAGCCTCCCCTCTAACACTCTCGTACCCCTCCAATCTATTCTAAACTCTGCTGCCCGACTAATCCACCTGTCCCCCCCGCTATTCCCCGGCCTCTCCCCTCTGTCAATCCCTTCACTGGCTCCCCATTGCCCAGAGACTCCAGTACAAAACCCTAACCATGACATACAAAGCCATCCACAACCTGTCTCCTCCATACATCTGTGACCTCGTCTCCCGGTACTTACCTACACGCAACCTCCGATCCTCACAAGATCTCCTCTACTCCCCTCTTATCTCCTCTTCCCACAATCGTATACAAGATTTCTCTCGCGTATCACCCCTACTCTGGAACCCTCTACCACAACACATCAGACTCTCGCCTACCATCGAAACCTTCAAAAAGAGTCTGAAGACCCACCTCTTCCGACAAGAATACAACCTGCAGTAACCACCGATCAACCAAACCGCTGCATGACCAGCTCTATCCTCACCTACTGTATTCTCACCCATCCCTTGTAGATTGTGAGCCTTCGCGGGCAGGGTCCTCTCTCCTCCTGTACCAGTTATGACTTGTATTGTTTAAGAATATTGTACTTGTTTTTATTATATATACTCCTCCTCACATGTAAAGCGCCATGGAATAAATGGCGCTATAGCAATAAATAATAATAATAATAATAATAATAATAATAATAAAAAGTTAAAAAAAAGTTTTTAAAAATATGAAACAAATTAAAAAAATATGAAAGTTCAAATAGCCCCCATTTTTTCCCACTAAAAATAAAACAATTAAAAGATAAATAAAAAATACATCGCATGGTATCGCTGTGTTCAGAAATGGCTGATCTATCAAAATGTACAAAAAATAATCCGATCGGTAAACGACGCAATGAGAAAAAAAATAGAAATGCCAGAATTCAATTTTTTTGCAGTTGCAAAGCTGAAATAAAATGCTAGAGGCGATAAAAACATTGTATCTACCATAAAATCAGTAAAAATATCAGCTCGGAGAGCAAAAAATAAGCTCTTACAAAGCTCCAGATTCTGAAAAATAAAACAATACTGCTATTAAAAAATGGCGACAAAGAAAATTCATACAAATTTCCAAATTTTTTTTCACCACTTAACTAAAAAAACCTATGCATATTTGGTATCAGCGTACTCGTACTGACCCGAGGGAACATATTGCCAGGTCACTTTTACCATATAATGAACATGGTAAATAAAAACACAAAAAACAATTGTGCAATTGCACTTTTTATTGCAATTTCACTGCACTTGGAATTTTTTTCCTGTTTTCCAGTGTACAATGTGTCAGAATCAATCATGTCATTCAAAAGTACAAGTCGTCCGGCAAAAAAAAGCCCTCAGACGGCCATATTGATGGAAATATAAAAAAGTTTGGCTCTTGGAAGATGAGAAAAAAAACTAGAGTGTAAAAAACATAAAACAGTACAGGGGTGAAGGAATTAAGTGGCAAGATTGAATCATTTCAAACAAATGTTTATGATCAAATCTGTGTTTCCCTAATAATATTATTTTCAGTTTTATGATTAAAAATAATGACACTGATTGCGTATTTGAAATCTTATAGGGAAGCACGAGGAGAAACAAGATGAGCATGGATTTATTTCTAGATGCTTTACCAGAAAATACACGTAAGTACATAAAATCCATATAGAGAATATTTTTAATTTCTAGGATGACAATCATTTCATCAGAAAACTACATAATATACATGAGTTATAATCTATAACTGCTTAATAAAGGATCATTCTCTGTAAATCTTCACTATATAGGATGCTATCATTTTCAATTTCTAAACACATGAATATACAGTATATGGTTTTTAATCAATTTATGGAATCCAATATATTGTTTTTTTTAAGTTACTGTTCATTATTTGCAGTAGTGGTACTAGCACTGAATTAATAATGACTTAAAGAGGACTAGCCTTTGAGCTTGGTTTCAATTATGGGCAACTAAAATATAGATCTGAATAGCAACAGGCTCTCTTCTGCTAGATAATGAAATGCCATTGTACCAAGGTGGAGATTACCAGTGGAGAAGTCTCAGATAATTTTGTCTAGCGTTGTCATATGGGATTCAATGTTAGGTGCCAGGCTCAAAGAGTGATAACTGCTTTGCTAAAAGATTAAAGATAAAAAAAAACATGTGGGAAAACAGCCAAGAAACCCATTAAAGTTTTCTTTATGAATCTAGTTCACATGGCTGGTGAACTTGCTTTCATCTTGAAATGTATGCCTGGAGCAATGATTTTTCCTGTTGTTTGTATGCTGCTTTCAATGTTATTGTATATACATCGATCAGACATAGCATTAAAACAAGGGGCTGGTAAAGTGAGTAACATTGAATATCTTATTACAATGACATTTGTCAAGGGTTAGGATGTATGGTGACAAACAAACAGTTTTTAAAGTTGATGTGTCTTAAGCAGGAAAAATGGACACGTATGAGAAGAAAGACTTTGAAAATTGTTAAATTGTGATGGCTAGCATCTCCAAAATGCCAGGTCTTGTGTGGGTGCTCCCCATAAGCAGTGGTTAGTACTCAACAAAATGGTTCAAGAATGGAAAACTAGTAAATCGGCGACAGTATCATGGGCCAAAAAGTCTACTTGTAGCATATTAGGAGCAAAGGCTAGCTGGTGTGGTCCAGTCTTATAGATAAGCTGCTCTAACACAAATTGCTGAAAAAGTTACTGTTGGCAACTTATAGAAAATTGTAGGAACATATGGCACCATGCAGATATCAGTATATGGGACTGTGTAGCTAAAGAGTGGTAATAGTCTAAATCTGATCCCTGTCCACCACCTCTTTACAATGGACACTTAAGTACTAGATCTGAACAAATGGAAGCAATGGAAAAAGATGGCCTGATCTGAAAAATCAAGTCTGACCATGGGTGTGTGCTTCAATTTCTTGTCGAAGAAATTGCATTAGGATGTGCTATTCGAAAAAAAAAAAGGAAATCTGGACCAGAAAATGTGATGCTGTATTCATGTGTGTTTTACTTTGACACTTATCTAAATGTTGTTGCAGACCAACGACACCCCTTCATGGCAACAGTATACCCTACTGGTAATGGCCTACAGAATGATAATATGAGCAGTCACACTCTAAAAATTGCTTAGGAATCTTTTGAGGAATATGACAAAAAGTTCAAGGTTTTGACTTGAACTCCAAATTCTTTAGATCTCAGTTCAGTCTAGCATTTGTGGCATTTGTGGAAAAACAATTCCATTCCATGGTGGCTCCAGTTCCAGACAGCTCCACTTAATTTTTGAGAATTAACTGGAGTTTACCTGAAGGGAATGTGGCATTCAGAATTTGAGGTAAATTAGGACATGAATATACTCCAGAGACTGGGGTACACTTCTTGTGGTGGCACGAAAAAGCTGAAAGAAGCATCAAATTAGTTATTTTGCACAGTCTTCATCAAGATTGGCATACAAAAGAGCAGTCTCAGGATAGGGTCGCAAGACAGTATAAAAAAATTTCATTCAGGAAAGTGGAATGACTTTTTCTTTCACTTGTCTTCCACATACAATCCGTTTTTTTTTACCGCAGCAGCTATTATTTTTTTACAAAATCATTTACAGTTTCGTAAGTTACAGAATAGCTGCGTATCTACAAAAATCAGATGCTATCCTGTGGCTCCGTATAGCATCTGACTTTTTTCTCACATTAGACTTGAATGGGAGAGTCTCATCCGTTTTTCAGAGCAAACTAGTGCATGATACAATTTTTTCACATACAGATTAAGTAAGTGAAAACAATTACTTATCTGCACTGCCCCATCAAATAACATTGGTCTGACTGTGATCCATTTTCTAACAGATAGCACTCAGATCGAAAACATGTTTTTTCGGAATAATTTCTTGGCTGTGGCTATGTGATATTTATTAAAGTATTATTATTCCATTTTTTTCAAAGATGAACATTCACTTTGAGTCAATACAGTGTCTAATCATTAACATTAACTGTGATCTCTTTCTGTAGTCTTCCCTCAGGTGCAGACATTACTACTGTGACCTCATCTCTTTCTCCTGACGGCATTCTGACAGTAGAAGCGCCACTCCCTAAGCCGGCGATCCAGTCTGCAGAGATCACTATTCCAGTAACTTTCCAGAGCCGAGCTGAGATTGGCACATCCGACGCTAAGAAAGCTGAAGAGGCTGGCAAAAAATGAGATGCTAACAGGGCAAATGACCCGATTTCTTTCACTGCTTTTTGTGTTATACCACATGCTTTTACATACATAATAGAGTTTTGAAAAATAAATTTTGAACAAAAAAGAATTTTATGGCTTTCTTTCTTTTCTTTATTCAATGAAAAATTAGGAAACTATTCACATATCCTTATCTTTATATGTAGAAGAATATTTCAAACTTGGCACAAAAGTAGCGTTAAAGGAAACCTGCCTTGTCCAAAAATACTATTTACCTGCAGATATAGGGTTCATCTGCAGGGAAAAAGCAATAATATCATGCCCGCCTGCCTTACTGGAGGAAATAAATTTCTATCCTCTCTGTAGCTGCTTATGTTCAGTCTTAGGCCGGAGTCACACTCAGGGAAATGCGGTCCGTATTTTACAGACGTAATACGCAGAAATGATCCCAAAACAGTGATCCGTATGTCATCCATAGGCAGGGTGTGTCTGCGTATTTTGCACATGTTAACCTCTGTATGTAATCCGTATGGCATCCGTACTGCGTTTTTTTCTCGCAACCTTGCAAAATGGACATATAATGGATCCATGGGCTCAAATATTCGTGAAAACATATATACAGTATATCTATATATACAGTATAATTGTCTAAGGGTTTTTCTGTCTGTCTGTCTGTCTGTCCTGGAAATCCCACGTCTCTGATTGGTCGAGGCCGCCGGGCCTTGACCAATCAGCGACGGGCACAGTATCGACGTAGATCTCATAATGGTTGCCATGGCGACGATGATGTCATAAAGGTTGCCTCGACCAATCAGCGATGGGCACAGTCTGCCGCGAATTCGCCTCGACCAATCAGCGACGGGCACAGTATTGACGTAGATGTCATAATGGTTGCCATGGTGACAATGATGTCATAAAGGTTGCCTCGACCAATCAGCGACGGGCACAGTCTGCCGCGAATTCTGGAATCATCATTGTCCATATACTACGGGGACATGCATATTCTAGAGTACCCGATGCGTTAAAATCGGGCCACAATCTAGTATATATATATATATATATATATATATATATATATATATATCATTGAGACACACATATATATATTCAATTGCCGGCTTTTGCTATCTCCTTATCAAACCCGACAGGATATGAGACATGGTTTACATACAGTAAACCATTTCATATCCTTTTTTTTTATATATATATATATATATATATTCCTCACTAATAATGTTAGTAGAGTCTGTGTGCAAAATTTGGGGGCTCTAGCTGTTAAAAGAAAGGGTTAAATCACGGAAAAAACTGGCGTGGGCTCCCACGCAATTTTCTCCTCCAGAGTGGGAAAGCCAGTGACTGAGGGCAGATATTAATAGCCTAGAGAGGGACCATGGTAATTGGTCCCCCCCTGGCTAAAAACATCTGCCCCCAGCCACCCCAGAAAAGGCACATCTGTAAGATGCGCCTATTCTGGCACTTAAGGTACCTTCACATTAAGCGACGCTGCAGCGATAGCGACAACGATGCCGATCGCTGCAGCGTCGCTGTTTGATCGCTGGAGAGCTGTCACACAGACCGCTCTCCAGCGACCAACGATGCCGAGGTCCCCGGGTAACCAGGGTAAACATCGGGTTACTAAGCGCAGGGCCGCGCTTAGTAACCCGATGTTTACCCTGGTTACCAGCGTAAAATGTAAAAAAAACAAACAGTACATACTTACATTCGCGTCCCCCGGCGTCCGCTTCCTGCACTGACTGAGCGCCGGCCCTAACAGCAGAGCGGTGACGTCACCGCTGTGCTGTACTTTCACTTTCACTTTACGGCGCTCAGTCAGTGTGGGAAGCGGACGCCGGGGGACGTGAAGGTGAGTATGTAGTTTGTTTTTTTTTCATTTTACACTGGTAACCAGGGTAAACATCGGGTTACTAAGTGCGGCCCTGCGCTTAGTAACCCGATGTTTACCCTGGTTACCAGTGTAAAACATCGCTGGTATCTGTTGCTTTTGGTGTCAAACACGACGATACACGGCGATCTGACGACCAAATAAAGTTCTGAACTTTGTTCAATGACCAGCGATATCACAGCAGGATCCTGATCGCTGCTGCGTGTCAAACTAAACGATATCGCTAGCCAGGACGCTGCAACGTCACGGACCGCTAGCGATATCGTTTAGTGTGAAGGTACCTTTAGCCACTCTCTTCCCACTGCCCTGTAGTGGTTGGATATGGGGTAATAAAGGGTTAATGTCACCTTGCTATTGTAAGGTGACATTAAGCCTGGTTAATAATGGAGAGGTGTCAATGAGACACCTATCCATTATTAATCCAATAATATTAAAAGGTTAATAATACACACACACCTTAAGAATAAAGTATTTTATTAAAATAAAAAACACACATGGGGTTGTAAAATCTTTATTATACACTTAATCCAAAATATGGCCGAGAAATATACAGCAGATAGGAGCTGCCCCATAGAAAATCATTGGTCTGTGTGCAATGCGTAGATTTTGCGCCTCTCATACGTCCGTAAAACTCTCTAGTGTGACGCCGGCCTTAGGGAAGTGCAGGGAGCAGTTACAGTCAGCTAGGTCCGTTTTTATCTTTTCTTCTGTCTGATGTGAAAATTTAAATGGCACCACCTCCCCATCTAAAAAGGCATTCAGCGATGTACAAACCGAACACACAAATATATATCTTCATTGAAGACACTGTATGCACAAATATATACCAGCATCAGGCAATTAATAAACCATATACATAAATATACAGTATATCAGCAGCAAAGAATTCATATACATAAGTACCGTATACTTGAGGATTATAAGACGCACCCCAAATTTTGAGGAGAAAAATAGGAAAAAATTTTTTTGTAATAAAATGATGGTGCTTCTTATAATCCATGTGTCTTATTGCTTACCAGGGGTGGTGGCTGCCGTGAAGCAGGGTCCCAGGGTCGGTGCTGGAGGAGGCAAGTGTGGAATGTTGCTGCAGGCTGCAGGCTGGGATGAGGGGGTGTTTTATAATCTGAAAAATATGGTTGGTACCAAAATTAAGCAATGCATACACTGTACACACAAATACACTGCTCAAAAAATAAAGGGAATACTAAAATCCCACATCCTAGATATCACTGAATGAAATATTCCAGTTGTAAATCTTTATTCATTACATAGTGGAAGGTGTTGTGAATAATAAAACCTAAAAATGATCAACGTAAAATCACAACTAATATCCCACGGAGGTCTGGAGTGGGAATGATGCTCAAAATCAAAGTGGAAAATTAAGTTACAGGCTGATCCAACTTCAGTGGAAATGCCTCAAGACAAGGAAATGATGCTCAGTAGTGTGTGTGGCCTCCACATGCCTGTATGACCTCTCTACAACGCCTGGGCATGCTCCTGATGAGGCGGCAGATGGTCTCCTGAGGGATCTCCTCCCAGACTTGGACTAAAGCATCTGCCAACTCCTGGACAGTCTGTGGTGCAATGTGACATTGGTGGATAGTGCAAAACATGATGTCCCTAATGTGTTCAATCGGATTCAGGTCTGGGGAACGGGCGGGCCAGTCCATAGCTTCAATGCCTTCATCTTGCAGGAACTGCTGACACACTCCAGCCACATGAGGTCTGCCATTGTCCTGCAATAGGAGGAACCCAGGGCCAACCGCACCAGCATATCGTCTCAAAAGGGGTCTGAGGATCTCATCTCGGTACCTAATGGCAGTCAGGCTACCTCTGGTGAGCACATGGAGGGCAGTGCGGCCCTCCAAAGAAATGCCACCCCATACCATTACTGACCCACTGCCAAACCGGTCATGCTGAAGGATGCTGCAGGCAGCAGATCACTCTCCATGGCATCTCCAGACTCTGTCACGTCTGTCACATGTGCTCAGTGTGAACCTGCTTTCATCTGTGAAGAGCACAGGGCGCCAGTGGCGAATTTGCCAATCCTGGTTTTCTGTGGCAAATGCCAAGGGTCCTGCATGGTGTTGGGCTGTGAGCACAGCCCCCATCTGTGGACGTCGGGCACTCAGTCCATCCTCATGGAGTCGGTTTCTAACTATTTGTGCAGACACATGCACATTTGTCACCTGCTGGAGATTATTTTGCAGGGCTCTGGCATTGCTCTTCCTGTTTATCCTTGCACGAAGGCTGAGGTAGCGGTCCTGCTGCTGGGTTGATGCCCTCCTATGGCCCCCTCCACGTCTCCTGGTGTACTGGCCTGTCTCCTGGTAGCACCTCCAGCCTCTGTACACTACGTTGACAGACACAGAAAATCTTCTTGCCACAGCTCACATTGATGTGCCATCCTGGATGAGCTGTTCTACCTGAGCCACTTGTGTGGGTTGTAGAGTCCGTTTCATGCTACCACGAGTGTGAAAGCACAACCAACATTCAAAAGTGACCAAAACATCAGCCAGAAAGCTGATGATGAGATGTGGTCTGAGGTCCCTACCTGCAGACCCACTCCTTTATTGAGTGTGTCTTGATAATTGCCAATCATTTTCATCTGTTGTCTATTCCATTTGCACAACAGCATGTGAAATTGATTGTCAAACAGTGTTGCTTCCTAAGTGGACAGTTTGATTTCACAGAAGTTTGATTTGCTTGGAGTTATATTGTGTTGTTTAAGTGTTCCCTTTATTTTTTTGAGCAGTGTATATAACAGCAGTGAAGAAACCTTATATCTAAGCATATGCCAAGCATCTAGCACTGAAAAAAACACCAATACAAGTAGTGAACAACATACATAATCACAGTAACCACTGCAGTAACAAACATCATCTTCCCCAGAGATTATAATCTCTAATTTTTACATTAATCATCCATACCCTCCAACATGATATATTAAAATAACAGGGTAACAATAATTTGCAGTTAGTAGCTCCCTGCTCAGCAATAGTTTTCAACTGGATGTGCATATGAGGGGTTCATCCAGCTGGTAATAAACCTGACACCAGCCCAGCGGGCTCCTCTCTGCCCCGGGCATGCATTCCTCATGCCTTTGTCTGAGATGCTGCGACTGGCAGCTTCCTACTGGCCAGTATACAGCGCCTCAATCTAAGCTTACTTTCACACTATCAGTATTTGCTCAGTATTTTACCTCAGTATTTGTAAGCCAAAACCAGGAGTGGAACAATCAGGGGAAACGTATAATAGAAACATGTCACCTCTTCTGCATTTATCACCCACTCCAAGTTTTGTCTTACAGATACTGATGTGAAATACTGAACTTGTGAACGTGGCCTTAAAGAGAAGCGGCAGCATTTTTTCCTCTGTCAGACAGCTCAGACCAATGCCTGAAGCAATATGCTCGTCTCATGGCAGAAGTAGTCTTTTGGTCACTGTAGTGGCATCTTTAATCAGTCCCTGTCACTTTAAATGACAGCCTGCTCTACTCACTAACATTGCACACATGATGCAAACAGGCTGTCAATCAAAGTGCAGGGGAGTGACTACAGACAAGGCTATTAAGGTGACTGACATTCACAATATGGCCATTTATAACAATGTTAAAACCCCCATTTAAAGGGAACCTGTCACCCCCCCCCCAGGCGTTTGAAACTAAAAGAGTCACCTTGTGCAGCAGTAATGCTGCATTCTGACAAGGTGGCTCTTTTAGTTATTGGTGCTGTAACTGCAGAATTAAGCAGTTTTGTAATTTGTCCCAAATACCTTTCTTCAGTCAAGGAGGCAGGCCTTTCCCCCCCTGCTGTAGACACCACACAGCCGTCACTCAAGTCTTCTTGGCGCTGGGCGCCGCCTCCTCAGCGCTGTTTTGAAATCAGCCGGCGCCTGCGCTCTTTTCTCCTGCCTTGGGCAGGCGCAGTGAGCGCTGCCCATCCTCATATGCAGTCTAGCTGACTGCGCCTGTGCGGCTGCCCTGCCTGTGAATCCCAGCCCAGCAGTGTGAATAAATCATAAGTAACTGCGGGGCTGGGATTCACAGGCAGGGCGGCTGCACAGGCGCAGTCAGCTAGACTGTATATGAGGACAGACGGGCAGCGCTCACTGCACCTGCCCAAGGCAGGAGAAAAGAGCACAGGCGCCGGCTGATTTCAAAACAGCGATGAGGAGGCGGCGCCCGGCGCGAAGAGGATTTGAGTGACGGCTGTGTGGTGTCTGCAGCAGGGGGGAAAGGTCTGCCTCCTTGACTGAAGAAAGGTATTTGGGACAAATTACAAAACGGATTAATTCTGCAGTTACAGCACCAATAACTAAAAGAGCCACCTTGTCAGAATGCAGCATTTCTGCTGCACAAGGTGGCTCTTTTAGTTTCAAACGCCTGGGGGGGGAGACAGGTTCCCTTTAAAGTCACCTTAACTTATTGACTTCGGCAGAATCGCCTGACTAATATGTATGGGGACATATATTTGTGGGAAATCAGGCAGATTTGTTGACAGTGATTGGAAAACAGCTACAGGATACCCAGAATATGAGAACCTTTACTGTAGATGTTTGTACACTCTTTTAAAGGAGAAATGATACTTCTTGGATCCCGGTCAGACGCCTCTCACTCAGCCAAACCAGATCTCCACTTTGCACTGACGAGGGGCAGTACCCCGAAACACAGTTTCTGCAAATTGAGATTCTGCTTTGGCTTTTATCCTAAGTCATGTGACAAGACTCGTTAAAGGGTCGACATTGACTGTTAGGATTGCTACTTCCAATAGGTGGCACTAGAGTTCAAGTCCTCTTCCTCTCTGAAGAGACAATTTGCATATTTCCCAGAGGAGCATTGCGGCTTTAAGTCTCCTCACCTCAACATGCTTAACATGTCACTCTCCACAAGGAGAAATTATACTTTTTGGATCCCGGTCAGGCGCCTCTCACTCAGCCAAACCAGATCTCCACTTTGCACTGACGAGGGGCAGTACCCCGAAACACAATGTCTGCAAATTGAGATTCTGCTATGGCTTTTATCCTAAGTCATGTGACAAGGCTCGTTAAAGGGTCGACATTGACTGTTAGGATTGCTACTTCCAATAGGTGGCACTAGAGTTCTAGTCCTCTTCCTCTCTGAAGAGACAATTTAAATAGATAAATCAAAAGTCCATATACAATTTTGGAGCAACCTCAAAAACATTGGAATAAACTAAATCCCAATTAAAGATGTCAAAAAAGATAAAGAGACATAAGCATAAAAGTCATAAAATACAATATTTTATTGAAAAAAATTTAATTTAAAAAAAAACAAAAAAGCAAAAGGATTTTCTCTGAGATAGCAGGTGGTGGACTGTCAGTGGCAGAAATACTTAGCGGCAACTAGATATATTGGGAATGACTGAATCATATTCACAAAAAGTGCATTTTAGGAGAAAATATTGCCTGTGTTAAATAAAGTGCAAAGTGCCTGAATACAGAGGAATACAATCACCTAAAGCGCAGTAGTTGCAATCCAATAAGGTATATTAATAGGTAACTCGATCTAATGAAGGTCAGGTGCCCATATGCATGTTTTTTGAAGCTGTAAAGCAAAGAAAGGTCTCATATTGCTTACATCAGTATAAATCACAGCCACAGACACACCACAACTACGACCCCGACATCGGTGTTTCGCCCATCTGGCTTCTTTCAATTGGGGCATGTGTGTTCTCAGTGTAATGTGCACGTTTAAATAATGAAAGTAGCAGTTGTTGCACATGTTGGCAGAATCAGAGGGTTATCCTGCATATGCAGTTCACCAGATCGCCTTGCAAAAAGTGACTTCCGGATCCCCACGCTAGGGTTGCAAGCGTGGACCGCTGACATCACTGGGCGAGAAGGGTCGGAAGTCAGGAGGCTGTCCCGAACGGAGTATGCGTTAACTGAGCGCTGAGAGGGGACAGCTGCCTGTCATTACAAAAGGTATGAAGAAACGCAACAAGGGGTGGGAATGGGGGGGACTTGAAGAATAGGACTTAAAGGAATATCATTATTGGGATTACCGGAAACAGCAGGACCACCATGGAAAGGGTAAGGAAGGAAGAAGTTTATATCAGAACTATGGCAAAGAACATTAGTGTAAAATAAATATATGCAAACAAGGAAATTTAAGGAAAAAAGGACATATAAATTGAAGAGTAAATTAATAACAAAAGCCTAATGTGATGGAGAGGGAAAATACATGAAATCAAACATACAGTGGGGAAAATAAGTATTTGCCTTGCTGATTTTGTAAGCTTCTCCAATGACAAAGACATGAACAGTCTATAATTTTAAGGCTAGGTTAATTTTAATACTGAGAGAATATCAAAAATAAAATCCAGAAAATCACATTGTATAAATTATATACATGTATTTGCATTTTTCAGTGAGAAATTGTTCTGGAAATTTGGTTTGGATAAATCTATCCCTGTGAGTGCTGCGGCCGTTCCCAATAAGACTGAGTATTTTGAGCGCTCAAGAATGACACTGTGCACCATTGTAACAATAACATTCCACCAATACTAATGATTTATTGTACATACATGGTTTTATAATTGCATACAGAAAGGAGGTGGTTAGGGGTGGTTAGTTAATTACCATATTGTCTAGCTCCTCTGTTATTGGTTATCTAAATATATATGGAATATTATGATTAATGCACATATGAATGCTGATTAAGTATTTGATCCCTCTGGCAAACAAGTCTTCACCCCTTAACCCCCAAGGGTGGTTTGCACGTTAATGACCGGGCCAATTTTTACAATTCTGACCACTGTCCCTTTATGAGGTTATAACTCTAAAACGCTTCAACAGATCCTGATGATTCTGACATTGTTTTCTCGTGACATATTGTACTTCATGATAGTGGTAAAATTTCTTTGATATCACCTGCATTTATTGGCCAAAAAACAGAAATTTGGTGAAAATTTTGAAAATTGTGCAATTTTCCAACTTTTAATTTTTATACCCTTAAATCACGGAGATATATCACACAAAATACTTAATACGTAACATTTTCCACATGTCTAGTTTACATCAGCACAATTTTGGAACCAAAATTTTTTTTTTGTTACAGAGTTATAAGGGTTAAAAGTTGACCAGCAATTTCTCATTTTTACACCACCATTTTTTTAGGGACCACATCACATTTGAAGTCACTTTGAGGGGTCTATATGATAGAAAATACCCAAGTGTGACACCATTCTAAAACTGCACCCCTCAAGGTGCTCAAAACCACAGTCAAGAAGTTTATTAACCCTTCAGGTGATTCACAGGAATTTTTGGAATGTTTAAAAAAAATGAACATTTAACTTTTTTCACCAAAAATTTATTTCAGCTCCAATTTGTTTTATTTTACCAAGGGTAACAGAAAAAACTGGACACCAAAAGTTGTTGTGCAATTTGTCCTGAGTACGCTGATACCCCATATGTGGGGGTAAACCACTGTTTGGGCGCATGGCAGAGCTCAGAAGGGAAGGAGCGCCATTTGAGTTTTCAATGCAAAATTGACTGGAATTGAGATGGGACGCCACAATTGACTGGAATTAAGATGGGACACCACTTTGCGTTTGGAGAGCCCCTGATGTGCCAAAGCATTGACACCCCCACAAGTGATACCATTTTGGAAAGTAGACACCCTAAGGAACTTATCTAGATGTGTGGTGAGCACTTTGACCCACCAAGTGCTTCACAGAAGTTTATAATGTAGAGCCGTAAAAATAAAAATCATATTTTTTAACAAAAATGATCTTTTTGCCCACAATTTTTTATTTTCCCAAGGGTAACAGAAGAAATTAGACCCCAAAAGTTGTTGTGCAAGTTGTCCTGAGTACGCTGATAACCCATATGTGGGGGTAAACCGCTTGACTTTTCAATGCAAAAATTGACTGGAATTGAGATGGGACGCCATGTCGCGTTGGGAGAGCCCCTGATGTGCCTAAACATTGAAACCCCCACAAGTGACACCATTTTGGAAAGTAGACCCCCTAAGGAACTTATCTAGATGTGTTGTGAGAACTTTGAACAACCAAGTTTTTCACTACAGTTTATAACGCAGAGCCGTGAAAATAAAAATTCTTTTTTTTTTCCACAAAAAATATTTTTTAGCCCCCAGTTTTGTATTTTCCCAAGGGTAACAGGAGAAATTGGACCCCAAAAGTTGTTGTCCAATTTGTCCTGAGTACGCTGATACCCCATATGTGGGGGGAACTCCTGTTTGGGGGCACGGGAGAGCTCAGAATGAAGGGAGCACTGTTTTACTTTTTCAATGCAGAATTGGCTGGAATTGAGATCGGACGCCATGCCACATTTAGAGAGCTCCTGATGTGCCTAAACAGTGGAAACCCCCCAATTCTAACTGAAACCCTAACCCAAACACACCCCTAACCCTAATCTCAACCCTAACCATAACCCTAATCACACCCCTAACCCAAACATGCCCCTAACCCTAATCCAAACCACACCCCTAACCCCAACACACCCCTAACCCCGACACACCCCTAACCCTAATCCCAACCCTAACCACACCCCTAACTCCAACACAACCCTAATCCCAACGTAACCCTAACCACACCCCTAGTCCTGACACACCCCTAACCCTAATCCCAACCATAAATGTAATTCAAACCCTAACCCTAACTTTAGCCTGAACCCTAACCCTAACTTTAGCCCCAACCTTAACCCTAACTTTAGCCCCAACCCTAACTGTAGCCCTAACCCTAACTTTAGCCCCAACCCTAACCCTAACCCTAATGGGAAAATGGAAATAAATACATGTTTTTAATTTTATTATTTTTCCCTAAATAAGGGGATGATGAAGGGGGTTTGATTTACTATTTCTAGCGGGTATTTTAGCGGATTTTCATGATTGGCACATGTCACACACTAAAAGACGCTTTTTATTGCAAAAAATAGTTTTTGCGTCTCCACATTTTGAGAGCTATAATTTTTCCATATTTTGGTCCACAGAGTCATGTGAGGTCTTATTTTTGCAGGACGAGTTAACGTTTTTATTGGAACCATTTTCGGGCACGTGACATTTTTGATTGCTTTTTATTCTGATTTTTGTGAGGCAGAATGACCAAAAACCAGCTAGTCATGAATGTCTTATGGGGGGGGAGGCATTATACCGTTCAACGTTTGGTAAAATTGATAAAGCAGTTTTATTCTTCGGGTTAGTACGATTACAGTGATACCTCATTTATATCATTTTTTTTCAGTTTTGGCGCTTTTATACAATACAAACTATTTTATATAAAAATTAATTATTTTTGCATCGCTTTATTCTGAGGACTATAACTTTTTTATTTTTTTGCTGATGATGCTGTATGGCATCTTGTTTTTTGCGGGACAAGATGACGTTTTCAGCGGTACCATGGATATTTATATCCGTCTTTTTGATCACGTGTTATTCCACTTTTTGTTCGGCAGTATGATAATAAAGCGTTGTTTTTTGCCTCGTTTTTTTGTGACGGTGTTCACTGAAGGGGTTAACTAGTGGTACAGTTTTATAGGTTGGGTCGTTACGGATGCGGCGATACTACATATGTGTACTTTTATTGTTTTTTTTTATTCAGATAAAGAAATGTATTTATTGGAACAATATTTTTTTTTCTTTATTTAGGAATTTTTTTTTTTACACATGTAAATATTTTTTTGTAACTTTTTAACTTTGTCCCAGTGATTGCTGATCTGACACTTTGCAGTGTACTGTGTCAGATCAGCGATCACACAAACACTGCAGAAGGCTTGCAAGCGCCTGCTCTGAGCAGGTGCTTGCAAGCCACCTCCCTGCAGGACCCGGAAGGCCCCCCGAGGCCATTTTGGATCCGGGGCCTGCAGGGAGGAGGAAGTAGGAAACCCTCGGAGCAACGCGATCACATCGCGTTGCTCCGAGGGTCTCAGGGAAGCACGCAGGGAGTCCCCTCCCTGCTCGATGCTTTCCTGTGCCGCCGGAACGCTGCGATCATGTTTGATCGCAGTGTTCCAGGGGTTAATGTGCCAGGAGCGGTCCGTGACCGCTCCTGGCACATAGTGCCGGATGTCAGCTGCGATAGTCAGCTGACATCTGGCCGCGATCAGCCGCGCTCCCCCCGTGAGCGCGGCTGAACGCGCTGGACTTACTATCCCATCACTGGGAATTAAGTCCCAGGTCACCTCGATGGGATCGTACGTCGAATGGGATTAAGGGGTTAATACTTGGAGGCAAAACCCTAGTTGGCAAGCACAGCAGTCAGACAGTTTTTTCTTAGTTGATGAGGTTTGCATACATGTTAGGAGGAATGTTTGTCCACTCCTTTTTACAGATTATCTCTAAACCATTAAGCTTTTGAGGCTATCAAAAAATAGAACAACAGCGCTCCATCCAGGTGTAGTAGTAGAAAAAAACTTTACTCCGCCATGGTAAAATACAATGTTTCGACCAGCAGTAGGTCTTTGTCAATTAAGATTTTGAGGCAGTCACTTGGTAACTCGGAGCTTCAACACCCTCCATAAGTTTTCTATGGGATTAAGGTCTAGAGACTTGCTAGGCCACTCTATGACCTTAATGTGCTTCTTTTTGAGCCACTCTGTTGCTTTGGCTGTATGTTTTGGGCCATTGTCTTGCAGGAAGACCCAGCCACGACCCATTCTTAATGTCCTGGTGGAGAAGGAGGTTGTCACTCAGGATATTAAGGTACATGGCTCCATCCATTCTCCCATTAATGCGATGAAGTAGTCCTGTGCCCTTAACAGAGAAACACCCCCAAAACATAATGTTTCCACTTCCATACTTGACAGTGGGGATGGTGTTTTTTGGGTCATAGGCAGCATTTCTCTTCCTCCAAAACATTGAGTTAATGTCTCATCTGACCACAGCACCCTCTCCCAATCACTCACAGAATAATCCAGGTGTTCATGGCAAAGTTCAGACGGGCCTGCATATGTGCTTTCTTGAGCAGGGGGACCTTGCGGGCACTGCAGTATTTTAAACCTTTATGTCGTAATGTGTTAGCAGGGGCGTAACTACCGCGGTCGCAGCGGTCGCCCTTGCGACCAGGCCCTGCAGGTCAGGGGCCCGGGGCCGGCAGGTCAGAGCAGGGCCGGACTGGCCATCGGGCACTTCTGGCAAATGCCAGAAGAGCCGGTGCCAGTAGTGGGCCGCTGCACTGTTCCTCCCCCTCCCCCCGCCAGTGCCGCCGCCGCATTTAACTATACCGGCGTCTATGACACCGGTATAGTTCAATGCAATGATGGAGGAAAGAGCGTCACCTGACGCTCCCTCTCCCATCATTCCCTGCTCTGCCTCTGACAGTACACTGCGGGTGCGCGATGACGTCATATCATCGCGCACCTGCTGTGTCCTGAGCAGACTGCAGCCGCCGGAAGCAGCGCGGGCAAAAGGAAAGGTGAGGAGAATTTTTTTTTTCTTTTTAACTGGACTGTGGGGCCATTATCGGGGGGGGAGATGAGATGTGGGCTGTGCTCTATATATCCCTGTGTGGGCTGTGCTGTATATACCCCTGTGTGGGCTGTGCTCTATATACCCCTGTGTGGGCTGTGCTCTATATACCCCTGTGTGGGCTGTGTTCTATATACCCCTGTGCGGGCTGTGCTCTATATACCCCTGTGCGGGCTGTGCTCTATATATCCCTGTGCGGGCTGTGCTGTATATACCCCTGTGCGGGCTGTGCTGTATATACCCCTGTGCGGGCTGTGCTGTATATACACCTGTGCGGGCTGTGCTCTATATACCCCTGTGCGGGCTTTGCTGGATATAACACTGTGCGGGCTGTGCTCTATATACCCCTGTGTGGGCTGTGCTGTATATACCCCTGTGTGGGCTGTGATGTATATATCCCTGTGCGGGCTGTGCTAGATATACCACTGTGCGGGCTGTGCTGTATGTATCCCTGTGCGGGCTGTGCTGGATATACCACTGTGCGGGCTGTGCTGGATATACCACTGTGCGGGCTGTGCTGGATATACCACTGTGTGGGCTGTGCTCTATATACCCCTGTGCGGGCTGTGCTCTATATACCCCTGTGCGGGCTGTGCTCTATATATCCCTGTGCGGGCTGTGCTGTATATACCACTGTGCGGGCTGTGCTGTATATACCCCTGTGCGGGCTGTGCTGTATATACCCCTGTGCGGGCTGTGCTGGATATACCACTGTGCGGGCTGTGCTCTATATACCCCTGTGCGGGCTGTGCTGTATATACCCCTGTGCGGGCTGTGCTGTATATACCACTGTGCGGGCTGTGCTGGATATACCACTGTGCGGGCTGTGCTCTATATACCCCTGTGCGGGCTGTGCTTTATATACCTCTGTGCGGGCTGTGCTGTATATATCCCTGTGCGGGCTGTGCTGGTAATACCACTGTGCGGGCTGTGCTGTATATATCCCTGTGCGGGCTGTGCTGGATATACCACTGTGCGGGCTGTGCTGGATATACCACTGTGCGGGCTGTGCTGGATATACCACTGTGCGGGCTGTGCTGGATATACCACTGTGCGGGCTGTGCTGGATATACCACTGTGCGGGCTCTGCTGGATATACCACTGTGCGGGCTCTGCTGGATATACCACTGTGCGGGCTGTGCTGGATATACCACTGTGCGGGCTGTGCTGGATATACCACTGTGCGGGCTGTGCTGGATATACCACTGTGCGGGCTGTGCTGGCACCCAACACCATGTTGCAGTGCAGGAGATTCCTGAAACAGTCCGAGGCGTATCTAGGGGAAGGTGGGGGTGCCAGGGGGGACCCCATTTGGAAGTTCGCACCGGGGCCCATAACTTTGTAGTTACGCCACTGTGTGTTAGCAATGGTTTTCTTAGTGACTGTCGTCCCAGCTGCCTTGAGATCATTAACAAGTTCCTTCCATGAAGTTTTAGGATGATCTCTCACCTTCCTTGTGATCAAGGATACCCCACGAGGTGAGATTTTGCATGGTGCCCCAGATCGATGTCTATTGACAGTCATTTTGTAACTGGTCTGTAGGAGCCAGAACTCTTAATGGTTGGTAAGGGATCAAATACTTATTTCTCACTGCAAAATGCAAATAAATTTATATAATTTATACAACGTGATTTTCTGAATTGTATTTTTGATATTCTATCTCTCAGTGTTAAAATTAACCTACCATTAAAATTATAGACTGTTCAAGTCTTTGTCACTGGGCAAACTTACAAAATCAGCAATGGATCAAATACTTATTTCCCCCACTGTATATAAAGACCAAGTATTATTATAATGATATGGGGCTAGTTTGTGTTGAAATAATGTTGCAGTGTGCAAAGGTGATTGTTGATAGGTGAAGATAAAAGATTTGTTATGAAATGGTGTTGAATCCAAAATGGGTAGAGGCAAAAATTGACAATAAAAGTACAAATACGTTGAAATCTATTAAAACTATGGGAACCCAGGTGACTAGAGGGGAAAATGAATGAATGCATATGTGGAAAGTGAAACAAAATTAATCAGCAAGATAAGCAGGAAAGTGAAATATAAAATAAAAATCAAAAAGGTTACATTAACAAAATTGTTCTTTACAGGTTGAAAATAAACCACGACCATGATTAATGTTGTGAAATTGGATTTTGGGCTCCCCCGGTGGCCACTGGTGGAATTGAACTGGTGTGCATCATCCTCTCTGTTCACCTGTTTCCATCAGGATGTGGGAGTCGCTATTTAGCCTTGCTCCTCTGTCACTTCCATGCCGGTCAACATTGTAATCAGAAGCCTTTCTGTGCATGTTCCTGCTGCTAGACAACTCCCAGCTAAGTTGGACTTTAGTCCTTGTTTGTTTTTGCATTTTGTTCCAGTTCACAGCTGTAGTTTCGTTTCTGTGTCTGGAAAGCTCTTGTGATCTGAAATTGCCACTCTGATGTTATGAGTTAATACTAGAGTCTTAAAGTAATTTCAGGATGGTGTTTTGATAGGGTTTTCAGCCGACCATGAAAGTGCCCTTTCTGTCTTTCTGCTATCTAGTAAGCGGACCTCAATTTTGCTAAACCTATTTTCATACTACGTTTGTCATTTCATCTAAAATCACCGCCAATATTTGTGGGGGCCTCTGTCTGCCTTTCGGGGAAATTTCTCTAGAGGTGAGCCAGGACTATATTTTCCTCTGCCAGGATTAGTTAGTCCTCCGGCCGGCGCTGGGCGTCTAGGGATAAAACGCAGGCTACGCTACCCGGCTACTGTTAGTTGTGCGGCAGGTTTAGTTCATGGTCAGTTTAGTTTCCATCCTTCCAAGAGCTAGTTCTTATGTTTGCTGGGCTATGTTCTCTTGCCATTGAGAACCATAACAGTTTGACCGGCCCCAAAGGGTTAAATTAATTGACAGAGAAAGGAGAGAAAAGAGAAGTCTGCTGAAGATTTTTTTTTTTTTTTTCCTTCAGTTCTGAGTGTGCTTGTAATTGTATCTCTTGCAAGTCTGCCTATATTGCAGCCTTTCTCTCTCTCTCTCCTTCTAATCCTGGAATGGCTCTGTGTTCACCTGTTTAAAATGGATATTCAGAGTTTAGCTGCAGGTTTGAATAATCTCACCACGAAAGTTCAAAATTTACAAGATTTTGTTGTTCATGTTCCTATATCTGAACCTAGAATTCCTTTGCCCGAATTTTTCTCGGGGAATAGATCATGCTTTCAAAATTTCAAAAATAATTGCAAGTTGTTTTTGTCCCTGAAATCTCGCTCTGCTGGAGATCCTGCTCAGCAGGTCAGGATTGTGATTTCCTTGCTCCGGGGCGACCCTCAGGATTGGGCTTTTGCATTGGCTCCAGGGGATCCTGCGTTGCTCAATGTGGATGCGTTTTTTCTGGCCTTGGGGTTGCTTTATGAGGAACCTCAGTTAGAACTTCAGGCGGAAAAGGCCTTGATGTCCCTATCTCAGGGGCAAGACGAAGCTGAAATATACTGCCAGAAATTCCGTAAATGGGCTGTGCTTACTCAGTGGAATGAGTGCGCCCTGGCGGCGAATTTCAGAGAGGGTCTCTCTGATGCCATTAAGGATGTTATGGTGGGGTTCCCTGTGCCTGCGGGTCTGAATGAGTCCATGACAATGGCTATCCAGATCGATAGGCGTCTGCGGGAGCGCAAACCTGTGCACCATTTGGCGGTGTCTACTGAGAAGACGCCAGAGAATATGCAATGTGATAGAATTCTGTCCAGAAGTAAACGGCAGAATTTTAGACGAAAAAATGGGTTGTGCTTCTATTGCGGTGATTCAACTCATGTTATATCAGCATGCTCTAAGCGTACTAAGAAGCTTGATAAGTCTGTTTCAATTGGCACTTTACAGTCTAAGTTTATTCTATCTGTGACCCTGATTTGTTCTTTATCATCTATTACCGCGGATGCCTATGTCGACTCTGGCGCCGCTTTGAGTCTTATGGATTGGTCCTTTGCCAAACGCTGTGGGTATGATTTGGAGCCTCTTGAAACTCCTATACCCCTGAAGGGGATTGACTCCACCCCATTGGCTAGCAATAAACCACAATACTGGACACAAGTAACTATGCGGATTAATCCGGATCACCAGGAGATTATTCGCTTTCTTGTGCTGTATAACCTACATGATGTGTTGGTGCTTGGATTGCCATGGCTGCAATCTCATAATCCAGTCCTTGACTGGAAAGCTATGTCTGTGTTAAGCTGGGGATGTAAGGGGACGCATGGGGACGTACCTGTGGTTTCCATTTCATCATCTATTCCCTCTGAGATTCCTGAATTCTTGACTGAATATCGTGACGTTTTTGAAGAACCTAAGCTTGGTTCATTACCTCCGCACCGGGAGTGCGATTGTGCCATAGATTTGATTCCGGGTAGTAAATACCCTAAGGGTCGTTTATTTAATCTGTCTGTGCCTGAACATGCTGCTATGCGAGAATATATAAAGGAGTCCTTGGAAAAGGGACATATTCGTCCTTCGTCATCTCCCTTAGGAGCCGGTTTTTTCTTTGTGGCTAAGAAAGATGGCTCTTTGAGGCCGTGCATTGCTTTTGAATAAAATCACGGTTAAATATCAATATCCGTTGCCACTGCTGACTGATTTGTTTGCTCGCATAAAGGGGGCCAAGTGGTTCTCTAAGATAGATCTCCGTGGGGCGTATAATTTGGTGCGAATTAAGCAGGGGGATGAGTGGAAAACCGCATTTAATACGCCCGAGGGCCACTTTGAGTATTTGGTGATGCCTTTTGGTCTTTCAAATGCCCCTTCAGTCTTTCAGTCCTTTATGCATGACATTTTCCGTGATTATTTGGATAAATTTATGATTGTGTATCTGGATGATATTTTGATTTTTTCGGATGACTGGGACTCTCATGTCCAGCAGGTCAGGAGGGTTTTTCAGGTTTTGCGGTCTAATTCCTTGTGTGTGAAGGGTTCTAAGTGCGTTTTTGGGGTTCAAAAGATTTCCTTTTTGGGATATATTTTTTCCCCCTCTTCCATCGAGATGGATCCTGTCAAGGTTCAGGCTATTTGTGATTGGACGCAACCCTCTTCGCTTAAGAGTCTTCAGAAATTTTTGGGCTTTGCTAACTTTTATCGTCGATTTATTGCTGGTTTTTCTGATGTTGTTAAACCATTGACTGATTTGACTAAGAAGGGTGCTGATGTTGCTGATTGGTCCCCTGCTGCTGTGGAGGCCTTTCGGGAGCTTAAGCGCCGCTTTTCTTCCGCCCCTGTGTTGCGTCAGCCTGATGTTGCTCTTCCTTTTCAGGTTGAGGTCGACGCTTCTGAAATCGGAGCTGGGGCGGTTTTGTCGCAGAGAAGTTCCGATTGCTCCGTGATGAGACCTTGTGCTTTTTTCTCGCGTAAATTTTCTCCCGCCGAGCGGAATTATGATGTTGGGAATCGGGAGCTTTTGGCCATGAAGTGGGCTTTTGAGGAGTGGCGTCATTGGCTTGAGGGGGCTAGACATCAGGTGGTGGTATTGACTGACCACAAAAATCTAATTTATCTTGAGTCCGCCAGACGCCTGAATCCTAGACAGGCACGCTGGTCGTTGTTTTTCTCTCGGTTTGATTTTGTGGTGTCCTACCTGCCGGGTTCTAAGAATGTTAAGGCGGATGCCCTTTCTAGGAGTTTTGAGCCTGACTCCCCTGGTAATTCTGAACCTACAGGTATCCTTAAGGATGGAGTGATATTGTCTGCCGTTTCTCCAGACCTGCGGCGGGCCTTGCATGAGTTTCAGGCGGATAGACCTGATCGTTGCCCACCTGGTAGACTGTTTGTTCCTGATGATTGGACCAGTAAAGTCATTTCTGAGGTTCATTCTTCTGCGTTGGCAGGTCATCCTGGAATCTTTGGTACCAGGGATTTGGTGGCAAGGTCCTTCTGGTGGCCTTCCCTGTCTCGAGATGTGCGAGGCTTCGTGCAGTCTTGTGACGTTTGTGCTCGGGCCAAGCCTTGTTGTTCTCGGGCTAGTGGATTGTTGTTGCCCTTGCCTATCCCGAAGAGGCCCTGGATGCACATCTCGATGGATTTTATTTCGGATCTTCCTGTTTCTCAGAAGATGTCTGTCATCTGGGTGGTGTGTGATCGTTTCTCTAAGATGGTCCATTTGGTTCCCCTGCCTAAGTTGCCTTCTTCTTCCGAGTTGGTTCCTCTGTTTTTTCAAAATGTGGTCCGTTTGCATGGTATTCCGGAGAATATCGTTTCTGACAGAGGTACCCAATTCGTGTCTAGATTTTGGCGAGCATTCTGTGCTAGGATGGGCATAGATTTGTCTTTCTCGTCTGCTTTCCATCCTCAGACTAATGGCCAGACCGAGCGGACGAATCAGACCTTGGAGACATATTTGAGGTGTTTTGTGTCTGCAGATCAGGATGATTGGGTTGCTTTTTTGCCTTTAGCGGAGTTTGCCCTCAATAATCGGGCCAGCTCTGCCACCTTGGTGTCTCCCTTTTTCTGTAATTCGGGGTTTCATCCTCGATTTTCTTCTGGTCAGGTGGAATCTTCGGATTGTCCTGGAGTGGATGCTGTGGTGGAGAGGTTGCATCAGATTTGGGGGCAGGTAGTGGACAATTTGAAGTTGTCCCAGGAGAAGACTCAGCTTTTTGCCAACCGCCGGCGTCGGGTTGGTCCTCGGCTTTGTGTTGGGGACTTGGTGTGGTTGTCTTCTCGTTTTGTCCCTATGAGGGTTTCTTCTCCCAAGTTTAAGCCTCGGTTCATCGGCCCGTACAAGATATTGGAGATTCTTAACCCTGTGTCCTTCCGTTTGGACCTCCCTGCATCTTTTTCTATTCATAATGTTTTTCATCGGTCATTATTGCGCAGGTATGAGGTACCGGTTGTGCCTTCCGTTGAGCCTCCTGCTCCGGTGTTGGTTGAGGGCGAGTTGGAGTACGTTGTGGAAAAAATCTTGGACTCCCGTGTTTCCAGACGGAAACTCCAGTATCTGGTCAAATGGAAGGGATACGGTCAGGAGGATAATTCTTGGGTGACTGCCTCTGATGTTCATGCCTCCGATTTGGTCCGTGCCTTTCATAGGGCTCATCCTGATCGCCCTGGTGGTTCTGGTGAGGGTTCGGTGCCCCCTCCTTGAGGGGGGGGTACTGTTGTGAAATTGGATTTTGGGCTCCCCCGGTGGCCACTGGTGGAATTGAACTGGTGTGCATCATCCTCTCTGTTCACCTGTTTCCATCAGGATGTGGGAGTCGCTATTTAGCCTTGCTCCTCTGTCACTTCCATGCCGGTCAACATTGTAATCAGAAGCCTTTCTGTGCATGTTCCTGCTGCTAGACAACTCCCAGCTAAGTTGGACTTTAGTCCTTGTTTGTTTTTGCATTTTGTTCCAGTTCACAGCTGTAGTTTCGTTTCTGTGTCTGGAAAGCTCTTGTGATCTGAAATTGCCACTCTGATGTTATGAGTTAATACTAGAGTCTTAAAGTAATTTCAGGATGGTGTTTTGATAGGGTTTTCAGCCGACCATGAAAGTGCCCTTTCTGTCTTTCTGCTATCTAGTAAGCGGACCTCAATTTTGCTAAACCTATTTTCATACTACGTTTGTCATTTCATCTAAAATCACCGCCAATATTTGTGGGGGCCTCTGTCTGCCTTTCGGGGAAATTTCTCTAGAGGTGAGCCAGGACTATATTTTCCTCTGCCAGGATTAGTTAGTCCTCCGGCCGGCGCTGGGCGTCTAGGGATAAAACGCAGGCTACGCTACCCGGCTACTGTTAGTTGTGCGGCAGGTTTAGTTCATGGTCAGTTTAGTTTCCATCCTTCCAAGAGCTAGTTCTTATGTTTGCTGGGCTATGTTCTCTTGCCATTGAGAACCATAACAGATTAATAGAAGATGACCATGAATTGACCAAATAATCTATCCACTCAGATTCGACAGTCACAATCAAATTGTCCAGAGAAAACAGACAGTTCAGAATACTCCCAGAGTATACTATGTGAAGAAACTGTAAGTTGGTTCTTGCGTTTTCTGTGATGGATGAAGTCATCTATCTTCAAGAGATCATCCATTTGATGGTCTGAAGTTGTTCTTTAAAACCAATAGAATCCAATGTCCATTTCTTGCCGGTCCCAGATAAGGATGTGGTATGGAAGGAAAAGGTGAACATATGTGTCATAATATGGAGGAAAGAACTCTAAAGGAACAAAGTAAAAAATTGAAATCAATATAAAAGAAAACAAACAAAACACACATATTAAAAACATCAGCAGGATATGTGGAAAATAATTGTGCCACTTAAATGATAAAAACGCACTAAAACCCAATGTCTCATTGAGACCTTGTGGTGCCATGGTTCCCAGTTGGTATATCCACCTACTCTCTCTCTGTGCCAAAATCTTAGATAAGCTACCCCCTAATATTTAAAGTGAATCTGTCACCCCATTTTTTTGCCTATAAGCTAAGGCCACCGCCATCAGGGGCTTATCTACAGCATTCTGTAATGCTGTAGATAAGCCCCCGATGTAACCTGAAAGATAAGAAAAACAAGTTAGATTATACTCACCCAGGGGCGGTCCCGGTGCGGGCCGGTCCGATGGGTGTCACGGTCTGGGTCCGATGCCTCCCATCTTCATACGATGATGTTCTCTTCTTTGCTTCCTGTCGCGGCTCCTGCGCAGATGTACTTTATCTGCCCTGTTGAGGGCAGAGCAAAGTACTGTAGTGCGCAGGTGCCGAGCCTCTCTAACCTTTCCCGGCGCCTGCGCACAGGTATCCTCACAAATTAACAATATATCATCGATATATCTGATCAACCCTTGTATGGCTTCAGTCCCTGTGAGGTGCTCATCATGAAAAATCTTTCTCTCTCAAAAACTCACAAATAGATTAGCATATTCTGAGGCATAAGTGGCCCCCATTGCTGTACCGTTATCTTTAAATTCAAAAACTCCAATGTCCTGCCTAACTTGTATGATAGTTTTAGCTTGGGGTTATTGTGATTTAGTTTGTCCCTCAATTATATTAATTGTTTGGTGGTATCCTCCCAAGTAAACAATATATCATCGATACATTGGATCCACCCTTGTATGGCTTCAGTCCCTGTGAGGTGCTCATCATTTAAAATCTTTCTCAAAAAACCATAAATAGATTAGCATTTGCTGAGGCATAAGTGGCCCCCATTGCTGTATCTTGTTGTTGTAAAACGATTTTTTTAATTAAAAATAAAAACATTGTGTTGAAGGGCAAATTGAAGCAAAGTGAGAATTAGCATTACCAAAGGTGTTTCAAGATTGCTTACATGCAGTTAGTGGGAGACTGCAAGGAGACAGGCAGTATGTCTGATTGAAGTGTAAAGAGCTTCTACATCCGCAGTGACTATCACAGCGCCTTCTTCTAATTGTAGATGATCTAGTCTTTGGAGAGCTGCAGTGGGGTCTTTTATGTAGGAAATTAGTGTCTGCACAAGCTGTTGTAGGTAAAAGTCAATTATATGCAGACAGTTTCGCAGAAGCTACCATTCCCTGACACTATGGGTCTGCTGGGGAGGTCGAGAGGGTCTTTATGTAATTTTGGTAGGAGATAAAACATTGCAAGCTTCGGTTGCAATTTCATTATTAAATGAACTAGTGTTTTGGGGATTATATTATCATCATATGCTGTCTCTAAGATGGTGGTTAGTTGATGGGCCAAATTACCGTATTCCCATCCTTATCGGCTTGTTTAATCACTATGTCATCAAATTATCGTAGATCTTTTAGTACCTGATTTTCTTCTTTATTTAACAGCAGGACCATCATGCAAAAGGGAAGGAAGGAAGACATATAAGCGGACAAGGAAATTTAAGGAAAAAGGGGACATATGAATTGAATAGTAAATCAATGACAAGGGATTTGTCTAGCATCACAGGATATCTCAATGGAAAACAGAAATCTTTCTTTACAATATAAAAATGCTTTGCATAAGAAATTAAAACTATGGTGGAACAAAACCACCTTAGAAAATTATACAGAACAGAATATCATATCCAGAGGTCTTAGGGTGCAGATTTAGGACTCAGAACTGATACAGAGATGGAAAGCAGCCACGACTAGTGTTGAGCATTCCGATACCGCAAGTATCGGGTATCGGCCGATACTTGCGGGTATCGGAATTCCGATACCGAGATCCGATACTTTTGTGGTATCGGGTATCGGTATCGAAACAACATTAATGTAAAAATGTGTAAAAGAGAGAATTAAAATAAAAAATATTGCTATACTCACCTCTCCGACGCAGCCTGCACCTTACCGAGGGAAGCGGCAGCGTTCTTTGTTTAAAATTCGCGCTTTTCTTTCCTTTACGTGAAGTCCCGGCTTGTGATTGGTTGCGTCGCAGTCACATGGGCGACGCAACCAATCACAGCAAGCCGTGACGTAATTTCAGGTCCTTAAGGATTTTAAAATTACGTCCCGGCTTTGTGATTGGTTGCGTCGCAGTCACATGGGCGATGCAACCAATCACAAGCCGTGACGTCACGGGAGGCTAAACACGCGCGCATTTTAAAATGCGCGCTTGTCCAGCCTCCCGTGACGTCCCGGCTTGTGATTGGTTGCATCGCGGTCAACCAATCACAAGCCGGGAGGCTGGACACGCGCGCATTTTAAAATGCGCGCTTGTCCAGCCTCCCATGACGTCCCGGCTTGTGATTGGTTGCGTCGCGGTCAACCAATCACAAGCCGGGAGGCTGGACACGCGCGCATTTTAAAATTTTAAAATGCGCGCGTGTCCAGCCTCCCGGCTTGTGATTGGTTGACCGCGACGCAACCAATCACAAGCCGGGACGTCACGGGAGGCTGGACAAGCGCGCATTTTAAAATGCGCCCATGTGACTGCGACGCAACCAATCACAAAGCCGGGACGTAATTTTAAAATCCTTAAGGGCCTGAAATTACGTCACGGCTTGCTGTGATTGGTTGCGTCGCCCATGTGACTGCGACGCAACCAATCACAAAGCCGGGACGTAATTTTAAAATCCTTAAGGACCTGAAATTACGTCACGGCTTGCTGTGATTGGTTGCGTCGCCCATGTGACTGCGACGCAACCAATCACAAAGCCGGGACTTCACGTAAGGAAAGAAAAGCGCGAATTTTAAGCAAACAACGCTGCCGGTTCCCTCGGCGAGGTGAGTATAGCAATATTTTTTATTTTAATTCTTTCTTTTACACATTAATATGGTTCCCAGGGCCTGAAGGAGAGTTTCCTCTCCTTCAGACCCTGGGAACCATCAGGAATACCGTCCGATACTTGAGTCCCATTGACTTGTATTGGTATCGGGTATCGGTATCGGATTGGATCCGATACTTTGCCGGTATCGGCCGATACTTTCCGATACCGATACTTTCAAGTATCGGACGGTATCGCTCAACACTAGCCACGACATGTTCCTTAGAATTTATGAAAATCATAAAATATTACGTCTATGAACCTCTTGGATAATGAGATTGAAGAGCTCTATAAAAGTTTGAAGAAATAATTAATGGGCCAGAAACCAGCCCCAGTAGCATGTGAAGTTAAACAGTGAACACAGACGTGTGGATTCATGGATCGAGATAAAGGAGAATCCCAAGATTAAATTAGATATTTAATCACCTTTAGGCCACACTAGACACTAGACAAACACTACATATACATTGGTTATACGTATACAATGATTAGATATGCAAATACAGGTGGTAGTACACAAGATATAAACTGATGAAACATGTCAGTTACCAGCTTGATGTTCAGCCTTGGAGCTGGACCACATTGAGGATGTGGAGTGCCAGCTGCTTCTGGTACCGTCCAACACAACGAACGTCATGAACCCCCCCTCAGCAGTGAACAGCAAGAAATAGAAAGAGAGACACATGGCCTCATATGAGCATTTAACCCCTTGATCGGTCACTCCTTTCTTGCCCCAAGATGGCTCTAGTCCCCCTCTCCTTGGGCTCTGGTATCTCAAACTCCAAAATCTATGCTGGATCATAACTTCTCCACTGAAGGTGCCTCTATTTCCAAACCCCTGTATTACTCATTTCATGTATATACAGTCCCATTCTGCAGAACGTCACTCCATTCAACTCCATATATATATATATATATATATATATATATAGACCTATTGTGCAGAGCATCACTATTTTCAGCCCCGTGTACACAGCCACATCCTGCAGAACATCAATCCTTGCAGCCCCCTTTTCATAGCCCATCCTGCAGTATATCACTCCTTTTACTTTCTTGCATATATTCGCACTGCTGCTGCTTCCTAGTATGAGCACTGCACTGTAATGTGAGAGGCTCTGCCCTTTTCTATGATGTCACATCTCACAGGAACAACTCCAGTATCAAACAGCACAGCAGAGAGCAGGAGAGAAGCAGAGTACAGAGCTATCAGAATGAGGATGCAATTATTTTACTGACAGCATGTCAGTCTGACAGCTCTATACTGTTTCTCACCTGCATTACTCTATCCAGGGGGTGCCATTCCACTTATTTAGTAAGAAGACAGTGTACAGATACTAAGCTGTTTCTTTACTGAGAATCAAAGGGAACCGGGTTGGCGCCCCACCACCTTACCCCCTGTAGTCTGGTAACTGGCTTTCTGTGCGATCTCACCGGTTTTATATAAGGCTGGCCATGATATTAATAAAGTTGTTTAAGTCTTTTACAAAGACACTTTTCTCGTGGAGTGAAGGTAATAGGTGTTGTGACAAGCTGCTAAAGTGTTTTCTATTACTAAAGTCTGGCAAGGAAGTACCAATGGAAAACTGTGATAGGTGAATGTAAGAGTGTGCCAAAAAATCTTGGCACGCCAACTTAGAAAGAAATTAATTTAGAACTGATATCATTTCAGCATATCTGTTCTTTATGGAAATACATTGAATATTAAAATGTCTGCAATAGTGCTGCAATAGTACACAACTGCCAATCATTCTTCTACATTTAGCACTTCAGTAATTTAAAGTAGCAGTGACCAAAATGCCTGACAAAAAATGAAAACCTTTGGCATTGTGCATATGACAAGAAATGCTAACATGTGAATAGGGTAAGAGTATACATCCATTTTTTTCATTGTACTGTCTTAAAGCGCAACTGTCGTTTCAGGTAACTTTTCAAAATAAGCTGGTGTAGGTGTACATGAAAAATAAGGGTATGTGCCCATGATCTGGAGTTGCTGCGGGTTTGATGCTGCGTACTTATGCAGCATCAAACCCCCAGTGGCCAGATGTTATAGCACAGTGGGTGTCCACCATGCGTCCACATATTTCCCCGGAGGCTATCATGCAGCATGTCTTTCTAAACCGCAACATGTTAATTTTTCTTGTGGAGACGCTAGTCTCTTGTTGGGCAACTTCTGGACAGGTGTCCCATCTTTCCACACGTCCAACACTCACTTTCACACCTGTCTGGTGGGCGCTTCGGTCTGGATTGCCATCCTCCCCGAGAGGCATATCCCCTCCATAGTCGCTCTTCACCCCAGGATCTGGAAGTAAATTTTGGGGCTGCCATTGGAATTTTTCTTATGCTCTGCATCTCTCCTCTAATGTCTTTTTTCTCTTGACGTAAGTTACCCCGAGGTATGGGAGTGGACCCCAAGGCAGCATCAAGGACTTCCTTCAGGTTCTCGATTTCTGCCCTGATTTTCCGCATTCCATATCGCGGGACCACTCTGGCTCTTGCTCATTCTGGGTAGATACTTTGCGGCTCCGGACCATCCCTGTCAAGGCTACAGTCCCCTGCTCCTGTTCCCTTTTGCGTGCTTCAGCCCCGATTTCTGAAAGGGTCATGCGCTGATTAGCTTGCAGGCAATCACACAAGGCTTGCTTGAGCAGCGCATCTCTAAGGCCTGTCACTAACTGGTCTCACAGCACAATATCAGGAGGGCCTACACCTATGCCATCTCACTTAGTAATCGCAGCGTGGATCTCCTGCAGCGCGTTCATGTATTGGGCCACGGACTCCCCCTTCCTTTGCACATGGCTAAATAAGTGCATGCACAATTCTCTAACATCTGTGGGGTCCCCGTGCATCACTTCTAGGATTTGTAACACCTTGGTAAAAGTGTTTCACTCATGCTGGGGCCGTAGCATGACGGAGCACCTTGCTTCTCCTTCCGGGGCCATCATGGCGATCTCTGCCTCCATTGCGGGGGTCATGGGGTGAATCCTCATCATATCCCTGACTCGCTCGGTAAGGTGGGTTAACAAAGTCTATCCAGTACTCAAGTCTCTCTTGTGGCACATGAGCTGTACTCACGGTCACGAAGCACACGGCACCTCGATTGCTGCCAGCTACGGGGCGCACAGCACATTTCTCTCTCTGCTGCGCGCTGCCTGTTCCTGCCAAGACTGAAGTGCCAACAACCACTGGCGCGCTGCTTCTCTAGCATGGTCCTCCCGACCACGGTCCGACATCAAGGGCAGCAGCAAACAGTTCTGAATTCTGCCCTGGCTTAGGCTACTTTCACACTAGTCCATTGGTACAGGCTGTCGCAAACCGTTGGCCCGATGTACCAACGGACAGTGTGTTAATTAAGCACAACGGGGGCAGCGGATGCAGTTTTTCAATGCATCCGCTGCCCCATTGTAATGTCCGGGGAGAAGGGGATGGAGTTCCGGCCGCGCATGCGCGGTCGGAAATGGCGGACACGACGCACAAAAAAAGTTACATGTAACTTTTTTTGTGCCGACGGTCCACCAAAACGCGACGCATCCATCGCACGATGGATGCGACGTGTGGCCATATGTCGCAATGCGTCGCTAATGTAAGTCTATGGGGAAAAAATGCATCCTGCAGACAACTTTGCAGGAAGCGTTTTTTCTCCTAAACGACGCATTGCGACGTATTCGAAACGATGCTAGTGTGAAAGTAGCCTTAGGCTGGCATGCATGTTATGAATTCTGCTCTTGGGCTCCCTCCGGTGGTTGTTGGTGGTAGTGCAGTTGCCTCTGGGTTGTAATCCAGGGCAGGTGTTTCTGCTGATTGCAGCTCTACTAGGTATTTAGGTGTGTAGGATCCTTTAGTCCTTGCCAGTTGTCTATTGTTCTTGGAGGGATTGCATCTCTGTCTGGCTCCTCATGCCCTGCTGTCAATTCAGCTAAGATAAGTGTCTGTTTTTTTGTCTCTGCAGCACACTTGCAGTATGCTTTACTATTCAGTGCAATTCATTGTGTTTTTGTCCAGCTTAGACTTTGTTTGGATTTTTCAGTCATGCTGGATTCTCAGGAGATGCAGATATACATTCTATGTCTTTAGTTAGATGTAGAATATTTGTATTATCTGCTGTGGATATTTTTAGGGTTTTAATACTGACCGCTTAGAATTCTGTCCTATCCTTTTCTATTTAGGTAGAAGTGCCTCTTTTGCTAAATCCTGTTTTCTGCCTGCGTGTGTCTTTCCTCTTATACTCACAGTCAATATTTGTGGGGGGCTGCCTATCCTTTGGGGTTCTGCTCTGAGGCAAGATAGAATTCCCATTTCCATCTATAGGGGTATTTAGTCCTCCGGCTGTGTCGAGGTGTCTAGGACGTGTTAGGTACACCCCACGGCTACTTCTAGTTGCGGTGTCAGTTTAGGGTTTGCGGTCAGTACAGGTACCACCTACTCCTGAGAAAGTCTCTCATGCGGCTCCAAGGTCACCGGATCATAACAGTACAACTGGCCAACAATGAGTTAAATGCATCTCAGAAGAAGGGAAGAAAGGTGTTGAGCCATTTTTTTTTCTGTAGCCTGCTTTGTCTTTTCTTCCCTCTTTTCCTCTGGGTGACTGAGGAGTCTTGTGCTAGCATGGATGTTCAGGGATTAGTTTCTCGTATAGACCAGCTTGCTGCTAGGGTACAGGGTATTTCTGATTATATTGTTCAGACTCCGCTTTTAGAGCCTAGGATTCCTACTCCTGATTTGTTTTTTGGGGACAGGTCCAAATTTTTGAGTTTTAAAAACAACTGTAAACTGTTTTTTGCTCTGAAACCTTGTTCCTCTGGTGATCCCATTCAGCAGGTTAAAATTGTCATCTCCCTGCTGCGTGGCGAAACTCAGGATTGGGCATTTTCCCTGGAATCTGGGAATCCGGCCTTGCTTAATGCAGACGCCTTTTTTCAGGCTCTAGGATTATTATATGATGAACCAAATTCTGTGGATCAAGCGGAGAAGACCTTGTTGGCCCTGTCTCAGGGTCAAGAAGTGGCAGAATTGTATTGTCAGAAATTTAGAAAATGGTCTGTGCTGACTAAATGGAATGAGGATGCTTTGGCGGCAATTTTCAGAAAGGGTCTTTCTGAATCTGTTAAAAATGTTATGGTGGGGTTTCCCATGCCTGTTGGTCTGAGTGATTCTATGTCTCTGGCCATTCAGATTGATCGGCGCTTGCGGGAGCGCAGAACTGTGCGCGCTGTGGCGTTGTCCTCAGAGCAGATGCCTGAGCCTATGCAGTGTGATAGGGTTCTGTCTAGAACGGAACAACAAGGATTCAGACGTCAGAATAGGTTGTGTTTTTATTGTGGCGATGCTTCTCATGTCATTTCAGTCTGCCCTAAGCGTACAAAGAGAATCGCTAGTTCAGTTACCATCAGTACTGCACAACCTAAATTTCTGTTATCTGTGACCTTGATCTGCTCATTGTCGTCATTTTCTGTCATGGCGTTTGTGGATTCAGGTGCCGCTTTGAACTTAATGGACTTTGAATTTGCCAGGCGTTGTGGTTTCCCCTTGTAGTCTTTGCAGAACCCTATTCCTTTAAGGGGCATTGATGCTACACCTTTGGCTAAAAATAAACCTCAGTTTTGGACACAGGTGACCATGTGCATGGCGCCAGCCCATCAGGAAGATTGTCGTTTTCTGGTGTTGCATAATTTGCATGATGCTATTATGCTGGGTTTTCCATGGTTGCAGGTACATAATCCTGTGTTGGATTGGAAGTCTATGTCTGTGACTAGTTGGGGTTGTCAGGGGGTTCATAATGACGTTCCTTTGATGTCAATCTCCTCTTCCTCCTCTTCTGAAATTCCAGAGTTTTTGTCTGATTTTCAGGATGTATTCGATGAGCCCAAGTCCAGTTCCCTTCCACCGCATAGGGACTGTGATTGTGCTATTGACTTGATTCCAGGCTGTAAGTTTCCTAAGGGCCGACTTTTCAACCTGTCTGTGCCTGTACATACCCCCATGCGGAGTTATGTTAAGGAGTCTTTGGAGAAAGGGCATATTCGGCCATCTTCTTCACCGTTGGGAGCGGGATATTTTTTGTTGCTAAGAAGGATGGCTCCTTGAGACCCTGTATTGATTATCGCCTCTTGAATAAGATCACGGTCAAGTTTCAATACCCTTAACCTTTGCTTTCCGATTTGTTTGCTAGGATTAAGGGGGCTAGTTGGTTTACAAAGATTGACCTTCGGGGGGCATATAATCTTGTTCGAATTAAGCAGGGTGATGAATGGAAAACTGCGTTTAATATGCCCGAAGGCCATTTTGAATACCTTGTGATGCCATTCGGGCTCTCTAATGCTCCATCTGTTTTTCAGTCCTTCATGCATGATATCTTCCAGAATTATCTTGATAAATTCATAATTGTATATTTGGATGACATTTTGATTTTTTCCGATGATTGGGAGTCTCATGTGAAACAGGTCAGGATGGTATTTCAGATCCTTCGTGATAATGCTTTGTTTGTGAAGGGGTCTAAGTGTCTCTTTGGAGTGCAGAAGGTTTCTTTTTTTGGCTTCATTTTTTCTGCCTCATCTATAGACATGGATCCGGTTAAGGTTCAGGCCATCCATGATTGGATTCAGCCCACATCCGTGAAGAGCCTTCAGAAATTTTTGGGCTTTGCTAATTTTTATCGCCGTTTCATTGCTAACTTCTCCAGTGTGGTTAAACCCCTGACCGATTTGACGAAGAAAGGCGCTGATGTGACGAATTGGTCCTCTGCGGCTGTCTCTGCCTTTCAGGAGCTTAAACGCCGATTTACTTCTGCCCCGGTGTTGCGTCAGCCGGATGTTTCTCTTCCGTTTCAGGTTGAGGTTGACGCTTCTGAGATTGGGGCAGGGGCCGTTTTGTCTCAGAGGGATCCTGTTGGTTCCTTGATGAAACCGTGTGCCTTCTTTTCCCGTAAGTTTTCGCCTGCTGAACGCAATTATGATGTCGGCAATCGGGAGTTGTTCGCTATGAAGTGGGCGTTTGAGGAGTGGCGACATTGGCTTGAGGGAGCCAAGCACCGTATTGTGGTCCTGACCGATCATAAAAATCTGATTTACCTCGAGTCTGCCAAACGGCTGAATCCTAGACAGGCTCGATGGTCCCTGTTTTTCTCCCATTTTGATTTCGTGGTCTCGTATCTTCCGGGTTCTAAGTTCTAAGAATATTAAGGCTGATGCCCTCTCTAGGAGTTTTTTGGTACCAGAGATTTGGTTGGTAGGTCCTTTTGGTGGCCTTCTTTGTCGCATGATGTGCATTCTTTTGTGCCGTCCTGTGGGACTTGTGCGCGGGCCAAGCCTTGTTGTTCCCGTGCTAGTGGGTTGCTTTTGCCTTTGCCGGTCCCTGAGAGGCCCTGGACACATATTTCTATGGATTTTATTTCAGATCTTCCGGTCTCCCAGAAGATGTCGGTTATCTGGGTGGTTTGTGACCGGTTCTCTAAGATGGTTCATTTGGTGCCTTTGCCTAAATTGCCTTCCTCTTCTGATTTGGTTCCGTTGTTTTTTCAGCATGTGGTTCGTTTGCATGGTATTCCGGAGAATATTGTGTCCGACAGAAGTTCCCAGTTTGTTTCTAGGTTTTTGCGGGCCTTTTGTGCTAGGCTGGGCATTAATTAGTCTTTTTCTTCTGCATTTCATCCTCAGACAAATGGCCAGACCGAGCGAACTAATCAGACTTTGGAAACTTATTTGAGATGCTTTGTGTCTGCTGATCAGGATGATTGGGTGGCTTTCTTGCCATTGGCCGAGTTTGCCCTTAATAATCGGGCTAGTTCGGCTACCTTGGTTTCGCCCTTCTTTTGTAATCTTGGTTTTCATCCTCGTTTTTCTTCGGGGCAGGTTGAGCCTTCTGATTGTCCTGGTGTGGATTCTGTGGTTGACAGGTTGCAGCAGATTTGGGCTCATGTGGTAGACAATTTGGTGTTGTCTCAGGAGGAGGCTCAGCGTTTTGCTAACCGTCGTCGGTGTGTTGGTTCCCGGCTTCGGGTTGGGGATTTGGTCTGGTTGTCTTCCCGTCATGTTCCTATGAAGGTTTCTTCCCCTAAGTTTAAGCCTCGGTTTATTGGTCCTTATAGGATTTCTGAGATTATCAATCCGGTGTCTTTTCGTTTGGCCCTTCTGGCCTCTTTTGCCATCCATAATGTTTTCCATAGATCTTTATTGCGGAAATATGTGGTGCCCGTTGTTCCCTCGGTTGATCCTCCTGCCCCTGTGTTGGTTGATGGGGAGTTGGAGTATGTGGTTGAGATGATTTTGGATTCTCGCTTTTCGAGGCGGAGGCTTCAGTACCTTGTCAAATGGAAGGGTTATGGCCAGGAGGATAATTCTTGGGTTTTTGCCTCTGATATCCATGCTGCTGATTTGGTCCGTGCCTTTCATCTGTCTCGTCCTGATCGGCCTGGGGGCTCTGTGAGGGTTCGATGACCCCTCTTCAAGGGGGGTACTGTTGTGAATTCTGCTCTTGGGCTCCCTCTGGTGGTTGTTGGTGGTAGTGCAGTTGCCTCTGGGTTGTAATCCAGGGCAGGTGTTTCTGCTGATTGCAGCTCTACTAGGTATTTAGGTGTGTAGGATCCATTAGTCCTTGCCAGTTGTCCATTGTTCTTGGAGGGATTGCATCTCTGTCTGGCTCCTCATGCCCTGCTGTCAATTCAGCTAAGATAAGTGTCTGTTTTTTTGTCTCTGCAGCACACTTGCAGTGTGCTTTACTATTCAGTGCAATTCATTGTGTTTTTGTCCAGCTTAGACTTTGTTTGGATTTTTCAGTCATGCTGGATTCTCAGGAGATGCAGATATACATTCTATGTCTTTAGTTAGATGTAGAATATTTGTATTATCTGCTGTGGATATTTTTAGGGTTTTAATACTGACCGCTTAGAATTCTGTCCTATCCTTTTCTATTTAGGTAGAAGTGCCTCTTTTGCTAAATCCTGTTTTCTGCCTGCGTGTGTCTTTCCTCTTATACTCACAGTCAATATTTGTGGGGGGCTGCCTATCCTTTGGGGTTCTGCTCTGAGGCAAGATAGAATTCCCATTTCCATCTATAGGGGTATTTAGTCCTCCGGCTGCGTCGAGGTGTCTAGGACGTGTTAGGTACACCCCACGGCTACTTCTAGTTGCGGTGTCAGTTTAGGGTTTGCGGTCAGTACAGGTACCACCTACTCCTGAGAAAGTCTCTCATGCGGCTCCAAGGTCACCGGATCATAACACATGCAGCACTTAGCTGAACAGGACTCCTGGCTCTTTCCCTATTACCGCGGTGGGCTCCGGCACTGTCTGAGGCCAACGTGGAAACATAGAAACATTTGCCCTAAATAATGCTACATAAAGGTTGATTATGGCCCCACAAAATGCTTCATAGAGTAATATGCCCCATATGCTGTTGCTGCGATTTAAAAAAATGGCATGCTCACCTCTCGTCACTCAGGCCCCCGGCACTTGCAATATTCACCTGTCCCCGTTCCACCGCCGGGCGCCGCTCTGTCTTCCGGCTCTCTGCAGTGACTTCAAGCAGAGGGCGCGCACTAACCACATCATCACGCCCTCTGACCTGAATGTTACAGCCAGAGGATGAGGAAGACGGAGCGGCGCCCGGCGGTGGAACGGGGACAGGTGAATATCGCAATGCTCACTCTCCCTCGTTATACTCACCTGCTCCCGGCATGGTCCCTGCTTCTCACTGTCAGAAGGTCTCAGCACCGGCAGCTTGTTCCGGTGTTCAGCGGTCATTGGCACCGCTCATTAAAGTAATGAATATGCGCTCCACCCCTATGGGAGTGGAGTCGCGTCCACATTCATTACTTTAATGAGCAGTACCACGTGACCACTGAACACAGGAAGAGCTGCAGGCACCCAGAGACCATTGGAGATGCAGGTACCGTGCCAGGAGCAGGTGAGTATGTGACAGCCACCACTTCCCCTCCCTCGCCGAACCCCCTGGGACAATGACTCGAGTATAAGCTGAGAGGGGCACTTTCAGCCTAAAAAAATGGGCTGAAAATCTTGGCTTATACTCGAGTATACACGGTATATGAGTTAAGAAGGGTTAACGAAAGTTAATGACTAAGGCTACTTTCACACTAGCATCTTGCACTGCATGTCGCTATGCGACGTTGCAGCGCATCGACGCTAGCGTTGAAACCGCCGCACAACGGGGGCAGCGGATGCAGTTTTACATCGCATCCCATTGTGAGGTGCGAGGAGGCGGGGGCGGAGTTCCGGCCGCGCATGCGCGGTCGGAAATGCTGCAGACGACGCACCAAAAAACGTTACATGCAACGTTTTTTGGTGGCGACAGTCCGACGCAACACGACACAACCGTTGCACGACGGTTGCGACATGTGGCAATGCGTCGCACTGCGTCGCTAATACACGTCTATGGAGAAAAAACGACGCATCCTGCAAGCACTTTTGCAGGATGCGTTTTTTCTGCAAAACAACGCATAGCGACGTGCAGTGCACGACGCTAGTGTGAAAGTAGCCTAAACCTGACGGCTCAGAGCTTAACGAAGGGAAAGCTCTGAGAAAACGTAACAATCTTACAACTTATGTCTTCCAGAATGAACAAAGACAGAGACCCAAACTTTCATTTTTATTAGCTCAATGCTACGCCCACATACCCCCTCAATGAGCTGAAATGGGGGCTGGTTATGGGATATACTAGGTCATTCAGAATTCCATGAGAACCCCAATTTATAGAATATCTTTGCTCCTGGACTCCCAGGCGGTAGATATTGTCACCATGTTTCTTATGGCAATTTTATCTATAGAGATGAAACATGGCCTGGATAGCACCATCCATTGGAATGTTATTAAGTTGAAATGGTTAGAATTGCCATTATGTGAATGAATGTGATATGTCTGTACCTTCACTATGACCCAGAAAATATATATCTCCCTACTTCAATTGAGATTGAAGTGTTAGCTCACTTTCTCTTTCCTAGTAATAATTTGTTTTTCTCTTCCCAGCTGTAATCCCATATGTTCAATGTGGGGTCCTACTTCAATGGAGGTTAAAGTGTTGGTTCTTTCTCTCTTCCCATTTGTTCAATGTGAGAGGGACATGTCCCCTCATTGGAGATGTCTGTATGTGTAGTAGGATAGGGTATTCCCTCCACAAATTACTAAACTTATAGTTACCAAAAGGGGAGAAACCTCCTTACACCTCTAATTGAGGTCCGATACTAACTATTAACGCCGAACTTGGCTATTAACAATTAATATCCACTTAATAATACCACAACGTTATCTATTCCTTATACTATACACTAACTGAGACAAAACCGTGTATCAATAAAGGATATTTATTACACACACACAAGTCTGCAGTATATAACATACATATATATTTATACTCAAGCTGGTGACTATAAATATATATATATATATATATATGCACATATACAGATACTACAACTCTAATACAGTAATATCACTACAGTATGCAGTAATATAACAATATCACACAGTAATGATCCACAATATCCAGTAATATCACAACTATACCACAATATAAAAACCACAATTAACAGCCCGATTACCCATATCACACATGCAATATCAGCCCTCCCAATCTATAGCTTACTGACCCTAAGATACAGGGCCTAGTAAGAAAAGAGGATACAGAGTATACTTATCCACCATCCATGGTGATTCCAGGCACAGCAAGAGAGAGAGAGCTCTAACCACATGTGTTGTCCCTTTTATGTGACCAGCCAAAAGAGGTGTGTCCAGCCCCAGGTGTGTGAGATGAGGTCACGAGTCTATTGTCCACTAAGATACACCTCCTCAGTGTTTTTCCAGCTCATGGTTCTACAGCAGGCTGGAGAGAGGAGGGCTTTGCTCCATGTGGTATATGTGGGGGAAATACCCAAAACATGCACTAAACACATCTCTATATAAAGATATACATTTTGGGGCATTTCCCTTCCTTTTACAGTATGGATTTTCATTTTTCTCTAAGACAAAGACCAGTGATTTAGAAGCTAAACTTCCTGTGTTCAATTCATGGACTTGCCAGCACATTTGTTCTGGGGCTGTCACCTATTCAAATGAATGGTTCACATGTAGTACATGATTAAACTGAATTTGGCTACATTTACCCATCATGTGAAATGTCTGTGACAGCACACAGATCTACTGAGTATGTTCTATTCTGATCCTCAAAATTAGAATAGAATAGGGCATGCTCTAAGTCTCACAGATCTCAAACTTGGATCAGTAATTTTAACGGATATGTGAATAGTTCAATGAAACTCTATGGGTCTATGTACCGTCCGATAAAAATTGAACATCACATGGACATTTCACATGGTTTTGTGAACCTAGCCTTACTTTGTACAAACTTACCACTGGGTAATTTCAGGGGAGTCCACAGAAAGTTCCTTTATGACATCCATATATCCTAATAGGGCATAAAGAAAAGTGTTGTCCTGGGACTCCCCTGTAAGTCAAAGTAGAGATCTGTTTTCTCTATTTTCCTAGAATTCCTCAATGCCACAGTCTGGTAATAGTATAGGTAGCAAGTTTAGAGCGAGTTAAATTTGTGTAAATGGAAAAATTACAAATCTGCTGCCTCCATTCAGGATGGATTGAAAAAAAGTCAGTTTGTATAAGAGAAAGACAATAATTAATGTTTTGAATAAGTGTTAGAAGTTGACAAGCTGGATAATATTCTAAAATGAAGTCAACACTATTATTTTTATTTTTGTATAATTTCAATACAAAGATGAGAACGCAGCTTCTGGTTGGAAATTATTTTTGCATTTTAAATTTGAGCACACAGTTTCTTAACAGTAGGGGGCACTGCATGAAAGTTCTTTGTGGGAATTAAGCATGATTCTTCCCTGCAGCTGAACTGTGCCACTCCTTGCAGGCCTGTGCAAATCCTTTCTAGGAGTTAGATGAAAGAAAGGACATTGACCTGGTAAAAATACAAATCATAGCTTATTCACTGCAATATAATAACAAATTTACTTTTTGCACTTATTATTCAAGGTAAAAAAATATCAGTGTATTCTGATTAGTATCAGATAGGTATAGTAGATTGTTTGCTAGATAGATACTAGACAGATAGATAGATGGATAGATCGATCGATAGATAGATAATAAGATAGATATGGGATAGATAGATAGATAGATAGATAGATAGATAGATAGATAGATAGTACAAAAAAGATGAAGACGGCACTCAATTTTTAGAAAAATATAGTGGTTTGTTATAGCCGACATTTCGGCTCAAGGTGTGAGCCTTTCTCAAGCCTTGAGAAAGGCTCACACCTTGAACTGAAACATCACAGGAGCCCATATGGGCTAATAAACCAATATATTTTTTCCAAGAAGGAGTGCTGTCTTCATCTTATTTGTACTATATTGAGGATATGTCTATGTCTGGAAGGTCTGGCACCCATTTTTCACTTACTGCTTGCTAGTGCTGCTTTTCAACTTTCTTCTGTATTTAGATAGGTAGATAGATATGGGATCGATAGATACTTAGGTGTATCACCACAAATTTCTCAATTGTAATATTTTCAATAATAATAATTACAGCTTACAGCAGGTAATAATAAGACAGATCACTTTACTGAGCAGATTTAATAATCACAAATTATCATAACGTGTACTGTGCTTCAGGTTTGTACTAAGTAAATTCTGCCTGAGGCTAAAGAAGAAGCTGAAGAAACCCCAAACCAATCCTGTATCAGCAGCCATTAATCCAAATAATGCAGAAAGCTAATGGATGTGTCAGTTGCTGTAAGACAGAAGAACAGTCAGTTGGAACAAAACTTGTCATAAAGCAGAGTTAGATGGGCCATAATCAAATCAAACATATCAATCATAATCAAGCATCCTGACTATTTTTTTTAACTTGTTGATAAATGGATATTGTGAGTCAGTGATCGGTGTTATATGCAAGGGTCGCTATGTGTCCTCCAGGATGCACACAGAAGCAAATTGAGACCGCGGGAGTACATTGCAGTCATAGGTATAACTGTGATTGCAATGCAAAATAAAAGTAAGTGTTGGTCTTGGGCAAGCTATTTGCCCAAGGCAGATTTAAGAAAATCTGCCATGGGCTTTTATTTTTGAAGCGGACTACAGAATGGTAGTGGGGTCGGTCCGCTTCCTCCCGGCTGGGTCTTCCAAGTGTTCTATGGCCACAGGTTCCTTGTAAAAATCCTGCAGCAGAGGGTTGGGTGTGTCAGTTTTGGTTTGCAAGCATGTAGTGCAGGAGGCTCTGCAGAGCTCAGCCTGTGTGAAGGAACACGAAGCCAAGCTCAGCCAAAAGGCCTGGCACCCCTCAGCATACCTGGCGGTGCAGTCGCCCACGGCAACCCTCAGTTGCGGACGGTCTTGTTTTGCCGGCTGCGATCTGTAGGACATATTTTGAGTTCCAGTTGTAAGTTTTCTTTGGACATGAAAATACATTTGTTTTGAACTTTCCTGTGGTCACTGCCTGTCTGTCACACTGCACCAACCCCGCTGCACTACATATAGTGGAGAATGTGGGCAGTGTGAACTGAGGAATACCCCAAAGCATGCTGCATGTCGGTTTTTAGGCCTGCAATGCTGCAGCCCAAGCCTGCCAACAAGATGGAGGAGCTTTTGAAGCAGTTGGTCCTCAAGCAGCAGCAGCAGCTGCAGTTTCAGCAGCAACAACAAGAGCAGCGGCAGCAGGAGTATCAGCAACAGCAGCAGACAAATAACCTGTTGATGCAGCAGATCGCGGCTATGTGGGAGGCGGCCCCACCAGCGACCTCTATCTGTTTGGAGGCCCGATACAAAGTCCAGTCAGCGCTGAGGAAGATGGGTCCTGAGGACAACATGGAGGCCTTCCTCACTGTCTTTGAGCGCACTGCAAAGCGGGAGAGCTTGGCGTTTTCCCAGTGGGCTGAAGTGGTGGCCCCCTTCCTGACAGGAGATGCCCAGAGAGCTTACTTGGACCTCAGTCGGGACGATGCCTTGGACTATGGGAAGCTGAAAGGTGACATCCTTCCTGACTGGGGGTTAATACATATGTGCATGCACAACGGGTATTCCAATGGTCTTTTGTTGAGTCTCATCCCGCCCATATGACTTACTACAGCTGGTAAAAAAATGGCTCCAGCCTGAGACCCTAACCCCTTTCCAGATGGTAGAGAGGGTGGTGGTCAACCGGGTGGTGAGGGCTCTGTCAGCAGCCATATGGTGTTAGGTGGGGCAAGGGGACTCTGACACTCTGGACCAGGTGGTTGGACTGGCTGAGTAGTATATGGCCACTCAGGACTTTATACAGGACACTGCTCCACTTCGGCTGTCACGACATGCACCGCCAACCCAGGAACCTGGGAATGGTCCACAACCCTCTGTTGGGGCTAATCAGAACCGAGCCTGTACTGAGGGGTAACCCAGAGTGAGGGTGACAAAAGTCCCAATTCCCCTAAATCATCCCCAAGGTCCAGTCGTGCCACAGTTATTAAGTGTTGGCGGTGCCAAAGGCCAGGACATGTGGCTGCCAACTGCCCCCTAACAGCTGAACCCATGGGCTGCGGGTATACTCTCCGAGTGTCTGTGTATGCCCAGCCAGTTTGCACTGCCACTACAGGCTTCCGGCAGCGAACCCCAACTGTGCCAGGTACTTGTCAGCGGGTACCAAATGGAGGCTTCTTTGACTCAGGGAGCTTAGTAACTCTGGTCTATGGGTCTCTTGCTGCCAGGGACAACTCCAATGGACGGAAAATGGGGGTGGTGTGTATCCATGGGGAACTCCGAGAGTACCCGAATGTGGCGTGGTGAAGACCCTTCAATATGGGACTGTGTTGGGAAGAGACTTGCCCCAATTTTTGTCCCTGTGGGAGACCAGGGTTAACCCTCCCAAGGTAAATGTTATTCTGAGCACGGAACCCAAAGATCCCGAGTCAGGGATACCTGTTGTAGGGTTCACCAACCTAGGGACAGAGTGTAATCCCGATGCTTTTCCCCTATAGGTATTGGCAGGAGAGGTCATGGAGACCCCACCAATCCCTGAGCTGGAAGTGTCCCCTGGTAAGTTTGAGACAGCGCAACTCCAGGATCCCACCCTGGCCCAGGCACGAGAAAGGGTGGTGGAAATATATGAGGTGGCTCAGCACCCAAGTTCAGAAACTGTTTTTCCCCGCATGGCTGTCAACCAAGACTTATTGTATAGGGTTGACAAAATCCGATATGAAGTGGTAGAACAGTAGGTGATGCCCCAGTCATACCGTCAGGCCGTGCTAGAAATGGCAGACACACACTTGCTGGGGGAACACTTAGGGGTAAAGAAAACCCAAGAACGCATACTGCAGTGGTTATTTTGGCCCGGAGTGTATGCAGAGGTACAACAGTATTGTGAGTCGTGTCCTGGGTGCCAACTAACCACAACCATTGCAAAGTTCCGGAGTACATTGGTGCCTCTACCCATCATAGAGGTACCCTTTGAGCGGATAGCAATGGATTTGGTGGGCCCTATAGTGAAATCCGCCTGAGGCCACCAACATATTCTGGTCGTAGTGGATTATGCTACGCGGTACCCAGAGGTAATACCACTTCACCACACCTCGGCAAAACTAATCGCCTGCCAGCTATTTGCAATGTTTTGTCTCCTTGGCTGCCAAAAGAGATCCTTACCGATCAGGGGACTCCTTTTATGTCCAAGGTGACCAGGGAGCTATGTAATCTGCTTCAGAATAAACAGCTACGTACGTCAGTGTACTACCCACAAACTGACAGGTTGGTGGAGAGGACCCAGCTGCCTGAACCAATCAGAGTCTGCACAGCTAGAAAATAATTGCAGCTGTTGCTGGCCCAGCCTGGAAGACAGCACCATACACTGAAGGGACTGAGGATCTGCAGCCTGCCACTGTGCAGAGTCTGTCAGACAGGGGAGCAGGCATTGTGCTACTCTCTCTCTCTGACACTACAGATGCTGCCTCATGACAAAAGTGGTTATGGCTCCTGGTGAGCCCCTTCATGTGATGGGGCCTGGGGAAACAGCTCCTCTGCCCACCCAGTAGCTACCCTACTGATCTATCAAAAAAAAAACCTGACCAGCACCTTCTAAGTGTAACTTGGTGCAAGCTGCGGTGACAGCAGAATATGCATAAAAAAGCACAGCAGCACTCTATGAATGCCAGGCATATAATGTCAATGGAAATAAAGGTTGGAAGTTGTAATCTATCTATCTACCTATCTATCTATCTATTGTAAGATTGTAGTAGCATCGTACGTAGTGAAGAGGCAGTGACCCACAAAGTGCCAGCACAAAAGTCTCTTTAATGTGTTTCCTCACAGCATTAAAGTCCAATTCACACAAATGCATATAACTTCAGTGTACATTATCAATCAGTGATCAGTTCACACCAGTTCATAGCAATACATATTATATGGCTTTATATATTATATATTATATGGATTTGCAGTCCCTAAACAGGCCAGACTTCACTTGTCTAGTTTCCCTGGGCGACCGCATGCCATATTACAGTCTCTATACACACAGCCTCATATGTTGCTGACACTACACCCACCAGCCTTCCTCTGACTAGTTCTCATGGGTGTCCTGCATCGCTGTATCACAGTCTCTTTACTCACACAGCCGTACACAGCCCAGGATATCCTCCGGATAGCAGCCGGGCACCATATCCACCTGTTTGTAATCATTACACATGCTAGTCCTCTTTCGGGCACAGGACATCCACCTCTGGGCACAGGACTTTCCACATCCGTCTCTTTCGGGCACAGGACATCCACCTCCGGGCACAGGACTGTCCACATCCGACTCTTTCGGGCACAGGACATCCACCTCTGGGCACAGGACTGTCCACATCCGTCTCTTTCAGGCACAGGAAATCAACCTCCGGGCACAGGACTGTCCACATCTGACTCCTTCAGGCACAGGACATCCACCTCCAGGCACAGGACTGTCCACATCCAAGACCAGTACCATGGACGACTTGCATCGCTGTATATGCTGCGGGTGCCAGGCTATTCAACTACCCTGGGTGCTGGCTCCACTGGCCTGTGCCTCCATTCACTCAGCCAGTGCTCTGCAGGCCTCTGCTCTGTACACCAGCACACACCAGACTGACACTGACGTGCACCTCATACACCTGACACACCCATACCTCTTACTGCAGGGCTTTTAACACAAACCTGTGACCTGTGAAAATCTATCTATCTATCTATCTATGGTTTTGCTGCTTGCTACAGGTGTGATAAGCTGCAAAAATGTATTTGGCCTTTGTTACATTGTTACACACACGTCCTTCTACAAAGCCAACCCCCTTGCCATCAGTACTTACTGTTTTAATTCAAGTATCCTATGTGTAGGCATTGCATTCCTACCATATTCCTGATGTTATGACTTTTTTTGTAATACATTGTCTCCCTTTTGTGGACCACTGACTCCTTAATTTTGTGTATGTGTATTAAAAAAAAATTGGTCTGGTGTGGTGGTGTTTAAATGTGCTGCCTATCTTCACCTGTCTGAGTATTCTAACGGTTTGTAGCAGCCACATGCACTGCCTGCAGTAGATGGAATGGGTCAATGGAACACTTGACAAGTTACAATGGGCCCTTGGCCATTATCTGGCTTTGCAGAAGCAGCCATATTTACTCTGCTGAAGAAGCAACAGCAGGTAGGTATTTTACTCAGCATTAGGAGAGGTAAGGGACGACAGCTGCTCGTTTGTTTGTTGAATGTTCCTTCCCCCTTCTCCTGGCATTGAGGTGCATTGGAACAGCAGGGGAGGGTGTGTTAAAATAGGTGGAGTTATGCAGATTAAAAATGCGTGGATTGCAGCTAGAACAAGCAGCAGAACTGTCATTTTTAATGCATCCAGCGTTTGTTAAAATGTCTTCCTAGTGGCAATCTTTGGCTGGATCTCCACAACGGGTGTCTGTCATAGGCCATGGTGTGGCACAAGTGCAAAACCAATTCTAGTTATCACTTCTTGGCCTTTTGGCTACTATCAAGTGTAGGGTTCTTATAAGAACACAGAGCTACAATCTACACTTGACGAGGACGATCGAACACCATCCAGAAGAGCTGCGGATACCTGCTGACATCAGTAAGAGGAGAGGGTGAATATCGGCAGGAGAAAGTAGCTCTACTGGAGAAGACTCAAGAGAAGAATTGGGCTGTCCTGAGGAATCTTCAAGGAAGAAAACCAGCGAGACAGAGACCTTTCAGAGAATTTGTCCAGAAAAAGACGAGAGAAGAATATGTGTAGCTCTGTCCCCTTCCGGGAAAGAGTTTCAGGTCCAGCTCCAAGTGCTACCTGCAGAAGGAACCAAGGAAAGCCGAAAAGAAGAGTTTGGAGCAAGCGACCACCAGGAAAGCCCAGCCAGTTGTCGCTTCTGCTCCCAGGGACTCTACCTCCACGACTGACCAGCTGAAGGGAGCCCAGAAGCCTCGCCAGGAAGTTCCAACCCTGGAGCCCTGGATGAGGCCGACTGTGGCCCTGAAGCTCAACGAAGTGGAGGAGGGTGCCGGACATGCCCTCGGACGTGTTCTGCCAAAAGATGTTGCTGGATCGAGGCTTCTCCAGGTCGGAAACCTTCAGCATCCAGACCTTATAATATAAAAAAAAAATCTAAACATATAAATAATTTTATGAAAAAAAATATATAAACCTTAAAAGTACACATTTGGTATCGCCACGTCCGGAACGACTCAACCTATGAAATTGTCCCAATGAATCAATGTATCAAGAGAACATAGATGGCCGGCACAGCTGCCCCGTTCCAGGATTGCAATTGAATACTGACTCAGGGATCCCAGGTGCCAAAATCAAAGTATGAAATGCTGAGTAAATGTACAAATCCACTAAACGAAGGAGAGAATGGCACTCACCATCCCATCAAATGTCCTTTATTTGGATTCACATAAAACAGATGCAGGAGTTACTTAGTGGAGATGCACTGGACGACGGCCGTTTTGCACTGATATGCGCTTCTATGGGCCGTCCGGTGCATCTACACTAAGTAACTCTCTTGCCTCTGTCCTATGAGACTGTCCCACTAGTTAACCACTTTAGTGAACATCATAAAAAATAAAAAAACAAGGAAAAAAAACACTTTATCACCATACCGCTGAACAAAAAGTGGAATAAAACACGATCAAAAACGTGAATATAAATAAACATGGTACCACTGAAAATATCTGGTTCCACAAAAAACAAGCTGCCATACAGCTCCATTAGCGAAAAAATAAAAAAGTTATAGCTCTCAGAATAAAGTGATGCAAAAATACCGTATATACTCGAGTATAAGCCGACCCGAGTATAAGCCGACCCCCCTAATTTGGCCACAAAAAACTGGGAAAGCTTATTGACTCGAGTATAAGCCTAGGGTGGAAAATGCAGCAGGTACCGGTGAATTTCAAAATTAAAAATAGATACTCCATACCGTTCATTATGGCCCCATAGATGCTCCACATAAAGCTGTACCATATATAATGCTCTGCACCGTTGCCCCATAGATAGCTGTGCCATATATAATGCTCTGCACCGTTGCCCCATAGATAGCTGTGCCATATATATAATGCTCTGCACCGTTGCCCCATAGCTGTGCCATATATACAATGCTCTGCACCGTTGCCCCATAGATAGCTGTGCCATATATATAATGCTCTGGACCGTTGCCCCATAGCTGTGCCATATATATAATGCTCTGCACCGTTGCCCCATAGCTGTGCCATATAGTGCTCTGCACCATTGCCCCATAGCTGTGCCATATAGTGCTCTGCACCGTTGCCCCATAGATAGCTGTGCCATATAGTGCTCTGCACCGTTGCCCCATAGATACTCCACATAAATCTGTGCCATTGCTGCTGCTGCAATAAAAAAACACACATACTCACCTCTCTTGCTTGCAGCTCCTCAGCGTCCCGTCCCGGCGTCTCTCTGCACTGACTGATCAGGCAGAGGGCGGCGCGCACACTATATGCGTCATCGCGCCCTCTGACCTGCACAGTCAGTGCGGAGAGACGCCGGGAAGATGGCGCGACGCCCGGCGTGTGGAACGAGGACAGGTGAATATGACATACTTACCTGCTCCCGGCGTCCCGCTCCTTCCCCCGGACAGCTGGTCTTCGGTGCCGCAGCCTCTTCCTCTATCAGCGGTCACCGGCACCGTCATTAGAGAAATGAATAGGCGGCTCTGCCCCTATGGGAGGTGGAGCAGCCTATTCATTTCTCTAATGAGCGGTCCCACGTGACCGCTCAGGGGAAGAGGCTGCGGCACCCGGAGACCGTGGGAAGGGCAGGGGGAGCGCCAGGAACGCCGGAACTAGGTGAGTATATGACAGTCCTCACCCGCCGACCCCACCACCGATCATGACTCGAGTATAAGCCGAGAGGGGCACTTTCAGCCCAAAAATTTGGGCTGAAAATCTCGGCTTATACTCGAGTATATACGGTAGTTATTTTTTCAATGAAATAGTTTTCGTGTTAAATCTCCAAATAAAATAAAGAAAGAAATAACTGTGGTATCGCTGGAATCGTACTGACCTGAAGAAGATTTTTGTTCATTCTGCCTCCCAAAAATTGGCATAGAAAGGGATCAAAAATGTCATGTGTCTGAAAATGGTTCCAATAAAAACATCAACTCGCCCCACAAAAAAACAAGACCCCATATGACTCCGTGGGTCGAAATATGGAAAAATTATAGCTCTCAAAATATGATGATGCAAAAGCAATAAAAAGCGTCTTTAGTGTGTGACCGCAGCCAAACATAAAAAACGATATAAATCTGGTATTGTAGTAATCGCACCGACCTGAAGAATAAAGTTACCTAACCACTTGTACCGCATGAGGAACCGGCATAAAAAATAAATAAAACCTATTCTTCACCTGCTGTTTTGTTTATTCTGCCTTCCAAATATCGCAGTAAGGCTTGGCTCACATTTATTCTGCATTCTATGCTGAGAGCTTACACCGGGGTTTCCGTGTAAATCTCTGAAATACATGATTCAGATGGAACCCCCAGCAGAAGATCCCTATAATGAGTCAGATAGAGGTACTTTGAACGCCATAGGACCTGTGATCTGGCAGTGTCCGTCTTTTTAGGTTTTTATAAAATTGCCATCGGCCACAGTTTTGTGCACTTCTAAAAAGAAGGACACTGCTGATCAGAGACCAGACGGAGTCCAGAGTAACTCTGCTGCTTCATTATAGTGAATGGGTTCCTCAGGGGTTTCATCTGAATCATGTCACGCACAGATTTAGATGGAAATCCCAAAGTAAGTGCTCAATGCAGATCGCTGGATAAATGTGATCCCAAATATTATGTAAAATGTTCCCAATAAAAGCTTCAAATCAATCCTCAAATACAGAATGCCCCCACTCAGGTCTGTCACCTATTAACAGAAATATAGGGGGCTTTATGATACTGGTAGTACAAAGGCTCTGGAAAAGCAAAATGGCTCCTCGCCCCTCAAAAGAAATTCAGCAAATTCTGCGCTCCCAAATCCAAATGCCTCCCTCCCTTCTGAGCCCCACAGTGTACCTAAACCACATATAGAGTCCATTTCTGAAGTGATGAGACCCCGCCTAACTACGATTGCATGTCTACAGAAGCATGAGCTGGGTATAACGTACTGGTGACAGCAACGGCAGTTTGCAGTTTTCACTCGGTATCATTCATTGCTGCTTGCTTCTGGAAAACATCCTTGGAGTCAAAATCATCATGACACCTGTAGATAAATTCCCAAAAGGATATCATTTCTAAAATGGGGTCACTTGAGGGGGAATTTTGCTTTCTAGCAATTAGTGGCTCTGTATATGGAGTCCGCAAACTATTCTAGGAAAATATGCACTCCAGGAGGCAAATAGCGCTCCGTCCCTCCCGAGTCTCTCCATATGGCTAAGCAATACCATACAGCCACATATGGGGTATTGCCACATTCAGTAGAAATTGTGGGACAAAATATGGTGCCATTTTTACCCACTTGTTAAATCTGAGGCTGAAACAAAATTTTGGTGGTATAAAAGTAGTTTATTTTTCTTCACTGCCCAATTATATAAAATTCTGTGACACACCCGTAGTGTCAATATGATCACTGCACCCTTAGATGAATTCGTTAAGAGATGTACTTTGTAAAATGGGGTCACTTAAGGGGGCTTCTGCTGTTCTGGCTACTTAGGGGTTCTCCCAGTGGGTCATGACACCGTAAACCATAATAATAGTAAAATCTACACTATAGTATGCCGCTCCTTCCCTTCTGAGCTTCACACTGTGCATGAAAAATATTTCCCTATTACATGTAAGGTATTGGCGCACTCAGGAAAAAATGGACCTCAGTTTGTTGTAAAAAAAAAATCCAATTGGCCCTTAGAAAAATAAAAAACCTGGGGTTAAAACAACATTTTTTGGTAAAATGTGGTGTCAATATGATCACTGCACCCCTAGATGAATTCATCGAGGAGTGTAGTTTGTAAAATGATTTCACATATAAGGAGTTTCTGTTGTTCTGGCACCTCAGGGGCTCTGCCAATGTGACATGGCACCCTCAAACCATTACAGCAAAATCTGAACTCCACTATGACACATCTTCCCTTCTGAGCTTTCCACTCTACCTCAAAAGTAGTATTCTCCCACATATGGGGTATCGGCATACTCAGGAGATATTGCACAACAAATTGTATGGTGCAATTTATCTTGTTACCCTTATGAAAATATTTTGATTTGGGGCTAAAAAAAAACATTTTTGTGGGGAAAATGTGATATTTTCTTTTATTATTATTATTTTCACAGCTCAATGTTATAAACTTCTTTGAAGCACCTGAGGGTTCAATGTGCCTATCACACATATAAATCAATTCCCTGAGAGGTCTAGTTTCCTAAATGGTGTCACTTGTGGGGGATTTCCACTGTTTAGGAACATCCGGGGTTCTCTAAATGCGACATGGAGTCCTTTAATTGTTCCAGCAAATTTTACATTCAAAAAGTCAAATGGTGCTCTTTGCATTCCATGCTCTGCCATGTGCCCAGACAGTGGTTTTCCCCCCACATACAGGGTATCGACATGCTCAGGAGAAATTGCACAACAAATATTGGGGTCCATTTTTTCCTGTTACCCTTGTGAAAAAAATTTGGGTCTAAAGCAGTGTTTCTCAACTCCGGTCCTCAAGACCCACCAACAGGTCAAGTTTTCAGGATCTCTTAGTATTTCACAGGTGATAATTTCATCACCTGCTTCAGCATTAATTCCATCACCTATGGAAATCCTGAAAACATGGCCTGTTGGTGGGTCTTGAGGACTGGAGTTGAGAAACACTGGTCTAAAGTAAATTGTTTGTGGAAAAAAGTTAAATGTTAATTTTTTTTCCACATTCCAAATATTCATGTGAAACACCTGAAGGGTTAATAAACTTCTTGAATGTGGTTTGAAGCACCTTGAGGTGTGTTGAGTTTTTAGAATGGTGTCACTATGGGTATTTTCTGCAATATAGACCCCTCAAAGTGACTTCACATGTGAGGTGGTCCCTAAAAAAAATCATTTTGTAAATTCTGTTGGAAAAAAGAGAAATCACTGGTCAACTTTTAACCCTTATAACTCCCTAACAAAAAAACATTGTTTCAAAAATTGGGCTGATGTATAGTAGACATATGGGAAATGTTATTTACTGTATTAACTATTTTGTGTGACACCACTCTCTGATTTCTGGGCATAAGAATTCAACGTTTGAAAATTGCTACATTTTCCAAATTTTCACCAAATTTCCATTTTTCTCACAAATAAACGCAAGTTATATCGAAGAAGTTTTACCACTATTTTGAAGTACATTATGTCACGTAAAAATAAATCTCAGAATCTGTGGGATCCATTGAAGCTTTCCAGATTTTTTACTTCATAAATTCTGTTCAGAATTGTAAAAATTGTCCTGGTCATTAACGTGCAAACCACCTTGGGGGGTAAAGATGTTAAATGAATTCTGGCTCTACCAATCTTTCATAAAGTATTATTAAACTGTAATATGCAAAAGGCCGGGGTCACACTTGCGAGTGCAATGCGAGAAACTCGCACGAGTCTCTCGCATCAATACCCGGCACTGCTGCCAGCATTTGGGACTGGAGCATGCGGCTGCATGTCTTTCTATGCAGCTGCACGCTCTGGTCCCGAGTGCTGGAGGCAGTGCCGGGTATTAATACAAGAGACTCGTGCGAGTTTCTCGCATTGCACTCGCAAGTGTGACCCCGGCCATAATATGATTGTAGATATAGTGCCAAGTTGCTCCTGATCTGCCTTCTGATTGAAGGCCCAATGCATTGGTGTTAACTTATGCATGGTTACACCAGGAGACCTTGATTACAACTTGTCCTGGAGAATACAGGTCATTTTATTACTGTGCAAGTGATAAATGCTTAAACATTTTTGTTTGAAACTTATTTTTAAGTTGTTTAGTCTCTTCCAAGCTAGCTGCTGACAAAGCGTGCATTGTGACCAAAAAGACAAAACAAAATTATCTATTTGACACGGCCACCTAGTAGGTCATAATAGCTGAGGATAAGTGTATCTGTACATAAGTGAAGGAAGCATGTCAGTTGGGAAATGGTAGCCTGACAGCAGTATGGGGAGTAACTGGGGACCACTTAGAAGAGATCTATAGAGACTGTCTAGTACACAACTTTTACCAACACGATAGATCGACAGACACTCAGTTAGGTTCAAAGATTTTTTGGAACATACAGGAGAAGACATTATTCAATTGCAGAACTGGAGGGTTTCACACCATAACTCGGTAAAATGCATTATGAGAAATCATATACCTATAATAAATACAGGGGCAGACATACCACAGGTGCAACTGCACCGAGGCACGAAGGTGGAGGGGGGTCCCTGCAGGCAGGGGCATACTGCTCATAGCGGGAGAGTATACAGCTGCTATGGGGCCACTAAGTCAAGATTAAGGGCAGGAGTGAGAGAGGCCCGATGTCATGCAGCACGGGGTCCCTCTCACTCCCTCCCGTAATTATGCAAATACTCAGAGCCGGGTAGATAGCGGCGCACGTAGTGAAGGAGTTCAAATAGGGGGTGTGTCATGAAGGGAGAGATGCTGGCCAAAGAGCGCTTTCCCCACCAGACTGATAAGAGTGCTCACTGGCTGCCGTCTCTGCCCTCCCGCATGGCGCGTCACAATGGTGAGTGCTCACCTGTAGTCAGGGGGCTGCACAGCACACTGGGGACAGAAGTGGAGGAAGAGTGGGTCTTCTGCTCCCTCCACTGTTCTATTCCCAGCAGGCTGAAGCATCTCACAGAGAAGAGGTCGGGGGTGGAGGCTTACTGCACCGGACAGCACAGCAGGGGGCTGATAAAAGTCCTCTCTGCTGTGTCCCCATCCCCCATAGAGGGGTCTACAACCCTCTCCAGCTGATCTCTTAACTATGAGGCTGACCTCCTCCAGAGCTCATCTGATCACCTGAGGTCATAAATTAGTTTGTGTGTGTTTGTATATGCACATATGTTTGGGTGGGTGTGTACAGTATATGTGTGTATGTATGTACGGTATATGTATGTGTGTGTCTATGAATGTGTGTGTGCATCTGTGTATGTATGTGTGTGCATGTATGTACAGTATATGTATATGTGTGCACTGTGTGTATGTGTAACACCCCAGGTAACTAGTTGTTACAATGATGTTGCCTTCCTTTCGGGGAGGACGATATCATGCTTGGAGGCAAGGAGGATTCCCTTCACCAGGTAACACACCTACAAATAACACATTCTGAATCCAGGCCAGAAGGGGGAGCTCTGAACCTGGATTCAGGGGAGTTTCCCCAGCTTTAAGTGTTCTGGTCTGGAGGAGGAGTTGACTCTGGAGAGACAGTAGAGGAGTGAGGACGGGGAGCAGAGAGTTGGGGCCGTGCAGCCTGGACTGAGCTGCAGCTCCAGGGAAAGGAAGTGAACCCAAGGGGTTAAATATAGGGAAGCATCAGAGGAAAGAAGCACAGGAGAAGGAAAGGGGCTCAGAAGGTAACTGTGACCGGGCACCCTCAGAGCCGAAACGCATGAACCGGGCACCGGGAGCCCGAGGCTGTGTTGTTCTCCAGGTCGCACGGCAGAACCGGAGGGCATAGGACTTTATGTAATTTGCTCGCACTCACACCTGAAGGTGCAGCAGTATACTAGAAGCCCGGGTCATGATAGAGACCCTATAAACAGGCTCACATTGCCCACCATACGGGTAACTGTCCCAGGACAGGAGAGAGGACTTTGCCAGCAAGCTACAGGCAGCAGGGACCTCGCATACGAGCGCGAGTAGGAAGGTTTACGGACCTCACCTAGAAGAGGTATCACCTTTGCCTCCAGGCCCAACCGGACCACATCACCACCTGTTCCTGGTACCCTGGACTGTGGATTGTTACCATCAGTAAACCAGGTAAAGATGTTCCAACTCTGTGTCCTCCATTTATTTGCCGGCATACACCATCTCTGCCCAGCATACCGGGAGCCCTGGGGACCCCGCTTCACCTGTGGGAAGCGTCGCCATCTATGCTGCATTAACATCACCCCAGAGGACCCCTTTAAGCAGCTTCGGTCCCTACTGACCGAGAACCACAGGTGGCGTGACGAACACAAACTTTAATACAAATCTCTTTAAAAGACCTTTCCCCTTTAATTGGACACCCAGGGCCACGGACCGGGTCACAGCCACTGTGAAATCCCCTTTAAGTGCGACTGGACCCAGTACTGAGTATCCCCACTGGCCTGTTGGGCAACTCATATGTACACATATGTATGTGTAGCGCCCCCACTGCCGCAGGGCCGAGGGGTACCCGATACCGGGCCTGTGAGTCTCTGCTCTGGGGTTGTCACGGTGGCTAGACCCGGTCCGTGACCCTGCTGAGGGGCGTACAGTAATAGATGTGGATAACGGTGGTGGTGCGGTGCAGTAAATAACGAGGACACCAAGTTGCAGTCTCTTTACCTCTTTACTGAAGGTTTTAAAGTCCTCAGTCCAGAGCGCTGTTACCAGGGCTGTCAGAGACCGGCCGGTCTAAAGACACATCAGGAGTTCTCTTTACAGGTGGGAATCAGTGTCTACCTTCTAGCGCTGGGTGTTGTAGTCCTTCCCTGCTGAGCTCCCGGGATAGTCCTCACAACTGGTTCTGTCTATCTCTGATGTTCGTTCTCTCCGTCCTCCAGGTGATATGGTAGGACGCACCCGTATGACGGGGTAGGCCTGGAGTTCTTCCGGGACCCTAGAGTCGCCCCTCTCCCACAGCTGCCTCCGTTGTCTGCTTAGGTGTTAAGTGAGACAGCCAACCTGTAATTGGCTGTCCTGCCGTGGTTTGCAGTAGTACTTAAAGTCTCTTACTTGCTCGGCATTCTGGCCACCGACTGTTTGCGCCTCAGAAGGATGTTGCCTCGGTCTAACAGCACGACTCCTTCTGGTCCCAATTCCTCTTTACTGTATTCCCGTTGTGCACTGGTTAGTTCTGCTCTGAGGAGTCTGTCAGGATCCCATCCCTGACAGGTCCTCTCACTAGCTCTTCCCAGCTACTTCTCCCTGTCTTCCTGTCCAACCCCCAGTTTTACCAGAGTGTGAGGAGTGGCCTACTAGATAGGACCACCCCCCCTGGTGGCCGGAGTGTGAAGTGTAGTGAGGTGTTACCTGGTCAGAGAAACTCCTTTAGTGCAATCAGACGTACCATAGCTCCCCATAGTGGCGGAGCCACAGTACTGCAACGACCAGGACTCTGGGGCGCTGCACTCCCCCCCAGTTAAATCCAGTACTCCGGGACTGGGAAAACAAGAACAACAATACATGTTAACAGGGAACACACAAAATTTTGAAATAGCATAAACAATTAAACATAACAGCGCTTCCCTTTATGGGAGGTGAGAACTCTTGAACGTTGCGAAAATTAGGTCATGCACAGTTTATGACTCTCAGTTCAGTGGTTGAAACAGCGGGGACCCCGGGTAAACAAAGGGGTCCCCCTTTTTGAAAGTTTTTGAGCAATTCACCGTCCATTACTCTATTGTCCATTTAAAACCTGTAACAAAAGATATGCACACGAACAATTTCAACTGAATAGCAGCCCTTATTAATACCTCCAAGTTTTGTAGCGGAGGGGAGTTTGATTTTGAGTGCTGCGTGTGGACCTTCGCAGCGCAGGGGTTGCTATTGACCTAACAGGGCCCGCTATGCTTGCTACCGCTGGTGTAGTGCACTGTCTTCTAGCTACACTTCTAGTGAGTCTGGGTAGCACTGGCAGGTTGGGGCTCTCAGAGCTGCTGCTATCAACAGTGGGTACAGCAGGTTCACCGATAGCAGAGGGAGGATTTGCCGGTTCAACGGTTGGCATGGCATCTTCAGGTAGGGCTTCTTGAGGTAGGGGGACCGGATGATCTGGTACCACCATTGTTTCTGGTGGGTCCGGCTGTTGAAACATTAGAACAGGTACCACGATGGCTTGATTTATCTGAGTCCAGGACTGGGGAAAGTCACCAAGGACGGTATGGATCATCTTCTCCTTTTCCACTGGCGGGGAGATTTCCGGGGCCATGTCCCTCTCTCTCAACTTATCGGGGCAGACCTTAAGGTGATCCCTGGATACCGCTGTCGAAGTCTCCCCTCTGTCCTTGCTGATGAGACAGACCTTCGTGTTATCGAAGTCGGATGGCAGGATGGTATACGGTTCCGCTTCCCATTGGTCATCGAGCTTGTGTAATCTCCTCTTTCGTTTAAGTACTTGTTCACCAGGGGACAGGGGAATCGCAGGAGCGTGTTGGTTGTAGTCCCTTTCTTGTTTTTGCCTAGCCTGGGCGAGACTTCTTTCTACACACTCCTGTACCTCGCGGTACCTTCGCTGCCTTTCTGCATCCCAGTCGGCATCCGGCGAGGTATCTTCGGGTACTAGGACCCCCATGTCCAAATCAACGGGTAAACGACTAGATCTTCCTCGCATCAGGTACGCTGGGGTACAGTTGGTGGAACTTACTGGGATGTGATTGTACATATCCACCAAGTCAGGCAACTTTATTGGCCACAGGTTCCGTTCCTCCACAGGCAAGGTCTTCAATAAATCGATTACCACTTGGTTCATCTTCTCACACATCCCGTTGGTTTGAGGATGGTACGGTGTGGTTCTGATCTTCTTACACCCGTACAGTTGACAGAATTCTTGGAACACTTCCGCTTCGAATGCAGGTCCCTGATCAGTCAGTACCTTCTCTGGGTAGCCATGGGGCCTACAAAAGTGCTGCTGAAAGGTCCTGGCGGCAGTCCTGGCCGTTAGATCCTTGACAGGTACAACCACCAAAAACCTGGAGTAGTGGTCCACGATGGTAAGGGCGTAGATATAGCCCGACCGGCTAGGTGTCAGCTTCACATGATCCAGCGCGACCAGTTCGAGCGGCCGTTTGGTGATGATAGGCCGCAGGGGAGCCCGTTGACTGTCACGGTCCTTCCTGCGCAGACTACATGGACCACACTCCCGACACCACTTCTCAATGGTTCTCTTCATGCCAATCCAATAGAACCTCCCTCGGAGTAGCCTTTCTAGCTTCCTCCATCCGAAGTGTCCGGCTCCATCATGGTAGGCTCCCAGAACCATGGGCGCATCTCGCCTTGGCACCACTATCTGCCACACCAATTCATGAGTACGTGGGTCGATGCTCCTCCTGCACAACTTGCCATCATGGATAAACAGTCTGCTTCTCCCCTTCCACAGCTGTTGGGTCTCTTGTGGGTCATCTGGGCCAGGGTGCGACCCTGCCTGCGTCAAGAGCTCTTTCACCCGACGGACCGCGGGGTCACCATCCTGGGTTTCCGCCCACCCGTGATGGGGCAGGGGATTCAGCGTGTCATCCGGTTGGTTCTTATGCCTGTTCTTCACATGATGAGAGCTCTGAGTGGCTTTGGGGCGATGGAATGCAGGCAGCTCCACCTCTTCAAGTGCCTCCAGGTCTTCTCCCGCTTCTGGCAAATTGGGCATTCGGGACAAGGCATCGGCATTGGCATTCTCGTGTCCTGCCCGGTACTTGATGGTGTAATCGTAGTTGGACAGCCGGGCCATCCATTGCTGTTCCAAGGCCCCGAGTTTGGCAGTATCCAGATGCGTTAGCGGATTGTTGTCCGTGAAGATGGTGAATTTCGCGGAGGCCAGGTAGTGTTTGAACCTCTCTGTCACTGCCCAGACAATGGCAAGGAATTCCAGCTTAAAGGAACTGTAGTTGTCAGGGTTCCTTTCCGTGGGACGGAGTTTCCTGCTGGCGTAAGCGATCACCCTTTCTTTGCCTTTCTGGACCTGAGACAGCACGGCTCCTAATCCCACATTGCTGGCATCTGTGTACAGCACAAACGGTTGGTCATATTCGGGGTAAGCCAGTACCTCTTCTCCCATCAGTGCCGACTTCAAACAGGTGAAGGATTCCTCCAGCTCCTCGTTCCAATCAAAGGGGGTGTTCCTCCCCTTGGTCTTCTTTGGTTGGCCCACCAACAGGTTTTGCAAGGGTGCGGCCTTCTTGTTGAAGTCCTTAATGAACCTTCGGTAATAGCCTACCAGCCCGAGGAACTGCCGGACTTCGTGGAGGTCACTGGGCTTTGGCCAGTCCTTGATCACTGTGACCTTGTCGGGGTCTGGGGCCATTCCTTCAGTGCTCACCACATGGCCCAGGTACTGCACTTTAGGTTTCAGCAGATGACACTTGGACGGTTTCACCTTTAAGCCGAAGTTGGACAGGGCTTCAAACACCTCGGCCAGGTGCTTCAGATGGTCTTCGTAGGTCTTAGAGAAGACAATGACATCATCCAAATACAGCAGCACAGTTTCAAAGTTCATGTGTCCTAGGCTGCACTCCATCATCCTCTGGAATGTCCCGGGAGCATTGCACAATCCGAAGGGCATGTAGTTGAACTCGCAGAGACCCATTGGTGTCGTGAAGGCCGTCTTCTCCTTGTCCGCCTCCGCTACAGGAACCTGCCAGTACCCACTGGTGAGATCTAAGGTAGAGAAGTAGTTAGCAGATTTTAAGGCAGCCAGAGACTCCTCTATCCTGGGCAGTGGGTATGCGTCCTTATGTGTAATGCGATTCAACTGCCTGTAATCAACACACATCCTCATTGTACCATCTTTCTTTTTAACAAGGACTAACGGAGCTGCCCAGGGGCTACAGCTGTCTCTCACCACCCCAGCCTCCTTCATTTCCCGCAACATGTCCTTGGCACACTGGTAATGAGCTGGGGGTACAGGGCGATATCTCTCTTTTATGGGTCGGTGATCTCCCGTGGGGATGTGATGTTGGATCCCTTTCACCTGCCCAAAATCTAAGGGGTGTTTGCTGAATACCTGCTCGTACTCGTGTACCACCCTGTAGGCCCCCTGTTTTTGATGGGATGGAGTAGAGTCAGTGCCCACATGCAATTCCCGACACCAGTCTTTCGAGTGCTCTGCAGAACCTTTGTTCTCCGCCACGTTTGACGGGACCAAGGGTTCAGGTGTCTGTATCACACTATTATTGACAGTGAACAGTTTGGCGAGCGTGGTATACTTGGTGAGGTGAACCTCTTCCTCCCCACAATTGAGGACACGTACGGGCACTCTCCCCTGGCGGACGTCGACCACCCCCCAGGCTGTCAGAACAGTAGGCCTATTGTCTGAATATACGGGTTCTACCAAGGCCTGGTAGTCCTTACCCCTGAGGCCTATGGCTGCCCGACACCATATTAACATCTCACTCCTGGGGGGTATCGCGATGGGGTTTGAATCACTCACAGTGACACGACCAATCTCACCACCAGTCAGCTCTACCTGCTGTCTCTGCATCAGAGCTCTGATTTCCTTCTGCAGGGCACGTTGCTCACTGTGGCCAGTGGTTTCTGCCACCTGTTGCAACAAAAGAATAACTTCTGCAAGACAATTTTCTATAACATTAGTACCAAGAGTCATCATGGGATTACATTCTCGACGATCTATATCAACAATCACAATCCCTTGGGCTTTCAATTCCACCCGCCCCACCTTGATGGTGACCTCCTTATACCCCACTTGTGGCAATGGCTGACCATTACTGGCTATTATGGTGAAATCATCGTCAGGGCCACGAGTAATATCAGCGTCCTCCCAATACCGTTTATAAAGCACGTAAGGTATAGTCGTCACCTGAGAACCGGTGTCCAGCAAGGCGTTCAAGGGGATTCCATCAATCACTACAGGGAGAACTGGTCGTCCTCCAATATACTTGGTTCTCCAATGCTGCGGGCCTGACCGTCCTACTCCTGGGGGTTGGCCCTTTGCCCCAGGGGTTGCTCGTTTAAAGGACAGTACCTTGCAAGGTGGCCCACCTGGTGACACCGGCGGCAGATGGGTCGTCCGTCCTGATGGAAGCGATCGCTGTCCCGGCCTCTGGTCAGTGGGGTCCTCTTCTGTTGCGTCCAGGGGACATCTTCTGGTCCGGAGGCTAGCTGGATCTTTTCTTTGGGGGCCTCCTGTAGGGACTGCACCGTCCGAGCTAGGGCAGCAACGCTCTTGGTTAGCTCTTGCATCTGGAGGCGAAGTCTTGCAGGGGAGTCGTCCTCGAAGCTCTGGGCGTCGGCCTCCGCGGCAACTGGGGTATCCGATGCCACCTCCTGGTGGTATGTGAGAGCGGGGCGCCTGGGTGGTATTGCGCGGCTGGGCTGTCGCTCCTGCAATGCCTGGATAGCCTTATCTTTAAATTGCGCAAAAGTCAAGTCTGGATTTTGCATGGCCAGGAAGTGCAATTGGCCCCGCTGGTGACTGCACAGGAGCCCCTCAATGAACCGCTCCTTCAGAAGTTTATCCTCATCTTGCATGCTGCTGGGGTCACTCTGCTTAATGGCCCGCATCGCCTCTTGGAGATTAAGGGCATAGTCCCGTAAGCTATCCTGCGGCCTTTGTTTGCATCCATAGAAAGTCAGTTTAATTTCTGTAGCAGTGCGAGTATCGAAGGTGGCTTTAAGCTTTGCAAAAATCTGTTGTGCAGTTCCCTTATCCTCGGCGGGCCAGGACTTCAGTTCTCTCAGAGCCGCCCCAAAGAGTTGGCCGGTTATCATATGAACCTTCTGAGGCTCTGTCAGGGGATAGAACTCGAGCAGGCTGCAGAGCCCTTCTTTAAAGTCAGTGAATGTATGCGACTCCCCAGAGTATCGTGGGAGCCAGGCCGCTCCGGGCAGGTACGGCATGGAGAAGGGCATTATGGCTTTTGTGTTAGCGGCAGTGTCCGACTGGCTGAGGGGAACAGCGGGTTCTGCGGCAACCGGTGGTGGTATTAGGGCCGCGGCTTCACTCGCTGCGGGGACCGGAGCTGCCCCTGCGTCTGCGGCTGCGGCCGCCACCTCCTCTCCTCCCGACTCGGACATGGCTGTCCCTTCCTCCCACTAACCGGCTGGAGGTCGGAGTTCCTCTTCCGGGATTGGCGCCTTACTTCGCTTTCCGTTCCGCGCTTCTTTTGGCTGGTTCCGCCCACGAAGCTAAGGCTCCTCCCTCCATGCGCGGCAATGGCGAATTTTGGCGGTAAATGGCACAGCACAGCCTTTGCAATAAAGTACAGTCCAAGCACAATAAATCACAGTTCTAAGGCACACATGACCTGATTCTTCAGGCTTAAGTAGATCCTGTTCGTGACGCCAAGTTGTAGCGCCCCCACTGCCGCAGAGCCAAGGGGTACCCGATACCGGGCCTGTGAGTCTCTGCTCTGGGGTTGTCACGGTGGCTAGACCCGGTCCGTGACCCTGCTGAGGGGCGTACAGTAATAGATGTGGATAGCGGTGGTGGTGCGGTGCAGTAAATAACGAGGACACCAAGTTGCAGTCTCTTTACCTCTTTACTGAAGGTTTTAAAGTCCTCAGTCCAGAGCGCTGTTACCAGGGCTGTCAGAGACCGGCCGGTCTAAAGACACATCAGGAGTTCTCTTTACAGGTGGGAATCAGTGTCTACCTTCTAGCGCTGGGTGTTGTAGTCCTTCCCTGCTGAGCTCCCGGGATAGTCCTCACAACTGGTTCTGTCTATCTCTGATGTTCGTTCTCTCCGTCCTCCAGGTGATATGGTAGGACGCACCCGTATGACGGGGTAGGCCTGGAGTTCTTCCGGGACCCTAGAGTCGCCCCTCTCCCACAGCTGCCTCCGTTGTCTGCTTAGGTGTTAAGTGAGACAGCCAACCTGTAATTGGCTGTCCTGCCGTGGTTTGCAGTAGTACTTAAAGTCTCTTACTTGCTCGGCGTTCCGGCCACCGACTGTTTGCGCCTCAGAAGGATGTTGCCTCGGTCTAACAGCACGACTCCTTCTGGTCCCAATTCCTCTTTACTGTATTCCCGTTGTGCACTGGTTAGTTCTGCTCTGAGGAGTCTGTCAGGATCCCATCCCTGACAGGTCCTCTCACTAGCTCTTCCCAGCTACTTCTCCCTGTCTTCCTGTCCAACCCCCAGTTTTACCAGAGTGTGAGGAGTGGCCTACTAGATAGGACCACCCCCCCTGGTGGCCGGAGTGTGAAGTGTAGTGAGGTGTTACCTGGTCAGAGAAACTCCTTTAGTGCAATCAGACGTACCATAGCTCCCCATAGTGGCGGAGCCACAGTACTGCAACGACCAGGACTCTGGGGCGCTGCATATGGAGCGCCCCAAGGGCAGTGGGGTACTCGGTACCGGGTCTTTCGGTTCACAGGGGGATGTCACGGTGGCTGACCTGTTCCGTGGCCCTGGGATGTCCGTATTAAAGGGAAAGGTCTTTAAAGGGGAAGTGTTCATGATGCCACCTGTGGTATTCGGTCAGGGTGACCAACGCTGCTTTAAAGGGTCCACTGGGGTGATGTTATTGCAGCTAGATGGTATACCTTCCCACAGGTGAAGTGTATCCCCAGGGCTTCTCAATGTGTAGATGGTGAATGGTGAGAGGCGCAGTGAAGAACGAGGATACAAGGTTGCAGTCTCTTTACCTTTACTGAAGGCTTCAGCATCCACAGTCCAGAGCACCAGACCACAGGGTAGGCACAGTCTGGCCAGTTTGGAGACAAGTCCAGAGTCCCCTGGTCCAGGTGGAAATCAGTAGCCTTCCTCTAGCACCGTAGTGTTGTAATCCCTTACTGCTAAGCTTCTCATAAGGTCCTCACAGATGTTGTAGATGTTATGTCTCTCTCTCTCTGTCCCCTGGATTGGATAGGACAAACCCGTATGACCGGTGGCTTGAGGCGGTTTACAGGGACTCTATCATGCCCCAGCCTCTAAGGAGTGCCACCTTGCCTCCTGGGTGTAGGGCGGACAGGTAACGTGAAATTAGCTGTCCTGCCGGTCTCTGGAGCGAGGCATAAAGGGTCATTGCTCCCTTGGTGTTCCAGCTACCGGGATCCTGCGCCTCAGAAGGAGGCAGCCTGTGTAGGGCTGAGCCCCTTCTGGTATCCACTCCTTTGCTACGACTTCTTTTCACCCTCTCTGCAATACAGTTCTCCTTCAGTGTCTCTTTCTAGGAGCTGCAGCTCTCAGGGCATGCACAGCTCCGTGTCCTTCTTCTTTGATCTCTGACAGGATCCCACCCCTGTCAGGGACCAACTACCTGAGCAGAGCTCAGCCAGCAACTAACTAACTTGTCCTACAGGCAACCAGTTTTACTAATGTGAGGAGTGACCTAATAAATAGGAGCAGAGCTCCCCCTGGTGGCCTGGAGTGTGAAATGTGTTGCATGTTTGTGATACCTGGATGCAGTTGTCCTTCTTTGCCTCCAAACGTAACATCACTCTCCCCTAGAGGAAAATGATATTACTGCAATGACCAGGACTGTTGTGAAATTGGATTTTGGGCTCCCCCGGTGGCCACTGGTGGAATTGAACTGGTGTGCATCATCCTCTCTGTTCACCTGTTTCCATCAGGATGTGGGAGTCGCTATTTAGCCTTGCTCCTCTGTCACTTCCATGCCGGTCAACATTGTAATCAGAAGCCTTTCTGTGCATGTTCCTGCTGCTAGACAACTCCCAGCTAAGTTGGACTTAGTCCTTGTTTGTTTTTGCATTTTGTTCCAGTTCACAGCTGTAGTTTCGTTTCTGTGTCTGGAAAGCTCTTGTGATCTGAAATTGCCACTCTGATGTTATGAGTTAATACTAGAGTCTTAAAGTAATTTCAGGATGGTATTTTGATAGGGTTTTCAGCTGACCATGAAAGTGCCCTTTCTGTCTTCCTGCTATCTAGTAAGCGGACCTCAATTTTGCTAAACCTATTTTCATACTACGTTTGTCATTTCATCTAAAATCACCGCCAATATTTGTGGGGGCCTCTGTCTGCCTTTCGGGGAAATTTCTCTAGAGGTGAGCCAGGACTATATTTTCCTCTGCCAGGATTAGTTAGTCCTCCGGCCGGCGCTGGGCGTCTAGGGATAAAACGCAGGCTACGCTACCCGGCTACTGTTAGTTGTGCGGCAGGTTTAGTTCATGGTCAGTTTAGTTTCCATCCTTCCAAGAGCTAGTTCGTATGTTTGCTGGGCTATGTTCTCATGCCATTGAGAACCATAACAGTTTGACCGGCCTAAAAGGGTTAAATTAATTGACAGAGAAAGGAGAGAAAAGAGAAGTCTGCTGAAGATTTTTTTTTTTTTTTTTTTTCTCAGTTCTGAGTGTGCTTGTAATTGAATCTCTTGCAAGTCTGCCTATATTGCAGCCTTTCTCTCTCTCTCTCCTTCTAATCCTGGAATGGCTCTGTGTTCACCTGTTTAAAATGGATATTCAGAGTTTAGCTGCAGGTTTGAATAATCTCACCACGAAAGTTCAAAACTTACAAGATTTTGTTGTTCATGTTCCTATATCTGAACCTAGAATTCCTTTGCCTGAATTTTTCTCGGGGAATAGATCTTGCTTTCAAAATTTCAAAAATAATTGCAAGTTGTTTTTGTCCCTGAAATCTCGCTCTGCTGGAGATCCTGCTCAGCAGGTCAGGATTGTGATTTCTTTGCTCCGGGGCGACCCTCAGGATTGGGCTTTTGCATTGGCTCCAGGGGATCCTGCGTTGCTCAATGTGGATGCGTTTTTTCTGGCCTTGGGGCTGCTTTATGAGGAACCTCAGTTAGAACTTCAGGCGGAAAAGGCCTTGATGTCCCTATCTCAGGGGCAAGACGAAGCTGAAATATACTGCCAGAAATTCCGTAAATGGGCTGTGCTTACTCAGTGGAATGAGTGCGCCCTGGCGGCGAATTTCAGAGAGGGTCTCTCTGATGCCATTAAGGATGTTATGGTGGGGTTCCCTGTGCCTGCGGGTCTGAATGAGTCCATGACAATGGCTATCCAGATCGATAGGCGTCTGCGGGAGCGCAAACCTGTGCACCATTTGGCGGTGTCTACTGAGAAGACGCCAGAGAATATGCAATGTGATAGAATTCTGTCCAGAAGTGAACGGCAGAATTTTAGACGAAAAAATGGGTTGTGCTTCTATTGCGGTGATTCAACTCATGTTATATCAGCATGCTCTAAGCGTACTAAGAAGCTTGATAAGTCTGTTTCAATTGGCACTTTACAGTCTAAGTTTATTCTATCTGTGACCCTGATTTGTTCTTTGTCATCTATTACCGCGGATGCCTATGTCGACTCTGGCGCCGCTTTGAGTCTTATGGATTGGTCCTTTGCCAAACGCTGTGGGTATGATTTGGAGCCTCTTGAAACTCCTATACCCCTGAAGGGGATTGACTCCACCCCATTGGCTAGCAATAAACCACAATACTGGACACAAGTAACTATGCGGATTAATCCGGATCACCAGGAGATTATTCGCTTTCTTGTGCTGTATAACCTACATGATGTGTTGGTGCTTGGATTGCCATGGCTGCAATCTCATAACCCAGTCCTTGACTGGAAAGCTATGTCTGTGTTAAGCTGGGGATGTAAGGGGACGCATGGGGACGTACCTGTGGTTTCCATTTCATCATCTATTCCCTCTGAGATTCCTGAATTCTTGACTGAATATCGTGACGTTTTTGAAGAACCTAAGCTTGGTTCATTACCTCCGCACCGGGAGTGCGATTGTGCCATAGATTTGATTCCGGGTAGTAAATACCCTAAGGGTCGTTTATTTAATCTGTCTGTGCCTGAACATGCTGCTATGCGAGAATATATAAAGGAGTCCTTGGAAAAGGGACATATTCGTCCTTCGTCATCTCCCTTAGGAGCCGGTTTTTTCTTTGTGGCTTAGAAAGATGGCTCTTTGAGGCCGTGCATTGATTATCGGCTTTTGAATAAAATCACGGTTAAATATCAATATCCGTTGCCACTGCTGACTGATTTGTTTGCTCGCATAAAGGGGGCCAAATGGTTCTCTAAGATAGATCTTCGTGGGGCGTATAATTTGGTGCGAATTAAGCAGGGGGATGAGTGGAAAACCGCATTTAATACGCCCGAGGGCCACTTTGAGTATTTGGTGATGCCTTTTGGTCTTTCAAATGCCCCTTCAGTCTTTCAGTCCTTTATGCATGACATTTTCCGTGATTATTTGGATAAATTTATGATTGTGTATTTGGATGATATTTTGATTTTTTCGGATGACTGGGACTCTCATGTCCAGCAGGTCAGGAGGGTTTTTCAGGTTTTGCGGTCTAATTCCTTGTGTGTGAAGGGTTCTAAGTGCGTTTTTGGGGTTCAAAAGATTTCCTTTTTGGGATATATTTTTTCCCCCTCTTCCATCGAGATGGATCCTGTCAAGGTTCAGGCTATTTGTGATTGGACGCAACCCTCTTCTCTTAAGAGTCTTCAGAAATTTTTGGGCTTTGCTAACTTTTATCGTCGATTTATTGCTGGTTTTTCTGATGTTGTTAAACCATTGACTGATTTGACTAAGAAGGGTGCTGATGTTGCTGATTGGTCCCCTGCTGCTGTGGAGGCCTTTCGGGAGCTTAAGCGCCGCTTTTCTTCCGCCCCTGTGTTGCGTCAGCCTGATGTTGCTCTTCCTTTTCAGGTTGAGGTCGACGCTTCTGAAATCGGAGCTGGGGCGGTTTTGTCGCAGAGAAGTTTCGATTGCTCCGTGATGAGACCTTGTGCTTTTTTCTCGCGTAAATTTTCGCCCGCCGAGCGGAATTATGATGTTGGGAATCGGGAGCTTTTGGCCATGAAGTGGGCTTTTGAGGAGTGGCGTCATTGGCTTGAGGGGGCTAGACATCAGGTGGTGGTATTGACTGACCACAAAAATCTAATTTATCTTGAGTCCGCCAGACGCCTGAATCCTAGACAGGCGCGCTGGTCGTTGTTTTTCTCTCGGTTTAATTTTGTGGTGTCCTACCTGCCGGGTTCTAAGAATGTTAAGGCGGATGCCCTTTCTAGGAGTTTTGAGCCTGACTCCCCTGGTAATTCTGAACCTACAGGTTTCCTTAAGGATGGAGTGATATTGTCTGCCGTTTCTCCAGACCTGCGGCGGGCCTTGCAGGAGTTTCAGGCGGATAGACCTGATCGTTGCCCACCTGGTAGACTGTTTGTTCCTGATGATTGGACCAGTAAAGTCATTTCTGAGGTTCATTCTTCTGCGTTGGCAGGTCATCCTGGAATCTTTGGTACCAGGGATTTGGTGGCAAGGTCCTTCTGGTGGCCTTCCCTGTCTCGAGATGTGCGAGGCTTTGTGCAGTCTTGTGACGTTTGTGCTCGGGCCAAGCCTTGTTGTTCTCGGGCTAGTGGATTGTTGTTGCCCTTGCCTATCCCAAAGAGGCCCTGGACGCACATCTCGATGGATTTTATTTCGGATCTTCCTGTTTCTCAGAAGATGTCTGTCATCTGGGTGGTGTGTGATCGTTTCTCTAAGATGGTCCATTTGGTTCCCCTGCCTAAGTTGCCTTCTTCTTCCGAGTTGGTTCCTCTGTTTTTTCAAAATGTGGTCCGTTTGCATGGTATTCCGGAGAATATCGTTTCTGACAGAGGTACCCAATTCGTGTCTAGATTTTGGCGAGCATTCTGTGCTAGGATGGGCATAGATTTGTCTTTCTCGTCTGCTTTCCATCCTCAGACTAATGGCCAGACCGAGCGGACGAATCAGACCTTGGAGACATATTTGAGGTGTTTTGTGTCTGCAGATCAGGATGATTGGGTTGCTTTTTTGCCTTTAGCGGAGTTTGCCCTCAATAATCGGGCCAGTTCTGCCACCTTGGTGTCTCCCTTTTTCTGTAATTCGGGGTTTCATCCTCGATTTTCTTCTGGTCAGGTGGAATCTTCGGATTGTCCTGGAGTGGATGCTGTGGTGGAGAGGTTGCATCAGATTTGGGGGCAGGTAGTGGACAATTTGAAGTTGTCCCAGGGGAAGACTCAGCTTTTTGCCAACCGCCGGCGTCGGGTTGGTCCTCGGCTTTGTGTTGGGGACTTGGTGTGGTTGTCTTCTCGTTTTGTCCCTATGAGGGTTTCTTCTCCCAAGTTTAAGCCTCGGTTCATCGGCCTGTACAAGATATTGGAGATTCTTAACCCTGTGTCCTTCCGTTTGGACCTCCCTGCATCTTTTTCTATTCATAATGTTTTTCATCGGTCATTATTGCGCAGGTATGAGGTACCGGTTGTGCCTTCCGTTGAGCCTCCTGCTCCGGTGTTGGTTGAGGGCGAGTTGGAGTACGTTGTAGAAAAAATCTTGGACTCCCGTGTTTCCAGACGGAAACTCCAGTATCTGGTCAAATGGAAGGGATACGGTCAGGAGGATAATTCTTGGGTGACTGCCTCTGATGTTCATGCCTCCGATTTGGTCCGTGCCTTTCATAGGGCTCATCCTGATCACCCTGGTGGTTCTGGTGAGGGTTCGGTGCCCCCTCCTTGAGGGGGGGGTACTGTTGTGAAATTGGATTTTGGGCTCCCCCGGTGGCCACTGGTGGAATTGAACTGGTGTGCATCATCCTCTCTGTTCACCTGTTTCCATCAGGATGTGGGAGTCGCTATTTAGCCTTGCTCCTCTGTCACTTCCATGCCGGTCAACATTGTAATCAGAAGCCTTTCTGTGCATGTTCCTGCTGCTAGACAACTCCCAGCTAAGTTGGACTTAGTCCTTGTTTGTTTTTGCATTTTGTTCCAGTTCACAGCTGTAGTTTCGTTTCTGTGTCTGGAAAGCTCTTGTGATCTGAAATTGCCACTCTGATGTTATGAGTTAATACTAGAGTCTTAAAGTAATTTCAGGATGGTATTTTGATAGGGTTTTCAGCTGACCATGAAAGTGCCCTTTCTGTCTTCCTGCTATCTAGTAAGCGGACCTCAATTTTGCTAAACCTATTTTCATACTACGTTTGTCATTTCATCTAAAATCACCGCCAATATTTGTGGGGGCCTCTGTCTGCCTTTCGGGGAAATTTCTCTAGAGGTGAGCCAGGACTATATTTTCCTCTGCCAGGATTAGTTAGTCCTCCGGCCGGCGCTGGGCGTCTAGGGATAAAACGCAGGCTACGCTACCCGGCTACTGTTAGTTGTGCGGCAGGTTTAGTTCATGGTCAGTTTAGTTTCCATCCTTCCAAGAGCTAGTTCGTATGTTTGCTGGGCTATGTTCTCTTGCCATTGAGAACCATAACACAGGACCCTGGGGCGCTGCATGTATCTATGTACAGTACAGACCAAAAGTTTGGACACACCTTCTCATTTAAAGTTTTTTCTCTATTTTTATGACTATGAAAATTGTGAATTCACACTGAAGGCATCAAAACTATGAATTAACACATGTGGAATTATATACTTAACAAATAAGTGTGAAACAACTGAAAATATATCTTATATTCTAGGTTCTTCAAAGTAGCCACCTTTTGCTTTGATGACTGCTTTGCACAATCTTGGCATTCTCTTGATGTGTATAGAAGTGTGTGTATGTATGTATAGTATATGTGTGTGTATATACGGTATACGTATGTACGGTGTGTGTGTGTATGTATGTATGGTATGTGTGTATATGTATGGTATATGTTTGTATGTATGTGTACCTGTCTGTGTATGTACGGTATATGGATGTACGGTATATGTGTGTGTGTATGTACTGTGTATGTGTATGTATGTATGGTATGTGTATGTGTGTGTATGTACAGTAAATGTGGGTGTATTGTGTGTGTATGTACGGTATATTTGTATATGTATGTACGGTATGTGTATCTGTGTATGTATGGTATATGGATGTACGGTATATGAATGTTCAGGTATATGGATGTACGGTATATGTGTGTATGTACATATGTACAGAGTGTATGTATGTATGGTATGTGTACGTATGTGTGTGTGTGTACAGTAAATGTGTGTGTATTTTGTGTATGTACTGTATATGTCTGTATGTATGTATGGTATATGTATCTCTGTGTGTACGGTATATGTATCTATGATGTATGTGTGTATGTACTGTATGTATGTATGGTTTGTGTATGTGTGTGCATGTACGGTATATGTATGGTGTATGTGTGATCCATCGGATAGTGGATAACTTGCTGATCACTGGGGATTTGACCACTGAGCCCCCCAGAGATTCTAAGAACAGGGGTCTGCAGTCTCGTCCTGGATGGAGCAGAGTTGTGCATGCTCGGCCTCTGCTCTATTTATTATCTATAGAGCTGCGGGGCGCTTCGCTCGGCTATTCCCATCAGTTCCATAGACAATGAATAGAGTAGATACCAGATGATACAGATAGCAGACATATAATGTAATACAATATATACATGGTCGGGCTCTGCCGATTCCAGCAGTAACCACATAAGCACGAGGATGCTCTTTGCACACTTGCTGTCATGTGCCAACTAGAGAGTCAGCCACTTCTGCAGTGTTCTGTTCACTGACATAGCGGACACTAGTGGTCACCTGACTGTAGGTATGACTGCGCTGGAACCAGCAGAACCGAATGTTAATGCATTTATAATATATATATATATATATATATATATATATATATATATATATATACTAGATTGTGGCCCGATTCTAACGCATCGGGTATTCTAGAATATGCATGTCCCCGTAGTATATGGACAATGATGATTCCAGAATTCGCGGCAGACTGTGCCCGTCGCTGATTGGTCGAGGCAACCTTTATGACATCATCATCGCCATGGCAACCATTATGACATCTACGTCGATACTGTGCCCGTCGCTGATTGGTCGAGGCGAATTCGCGGCAGACTGTACCCGTCGCTGATTGGTCGAGGCAACCTTTATGACATCATCGTCGCCATGCTGTGCCCGTCTCTGATTGGTCGAGGCCGCCTGGGCCTCGACCAATCAGCGATGGGCACAGTATCGACGTAGAAATCCCGCGTCTCTGATTGGTCGAGGCCGCGACGCGGGATTTCCATTATGACATCTACGTCGATACTGTGCCCGTCGCTGATTGGTCGAGGCCCAGGCGGCCTCGACCAATCAGAGACGCGGGATTTCCAGGACAGACAGACAGACAGAAAAACCCTTAGACAATTATATATATAGATATAAATATATAGTATTAAAGCAGCACAAAAAACACAAAAGTGTAAAATAGAAAAATAGAGTCGTGTACAGAGCCCCCCAGGCCCAGGCATAGACCAAACCTCAAATGTAGGAAACCAAAAAACAGCGGCAATACACCATTAGTAGTGGAAAAAGCAGGAGCTACTTTTATTAGTTAGTCCATCTCAGCAACGTTTCGGTTCTGGTAGATGTGAACCTTTTTCTAGCCCTTTTTGGATTCCTATATATATACAGTATATATAAAGAGTGAAAAGCAGCACAAGTGGGTATAGAGTGCAAAGCATACCAGTCCTTGTATAGGGTGCAAAGCATACCAGTCCTTCCAGATAAATCAAAAAAATCAAAAAAGTTGGGGCAGCACATCGTAGATCAACTGTAAGGTTCTATTTATTGGCCCATGTGGCGAAGTTTTGGTCCATAAGTGGGGACCTTTCTCTAGGCTTGAGAAAGGTTCACACTCTTTGGTATGCTGCCTCAACTTTTTATATATATATATATATATATATATATATATATATATATATATATATATATACTGTATATATATATATATATATATATATATTACACATACAGTATATATTGTATATCTCCATCTCACTTAAAAAATATAAATACATATATTTTTTAGAGGTGTATGGAGGCCCAAATAGAACTTTTGCTATGGTGCCATGTGGGCAGTAATAATGAGGGTGATCTGGCTTGTTTCTCGGAGCCCGAGGCTCCAGGGGTCCCATTGCCAGATTGCCCTCATCATAAGCAGCGCAACCCGGCAGGGAGACACGTTTCTTGCACAGAGGCCCCAAGCTGTCATTGTCCACCCCTGAGTAAATCACTGGATATGCACAGCATGAAATGTGTTTTAGTGGTTCTAATAAGTGTACCCTGGGCAATTAGGGTTAATTATAAAATCCTATAGTGGCAGCTGTCACTGAAGTGGTGGTGCCATTGTTACCACGTTTAAATTGCTAGTCTCTGGGACTGGGCAAGATAAGTGTAGGGCTAATGAGGGATCAATGACCTGTCAGCAGTCTTCATTATGAAGCACTACATGTAGCCCCCCAAAGGCCGCCCCGGACCACGAGCATATCATTAACTCAAAACTGAAAATACAGATTAAACAACAACCACAAGACAGATTTCATCAACCAAGGTATCATTGTAATCAGTATAACAGCGCCGACCTGACACTGTCTGTAGGTTACGTGCACAATCCTGCTAACAGGTTCCCTTTAACAAAACCATGAACAAGGGCACAATGTGTAGGCACAATCCGGTAAGTAAATGAAAAGTAACCCATGTAAGAAAAAAAACCACTTGGTTGACATTTTAAGCCCTGGATGGCATGTAGCGAAGTGAGTTACTAGAACGTGGGACCATCCTGATTGAGTACACCTTGTCATGGTGTGGTGGTTTTTATTTAGTCTAATAATTTTTAATTAAAAAAGTACCATGTTTTTTTAAATATTTTATTTATTTGCTGCAGTGTGTTTATGCATTGTTTTTATCCTCATGGAAAAAGATAGAACCGGAGGATAGAAGCCGCGCAGACCACAATAAAGGTAACAGAGTTACACACACACTCTGTTTATTAGCCTACGCGTTTCGTGGCAAACAGGCCACTTCATCAGGGCATCAAGATTCATCAGTAAAACCAGGTATATATACCCACAAATACAATAAAAAAAAACACAAAACATGTATAAACCCCACCCTCTTACGACATCACTTCTGGTGGGAACACCCACTTTAGATCAAAAATTTGTAAATACACCCATAATATTGGATACAAAACATTAAAATACATTGAAACACAATGATCGATCTTTAAAACCATATATATTCATCAATAAATAATAAAAACAAATGTAAACATTTCTGGTATCCAGATAAACCAGGATTAGAACTCACGCTGGAAGAAACCTAAAAACTATCCTCCAGAGATTAAACCTCCGTCTTATACCACTAAACCACCAAGTGGTCTTAGATGAGGGCAACTATTTATCTTGATTCACCAGTTTAACCCATTCAAAACACTTAAAATATCATATATTGACCCATAGCAAAGGAAACCAAGGGCCAATATGAGATAACTGACACTACATAGCGTGTCTGTAGTGTACTTCAATATCAATAGGATTATTGGAACAAGAATCACATGAAGTAAAAGAAGTAAGGGGGAGGGTAAATTCCCTTATACTCTATTTCAATGGTTCATTCAGGAATTGAACCCATTTGATCTAGAGGTCTACAAACACTGCAAAGAAATAAGCAGCACCCTAGACTAGTCAGCCACCTGGATACATGGAAAATGGGGGCCACTATAGTCAATAGTCTCTCGCCACATCGTCACACGGAGGAACTCCAACCATCAAAAAAATCCATCACAGAGGAATGTCAATGTGATGAAAATTCATGATATTAGTTATTGGTTTCTAGAAGAGGTCACTTACCTCATTCAATCCACCAGGGCTTAAAGTGCCCAACTTAAATATCCAATATGTTTCTTTTTTAGCCAGGATCTCCAATCTCCTAGGTGTATTCACAGGCACATGATCAATGGGGGTAACAGATAATTTAACGTTACCATGATGAACTATGGTACAATGTCGTGACAATCCATGTTTAGAAAAACCTCTAAGGATATTAAACCTATGGGAGTTGACACGTTTGTGAAGAGGTTGAGAAGTCCTTCCTACGTACTGTTTACCACAGTTGCACTGAATTAAATAGATTACATAATCTGTCTGGCACGTCATTCTAGAATTGATATTAAAAGCCTTCCCTTTCTTTACAAACGACATGAAACTGTCAACATTGTTATTAATAGATCTACAACATTTACACCCACGTCCATTACATCGGTAAGACCCATTACGGCCGATCCATTCATTACCTACTAAAGTGCATCCAGAGGTGGAAATCTTTACTACACTGGGTGCCAAGACGTTTTTGATGGTGGGGGCCCTTTTAAATGTTACTGTTGGTTTCCTAGGAACCACCTTGTTAAGGATAGGATCATTTAAGATCACACTCCAATGTTTTTCTAATATATTCCGTATTTGTACATTTTGTGACGAAAAAGTAGTGATAAAATTTGTTTCAAAAAGGTTTTTCTTAGCGCCCTTATTTTTGTCAAGATGTATAAGCTCATTTTGGGAACAACCCTTAACAGAGTTATAAGCCTTTTTGACAAGCTTCACAGGATATTCTTTTTCTTGAAATCTCTCCCTCAAAATTTTACTTTGTTCCCTGAATGCTGCATCAGAAGTACAGTTTTTTCTAATCCTATAATACTGGTTCCTTGGGATGTTTCTAAGCCATGGTCTGTGATGGTTACTATCATAATGAACATACCCATTGGCATCCACATTTTTAAAATGGTTTTTGGTCATGATCTCTCCAGCGTCATCAATATAGATGTTCAAGTCTAAAAAGGTGACATTTTTACTTTCCACACAGGGAGTGAGCTCTATACCCCAGTGATTATCCCTTATAGCATCAAGGAAATCAAAAACCGTATTATCTGCATTATCGTAGATGATAAATATATCATCTATAAAACGTTTGTATAGGACCAGATTCTGTTTGTGTTTGCAATGGAGGACATACCAGGACTCAAAGGCAGCCATGAATAAGTTAGCATACGTAGGCGCTGCCTTCGAACCCATGGCGGTCCCCCGTATCTGGTGATAAATGGTCTCCCCGAATGTGAAAAAGTTGTTCTCTAGAATAAAAGTCATACTTTTCATCAAAAACTCTCTTTGGGCCATGGTCACATTAGATAGTCTATCAATATAAAGTTTGAAACATTGAAGGCCAATAGTGTGGTCAATATTAGAATATAAACCAGTCACGTCAATAGATATAAACAAAAAATCACCACCCCATGTAATTTTTTGCAATTCCTGTATTAAGTGGGTGGAGTCCCTGAGATAAGAACCCAAATTTCTGACAGACTCATTCATAAAGGAGTCCACAAATGCTGCTAGATTTGATGTTAAAGAATTAATCCCCGCTATGATGGGTCGTCCAGGTGGGTTAAACTCATCCTTGTGAACCTTAGGAAGATGGTAATATACTACCATCTTTGGGTTTTTTACCCCAAGGAATTCTTTCTCGCTCTTATTCAGAATTCCCATCTCATCGGCTGTTTTAACTAACTCTTTATATTTTGTTACCGCATTCTCGTATTCAGCCCTATTAGAGATATTATAAGTCCCCTCATCTGACAAAATCCTATTGGCCTCTAAGATATAAGCATCTAAATCTTGTAATACCACTCCTCCACCCTTATCAGCAGATTTTATTACCAAATTTGCATCATTTTTGAGAGTCTTAATGCCCTCAATTTCAATTGTCGTCAGATTATTAATCGACCCTCGTTTAAAATTCAAGGACTCGAAGTCATTCAAAACCAAATCTATGTAGGTTTTTAGATGGTGGCCCTGATTATGGATGGGGTAGAATTTAGATTTGTCCTTTAGTAGACAATGTTTGATGTTATCACCATCCATCTCGACCGTCTCTTTTCTATCATCTTTTATGCAGAAATGTCTTTTTAAAGTTAATTTCCGGATGAAATGTTGAAGGTCCATGAAAAGCTCCACATCTTTAGATTTATTATTTGGGCAAAAAGACAGGCCCCTGTTTAAAACCTTTATTTCACCTATGGTCAATTTGTGTTTAGAAAGATTAAAAATATTACCTCTTCTTTCCAGTTTACATCCATTCTTATTCACAAAAACCTGCACTTGTTGCTCCATATTATTTAGATTGGTCTCGGTGTTATGTACTTTTTTGTTCTTTTTCTTTCCTCGGGTTCCTCTTCTAAATTTTTTCTTTTTTGTGATATCGGAAGAAAGTATTTCGTTATACTGTTGTTGTTTTCTACAACCCTTGGTAAAAAACAAACAGAGGAAGATCCAGACCTGGAATTATCCACAAATAATCTCTTCTTTGTTTTATTAACTTGTATCTCGTTCTCCTGAATATCTATTAAGTTAGAATTATTCTCTACTCTAGGTGTTAATATTGGGGGAGGTACCCCATGGTAGATTTCCTCATGTAGCAGGCAGTCAAGTATGTTGGCCTCACCTCCACTGGCCTCATTGGCAAGCGAGACCAACACACCCAATGGACTTAATTGGCCCATGGAGTTCAAATCCAATAAATTATCTTTCCTTATCCTTTCCATTTGGAGCTTGATCTGCTCCAGATTAACGGAGATATCTTTATCATTTCCATCAACTGTACTCCTTACTATGTTTTCACTCACCTGATCCTCCCTGGGATCATGTGGGTGTGACATTTTATTCTTTCTTTTGATCTTGTTCTTTTTAGTCTTTTTTTCTCTATTTAGTGTGCCACTCTCAAAATCCCCTCCATGTGGTTCCACAACCGGATCGGTCATAGAACTCACACCATCCGGAGTGACAGCCTGTGTAAAACTGGAAGCATCAACGAAATCCATGGTGCCACCATTGGAATTCACTCCATGGCTAGGCTCTTTTTCAAAGACTCTTACATTACCCTCCACAATCAAACTCGCCTCCGAAGCGGCAGTGGGGGCTGTTCCCACATCATGCGGTGGTTGATTCTGTGGAATGGAGGAATATTTGGTTGGCTTTTTCAATTTTTTATAATCCTCTCTGTCTCGTTGTAATTTCTTCGATTTTCTCTTTAGACTCTCAAAAATGATGCAAATTTGGTAATAAAATCTGCTGATAAGGGTGGAGGAGTGGTATTACAAGATTTAGATGCTTATATCTTAGAGGCCAATAGGATTTTGTCAGATGAGGGGACTTATAATATCTCTAATAGGGCTGAATACGAGAATGCGGTAACAAAATATAAAGAGTTAGTTAAAACAGCCGATGAGATGGGAATTCTGAATAAGAGCGAGAAAGAATTCCTTGGGGTAAAAAACCCAAAGATGGCAGTATATTACCATCTTCCTAAGGTTCACAAGGATGAGTTTAACCCACCTGGACGACCCATCATAGCGGGGATTAATTCTTTAACATCAAATCTAGCAGCATTTGTGGACTCCTTTATGAATGAGTCTGTCAGAAATTTGGGTTCTTATCTCAGGGACTCCACCCACTTAATACAGGAATTGCAGAAAATTACATGGGGTGGTGATTTTTTGTTTATATCTATTGACGTGACTGGTTTATATTCTAATATTGACCACACTATTGGCCTTCAATGTTTCAAACTTTATATTGATAGACTATCTAATGTGACCATGGCCCAAAGAGAGTTTTTGATGAAAAGTATGACTTTTATTCTAGAGAACAACTTTTTCACATTCGGGGAGACCATTTATCACCAGATACGGGGGACCGCCATGGGTTCGAAGGCAGTGCCTACGTATGCTAACTTATTCATGGCTGCCTTTGAGTCCTGGTATGTCCTCCATTGCAAACACAAACAGAATCTGGTCCTATACAAACATTTTATAGATGATATATTTATCATCTACGATAATGCAGATAATACGGTTTTTGATTTCCTTGATGCTATAAGGTATAATCACTGGGGTATAGAGCTCACTCCCTGTGTGGAAAGTAAAAATGTCACCTTTTTAGACTTGAACATCTATATTGATGACGCTGGAGAGATCATGACCAAAAACCATTTTAAAAATGTGGATGCCAATGGGTATGTTCATTATGATAGTAACCATCACAGACCATGGCTTAGAAACATCCCAAGGAACCAGTATTATAGGATTAGAAAAAACTGTACTTCTGATGCAGCATTCAGGGAACAAAGTAAAATTTTGAGGGAGAGATTTCAAGAAAAAGAATATCCTGTGAAGCTTGTCAAAAAGGCTTATAACTCTGTTAAGGGTTGTTCCCAAAATGAGCTTATACATCTTGACAAAAATAAGGGCGCTAAGAAAAACCTTTTTGAAACAAATTTTATCACTACTTTTTCGTCACAAAATGTACAAATACGGAATATATTAGAAAAACATTGGAGTGTGATCTTAAATGATCCTATCCTTAACAAGGTGGTTCCTAGGAAACCAACAGTAACATTTAAAAGGGCCCCCACCATCAAAAACGTCTTGGCACCCAGTGTAGTAAAGATTTCCACCTCTGGATGCACTTTAGTAGGTAATGAATGGATCGGCCGTAATGGGTCTTACCGATATAATGGACGTGGGTGTAAATGTTGTAGATCTATTAATAACAATGTTGACAGTTTCATGTCGTTTGTAAAGAAAGGGAAGGCTTTTAATATCAATTCTAGAATGACGTGCCAGACAGATTATGTAATCTATTTAATTCAGTGCAACTGTGGTAAACAGTACGCAGGAAGGACTTCTCAACCTCTTCACAAACGTGTCAACTCCCATAGGTTTAATATCCTTAGAGGTTTTTCTAAACATGGATTGTCGCGACATTGTACCATAGTTCATCATGGTAACGTTAAATTATCTGTTACCCCCATTGACCATGTGCCTGTGAATACACCTAGGAGATTGGAGATCCTGGCTAAAAAAGAAACATATTGGATATTTAAGTTGGGCACTTTAAGCCCTGGTGGATTGAATGAGGTAAGTGACCTCTTCTAGAAACCAATAACTAATATCATGAATTTTCATCACATTGACATTCCTCTGTGATGGATTTTTTTGATGGTTGGAGTTCCTCCGTGTGACGATGTGGCGAGAGACTATTGACTATAGTGGCCCCCATTTTCCATGTATCCAGGTGGCTGACTAGTCTAGGGTGCTGCTTATTTCTTTGCAGTGTTTGTAGACCTCTAGATCAAATGGGTTCAATTCCTGAATGAACCATTGAAATAGAGTATAAGGGAATTTACCCTCCCCCTTACTTCTTTAACTTCATGTGATTCTTGTTCCAATAATCCTATTGATATTGAAGTACACTACAGACACGCTATGTAGTGTCAGTTATCTCATATTGGCCCTTGGTTTCCTTTGCTATGGGTCAATATATGATATTTTAAGTGTTTTGAATGGGTTAAACTGGTGAATCAAGATAAATAGTTGCCCTCATCTAAGACCACTTGGTGGTTTAGTGGTATAAGACAGAGGTTTAATCTCTGGAGGATAGTTTTTAGGTTTCTTCCAGCGTGAGTTCTAATCCTGGTTTATCTGGATACCAGAAATGTTTACATTTGTTTTTATTATTTATTGATGAATATATATGGTTTTAAAGATCGATCATTGTGTTTCAATGTATTTTAATGTTTTGTATCCAATATTATGGGTGTATTTACAAATTTTTGATCTAAAGTGGGTGTTCCCACCAGAAGTGATGTCGTAAGAGGGTGGGGTTTATACATGTTTTGTGTTTTTTTTTATTGTATTTGTGGGTATATATTCCTGGTTTTACTGATGAATCTTGATGCCCTGATGAAGTGGCCTGTTTGCCACGAAACGCGTAGGCTAATAAACAGTGTGTGTGTAACTCTGTTACCTTTATTGTGGTCTGCGCGGCTTCTATCCTCCGGTTCTATCTTTTTCCATGTGGATCCATACTGTTTGCCGGGAGCCTGCTGCGACCATACGTGCTTATCCAAGGGAGTTGTGACCTATCACAACCAGACCAGGTGAGTCTGTTTTGTGGGGGTCCAGGTGATTGCGATACCTGAAGGTATTACTCTATGTGCGCTTCTTTTTCTTGTTTTTATCCTAAAATTTTCTATTTTGACAGGTTCCAACTTTACTACAGATTTGGATCTCTACTTTCAAAACCCTCTTTAACCCCAAGTCCTCCTCCCAAAGCTGAATACTCTTTTTTTCTAAGATATTACAGCAGTAAACCGAATACATTTATGTTCTCTTTTTCTTGAATGATAGCATTTCAGCACCTGCTACAAAATAGAATAATGTGGGTGGATTCTGATGGCAATGGAGATTAGTAAGAGAAGCATAAGCAAAAGTGGTCGACATGTGATTTGCAAGTATTGAAATCACAATTGTGATATGGTAGATGAAACCAGGGTCACCGAGACAGGAACCCACGTCAAATTATTCTTTTTTTTTGACAGGACAATATTTGTAAGAGGGGAGGTCATAGTTTTTACCATTCCCACAATTCTCATAAAATCACAAGTTAATTTTCCGTAATCTGTTTTGTTGTACATGTTTTATAATTGCATCACCAGTGCCATGCCTTTTTTCTCTTACAATAGAGTTGGGTAGGGCATTCTATTGTGGTCTATCTTGAGGAGTACCGTAAATATGTGCTTCTTTATTTATTGCCTGATGTATGCATTTAGACAGATTTGTTCTCAAAGTATAAAAAAAAGGAATTTAATGTTACGTATTCTGCACCACGACATAAATTACAGTGTGATGACACCACTAAATTCCCTACAGACTCAGTGTTAAGGGATGAGTTCTCAGCCAATTAGGCTCTTCTCACATGCAAAACATTGGCTTATAGCATCTAATGTGTTAATCGCCCTCAGAGCTGGTTTTGCATTGCAAGGACCTGCGCTGGAAACTCAACATCCTTTATTCCATAGCAACAATGGTAGTTGTGACAATCATTCCATCCAAGGCCCGAGGATTGGAAAACCAGCTTCTTTATGTCTGCATCATTAGATTGTTTTGGAATGTGTTCTGCTCTCTGAGAAGAGTCACGTTGGCCAAGGACCAACTGTGTTCATATTAAGATAGAAAACTTCATTGAATCTGGATCCATGCAGACACCATATTTTTGAGTTTTACCCAGGATTGCATAGACCTGTAATTCTTTTGACCCCTCTAATAATCACTATATTTTAGTGCAATCACCTTCAAATTTCCAGGCTGTCAACTGCTGTGCTGTACTCTGAACGATTACGTGATCCATCAGCGCTAAGTAAACTCAAATTGTCCAGCATTTTAATCTATTTAACAGGTCTACCAAAAACTTTTTTCAGACGCCAGTTTTTGAATGGATTTGTTTTTCAATTTGTAGGCTTACAATGCTATAAAAGCGACTTTTGGAAGCCTGAATTCTACTATATTAATTAATTACCTATTAAATATTTCAGAAACTAGAGCCAATCTGGTGAAACTGAAGTTATGTTCTTAATCTGCACCATAAACTTAATATAAAACCATTCAGACGTCGTTGGCACCAAAATCATTGTATACCAATGTAATCCATCAAGTGGTGCAATAAAGAGAACATAGATATCTATCACTGAATCAGAATTGCAAGCAGGAATACATAAAAGGGAACCTGTCACCTTGGAAAACACAATTTACCTGCAGAAAAAGTTAGTTTGCAGGTAGGTAAGTTGTTACAATTCTGCCTGACCACCATACTGAAAGTGCAGCTACTGGGAGAAAATAAATTATTTCCTCCTGGGAATTGCCTGCTGTCAGTCATAGGGGTGTGCCGGAGCAGCTACAGTAATCGCTCACAGCACTACACAGCACAGCACTACACACTAGGGTTGAGCGAAACGGGTCGGCCATTTTCAGAAGTCGCCGACTTTTGGCAAAGTCGGGTTTCATGAAACCCGACCCGACCCCTGTGTGGGGTCGGCCATGAGGTCGGCGATCTTCTGAATCTGGTATCGGAATTCCGATACCGAGTTCCGATATGTTTGCGATATCGGAAATCGGTATCGGAATCCACATTTAAGTGTAAAATAAAGAATTAAAATAAAAAATATTGATATACTCACCTCTCCGACGCAGCCTGGACCTTACCGCTGGTAACCGGCAGCCTTCTTTGCTTAAAATGAGCGCGTTCAGGGCCTTAGATGACGTCACGGCTTGTGATTGGTCGCGGCCGCCCATGTGACCGCCATGCGACCAATCACAAGCTGTGACGTAATTCTCAGGACCTAAATTCCTAGAATTAGGATTTTAGGACCTGAGAATTACGTCACGGCTTGTGATTGGTCGCATGGCGATCACATGGGCGGCCGCGACCAATCACAAGCCGTGACGTCATCTAAGGCCCTGAACGCGCTCATTTTAAGCAAAGAAGGCTGCCGGTTACCAGCGGTAAGGTCCAGGCTGCGTCCGAGGGTGAGTATATCAATATTTTTTATTTTAATTCTTTATTTTACACATTAATAGGATAGTATCCTATTGCACTGCATTGGGTTTCGTGTTTCGGCCGACCCCGACCCCGACTTTTTTATAGGATCGGCCGATTTCACTCGACCCGACTTTTGAGAAAGTCGGGTTTCGTGAAACCCGACCCGATCCTATAAAAATAAAAGTCGCTCAACCCTACTACACACTATACAGTGAACTCTGCAGTGCATCTGCACTGAGTCTCGCCCTGTGGCTAAGTAGCACTGTACAGCCACATACGGGGTATTTCCACGTTCAGCAGAAATTGTGTGACAAATTTTGGTGCCATTTCTACCCACCTCTTGGGTGAAAATGTAAAATCTGGGGCTAAGACAAAAATTTAGTGGTAAAAATGTAATTTATTTTTTCTTTACTGCCCAATGGTGTAAAATTAGACGAATTCATTGAGAGGTGTAGTTTGTAAAATGGGGTCACCTATGGGGGGTTCTGCTGTTCTGGCACCTCAGGCGCTCTGCAAAGTAACATGGCACTGTCATACCAGTCCAGTCCAGCAATATCTGAAATCTAATATGACGCTCCTTTCATTCTGAGCAATCACTGTGTCGCAAAAGTAGTTCCAGATTACATGCAGGGTATTGGCGCAGTCAGGAGAAATTGCACATTCTTTCTTCACTGCCCAATGGTATCAATTTCTGTGCGACCCATGTGTCAATGTAATCACTGCATCCCCAGATGAATTCATTGAGAGGTGTAGTTTGTAAAATGGTGTCTGTTATGGGGGTTCTGCTTTTCTAGAACCTCAGGGCCAATGTGACATGGCACCCTCAAACCACTCCAGCAAAATCCGAACTCCAATATTGCGCTTCCCTTCTGAGCTTTGCATTGTGCCTCAAAAGCAGTTTTCGACCACACATGAGGTATGTATGTACTCTGTAGAAATTGCACAACAAATTTTGGGGTCCAAATTTAGTTTCCAATATGGGGTCACTTGTGGGGCATTTTCACTGTTTAGGAACATTGGGGCACTCCAAACATGACATGGCGTCAGCCTTTGATTCCAGACATTTTTGCATTCAAAAGGTCAAATGGCGCTCCTTCCCTTTTATGCCCTGCTATGCGCCCAAACAGTGGTTTTCCCCCACATATGGGGTATCGACGTACTCTGGAGAAGTTGCATTTTTTTTTCTCCTGTTACACTTGTGAAAAAAAAAATGGGGCTAAACTAAAATTTTTATGAGAAAAGGTTAAATGTTCATTTTTTCCTCCCACATTCCATTAAATCACATGAAGCAGATGAAGGGTTTAATAAACTTCATGAATGAGTTTTTGAGGGGTGAGGGGTGCAGTTTTTAGAATGTCAAAGTCACTTCAAATGTGATGTGGTCCTTAAAAAATGGTTTTGTAAATTGTGTTGTAAAAATTAGAAATTTCTGATCAATATTTAACCCTTATAACTCCCTAACAAAAAAATGTTTCACAAATTGTGCTGATGTAAAGTAGACACGTGGAAAATGTTATTTATTAACTAGTTTGTGTGACATAACTCTCTGGTTTAAGGGCATAAGAATTAAAAATTCATATCGAACAAATTTTACCATTATGATTAAGTAAATATGTAGTGAAAAAACAATTTCAGAATCAGTGGGATCCGTTAAAGCATTCCAGAGTTATTACCTCATAAAGTGACACTGGTCAGATTTAAAAAGTGAGGCCCGGTCCTTAAAGGGAAGGTGCCGCATTTTATTTTTTGTATTAAAAATGATTGTTTATATAAACAATTATTTTTAATACAAATTTACATTTTTTAACTTTAACATTATTTTTATTATACATTTTTTTTTTCAGCCACTGGGCACCGCCATTTTACTTTGCAGGGGTGTAAGTGTAGCTGCACGACACTTAGGCCGGCATCACACTGGCGAGTTTTACGGACGTATGAGCGCAGAAAATACACCCGTAAAATACGCATAACACACGGCCCAATGATTCTCTATGGCCCAGCTCCTATCAGCCGTATTTTACCGATCCGTATTATACGGTCTTCTACAGCGGTACAGAATCGCAGCATGCTGCGTTTGGCACCGTAATGCGCAAAAAAAATCGCCAATGAAAGTCTATGGGGGCGAGAAAAATACGGATTACACACGGACCAGCAGTGTGACTTGCGAGAAATACGCAGCGGTGTTCTATAGAAAAGCCGGTAATTCAATTGCCGGCTTTTCCTCTCTCCTTCACAAACCCGACAGGATATGAGACATGGTTTACATACAGTAAACCATCTCATATCCCTTTTTTTTTTGCATATTCCACATATTCCTCATGAACACATACTCCACACTATATATGTATACTCACTAAACGTATAGACGCAGCAGTATGCACACATTAGCCCTATAGACACAGCAGTATACACACTCCCACTAGCCCTATATACACAGCAGTACACACACACTAGTTTTATTATGTATAGCAAGGTCTCTTAGTAGTGTGCTCACCTATGTATATGTAATAGAGTGCAGGGTAGACTATGTCACCACGGAACAGACAGACCAACTGTTGAGGGGGGTTTATTAACAGGGGCGATATTCTCCTCGCAGGGAGAAAGCAGTAGAATATAAACTGCAGAAATAATGGTGCAAAATATATGGGAAGCAGTATAACAGAAGTAAACGGAAGTTCTTGGGAAAAACACTTATCAGTCTGATGAGGACTTGCTTGTAGGGTCGTCTTCTCCAAAGTAGGCGCCGGGAAAGAGCGGCACTTGTCGTCCCTCTGTTATCCGTGAGCTGTGTAGTCTCTGGGAACCCGCAACCTGGGGTTTGAGGGGTTACTGTGGTGAGTAGAGGGGATGCGAGGCAAACGGGGTCCCCTGTGCTCTGAGTCTTCTGCCTCAACAGTGCAGCCTATCTCGGGAGAATGATGCTCAGTCTATTATTGGGTCTCCCAACAGGAATCAGGGGCTCTGCACTAATGCCGTGGGTGCTATTGGGCCACTGTCTCTGCACGGGTCACTGTCTTTGCACGGGTCAATGTCTTTGCACGAGCATCAGGGTGCACCACTCCAGTCACAGCAGAGTCCTCTTTCACTTACTCACAAGATGCAGTCTTTCTGGACAATCTTCCTGTCTCAGTCCTCTGACCGGGAGCTTTCTCTCTCCTCCCCGGAGCGCAGCTGCATGCTGTTCTGTCGGCTGTACCTGCTACTCTCTCTGCTGCACACGCTGCTCTCTCTGCTGCACACTCTGCGCTCCCTGCTGTGCACGCTGCTCTAGCCCTGGAAAGCGCGCCTCTTTTCTCTCTCAGCCCGGCTTCCCCCAGGGAAACCTGCTGCACAGCTAAGTAGTTCCAGGCACAGAGCAGAGAAGGTAACCGCCCCTGGACTCTTCTTGTGCTTCACCTCCTAACATTCCCCCCCTCTTTCTGCTCGCCATTCCACGGGCGAGATTTTCAGGAGTTCCTGTTGGCAATCTTCCAGTCCTTGCACAATCAGCTGCCAGACAAACTCATCCTGATTGTAGCGAACGGGGGTACTGTTGTGAACTCTGTTTTTGGGCTCCCTCTTGTGGTCACAAGTGGTACTGTGTGAGTGCTGTCTTTGGGCTCCCACTGGTGGCTCTTTGTGTCATTCTGCTGGTCTGAGGCAGGATCAGCTGTCTCGTTATGTTAGCTGGTTTCCTATTTAGCTCACCTGGACTATCAGTTGTTGCCTGCTGTCAATGTATTCAGTGCTATTTTGATCTCTCCTGCCTACCTTTGTTACAAGTCTCTCCAAGAGAAGCTAAGTTTTCTGTTTGTTCATTTTTTGATCATCAGTGTTCAATATGTTCCTTGGTTATTTATTTGTCCTTGTCCAGCTTGCTAATATGTGATTTCCTTGCTTGCTGGTAGCTCTAGGGGGCTGAGTTTCTCCCCTCACACCATTAGTTGGTGTGGGGGTTCTTGAATTCTCAGCGTGGATATTTTGTATAGGGTTTTTTACTGACCGCACAGTTCCCTGCCTGTCTTCTGCTATCTAGTATTAGTGGGCCTCATTTGCTGAATCTGTTTTCATTTCTACGTTTTGTATTTTCCCCTTACCTCACCGTTATTATTTGTTGGGGGCTTCCTATATCTTTGGGGTCATTTCTCTGAGGCAAGTGAGGTCTTACTTTCTCTATAGGGGTAGCAAGTTTCTCAGGCTGCGTCGAGACGTCCAGGAATTTAGGCACGTTCACCGGCTACCTTTAGTGTGTTTGGTTAGGATCAGGTTTTGCGGTCAGTCCAGTTACCACCTCCCTAGAGCTCGTTCTATGTTCAGTAACTTAGCTAGTTTATTCTGTGATCCTCAGCCACTAAGGATCATAACAGGGTACACCAGGCGTTGAACTTTCAGAGCGTCTCAAATCAGCAGGGGCGGTGGTGTCAACTGCTGTGGGAGGAGTGGGAGTCGAGGTTTCCTCTGATACGTTGGTAGTTTCAGGCACCAGCTCTGTTTCTGGATTCCCTGGGAGAAATTGTGAGTCTTCCTCGTCTCCCACATCAACATTGATCACTGGCGCAGCCGGTAAGGGCGCTGGGGCCCATTGAACCGATTCAGAATCTCGAGACAAACATGGACGCAACATACTCCTGTGCAGTGTGCGGGTTGGGGTCCCCTCTTCTGTTTCGGGCTGAACCTCATAAATGGGACTCCCATTGCCGAGCCGCCGCTTCGCTCGGTACGGACTCTTCTCCCACCGATACCCCAATTTGTTGTGTGGGTGCTTTTTCATCACTAATACTCGGTCTCCAGGCCACAGGGCTGTCCCCCTTTGAGGAGCTACCTGGGGGTGTTCCAATTCTTGTAGACGGTTCTGCACTAGCTGTTGAATGGTCCACAGCCAACGACGGTGTTCTTGAACCCAGGAGTACACCCCCGTCCCTGGGTAGTCCTCCTCAGGCTCCAGCTCCAGCTCTGCCAGCCCCTTCCCGGGTCGGCCGAAGAACAAAGAGTAGGGAGTGAATCCGGTGGTGCTGTGTTTCTGATTGTTATACGCCCACACCAATTCAGGGACGAACTCAGTCCACTTCGCCTTCTGGTCCTCTTCCAGTGTCCTCAGCATTTGAATCAGAGTGCGGTTAAATCTTTCACAACCCCATTCCCCTGTGGATGATAAGGGGTGGTCCGGGACTTATCGATTTTGTACAGCTGGTGCAGCTCCTCCATCACTCTTCCGAGGAAGCAGGCCCCTTGATCAGAATGGATGCACTTGGGACACCCGTACACCTGTATGAAGTGTTTGCAAATTGCGTGAGCAGCAGACTCGGCAGTCTGGTCCCGTGTGGGCGTCACTACGGCAAATTTAGTAAAGTGGTCTATCATCACTAAACAATGCTCATAGCCTTGTTGCACTGGTCCGATTGTCAAGTAATCTATGGCCAGGAGCAGGGCCGTATTTGCCACTAGGCACTTGGGGGCACGTGCCTAGGGCGGGAACAAGCGGAGGGGCGGCACCTGAGCAAAGGTGTTTTTTTTTTGGTTTTTTTTTATACTAGACCAAGCTGTCTTCCTGAAGACAAGGGGCGGCAGAGTGGCAGCCAGAACACGCGGTGCTGGTGCCGACTCTCCCTACTCCCCCTGCTGGGACACAGTGATGCCCCTGCTCACAGCCTCACTGGTGCCAGCCGGAATGTGACTGTGACTGCTGAGGTGGAGCAGCGGCGCCCTGTGTCCTGACCCTGGGTCCTGGACTCACATTGCTGGCCTGGAGGACTCGCAGACAGTAGAGCAGTACATACACAGTAAGTAGTGTACTGTCTCTGTCTGTAATGATCTCCCTCCTTGCTCCTGCCCGCGCGCTGCCTGCTGCACGGCTCTGTCTGTGACTCACCTCACGGTGCTCACCCGTTTCCTCACATTCCTCAGCATTGTTTCTGCCTGTAGTGCCTGAGGCTGGAGGAGCCATGAAAACACAGTCAGCAGCCCTTGATGTTTGATCTTTGCTCCCGGCAGATGGACCCAGAGAGTGAGTGGTGGGGGTGGGGTATAATACAACCCCACTCACTCTATCTGGGTCCTGGGAGCAAACATTGCCAGTGCTGGTGTGTGTGTGTGTGTGTGTGCATTAACGGAGCTGTATGTATGTGCAGGCAGCGGAGCAGAATGTGTGTGCGGGCAGCGGAGCTGTATGTGTGTGCGGGCAGCGGAGCTGTATGTGTGTGCGGGCAGCGGAGCTGTATGTGTGTGCGAGCAGCGGAGCTGTATGTGTGTGCGGGCAGCGGAGCTGTATGTGTGTGGGGGCAGCGGAGCTGTATGTGTGTGCGGGCAGCAGAGCTGTATGTGTGTAGGGGGCAGCATAGGTGTATGTGTGTGGGGCAGCGGAGCTGTATGTGTGTGGGGGCAGCAGAGCTGTATGTGTGGGGGCAGCAGAGCTGTATGTGTGTGGGGGCAGCAGAGCTGTATGTGTGTGCGGGCAGCGGAGCTGTATGTGTGAGGGCAGCGGAGCTGTATGTGTGTGCGGGCAGCAGAGCTGTATGTGTGTGCGGGCAGCGGAGCTGTATGTGTGTGGGGGCAGGGGAGCTGTATGTGTGTGGGGGCAGCGGAGCTGTATGTGTGGGGGGGCAGCGGAGCTGTATGTGTGTGGGGGCAGCGGAGCTGTATGTGTGTAAGGGCAGCGGAGCTGTATGTGTGTGGGGGCAGCGGAGCTGTATGTGTGTGGGGGCAGGGGAGCTGTATGTGTGTGGGGGCAGCGGACCTGTATGTGTGTGCGGGCAGCGGATTTGTATGTGTGCGGGCAGCGGAGCTGTATGTGTGTGGGGGCAGCAGAGCTGTATGTGTGTGGGGGCAGCAGAGCTGTATGTGTGTGGGGGCAGCGGAGCTGTATGTGTGTGCGGGCAGCGGAGCTGTATGTGTGAGGGCAGCGGAGCTGTATGTGTGTGCGGGCAGCGGAGCTGTATGTGTGTGCGGGCAGCGGAGCTGTATGTGTGTGGGGGCAGGGGAGCTGTATGTGTGTGGGGGCAGCGGAGCTGTATGTGTGGGGGGGCAGCGGAGCTGTATGTGTGTGGGGGCAGCGGAGCTGTATGTGTGTGGGGGCAGGGGAGCTGTATGTGTGTGGGGGCAGCGGAGCTGTATGTGTGGGGGGGCAGCGGAGCTGTATGTGTGTGGGGGCAGCGGAGCTATATGTGTGTAAGGGCAGCGGAGCTGTATGTGTGTGGGGGCAGCGGAGCTGTATGTGTGTGGGGGCAGGGGAGCTGTATGTGTGTGGGGGCAGCGGAGCTGTATGTGTGTGCGGGCAGCGGATTTGTATGTGTGCGGGCAGCGGAGCTGTATGTGTGTGGGGGCAGCAGAGCTGTATGTGTGTGGGGGCAGCAGAGCTGTATGTGTGAGGGCAGCGGAGCTGTATGTGTGTGCAGGCAGCGGAGCTGTATGTGTGTGCGGGCAGCGGAGCTGTATGTGTGTGGGGGCAGGGGAGCTGTATGTGTGTGGGGGCAGCGGAGCTGTATGTGTGTGGGGGCAGCGGAGCTGTATGTGTGTAAGGGCAGCGGAGCTGTATGTGTGTGGGGGCAGCGGAGCTGTATGTGTGTGGGGGCAGGGGAGCTGTATGTGTGTGGGGGCAGCGGAGCTGTATGTGTGTGCGGGCAGCGGATTTGTATGTGTGCGGGCAGCGGAGCTGTATATGTGTGTGGGGGCAGCAGAGCTGTATGTGTGTGGGGGCAGCAGAGCTGTATGTGTGTGGGGGCAGCGGAGCTGTATGTGTGTGGGGGCAGTGGAGCTGTATGTGTGCAGAGCTGTGCATGTGTGTGCAGGCAGTGGAGCTATCTGTGTGTGTGCGTGTGTGTGCGGGCAGCGGAGCTGTATGTGTGTGTGTGTGCGCAGAGCTGTGTGCGGAGCTGGGTGTGTGGAGCTGTATGTATGTGTGTAGAGCTGTATGTGTGGTGGCGCTATATGTGTGTATGTGCAGAGCTGTGTGTGTGCGTGGAGCTGTATGTATGTGTGTGTCTGTAGGGTGCTGTGTGTGTGGAGCTGTATGTGTTTGGGGCTGTATGTGTGTGTCTGTAGGGTGCTGTGTGTGCGGAGCTGTATGTGTGTGTGCGGGCAGCAGAGCTCTATGTGTGTGCGTGCGCGCAGAGCTGTATGTGTGTGCGTGCGCGCAGAGCTGTATGTGTGTGCGGAGCTGTGTGTGTGCAGGGCTGTGTGTGTGCGGGCAGCAGAGCTGTATGTGTGTGTGTGCGCAGAGCTGTGTGTGGGGCTGTGTGTGTTTGCGGAGCTGTGTGTGTGTGTGGAGCTGTATGTATGTGTGTGCAGAGCTGCGTGTGCGGCGCTGTATGTGTCTGTGCGGAGCGGAGCTATATGTGTGTGTGTGTGGAGCTGTATGTGTGTGTCTGTGGGGTGCTGTGTGTGTGTGCGGAGCTGTGTGTGTTTGGGGCTGTAAGTGTGTGTCCAGGCAGCAGAGCTGTATGTGTGTGCATGCGCACAGAGCTGTGTGTGTGTGCAGAGCTGTATGTGTGTGCAGAGCTGTGTGTGTGCAGAGCTGTGTGTGTGTGGGCAGCGGAGCTGTATGTGTCTGTGTGTGGGGCTGTGTTTGTGTTCAGAGCTGTGTGTGTGTGGGGCTGTGTTTGTGTGCAGAGCTGTGTGTGTGTGTGGGGGGGGCTGTGTTTGTGTGCAGAGCTGTGTGTGTGGGGCTGTGTGTTTGTGTGTGTGGGGCTGTGTTTGTGTGCAGAGCTGTGTGTGTGTGGGGCTGTGTTTGTGTGCGGAGCTGTGTGTGTGTGGAGCTGTATGTGTGTGTCTGTGTGGTGCTGTATGTGTGTGTGGTGCTGTATGTGTGTGTGGTGCTGTATGTGTGTGTGGTGCTGTGTGTGTGTGTGGAGCTGTATGTGTGTGTGGAGCTGTAAGTGTGTGCGGAGCTGTGTGTGTGCGGGGCTGTGTGTGTCAGGTATCATCCAATGGGACAAATAGACCCATCCGGCAAAGCCTGCTACAGTGACAGGTAGCCGTATGATGGGACAGTAGTAGTCCCATCATCCAGCTACTGTGTTCAAGGGTAAAAAAAACAACACACATATATACATACAGAACATACAACATACAGTATATACTCACTATACACCTAATCCCCGAAACCCTTGATTACCTGTAAAAAAAAAATTAAAAATAATAAACCAACAATATGCTCCCTGATGCGATGTAATCCATGTAATAATGAGTGTCCCATGACGATCTCCCGTGGAGAGTTGTCACATCGGCAGAAGCGACCTCTCCAGGGGCTCCGGGATACAATGACGGAAGGTATCCTTCCGCACTGTATCCCTCTGCCGCTGTGAGCACAGTATATTTCATACTGTTACTTGCGACACCGCTGCACGGGAAAATTCTCACGCAGCAGTGCCGTAAAGTGAGAGGCCATTGAACCCTCAGTGATAACACTGCAGGGGCCATTGTCTCCTGTCAGTGTGTCACTTGAGGCCTACAGAGCTGTCACATCTGATGTGACAGCTCTATATGGGAGATCGTCGTGCGGAATGCAGAAAAACTGCCGAATCTGCTGCGAATGGTAAAAATCGCTGATGTGAAAGTAGCCTAAGTCACTGCCGACAAGTGTCTGCATTAGTCGTACTTACCAATGGGGGAGGCAGCACGAAAAGTGCCTAGGGCAGCATAAACTCTAAATACGGCCCTGGCCAGGAGGTCCATGGGGCCAGAAGACCTCACCGTCTCTGTGGGAGCTCGTTGTTCTGGTGGTTTGATCAGCTCACAACTCCTGCATTGCTGGCATACTTTCTCCACAATGTTCCTCAGGTGGGGATGATAAAATAGCAATCACTGGAAAGTTTTTCCGGCCCAAAGTGTGCTCCTTTCTCATGCACCTCCTTAGCCACCTGATCTATCAGAGATGAGGGAATAACCGTTTGCCATACAGGACCGAGTTCTGCTTGCAGGAATACCTTCCGGTACAGGATACCATCCCGCAACCGGAGCCTCTCCCACTGGTGTAACATCTTCAGCACTACAGATGACATGGACCTCCTCTCGTTACGATTGGGTATTTGCTCAGACACGACCCACTGCCTCAACTGAGCTAGTTCCTGATCTTCTTGCTGTACTCGGACCCACTCGTCGCGGGGCAGCTCCAACAAATTCACACAGGCCTCTTCCTGTTCAATTTCCCACGCCGCTGTCATTGTCCTGGCAGTCTCTCCGAAACCTGGAACTTCCACATCCTCCAGTTCTTCATCCTGGCTGGGTGTTGGTTTGCGATAGTTCACTCGAGAGAGGGCATCTGCATAAACATTCTCGGCGCCTCTTTTATATGAAATTCTGTATCGAAACTTGGCCATTCGGGCTACCCAATGTTGTTCTAGGGCCCCTAACTTGGCAGTCTCGAGATGGGCCAGCGGATTGTTATCGGTGCGTACATGAACTTCTGAGCCAGCCAGATATTCTGAGAACTTCTCAGTCATTGCCCACACCAGCGCCAACAACTCCAGCTTAAACGAACTGTAGTTTTCGGGATTCCTTTCCGAGTCATGCAAAGACCGACTGGTGTATGCGATGACGCGCTCTTTTCTGTCCTGCATCTGCGATAGTACTGCCCCAAGGCCCTGCATGCTCCCATCAGTGTGCAAGATGAATGACTGCTTGAAGTCGGCGTAGGCCAGCACAGGGGCCTCCGTCAAAGCCTTCTTCAGAGCCAAGAATGCCTCTTCCTGATGCTTCCCCCTCTGTATGTTCCGGTTTTTGGCACAGGAGGGCACTCCCCTCAACAACTCCTGGAGTGGATTAGCAAGGCGAGCAAAGTCTTTTATGAAGCGTCTGAAGTATCCTGTAAGTCCCAGGAACGCACGCACGTCCTTCACAGTTTTTGGAGTTGGCCACTCTTGTACCGCAGCAATCTTCTCCTGGGAAAGCCTCACCCCCTCAGCAGAGACAACGTGCCCCAAGTATTCAATCTCAGTCCGGAAGAGGTGACATTTCTGGAGTTTCCATTTCAAGCCGTTCTTCTGTAGCCGACTCAGAACTTGCCCCAGTCTCTGCAGATGCTCCTCAAAGGTGGGGGCAAAGACAATGATATCATCCAAGTAAATCAAAGTGGCTTCAAAGTTCAAGTCTACCAGACATCTCTCCATGAGTCGCTGAAATGTTCCAGGGGTGTTGGCTAGGCCAAAGGGCATCCGGTCGAACTCATACAGTCCCATCGGAAGGATGAAAGCCGTCTTGGCTCGGTCTTGCTCGGACATGGGCACCTGCCAGTAGCCGCTGGCCAAGTCTAACATGGAGAAATACCTGGCATTCCCCAGTGCCGACAGGGACTCCTCTATCCTGGGCAGTGGGTATGAGTCCCGCACAGTGCAAGCGTTGAGCCGGCGATAGTCCACACAGAACCACAAGGACCCGTCCTTCTTCCTCACCAAGACTATAGGTGCAGCCCACGGGCTCTGACTCCCACGTATGACTCCCTTCTGCAACATATGTGACAGCATTCCCTTCACCTCCTGGTACATCTGTGGGGGTATTTGGCGGTACCATTCCCGGATTGGGGCCGCATCCCCGGTGGGTATCTCGTGGGTGATGGCCGTGGTACGTCCAAAGTCATCTTTGTCTCTGGCGAACACCTCCTGATATTTCCCCAATAAGGCTTCCACCTTAGGCACCTGCTGTGGGGTAAGTTCTGAGAGCTCCGCCCTTATGCGTTCCAATATCTGTCACCCTTCTTGCAGCAGTCTGGGGTATGGAGCTGCCTCCGCTTTGACGGTCACCAGCCATGGATCTTCTGGCCTAGCGGTCAGCTGCACCGTTTCCGATGGGACCAGCTCGTCTGGGAGGCCCAGGACTTGGGCGACTTCACTCCTGGGGAGTAAAGTTGCATCTGTCTCCCCCAAATTCATGCATCGCACAAGGACAGTACCGTCCCACACGGTAGCCAGGGACCGCGCGACCAATATTCCTGACGGCAGCTGGTCGACTCTGCTGGGCTCAATCTGGACTTCCACCCCTTCCAGTGGGATACCAGTTCGTATAGGTAGGGGAAGGCAACACTCGATTGACAGAGGTGGGGACGATGACTTTGATGACTTTGCCGAGTTCCTTTCCGTAGCTGTATGCTTCCCGGACCTGGGCTGTCCGTATCAGCTGTTGAAAAACCCTTTTCTGGGGTGCTTGGTCGCTCCATTGTTGTAGGAACTGTTCTGGGGACTCGTTGTAAAGAAGGCTCCTGAGGTCTTTTAACGCATTCATGCTACTTGTCCATCCACCAATACTACTCCTCTTCTCCCGACATCTTTACCGCAGACCTCTATGTTCATCCATACCACCTCTGCGACCGGGATGGGCAAGTGATTGGCTGCCATGAGTTTGATCACAGGGCCCCATTCGGGCCGTAGCGCCTCTGTGAACTAACAGTGGAAATATCCCTCAACCATGGTGGTCACTTGTGAGCCTGTGTCCACCAGGTACCGCACCGCTCTTCCATTGATTTCTGTCCAGACCAGGGGGCACGTGGAAACAAGGCTGGGGGGGACTTTTACTACTCCTCTTCTGTTCTCCACACTCCGAGCGATGTCCCTCAAGCTCGGAGCCACCTAGTTTAAAGGAGGGCGCGGGGATGGTCGGCTCCGGCGGGGACACCACCGGGCGATGTGGCCGGGCTCTCCACAGGTGTAGCATGTAAGAGGGCTTCTCCTCCTGGTAGCTTCACCCTCCTTTCGGGGGGCAGCTTCTCCCCCTCACACCAAAGGGCCGGACCCTACCGCCAGAGTTCTTCTTGAGGCCGCCATTTCTTTACGGACCTGCTTAATCTCCATTCTCAGGTCCTCCACCTGATATTGTCTGCGGTGATGGTTACCTCCCCGCTTCGTACCCTCCCCACTGGCCCTGTCACTCCCGGCTCTTGTTCTCGCACACGTGCCTCGCTGCCAACTTCAGAGAAAGTCATGTCTGGCTTCACCCGCATGCTCTTTCGCAGTGCCTGTTTCATCATTGCGTCACGCAGTCCCGTCACTAGCTGATCCCTAAGCACCACATCAACTGGCCCTACACCTACACCGTCTTTCTGTCTAATAGCAGTGTGGAGCTCTTGTAGGGCATTCAAGAATTGGGTCACGGTCTCCCCCTCTCTTTGTACCCGGTGAAACAGTCGCATGCGAAGTTCCCCTACGTCAGTGGGGTCCCCATGCGTCTCCTCCAGTATGCACAGCACTTTGTCTAGGGTATCTCTCTCCCAGGGAGACCTATGCAAGATAGAATCCCGTGCCTCCCCCTCCAGGGCCATCAATGCAATTTTTTGCCTCCAGGGTTGGGGTCATGGGGTGCATCCGCATCATTCCCCGGATACGCTACGCCCAGCTCCACAGCATCACATTGCTCCCAGTGAACTTTGGCAAATTATTTAACATGGCTCCCAGGGAAATGCTAGACCTGGCAGCTTCCTCAACTGCTTGGTCTGCCCTTTCCGCGCTACCGTGTGACATCCTGCCGACTACGCCAAGTGTAATAGAGGGCAGGGTAGACTATGTCACCACGGAACAGACAGACCAACTGTTGAGGGAGGTTTATTAACAGGGGCGATATTCTCCTCGCAGGGAGAAAACAGTAGAATATAAACTGCAGAAATAACGGTGCAAAATATATGGGAAGCAGTATAACAGAAGTAAACTGAATTTCTTGGGAAAAACACTTATCAGTCTGATGAGGACTTGCTTGTAGGGTCGTCTTCTCCAAAGTAGGCGCCGGGAAACAGTGGCACTTGTCATCCCTCTGTTATCCGTGAGCTGTGTAGTCTCTGGGAACCCGCAACCTGGGGTTTGAGGGGTTACTGTGGTGAGTAGAGGGGATGCTAGGCAAACGGGGTCCCCTGTGCTCTGAGTCTTCTGCCTCAACAGTGCAGCATATCTCGGGAGAACGATGCTCAGTCTATTATTGGGTCTCCCAACAGGAATCAGGGGCTCTGCACTAATGCCGTGGGTGCTAGGGGCCACTGCCTCTGCACGGGTCATTGTCTTTGCGCGGGTCAATGTCTTTGCATGAGCGTCAGGGCGCACCTCTCCTGTCACAGCAGAGTCCACATTCACGTACTCACAAGATGCAGTCTTTCTGGACAATCTTCCTGTCTCAGTCCTCCGACCGGGAGCTCTCTCTCCTCCCCGAAGCGCAGCTGTGTGATGTTCTGTCCGCTGTATCCGCTGCTCTCTCTGCTGCACAAGCTGCTCTCTCTGCTGCACACTCTGCTCTTCCTGCTGTGCACGCTGCTCTAGCCCTGGAAAGCGCACCTCTTTTCTCTCTCAGCCCGGCTTCCTTTCTGTCCCGGCTTCTAAGTCTGCCCCCAGGGAAACCTGCTGCACAGCTAAGTGGTTCCAGGCACGGAGCAGAGAAGGTAACCGCCCCCGGACTCTTCTTGTGCTGAATTCACCTCCTTACATATAGCACCGTCCATTAGTATATACAGTGGGTACGGAAAGTATTCAGACCCCTTTAAATTTTTCACTGCTTCATTGTAGCCATTTGGTAAATTCAAAAAAGTTAATTTTTTTTCTAATTAATATACACTCTGCACCCCATCTTGACTGAGAAAAAAACAGAAATGTAGTAATTTTTGGAAATTTATTAAAAAAGAAAATCTGAAATATCACATGGTCATAAGTATTCAGACCCTTAGCTCAGTATTGAGTAGAAGCACCCTTTTGAGCTAGTACAGCCATGAGACTTCTTGGGAATGATGCAACAAGTTTTTCACACCTAGATTTGGGGATCCTCTGCCATTCTTCCTTGCAGATCCTCTCCAGTTCCGTCAGGTTGAATGGTGAACATTGGTGGATAGCCATTTTCAGGTCTCTCCAGAGATGCTCAATTAGGTTTAGTTCAGGGTTCTGGCTGGGCCAGTCAAGAATGGTCACAGAGTTGTTCTGAAGCCACTCCTTTGTTATTTTAGCTGTGTGCTTAGGGTCATTGTCTTGTTGGAAGGTGAACCTTCGGCCAAGTCTGAAGTCCAGAGCACTCTGGAAGAGGTTTTCATCCAGAATATCTCTGTACTTGGTCGCATTCATGTTTCCTTCAATGACAACCAGTCGTCCTGTCACTGCAGCTGAAAAACACCCCCATAGCATGATGCTGCCACAACCATGTTCCACTGTTAGCATTGTATTGGGCAGGTGATGAGCAGTGCCCGGTTTTCTCCGCACATACCGCTTAAAATTATCACCAAAAAGGTCTATCTTTGTCTCTTCAGATCAGGGAATCTTATTTCTCAGTGTGGGAGTCCTTCATGTTTTTTTTTTTTAGCAAACTCTATGCGGGCTTTCATATGTCTTGCACTGAGGAGAGGCTTTCGTCAGGCCACTCTGCCATAAAGGCATGACTGGTGGAGGGCTGCAGTGATAGTTGACTTTGTGAAACTTTCTCCCATCTATCTACTGCATCTCTGGAGCTCAGCCACAGTGATCTTGGGGTTCCTCTTTACCTCTCTCACCAAGGCTCTTCTCCCACGATTGCTCAGTTTGGCTAGATGGCCAGGTCTAGGAAGACTTCTGGTGGTCTCAAACGTCTTCCATTTAAGGATTATGGAGGCCACTGTGCTCTTAGGAACCTTAAGTAGTGCAGAAATTCTTTTGTAACCTTGGCCAGATCTGTACCTTGCCACAATTCTGTCTCAGGTCCTTGACCAGTTCCTTTGACCTCATGATTCTCCTTTGGTCTGACATGCACTGTGAGCTGTGAGGTCTTATATAGGCAGGTGTGTGCCTTTCCAAATCAAGTCCTATCAGTTTAATTAAACACAGTTTGACTCAAATGAAGTAGAACCATCTAAAGGAGGATTACAAGGAAATGGACAGCATATGACTTAAATATGAGTGTCTGAGCGAAAGGTCTGAATACTTATGATCATGTGATATTTAACTTTTTCTTTTTCATTAAATTAGCAACAATTTCTACATTTCTGTTTTTTTATCAGTCAAGATGGGGTGCAGAGTGTACATTAATGTGAAAAAAATTAACTTTTTTGAATTTACCAAATGGCTGCAATGAAACAAAGAGTTAAAAATTTAAATGGATCTGAATACTTTCCGTACCCACTGTAGTGTATTCACTTATTATGTATAGCACAGTCCCTTAGTATATAGTATACTCGGCGTGTCCATAATACGTAAGGCCTGTTAACTTTAAGGTTATGCATACTGCTTATACGGTAATCATGTCACTAAGACGGCATACCTTTTCTTTTACATAACAAGCTAATATATAACTTTCTTAACACTAAGTATTCACTTCTAATTTTGATCTTATTATATTTTTCGTATTTAAACCACTACCAAAGATATCTGTTTTGATAGGTTGCAATATTTTTGCACAAATCAGTAGATTAGCAAAAATATTGTGTCTTTTTGCATTTTCATGTGAATCCTGGCAAACTCCTCCAATACGGGCACAGCATAGGCGAGATAGGGAGCGGCAACACCTTCCTGTCAAATTCATTAAAAGCTACACCTTAATAAATCGGCCCCTAAGTGTGACTTGAATTTTAACTTTTTCCTTACCGAATCAATTAATTTTGTAGAAAAACAGCTGTTCTCCTATGAAACAGCAGTCATCATGTGATCGCAGTAACAATCTGAAGCCTTGCATTTAGTTACAGTGCAGTAGGATATCACATATGATTAGGATTAAGCATAGCAGGAGCCAGCACTACCTAGTCAAGATCAAAGAGACACTACATGTTCCTGCCAGGCATTAACATGGATGGTGGTGAGAGCTTTATACAAATGATTATAGAATCACCAGAGCTCCTTTTGTTCAGACATAAGCCAGGGGATCCCTTTTGTATTAGGTTTACAGTAGTGGGAATTCATTGTTATAAAATGCTCAGTCTCCACCTAATTATCCACTTTAAGCAATAAAGCCAAAATTGGAGCTTTAATAAAGCGCAGCCAGAATTGAGGAGAACATCACAAAATTGAAAACAGGAGATTGTGTAATTTGCAATCATTTTAATAGTTTTTTTTCCTGTAAAGTTGCAAGTGATCTGTCTGTCTGATGCTGATGCGATAAAACACCATGGAAGCTTCATAGATTACAAAACACGTCGAGTGTGAATTATCAGTCTGTAGGTGAAAAATGATTTGCTATTTACCAAATCTTATAATGTATGATACAATCAGGACTGAATTAAACTAAATGAAAAAGGAAAACTGACCTAAATTATCCAACCACTTTAACAAATTAAGGATGCATATTGCTTGCTCTAAACAGCAGCAAAACCACTTTGGCTCTACTTAACATTAGAAACCTCTAAGTTCTGATATGGAACTTAGGGTACCGTCTCACAGTGGCACTTTGATCGCTACGATGGCACGATCCGTGACGTTCCAGCGATATCCATACGATATCGCTGTGTCTGACACGCAGCAGCGATCAGGGATCCTGCTGAGAATCGTACGTCGTAGCAGATCGTTTGGAACACACTACATTTTTTTTCCTCAGCGCTGTAGCTCATTGGGCTGCCCTAGAAGGCTCCCTGATAGCTGCGTTGCTTTGTGTGTACGCCGCTGTGCAAACCAACTGCTTTTTTCAAAGCACAAATCCTGTTTTTCCTTCCTTTCTGCACAGCTATCTTGTGTGTTTGTCCACACTTTTGTGCGCAGCAGTCCTTTTTATAGCTGCCTGCCATACTTTTCTGAGATAACTGCAGGGAGATAAATATTGGCAAGTCTGCCTCCGTGCCATTGCTGTGTGTGGCATCTGTCTCTCATTGTGTGGCACCGAAAACACTGTGTAATACTTGGCCATTTTTTTTTTTTTTTGGGGTACATTCTCCCTTTTCCAAAAAAAAAATTAGTGGGAGATAAATATTGGCAAGTCTGCCTCCGTGCCATTGCTGTGTGTGGTATCTGTCTCTCATTGTGTGCCACCGAAAACACTGTGTAATACTTGGCCATTTTTTTTTGGGGGGGTACATTCTCCCTTTTCCCAAAAAAAAATTAGTGGGAGATAAATATTGGCAAGTCTGCCTCCGTGCCATTGCTGTGTGTGGCATCTGTCTCTCATTGTGTGCCACCGAAAACACTGTGTAATACTTGGCCTTTTTTTGGGGGGGGGTAAATTCTCCCTTTTAAAAAAAAAAAATTAGTGGGAGATAAATATTGGCAAGTCTGCCTCCGTGCCATTGCTGTGTGTGGTATCTGTCTCTCATTGTGTGCCACTGAAAACACTGTGTAAAACTTGGCCATTTTTTTTTTTGCTAAATTCTCCCTTTTCTAAAAAAAAAATTAGTGGGAGATAAATATTGGCAAGTCTGCCTCCGTGCCATTGCTGTGTGTGGCATCTGTCTCTCATTGTGTGGCACCGAAAACACTGTGTAATACTTGGCCATTTCTTTTTGGGGGGGGTACATTCTCCCTTTTCCAAAAAAAAATTAGTGGGAGATAAATATTGGCAAGTCTGCCTCCGCGCCATTGCTGTGTGTGGTATCTGTCTCTCATTGTGTGCCACCGAAAACACTGTGTAATACTTGGCCTTTTTTTGGGGGGGGGTAAATTCTCCCTTTTAAAAAAAAAAAATTAGTGGGAAATAAATATTGGCAAGTCTGCCTCCATGCCATTGCTGTGTGTGGTATCTGTCTCTCATTGTGTGCCACCGAAAACACTGTGTAATACTTGGCCTTTTTTTTGGGGGGGGTAAATTCTCCCTTTTAAAAAAAAAAAAAAATTAGTGGGAGATAAATATTGGCAAGTCTGCCTCCGTGCCATTGCTGTGTGTGGTATCTGTCTCTCATTGTGTGCCACCGAAAACACTGTGTAATACTGGGCCTCTTTTTTTTTTTAGGGTAAATTCTCCCAGAAAAAAAAAAAAAAATAGTGGGAGATTAAGATTGGCATTTCTGCTTGAGTGCTGGTCCTGTGTGTGCCATCTGTCTCAAATTATTGGGGCACAGAAAACCTAGTGTGTAACATTGGGCCTGATTTTCCTTTCAGTGTCAGGCACCTATAAAGGTATATATAAATCCTACAGAAGTTTGAGTTCACCTGATAAGTTGTTTTACAGTAACAAATAGCGTTACTTTGGTTACGTTTTGCAAACAATGAGGAAGTCTAGTGGAAGAGGTCGTGGCCGTGGGCGGTCATTGTCAGCTGGTAATGATGGTAGTGGTGGTAGAGCATCAGGTGGTCGTGGTAAAAGCAGTACAGCACCTAAGTCTCGAGTTGTTGAGCCAGGTTCGTTGTCTGGCTACACAAGGCCTCGAACGCTCTCTTTTCTGGGAGTAGGAAAACCACTTTTGAAGCCGGAGCAGGAGGAACAAGTATTGGCTTTCATTGCTGACTCTGCCTCTAACTCTTTCGCCTCCTCCTCAGAAAGTGCCAAATGTCAGAGCAGTGCATCGTCAGTGGATACTCCCGGTCAGGAACAAGTCGCTTCCTTGTGTCCTTCACTAAAAACAACAGTTAAGGATGCGTCAGTTGACACAACAGGTTACTCCATGGAGTTCTTTACACATACCGTTCCTGGGTTAGACAGTGAAACAGTTAACAGGCCATGCCCATTAGAAGTTGAATCGGACATGGAGTGCACAGATGCACAGCCACAGCCAGATTACTATGCTGTTCCTTTGACTCAGACCAGAACATTGCCCTCGCAGTGTACTGAGGCAGAATCAAACCCAGCGGAGACTATGGTGCCCCGTCACGAAGGCTATACCACCGGCTTACACGGTGACACAGACGAAATTGCACACGACATAGAAGAGGAGGTCATAGATGACCCCGTTGTGGACCCCGATTGGCAGCCATTGGGGGAACAGGGTGCAGGCGGCAGTAGTTCTGAAGCGGAGGAGGAGGAGCCGCAGCAGGCATCAACATCACAACAGGTTCCATCTACCGGGCCCGTATCTGGCCAAAAACGCGTGGCAAAAACAAAACCAGTTGGAGGACAGCGTGGCCATCCGGTTAAAGAAGCTCAGTCTGCAATGCCTGAAAAGGTATCCGATAGTAGAAAGAGTGCAGTCTGGCATTTTTTTAAACAACATCCAAATGATCAGCGCAAAGTCATCTGTCAAAAATGTTCAACTACCTTAAGCAGAGGTCAGAATCTTAAAAGTCTAAATACAAGTTGCATGCATAGACATTTATCCACCATGCATTTGCAAGCCTGGACTAACTACCAAACGTCCCTAAAGGATGCAGCACCCTCGGCCAATGAAGCTAGTCCGCAATGCTACATCCCTTCCCTCCCTGTAAGCCCACCATTTCCCGCGCCACCTGCAGTATCTGTGCAGCTTTCGTCGCCAGGCCAAAGCAGTCAGGGAATCACCAGGTTAGTAGTAGGAAACATTGCATGTAGGGCACCGGCAAGAATACCATCTCCAACCCTCTCTCACTCACCCATGTCCACCGGCACCACCGCTAGTTCCACGATCTCCAGCTCTCCAGTCCAGCTCACCCTACATGAGACTCTTGTTAGGAAAAGGAAGTACTCATCCTCGCATCCGCGTACACAGGGTTTGAACGCCCACATTGCTAGACTAATCTCATTAGAGATGATGCCCTACCGGTTAGTTGAAAGCGAAGCTTTCAAAGCGCTGATGGACTACGCTGTACCACGCTACGAGCTACCCAGTCGGCACTTCTTTTCTAGAAAAGCCATCCCAGCCCTCCAACAGCATGTTAAAGACCGCATCGTCCATGCACTCAGGCAGTCTGTGACTACAAAGGTGCACCTGACAACAGATGCATGGACCAGTAGGCATGGCCAGGGACGTTACGTGTCCATCATGGCACACTGGGTGAATGTGGTAGATGCAGGGTCCACAGGGGACAGCAATATTGGGACAGTTCTGCCTAGCCCACGGTCAAGGAAAGAGTTGGCTGTAGGCGTTCGCCCCCCCTCCTCCTCTTCCTCCTCCTTCTCCTGCAGAAGCGAGAGCTCGTCCACAGACCGCAGTCGCACATCCACTCCATCCGCTGCTGCCACTGTTGCACACCAGGTGTGCCATTATGGGACAGCTAGTGGCAAGCGTCAGCAGGCTGTATTGGCAATGAAGTGTTTGGGCGACAACAGACACACCGCGGAAGTTCTGTCCGAGTTCTTGCAGAAAGAAACTCAGTAATGGCTGGGCACTGTACATCTTGAGGCAGGCAAGGTAGTGAGTGATAATGGAAGGAATTTCATGGCTGCCATAGCCCTTTCCCAACTGAAACACATTCCTTGCCTGGCTCACACCTTAAACCTGGTGGTGCAGTGCTTCCTGAAAAGTTATCCGGGGTTACCCGACCTGCTCCTCAAAGTGCGCAGACTTTGCTCACATATCCGCCGTTCGCCTGTACACTCCAGCCGTATGCAGAACTATCAGCGTTCTTTGAACCTTCCTCAGCATCGCCTAATCATCGACGTTGCAACAAGGTGGAACTCCACACTGCACATGCTTCAGAGAGTGTGCGAACAGAGGCGTGCTGTTATGTATTTGTGGGAGGATACACGGGCAGGCAGTTGGATGGCAGACATGGAGTTGTCAGGTGTGCAGTGGTCGAAGCTACAAGACCTGTGTCAAGTCCTTCAGTGTTTTGAGGAATGCACACGGCTGGTTAGTGCAGACAACGCCATAATAAGCATGAGCATCCCCCTAATGCGTCTGCTGATGCAAAGTTTGACGCATATAAAGGAGCAGGCGTCTGCAGCCGAGGAAGAGGAAAGCCTTGATGACAGTCAGCCATTGTCTGGTCAGGGCCGTGTAGAGGACGCGGTAGCGGGCGAAGAGGAGGAGGAGGACGAGGAGGATGATGGGGATGAGTACTTTTTTAATGAGGAAGCTTCTCCTGGGCCAACAGAAATTAGTGGCGTTGCAAGGCCGGGTTCTGTTTTTTTAAGGGAGACAAGTGACGTAGATTTGCCTGTAACTGCCCCTCAACCCAGCACAACCGCAGATTTGACAACTGGAACTTTGGCCCACATGGCGGATTATGCCTTACGTATCCTCAAAAAGGACACACGCATTATTAAAATGATGAGCGATGACGATTACTGGTTGGCCTGCATCCTTGACCCTCGCTATAAAGGCAAATTGCAAAATATTATGCCACATGAGAACCTCGAACAAATCTTAGCAACCAAACAAGCTACTCTTGTAGACCGTTTGATTCAGGCATTCCCAGCACACAACGCCGGTGATGGTTCTCACACAAGCTGCAGGGGGCTACAGGGCAGAGGTGTTGGTCAGAGGGGTTTTCTGACCAGGTTGTGGAGTGATTTCACAATGACCGCAGACAGGACAGGTACTGCAGCATCTATTCAAAGTGACAGGAGACAACATTTGTCCAGTATGGTTACTAACTACTTTTCCTCCCTTATCGATGTTCTCCCTCAAGCATCATTCCCATTTGATTACTGGGCATCCAAATTAGACACCAGGCCTGAATTGGCAGAATATGCATTGCAGGAGCTTGCTTGCCCAGCAGCTAATGTGCTATCAGAAAGAGTATTCAGTGCTGCTGGTTCAATATTAACCGAAAAAAGGACTCGTCTGGCTACCCAAAATGTGCATGATCTCACCTTCATTAAAATGAACCACTCCTGGATTTCAAATTATTTTGCCCCACCTTTCCCGGCTGACACCTAGCTTTCCTATAAAAAGGTCTTGCTTGTGGACTGGTCTTACTGAGTGGTCAAATCTCTTAATTTGCAGCAGCTGTTTGACCAGCATACGACATGTTTACACATCCCCCAATGGGAAAACTCCCCCCACGGGGCCGTTGTCTCACTCTCGACACTTGGCGCAAGCACCCGTTAGTTACAGTGCTGTTTGTCAGAAGAGGTGGGTGTGCTCGCTTTTGGTCGACGGCACTGCCACTGGGTCCCTCATAGTACAATGTAGTGTCTCTGGCGGTGGTGGTGCGCACCCAACGTCAGACACACCGTTGTAACATGAGGGGCCCTGGGGCGGTACCGCCGGCCACAAGAGAGTTCCCCCCCCCAGCTCAAACTGTGCTCTACCACGTGCAAAATTATCTCGCACAGCTCCAACAATGTTTAGTCTATGCGCTGACATCATTCAATGCCTGGCACTGACAAACAATACCAATTTGTTGACATCTATGATGCTAGTTAAAGTAGTCTGGGTCAGTGTCCTATATTGACACCAGTAAATACTAATTTACTGCCAAATTACTTTGTCATAAACTCTGCAGATGAGCCCACCCCTGTACCTAAGCATGCCACCCTTTTTTTTATTTATAGTTGTTTTGCGAGACATTAACATCTATTTATTTTTTGGGAGTACTAACTGTGTCAGACACTTCTTGCAATACTCCTCCACTGACCACAATGCTGCCTGCCTGTGTATCCATGTAACCGATTTAAAACTGCCATGCCTGCCTATTGTTTGTTATTTTAGGCCTTTGATAGCCTGTCTGCGGCCCCTAATTGCAATACTCCTCCACTGACCACAATGCTGCCTGGAGTGCCTGCCTGTGTATCCATGTAACCGATTTAAAACTGCCATGCCTGCCTATTGTTTGTTATTTTAGGCCTTTGTTAGCCTGTCTGCGGCCCCTACTTGCAATACTCCTCCACAGACCACAATGCTGCCTGCCTGTGTATCCATGTAACCGATTTAAAACTGCCATGCCTGCCTATTGTTTGTTATTTTAGGCCTTTGATAGCCTGTCTGCGGCCCCTACTTGCAATACTCCTCCACTGACCACAATGCTGCCTGCCTGTGTATCCATGTAACCGATTTAAAACTGCCATGCCTGCCTATTGTTTGTTATTTTAGGCCTTTGATAGCCTGTCTGCGGCCCCTACTTGCAATACTCCTCCACTGACCACAATGCTGCCTGCCTGTGTATCCATGTAACCGATTTAAAACTGCCATGCCTGCCTATTGTTTGTTATTTTAGGCCTTTGATAGCCTGTCTGCGGCCCCTACTTGCAATACTCCTCCACTGACCACAATGCTGCCTGCCTGTGTATCCTGTTGTGAATTAGACTTTTTGGCTCCCTCTTGTGGTTACTAGTGATATGACTCTGGGATTGTCTTTCCTCAGTTTGGCACCCACCTGGGTTGTTAGTCCAGGGGTGTTGCTATATAAACTTCCTGGATCCTTAGTCCAGTGCCTGGCATCGTTGTAATCAGATCCTTTCTGTTTGCTCCTGTCTGCTGGTCCTGGTTCATGCAAAATTTAGCTAAGTCCTGCTTCTTTGTTTTTTGGTTATTTGCTTTGCTCTTATTTTTGTCCAGCTTGTACTTATTGTGATTCCTGACTTTGCTGGAAGCTCTAGGGGGCTGGTGTTCTCCCCCCGGGCCGTTAGACGGTTCGGGGGTTCTTGAATATCCAGCGTGGATATTTTGATAGGGTTTTTGCTGACCATATAAGTCATCTTACTATATTCTGCTATTAGCTAGTGGGCCTCTCTTTGCTAAATACCTAGCTCATTCTTACGTTTGTCTTTTCCTCTTACCTCACCATTATTATTTGTTGGGGGCTTGTATCCAACTTTTGGGGTCTTTTCTCTGGAGGCAAGAAAGGTCTTTCTTTTCCCTTCTAGGGTTAGTTAGTTCTCCGGCTGGCACGAGACGTCTAGAACCAACGTAGGCACGTTCCCCGGCTGCTGCTATTTGTGGTGCTAGGATTAGATATATGGTCAGCTCAGTTACCACTGCCCTATGAGCTGGTTTTTTGTGTTTGCAGACTTAGTAATTATTTCTGAGACCCTCTGCCATTGGGGTCATAACAGTATGCCAGGACAACATTGAATGTTTAATGCATTGCAGAAGTGGGATTATAAGAAAGGAAATTCTGAGTTTTTTTTTTTTTTTTTCCTCTCTTCCTCCCCTTTACCTCTGAGTGGCTTGTGCTTGCTGCAGACATGAATGTCCAGACCTTGATTACAAGTGTAGACCAGCTTGCTGCTCGTGTGCAGGGCATACAAGATTTTGGTACCAGTAGTCCAATGTCTGAACCTAAAATACCTATTCCTGAACTGTTTTCTGGAGACCGATTTAAGTTTAGGAATTTCAGGAATAATTGTAAATTGTTTCTATCTCTGAGACCCCGTTCATCTGGAGATTCAGCTCAGCAAGTTAAAATTGTTATCTCTTTTTTACGGGGCGACCCTCAGGATTGGGCTTTCTCGCTAGCGCCAGGAGATCCGGCATTGGCAAATATTGATGCGTTTTTTCTGGCGCTCGGATTGCTTTACGAGGAACCCAATCTTGAAGTTCAGGCAGAAAAAGCCTTGCTGGCTATTTCTCAGGGCCAGGATGAAGCTGAAGTGTATTGCCAAAAATTTCGGAAATGGTCCGTGCTTACTCAGTGGAATGAAATGGCCTTTCTGAAGCCATTAAGAATGTGATGGTGGGTTTCCCCATTCCTACAAGTCTGAATGATTCCATGGCGCTGGCTATTCAAATTGACCGGCGTTTGCGGGAGCGCAAAACCGCTAATCCTCTGGTGGTGTTGTCTGAACAAACACCTGATTTAATGCAATGTGATAGAATTCAGACTAGAAATGAGCGGAAAAATCATAGACGTCAGAATGGGTTGTGTTTTTACTGTGGTGATTCTACACATGTTATATCAGCATGCTCTAAACGCCTAACAAGGGTTGTTAGTCCTGTCGCCATTGGTAATTTGCAACCTAAATTTATTTTGTCTGTGACTTTAATTTGCTCATTGTCTTCTTACCCTGTTATGGCGTTTGTGGATTCAGGTGCTGCCCTGAGTCTTATGGATCTGTCATTTGCCAAGCGCTGTGGTTTTGTTCTTGAACCGTTGGTAAATCCTATTCCTCTTAGAGGTATTGATGCTACGCCATTGGCGGAAAATAAACCGCAGTTTTGGACGCAGGTAACCATGTGCATGACTCCTGAACATCGGGAGGTGATTCGTTTTCTTGTTCTGCATAAAATGCATGATTTGGTCGTTTTGGGTCTGCCATGGTTACAGACCCACAATCCAGTCTTGGATTGGAAGGCAATGTCTGTGTCAAGTTGGGGCTGTCAGGGAATTCATGCTGATTCCCCGCCGGTGTCTATTGCTTCCTCTACTCCTTCGGAAATTCCTGAGTATTTGTCTGATTATCAGGATGTATTCAGCGAGTCCAGGTCCAGTGCTCTGCCTCCTCATAGGGACTGTGACTGCGCCATAGATTTGATTCCAGGTAGTAAATTTCCTAAGGGAAGACTATTTAATCTGTCTGTACCTGAGCATGCCGCAATGCGTTCGTATATCAAGGAGTCTCTGGAGAAGGGGCATATCCGTCCATCCTCTTCCCCTCTTGGTGCAGGATTTTTTTTTGTGGCCAAGAAGGATGGATCTTTGAGACCTTGTATTGACTATCGGCTTCTGAATAAAATCACTGTTAAATTTCAGTATCCTTTGCCTCTGTTGTCGGACTTGTTTGCCCGGATTAAAGGTGCCAAGTGGTTCACCAAGATAGATCTTCGTGGTGCGTACAACCTTGTGCGCATTAAGCAAGGAGATGAATGGAAGACAGCATTTAATACGCCCGAAGGTCATTTTGAGTACTTGGTGATGCCTTTTGGGCTCTCTAATGCTCCCTCAGTGTTTCAGTCCTTTATGCATGATATTTTCCGGAAGTATCTGGATAAATTTATGATTGTTTATCTGGATGATATTCTGGTTTTCTCTGAAGATTGGGACTCACATGTGGAGCAGGTCAGGATGGTGTTTCAGGTTTTGCGTGAGAATGCTTTGTTTGTTAAGGGCTCAAAGTGTCTCTTTGGAGTACAGAAGGTTCCCTTTTGGGGGTTTATTTTTTCCCCTTCTGCTGTGGAGATGGACCCAGTCAAGGTCCGAGCTATTCATGATTGGACTCAACCCACGTCAGTTAAGAGTCTTCAGAAGTTCTTGGGTTTTGCTAACTTCTACCGTCGTTTTATCGCTAATTTTTCTAGCGTTGTTAAACCTTTGACGGATATGACCAAGAAAGGTTCTGATGTTGCTAACTGGGCTCCTGCAGCCGTGGAGGCGTTCCAAGAGTTGAAGCGCCGGTTTACTTTGGCACCTGTTTTGTGCCAGCCTGATGTCTCACTTCCCTTTCAGGTCGAAGTGGATGCTTCTGAGATTGGGGCAGGGGCCGTTTTGTCGCAGAGAGGCCCTGGTTGCTCGGTAATGAGACCATGTGCTTTCTTCTCTAGGAAGTTTTCGCCTGCTGAGCGGAATTATGATGTTGGCAATCGGGAGTTGCTGGCCATGAAGTGGGCATTTGAGGAGTGGCGTCATTGGCTCGAGGGTGCTAAGCATCATGTGGTGGTCTTGACTGATCACAAAAATTTGATGTATCTCGAGTCTGCTAAACGCCTGAATCCTAGACAGGCCCGCTGGTCATTGTTTTTCTCCCGTTTTGACTTTGTGGTCTCGTATTTACCAGGTTCAAAGAATGTGAAGGCTGATGCTCTTTCAAGGAGCTTTGTGCCTGACTCTCCTGGAGTCGCAGAACCAGTTGGTATTCTTAAAGAGGGAGTTATTTTGTCGGCCATTTCTCCTGATTTGCGACGTGTGTTGCAGAGATTTCAGGCTGGTAGACCTGACTTTTGTCCACCTGACAGACTGTTTGTTCCTGATAAGTGGACCAGCAGAGTCATTTCCGAGGTTCATTCCTCGGTGTTGGCAGGGCATCCGGGAATTTTTGGAACCAGAGATCTGGTGGCTAGGTCCTTTTGGTGGCCTTCCTTGTCACGGGATGTGCGGTCATTTGTGCAGTCCTGTGGGACTTGTGCTCGAGCTAAGCCTTGCTGTTCTCGTGCCAGCGGGTTGCTCTTGCCTTTGCCTGTCCCGAAGAGGCCTTGGACACACATTTCCATGGATTTCATTTCAGATCTCCCGGTGTCTCAGGGCATGTCTGTCATCTGGGTGGTATGTGATCGCTTTTCTAAAATGGTCCATTTGGTGCCTTTGCCTAAGCTGCCTTCCTCTTCCGATCTGGTTCCTGTGTTCTTTCAGAATGTGGTTCGTTTACACGGCATTCCTGAGAATATTGTGTCTGACAGAGGATCCCAGTTTGTTTCCAGGTTCTGGCGATCCTTTTGTGCTGGGATGGGCATTGATTTGTCGTTTTCGTCTGCCTTTCATCCTCAGACTAATGGACAAACGGAGCGAACTAATCAGACTCTGGAGGCTTATTTGAGGTGTTTTGTTTCGGCAGATCAGGATGATTGGGTGACCTTCTTGCCGTTGGCTGAGTTTGCCCTTAATAATCGGGCTAGTTCCGCTACTTTGGTTTCGCCATTTTTCTGCAACGCTGGTTTCCATCCTCGTTTTTCCTCGGGACATGTGGAGCCTTCTGACTGTCCTGGGGTAGATTCTGTGGTGGATAGGTTGCAGCAGATCTGGAATCATGTGGTGGACAACTTAAAGTTGTCACAGGAGAAGGCTCAGCGTTTTGCCAACCGCCGCCACGGTGTGGGTCCCCGACTTCGTGTTGGGGATTTGGTATGGCTGTCTTCTCGATTTGTTCCTATGAAGGTCTCCTCTCCTAAATTTAAGCCTCGCTTCATCGGTCCTTACAAGATATTGGAAATCCTTAATCCTGTGTCCTTTCGCTTGGATCTTCCGGTGTCGTTTGCCATTCACAACGTGTTCCATAGGTCTTTGTTGCGGCGGTACGTTGTACCTGTGGTTCCTTCTGTTGAGCCTCCTGCTCCGGTGTTGGTTGAGGGCGAGTTGGAGTACGTGGTGGAGAAGATCTTGGATTCTCGTCTCTCCAGACGGAGGCTTCAGTATCTGGTCAAGTGGAAGGGCTATGGTCAGGAGGATAATTCCTGGGTGGTTGCTTCTGATGTGCATGCGGCCGATTTAGTTCGTGCCTTTCACGCTGCTCATCCTGATCGCCCTGGTGGTCTTGGTGAGGGTTCGGTGACCCCTCCTTAAGGGGGGGGTACTGTTGTGAATTAGACTTTTTGGCTCCCTCTTGTGGTTACTAGTGATATGACTCTGGGATTGTCTTTCCTCAGTTTGGCACCCACCTGGGTTGTTAGTCCAGGGGTGTTGCTATATAAACTTCCTGGATCCTTAGTCCAGTGCCTGGCATCGTTGTAATCAGATCCTTTCTGTTTGCTCCTGTCTGCTGGTCCTGGTTCATGCAAAATTTAGCTAAGTCCTGCTTCTTTGTTTTTTGGTTATTTGCTTTGCTCTTATTTTTGTCCAGCTTGTACTTATTGTGATTCCTGACTTTGCTGGAAGCTCTAGGGGGCTGGTGTTCTCCCCCCGGGCCGTTAGACGGTTCGGGGGTTCTTGAATATCCAGCGTGGATATTTTGATAGGGTTTTTGCTGACCATATAAGTCATCTTACTATATTCTGCTATTAGCTAGTGGGCCTCTCTTTGCTAAATACCTAGCTCATTCTTACGTTTGTCTTTTCCTCTTACCTCACCGTTATTATTTGTTGGGGGCTTGTATCCAACTTTTGGGGTCTTTTCTCTGGAGGCAAGAAAGGTCTTTCTTTTCCCTTCTAGGGTTAGTTAGTTCTCCGGCTGGCGCGAGACGTCTAGAACCAACGTAGGCACGTTCCCCGGCTGGTGTAACCGATTTAAAACTGCCATGCCTGCCTATTGTTTGTTATTTTAGGCCTTTGTTAGCCTGTCTGCGGCCCCTACTTGCAATACTCCTCCACTGACTACACCAATGCTGCCCGTGTACCCCTGGAACCTATTTAAAAGTTCATAGAGCCTAGTTATACATTTTATTTACTATTAATAACGCCATGCTGGACTACGCTGTACCACGCTACAAGCTAACCAGTCGACACTTCTTTTGCGAGAAAAGCCATCCCAACCCTCCACCATCATGTAAAAGACCGCATTGTCCATGCACTCTGGCAATCTGTGAGTACAAAGGTGCACCTGACAACAGACGCATGGACCTGTAGGCATGGCCAAGGAAGATTACGTGTCCATTACGGCGCAATGGGTTAATGTGGTGGATGCATGGTCCACAGGGGACAGCCTACTAAGTCTGTCTGCAGTCCCTAATTCAAATTGTCCTCCACTGTCTAAATCGGAGCTTCCACCTTCTGGCTTTCGGCCTATAGTATCAGAAATTAAACTGCATTTGGCCTTCAACTTTGGTTACGGCCTACTAACGGTGTCTGCCCCTGCCTGGTGTTTTTCCTCAACTGAATAAAGCTGAGCTTCAACCTTCTGGCTCTCATTAAGTGCTGTGTTTTTAAAAATTGGTGGTTAGGGCCTACTAACGGTGTCTGCCCCTCCCTGGTGTTTGCCCTCAACTGAATAAAGCTGAGCTTCCACCTTCTGGCTTTCGGCCTATAGTATCAGATATTAAACTGCATTTGGCCTTCAACTTTGGTTACGGCCTACTAACGGTGTCTGCCCCTCCCTGGTGTTTGTCCTCAACTGAATAAAGCTGAGCTTCAACCTTCTGGCTCTCATTAAGTGCTGTGTTTTTAAAAATTGGTGGTTAGGGCCTACTAACGGTGTCTGCCCCTCCCTGGTGTTTGCCCTCAACTGAATAAAGCTGAGCTTCCACCTTCTGGCTTTCGGCCTATAGTATCAGATATTAAACTGCATTTGGCCTTCAACTTTGGTTACGGCCTACTAACGGTGTCTGCCCCTCCCTGGTGTTTGCCCTCAACTGAATAAAGCTGAGCTTCAGTCTTTAGGCTTTTGGCCTAAAGTATCAGATATTAAACTGCATTTGGCCTATTAGTGTGTTTGGGCCCTTAAAACAGTGTCTGCTGCTCCTGGGTTTGCTACTCCACTGAACAAAGCAATGCCGCCTGTTTAGTCCTGTTACCAATTTTGAACTGCATTTAGCCTACTTTATTCTTTGGCCCTATATCTGTTTCCTCCTCATCCTGCCCATTGCCCAGCCACTGCTAGATGAGTCTGCTGGTACATTGACCCAGACCACTACATTCCCCTTGCACTCTACACAGCCAGAATCTGACCCTGCTGAAAGTAAGGTTCCCCTTCCCGCATGTTATACCACCTTACACAGGGACAAAGAGGAAGGTGCAGATGAAAGTGCAGGTTCCTTCATCAGGTGGGGGGGGCATACTCGTTGGCGACGTCACTGGCACAGGGCCCCTCAGAGTACGCAAAAGTGTCGCTGCTGGTGGGAGGCGCCCCCGCCGTGCAAACACACCGCTGTACTTTGAGGGGCCCTGTGCCAGTGCCAATGCGAACGAGTGTGCCCCCCTGCTTGCTCAGGATCACAGCACTTGCAACGTTGAAATACTTACCTCTCCCTGCTCCACCGCCGTGACGTAGTCCACGATTCCTGGGCCCACTAAAACCTTGAACCAGCCCTACCCCCCACAACTTTTGCCAAATGACCCCCAAGTTCCATTGAACAACTATTATTATAAAGTTAATTAAGATTGACAAGCTTCAGAAACAAGAATGGATGTTTTTGGCATTAAAATGGGCACTGTAGGTGTTTTCCTGGCCTCCACTCACTGCCGACTATGCTTCCCCATTGACTTGCATTGGGTTTCGTGTTTCGGTCGATCCCCGACTTTTAGCGATCATCGGCCGACTGCACTCGACTCGACTCTGGACAAAGTCGGGTTTCACAAAACCCGACTCGATCTTTAAAAAATGAAAGTCGCTCAACCCTACTGACAATCTTTTGGGACTTGCACATGCAACCCACTATAATATGTATTTTTGGCTATATTTAAAGTGTCTCTGCAGAGAGAAAGAGGTCTAGTGCCACCTATTGGAAGTAGCAATCCTAAAAGTCAATATTGACTCTCTAACAAGGCAAGGCTCGCTAGAGTCGATATTGACTTTTAAAATTGATACTTCCAAAAGGTGACACTAGAGTTCTAGTCCTCTTCCTGTCTGAAGAGACAATTTGCATATATCCCAGAGCAGCATTGCGAGGCTTAAAAGAATCCTCAATTTAGCATGTCAGGCTTGTCACTCTACGCAAGGATAAACTTTATCCTTTGGATCCTGGTCCGACGCCTCTCACCCAGGCATTCCAGAGCTCGCACTTTGCACTGATGAGAGGCAGTATCACAAAACACAGTGTCTGCTTCTCGGTCTTTTGGCTAAAATCAAGTGTAGTATCTTTCGAAAAAGGTGGCTTTGGCCTCAGCTGCCCTAGTAGATTGATACCATGCACACTGGGGTTTGGTGCTTGTTAGTATGCTAGGTGGCTCATATAGTCATCTGGTGGAAAGCATGGCCCCTAGGATTGACACCATTGGGCAGGGGAAGATCGAAAGCCTGAAATGTGAAGTGCCCCAGGAGTGGTGACCCTGGGGTGCCTTAACTCACTGGGATTGGGAACCCCACTTGTTTTGGCACTTTTGCACAAGTACTTCATTTTTGTTCTTCATGCACACACCCTTATTCTGGGCCTTTTGGCCTTAGGATGGGGAATTTTTTAAATTCCTGGTTGAAGGTCCGGTCAGTATTACACTGAAAAACCTTCACTATTTATTATATTTTTGTCATTGTGTGCCACCTATTCATGTGTCTCCACTTGTCACTATTACTTTTGTTAGGATGCGGTTCCCTCACAGGTTCCCTTCTGGACCGGTCTAGGGGGAGTGTGTTGCCATCAGGTTCTACTCCCTCCTGATCCCCCTGGATCACCTCTTTTGGGAGGAGAGCATTGTTTGCTCTCCTCTTCTGGGAGGGGAGCACAGTCTTAGGCTCCCAGTGTCTTCCTTGGGTGAGAACTCGAGCAGCTGCTGGAGGTAAGATTGGGTCTCCTCTGGCTTCGGCTGGAGGAGGCTATTTGTCGCTGTCCCTTGCTGTGACCTTCTGGCTTGGAGGGATGGGGAATGGTTTAGGAGACCCTTCTCCTTTTTGGAGAGGGTTTTAAGATGACCAGCATCCTAGTGCACATTTTTTGTCTCACTTTTTTTAAGCACACTCGGCGCACACAGCCATGTCCGGGTTATTACAGGCCCCGCACTGTACATGGCCATGTCTGCACTGGAGGAAGCAGGATACCTGTGCACACACCGACCATTCCTGGGCCTCTCCCTATCCACAGCCTCTATTACCACATACCTGAAGTGTCCCAGCGGTGATAAGAGGTGAAACCACAGGGTGCTTCTGAATTGTTCTCGGCCTCCCCCCGGGCCAGTGTCCTCCGTATCCACGGACCGTGGCTACTAAATCCTGGGTGCCATTGCCCGCCAACCAAAGGAATGCAGGACCCGGATACAAGAATAGACTGTGAATAGGGAGGGGGAGGAGGGAATGTGAAGAGGGGTGTCTGTAGAGTGAGGAGGAGGTTGGGGATACAATGGGCAGGTTATGTGCTCTGCGCTGAGGGACACTAATGTGCAGCACCTGTGCTGGAGAATTAAGTGCAGGACCACGAGTGCCACGGCTGATGCAACCTCAATACAGTCTGTCACCAGTCCCTCCAAATCATGTTCTCTCACGATTTGTAGTAAAAATGTGGGCCATGTGGACGGGGCTTTGCGTGTGGAGTGAGTGTGGCATGGCTTGATATATATACACACACATACATACATACATACATACATACATACATACATACATACACTACCGTTCAAATAATGCTCCCTTTCCAGCAATTACAGCATTGCAGACCTTTGGCATTCTAGAAGTTAATTTGCTGAGGTAATCTGGAGAAATTTCACCCCATGCTTCCAGAAGCACTCCCACAGTTGGTTTGGCTTGATGGGCACTTTGTGCGTACCATACGGTCAAGCTGCTCCCACAACAGCTTAATGGGGTTGAGATCTGGTTCTGCGCTGGCCACTCCATTACAGATAGAAAATCAGCAGCCTGCTTCTTCCCTAAATAGTTCTTGCATAATTTGGAGGTGTGCTTTGGGTCATTGTCCTGTTGTAGGATGAAATTGGCTGCAATCAAGCGCCACAGGGTACGGCATGGCGTTGCAAAATGGAGTGATAGCCTTCTTTATTCAAAATCCCTTTTACCTTGTACAAATCTCCCACTTTACCAGCACCAAAGCAACCCCAGACCATTACACTACCTCCACCATGCTTGACAGATGGCGTCAGGCACTCTTCCAGCATGTTTTCAGTTGTTCTGCATCTCACAAATGTTCTGTGTGATCCAAACACCTCAAACTTGGATTAGTCTGTCCATAACACTTTTTTCCAATCTTCCTCTGTCCAATGTCTGTGTTCTTTTGCCCATATTAATCTTTTCTTTTAATTAGCCAGTCTCAGATATGGCTTTTTCTTTGCCACTCAGCCCTGAAGGCCAGCATTCCGGAGTTGCCTCTTCACTATAGACGTTGACACTGGCGTTTTGCGTGTACTAATTAATAAAGCTGCCAGTTGAGGACCTGTAAGGCGTCGATTTCTCAAACTACAGACTCTAATGTACCTGTCTTGTTGCTCAGTTGTGCAGCGGGGCCTCCCACTTCTCTTTCTACTCTGGTTAGAGCCTGTTTGTTCTCTCTTCTGAAGGAAGTAGTACACACCGTTGTAGGAAATCTTCAGTTTCTTGGCAATTTCTCGAATAGAATAGACTTCATTGCTAAGAACAACCATAGACTGCCGAGTTTCACATGAAAGTTCTTTTTTTCTGGCCATTTTGAGAGTTTAATGGAACCAACAAATGTAATGCTTCAGATTCGATTCTCAACTAGCTCAAAGGAAGGTCAGGTTTATAGGTTCTCTAATCAGCCAAACTGTTTTCAGCTGTGCTAACATACTTGCACAAGGTTTTTCAAGGATATTCTAACCATCCATTAGCCTTCTTACACAGTTAGCAAACACAAAGTACCATAAGAACACTGGAGTGATGGTTGTTGGAAATGGGCCTCTATACACCTATGAAGATATTGCATTACAAACCAGTCATTTGCAGCTAGAATAGTCATTTACCACATTAACAATGCATAGAGTGTTGTTATGACCTGGTGGTTACGGAGCGGTACTGAGATGACCTGGTGGGTAAAACCAATCATGGACAAGCTCAGAGGAGGTGGCAGCTCCACAGACAGAAATCACTGATATGACCTGGTGATTACGAAGCAGCACTGAAATGACCTGGTGGGTAAAACAAATAATGTACAAGCTCTGAGGAGGTGGTAGCTTTACTGACTGCAATCCCTACTCCTAACACCAACACTAGAAATAGCCGTGGAGCGTTCCTATCTCTGTCTAGACGCCTCTTCACAGCCTAAGAACTAGCTACCCCTGAAGATGGAAATGGAAAACTATCTCGCCTCAGAGAAACCCCCAAAGGAAGATAGCCCCCCCCACAAATATTGACGGTGAGTGGAGAGGGAAATGACAAACTCAGAAATGAAACTAGATTTTAGCAAAGGAGGCCAATACTATCTAAATAGACAGAGATAGAAAAGGCTACTGTGCGGTCAGTATAAAAACTAAATGTCCACGCAGAGTTTACAAAAATAACCTCCACACCGACTCACGGTGTGGAGGGGCAAATCTGCGACCCCAGAGCTTCCAACTAGCCGGAATATTTCATAATGACAACCTGGACAAAAGAGACATAACTTAAACTGAACAGAAGGTCATAAGCAGGGAAACACCCAAAAACTAGCAGAACTTATCTTAAGCTGAAATGGACTGGCCAACAGAGAACTTCCAGGAAAGAACTGAATCCACAGGAAAAACATTGACAGCTGGCATCAACTACAGCCAAAAGCCCAGTTAAATAACAAGGCCAGGGAACCAATTAGTGAAAGCAGCTGCTAAGTTCCACTCGAAACCACCAGAGGGAGCCCAAGAGCAGAACTCCCAAAAATACCATTCGTAACCACAGGATGGAGCCCAAGAACGGAATTCACAACAGTACCCCCCTTGAGGAGGGGTCACCGAACCCTCACCAGAGCCCCCAGGCCGATCGGGACGAGCCAAATGAAAAGCACGTACCAAATCGGCAGCATGGACATCGGAGGCAAAAACCCAAGAGTTATCCTCCTGGCCATAACCCTTCCACTTGACCAGATACTGAAGTTTCCGCCTTGAAAGACGAGAATCCAAAATCTTCTCCACCACATATTCCAGCTCCCCCTCAACCAACACCGGAGCAGGAGGGTCAACGGAGGGAACCATGAGCACCACATATCTCCGCAACAAAGATCTATGGAACACATTATGAATGGAAAAGGAAGCTGGAAGGGCCAAACGAAAAGACACCGGATTGATAATTTCCGAAATCCTATAAGGACCAATAAAACGAGGTTTGAACTTAGGGGAAGAGACCTTCATAGGAACATGACGAGAAGACAACCAGACCAAATCCCCAACCCGAAGCCGGGGACCAACGCACCGACGGCGGTTAGCAAAACGTGGAGCCATTTCCTGAGACAATGTTAAATTGTCCACCACATGAGTCCAAATCCGCTGCAACCTGTCCACCACCGAATCTACCCCAGAACAGTCCGAAGGCTAAACCTGTCCTGAAGAAAAGCGAGGATGAAAACCGAAGTTACAAAAAAAAGGCGAAACCAAAGTAGCCGAACTAGCCCGATTATTAAGGGCAAACTCGGCCAACGGCAAGAAGGTAAGCCAATCATCCTGATCAGCAGACACAAAGCATCTCAAATAGGTTTCCAAGGTCTGATTGGTTCGCTCCGTCTGTCCATTTGTCTGAGGGTGAAACGCCGAAGAAAAAGACAAATTAATGCCCATTCTAACACAAAAGGACCGCCAAAACCTAGAAACAAACTGGGTACCTCTGTCAGACACAATATTCTCCGGAATGCCATGCAAACGAACCACATGCTGGAAAAACAAAGGAACCAAATCAGAGGAGGAAGGCAACTTAGGCAAAGGTACCAAATGGACCATTTTAGAAAACCGGTCACAAACCACCCAGATGACAGACATCTTCTGAGAAACAGGAAGATCAGAAATAAAATCCATGGAAATATGCGTCCAGGGCCTCTCAGGGATAGGCAAAGGCAAAAGCAACCCACTAGCACGAGAACAGCAGGGCTTAGCCCAGGCACAGATCCCACAGGACTGCACGAAGGAACGCACATCCCGTGACAAAAAAGGCCACCAAAAGGACCTGGCAACCAAATCTCTGGTACCAAAGATCCCAGGATGACCAGCTAACACCGAACAATGAATCTCAGAAATCACCTTACTAGTCCATCTATCAGGAACAAACAATTTCCCCACAGGACAGCGGTCGGGTCTATCAGCCTGAAACTCCTGAAGCACCCGCCGCAAATCAGGGGAGATAGCAGAAAGATACAATAGATCAATGGCCAAACTTATATGTGCTAAAAAACAGGGAAATGTGAAATATGTGAAATATGAATAGCATACTGGCTTATGAACTTTATGAACAAACACATGAGATTTTTAGCACAAGATTTGCAAACGTTGTGAGCCCATTCACCAAAACGTCAAGGTAATCTCAGATCGAATGGGTAACTACACTGACTGTCTGGTGTGAACACTTACCTATGGTATCTGAGCTGAATGCCTAATGTGAACACTTGCTTATGGCTAATGACAGGGTAAAGCCTACTTATATAGGACGCTCAGAACCAATTGTGTTGAGATGCAATTAAAACATGGAGAAGGGCAGGGCGTTCAAGTCAGAAAATAATATATAGTAAATAGATCAACTGACCGAACAATATATATATATATATATATATATATATAAATAGTTTGTAGCCAAAAAAAGTCAAATATACAATAGATCAATGGCCAAACTTATATGTGCTAAAAAACAGGGAAATGTGAAATATGTGAAATATGAATAGCATACTGGCTTATGAACTTTATGAACAAACACATGAGATTTTTAGCACAAGATTTGCAAACGTTGTGAGCCCATTCACCAAAACGTCAAGGTAATCTCAGATCGAATGGGTAACTACACTGACTGTCTGGTGTGAACACTTACCTATGGTATCTGAGCTGAATGCCTAATGTGAACACTTGCTTATGGCTAATGACAGGGTAAAGCCTACTTATATAGGACGCTCAGAACCAATTGTGTTGAGATGTAATTAAAACATGGAGAAGGGCAGGGCGTTCAAGTCAGAAAATAATATATAGTAAATAGATCAACTGACCGAACAATATATATATATATATATATATATATATATATATATATATAATAGTTTGTAGCCAAAAAAAGTCAAATATACAATAGATCAATGGCCAAACTTATATGTGCTAAAAAACAGGGAAATGTGAAATATGTGAAATATGAATAGCATACTGGCTTATGAACTTTATGAACAAACACATGAGATTTTTAGCACAAGATTTGCAAACGTTGTGAGCCCATTCACCAAAACGTCAAGGTAATCTCAGATCGAATGGGTAACTACACTGACTGTCTGGTGTGAACACTTACCTATGGTATCTGAGCTGAATGCCTAATGTGAACACTTGCTTATGGCTAATGACAGGGTAAATCCTACTTATATAGGACGTTCAGAACCAATTGTGTTGAGATGTAATTAAAACATGGAGAAGGGCAGGGCGTTCAAGTCAGAAAATAATATATAGTAAATAGATCAACTGACCGAACAATATATATATATATATATATATATATATATATATATATATATATATATATAATAGTTTGCAGCCAAAAAAAGTCAAATATACAATAGATCAATGGCCAAACTTATATGTGCTAAAAAACAGGGAAATGTGAAATATGTGAAATATGAATAGCATACTGGCTTATGAACTTTATGAACAAACACATGAGATTTTTAGCACAAGATTTGCAAACGTTGTGAGCCCATTCACCAAAACGTCAAGGTAATCTCAGATCGAATGGGTAACTACACTGACTGTCTGGTGTGAACACTTACCTATGGTATCTGAGCTGAATGCCTAATGTGAACACTTGCTTATGGCTAATGACAGGGTAAAGCCTACTTATATAGGACGCTCAGAACCAATTGTGTTGAGATGTAATTAAAACATGGAGAAGGGCAGGGCGTTCAAGTCAGAAAATAATATATAGTAAATAGATCAACTGACCGAACAATATATATATATATATATATATATATATATATATATAAATAGTTTGTAGCCAAAACAAGTCAAATATACAATAGATCAATGGCCAAACTTATATGTGCTAAAAAACAGGGAAATGTGAAATATGTGATAGATAGCAGAAAGAATCACCCCCTCCTTGAGAATACCAGCCGGCTCACGGACTCCCGGAGAATCAGGCAAAAAACTCCTAGACAGGGCATCAGCCTTCACATTCTTAGATCCCGGAAGATACGAGACCACAAAATCAAAACGGGAGAAAAATAAAGACCACCGAGCCTGTCTAGGATTCAACCGCTTGGCTGACTCAAGGTAAATCAAATTCTTATGATCGGTCAAGACCACAACACGATGCTTGGCTCCCTCAAGCCAATGTCGCCACTCCTCGAATGCCCACTTCATAGCCAACAACTCCCGATTGCCAACATCATAATTACGCTCAGCAGGCGAAAACTTTCTAGAGAAGAAAGCACACGGCTTCAACACAGAGCCATCAGAACTTCTCTGAGACAGAACAGCTCCTGCCCCAATCTCAGAAGCGTCAACCTCAACCTGAAAAGGGAGAGAAACATCTGGCTGACGCAACACAGGGGCAGAAGTAAAACGACGCTTAAGCTCCTGAAAGGCCTCCACAGCCGCAGAGGACCAATTCACCACATCTGCACCTTTCTTGGTCAAATCGGTCAGAGGTTTAACCACAGTAGAAAAATTAGCAATGAAGCGGCGATAAAAATTAGCAAAGCCCAAAAATTTCTGAAGGCTCTTCACAGATGTGGGTTGAGTCCAATCATAAATAGCCTGGACCTTAACAGGGTCCATTTCAATAGCCGAGGGAGAAAAAATGAACCCCAGAAAAGAAACCTTCTGAACTCCAAAAAGGCACTTAGACCCCTTCACAAACAGAGTATTAGCACGAAGAATCTGAAATACCATCCTGACCTGCTTCACATGAGACTCCCAATCATCGGAAAAAAACAAAATATCATCCAAATATACAATCATAAATTTATCCAGATACTCCCGGAAAATATCATGCATAAAGGACTGAAACACAGATGGAGCATTAGAGAGCCCGAAAGGCATCACAAGATATTCAAAATGGCCTTCGGGCGTATTAAATGCTGTTTTCCATTTATCACCCTGTTTGATGTGGACCAGATTATATGCCCCTCGAAGGTCAATCTTGGTAAACCAGCTAGCCCCTTTAATCCGAGCAAACAAATCAGAGAGCAAAGGCAAAGGGTACTGGAATTTGACCGTGATCTTATTGAGAAGGCGATAATCTATACAGGGCCTCAAGGAGCCATCCTTCTTGGCAACAAAAAAGAACCCCGCTCCCAACGGTGACGAAGACGGGCGAATATGCCCCTTCTCCAAGGACTCCTTTACATAAGTCTGCATAGCGGCATGCTCTGGCACTGACAGATTGAAAAGTCAACCCTTAGGGAACTTACAGCCAGGAATCAAATTAATAGCGCAATCACAGTCCCTATGAGGAGGCAGAGGACTGGATTTAGGCTCCTCAAATATATCCTGGAAATCCGACAAAAACTCAGGAACTTCAGAAGAAGGGGACGAGGAAATTGACATCAGAGGAATGTCACTATGTATCCCCTGACAACCCCAACTAGTCACAGACATAGATTTCCAATCCAGCACTGGATTATGTACCTGTAACCATGGAAACCCCAGCACAACCACATCATGAGCAAATTATGCAACACCAAAAAGCGAATATTTTCCTGATGTGCTGGAGCCAGGTTCATGGCTAACTGTGTCCAGTACTGAGGTTTATTCTTGGCCAATGGCGTAGCATCAATCCCCCTCAAGGGAATCGGACTCTGCAAAGGCTCCAAGGAAAAACCACAGCGCTTGGCAAATTCTAAGTCCATTAAGTTCAGGGCAGTGCCAGAATCCACAAATGCCATTACAGAAAAGGACGACAATGAGCAAATCAGGGTAATAGACAAGAGAAATTTAGGCTGTACAGTACTGATGGTAACCGACCTAGCAGCCCTCTTAGTTCGCTTCGGGCAGTCAGAGATAGCATGAGTAGCGTCACCACAGTAAAAACACAGCCCATTCTGACATCTGAACTCCTGCTCTCGTCAAAATTCTATCACATTGCATAGGCTCAGAACTCTGCCCAGAGGACACCGCCATATGGTGCACTACCTTACGTTTACGTAGGCGCCGATTAATCTGAATGGCCAGAGACATTGATTCGTTCAAACCAGCAGGCGTGGGAAACCCCACCATAACATCTTTAAGGGCTTCAGAAAGACCCTTTCTGAAAATAGCCGCCAGGGCATCCTCATTCCATTTTGAAAGCACAGACCACTTTCTAAATTTCTGGCAATATATCTCTGCCGCTTCCTGACCCTGACACAGAGCCAGCAAAATTTTTTCTGCCTGATCCACAGAATTGGGTTCGTCATAAAGCAATCCAAGTGCTTGAAAAAATGAATCTACATTGAGCAATGCAGTATTCCCTGGCTCAAGGGAGAATGCCCAATCCTGCGGGTCACCACGCAGCAGAGAAATAACAATCTTCACCTGCTGAATGGGGTCACCAGAGGAACGGGGTCTCAGAGCAAAAAACAAACTGCAATTATTTTTTTTTATTTAAGAAGTTTTTTATTGAAGGGTATAACATACATGTTTAAAAATTATGCAATACATTAATCAACAGATTAATACACAATTTCACATCTCTGGGACATCATATAATTAAGACATGCGAAATTACAGTCAGAGTCCATGAGATCAATAAACTAAACAGTATCACACAATTGAAAAGGAAATGGCCTTCATTTTAACCTATTTTGTTTCTTCTGTTTTTGAACAACAAAATAAAGATTATAAAACAAACAAATAATAACTTTTCATTATTTAAAGCATATTGATCTACTGGTAACAATTATTAAGTGTAATGCCGCTTCAGTCACACCCTAACATGTCTTCCAGATCGAATCGGAGGATCACCTGCTAGTATCCTATTGATATACCATGGGGACTTTTCAAAGCAAGCTATAAGATGGGTTCTCATCTCTTCAGGAAACACATCAATAAAACTCTCCCAAGTGTCAAAAAAACGTGACACCATGTGATTCTCCCCCAGTTGCGCCTCTATCCATTCCATGCGAAACACATGCTTCAATTTATTTAAGAACATTCTCAGCGTAGGGGGTTCCACCGTAATCCACTGTTGTAAGATACATTTTTTCCCCACCAAGGACACTATAGTTATCAGACGCTTGGCCCCTCTTGCGATTCTTGATCCCTCCCCCTGCCATATTCCCAATATCGCCCACTCTGGCGTACAAGGTATATAATTGAGGAGATGGTCCAGGCAAAAATTTTTAACCTCACTCCAAAACCCCTGAATCACCGCACAATCCCAAAACTGGTGGTAAAGATCAGCCCCAGGAGCCTCACACTTCAGACAACTAGCCGATTGGGACAAGCCCATAAGGAACGAACGATGTGGGGATATATACGTGCCATGGTATAATCTAAGCAACATTTCCCGATAAGAAGAGGCCGGTAGAGCCTTCCAGGCATAAGACATTTCTTTGAGAATATGTTCTAAAGTTAAATCTGGAAAACGAATAAGCCATCTTGGAAGGCCCGTTTTTCGTCTAGCATAATCTATTTCCCCTCTCAACATGTGATAGAATCTAGAAGTAGAGTGTAATAATGGAGACCTATCTCGTAACATGGTGTCCAATGAATTTTCCCAATCAAGCTCAGATAACCGCTCTCCTACCCCTGTAGCATAAACCTCCAAGATTGCACAATTCGCAAGACAACCCATTGTCAAAGGAAGGTATCTCCGAGTGTGTGTCCATGGGTATAGCCTACGTGTCGAAGAATCTATAATAGAACCCACTGTCACCGCCCGAAACCTATCGCTCCAACTCTCCACTCCCCGTCTCAGCCCCACGTCTCGATTCCCTAAGATTGGCAAGAAAAGTGAGGAGTGTGCATTAAGATAAAATTTATGACGTATCCTATGCCATATCGTCCACATTACCATTAACAATGGATTATCTATCACTGAGGAGGGTAATAGTTCCCTATGTGTATGTAAGAGATATAATAAGTTAGTATGGGGTATCAAATTCTGGTCTAATTGAGTGTTAGTGTATATAGAAGTATCTTGAATCCAATCTTTAAGATAACGAAGCAGCGCCGCCAAATTGTAATTCTCCAAATTTGGAAAGTTAATGCCTCCATTCAATATGTGTTGTTCCAATATGACCATGCTAACAGCATGATACTTCTTTCCCCAAATTAAAGTGCGAAACATACCATTTATTAGCTGCAATTCCCTAGAGGAAAGCAATATTGGAAGAGATTGTATAAAATATAAAATTTGCGGGAAAACAACCATTTTTAACAAATATGCCCGACCTAAATATGAAAGCGTTAAGTGCTTCCATCCTTCTAGTTCCCTTTTAATTTTTTGTATAAGAGGAAAGAGGTTAATTCTCTGCAGATTATGAGGGTTCCTGGTTATATGAACCCCCAAATAAGGCAGAGCATCTTTACACCATTCAAAAGTATATAACCCTGCCCATGGTGGTTTACGCGAAGCACACAAATTAAGTGCCTTAGACTTGGCTGGATTAATCGAATATCCAGACATAGTTCCCAATTTAGTTATAAGAGCCATAATTTCAGGAAGGGCCTCCTCTGGATTAGCAATGTATAGCAAGATGTCATCAGCAAATGCCGTGAGCTTCAAACACATTCTCCCCACCCGTATCCCTCTAAACATTGGTAGGGACTCTAAAGCACGTATAAGAGGATCAAGGGCAAGATTGAATAAAATGGGGGAAAGCGGACAACCTTGGCGGGTTCCTCTAGTTAACTCTACCCCCTCCGTTAGTTGTTGATTAACTATGATTTTGGATGTGGGTGAATTATATAATAATCTGATTAATGCCGCAAATCTCTCACCAAATCCCTGTCTTTCTAGTACCGCATAAATCCAATGCCACTCTACACTATCGAACGCAGCCTCTGCATCCAGACTTAACAAAATATTAGGAGAGTTCTTGTTTCTAGCTGAGACTATAGTGGCTGCAATTGCGGTACGAATAGCAATAGTCGAGTGTCTGCCTCTGGTGAAACCATATTGATTAGATGACAGGATCTCAGCGAGAAACGTCTGTATTCTATTGGCCATAATCTTTGCCAGCAATTTGTAATCCAAATTTAACAAAGATATGGGTCTGTATGATGTTATCTGTGTTGGGCTCCTTCCTGGCTTTAGAATTAGGGAAGTCAATGCAGAATTAAAAGAGGTTGGGGACGCGCCCCCATACAAATAATAATTAAATAAATCCTTAAGGAGAGGATCTATATCAGGAGAGAGCAATTTATAATATTCTGCAGGTAAACCGTCTGGGCCTGGTGATTTACAATTTGCCATTGTTTTAATAGCTGAACTGACCTCCATTAATGTGATAGGCATCTCCAAAGTTGCACGCTGAGAATCTGTCAACACAGGCAATTGCAAAGAATTTAAAGAATGTGTTATGGAAGAGATGTCTCCTCCCCGTGTAGAGTAGAGAGCTGCATAATGAGCATGAACAGCCTGCAATATGTCCTTGCTGGTAGTCAGGTGATTCCCTGAGACAGGGTCTACTAAAAGCGGTATTTTCTGTCTAGGACCTTTTGGATTTGCTAACCTAGCCAGTAAGGTTCCTATTTTATTACCCCATCTAAAGAAATGTTGCCTATTAAAGTCCACTTTCTGCTGGGCTATCTTAGTCAAATGTGCATTTAACAACGATAAAGCATCTTGCCATTGTGACCAATCCTCTGGATTATTAGTTCCCAGGTACCGTCTATAGGCCCTTATGGCCAATCCCTGAAGGTCTCTCGTTTCTTGTCCCGCTTTGCGCTTTTTCCCTACCACATACGCAATAATTCTCCCTCTCATAACTGCCTTACCCGTCTCCCACATAAGTACAGAGTCATCCCAGTGCTGTATGTTGTCATCTACAAAATTACCCCACTCTTGTTTGAGGAATGCCTCAAACTCTCTGCTTTTGAACAAGTAGGCTGGAAATCTCCATGAGCCCGGCCGACGTGAGTCACGACTACAGCGGAGAAATAAGGTGATAGGAGTATGATCAGAAATCCCAGCATCCCCTATAGCTGCTTCCGTTACCCCCGACAAAAGAGACTCACCTACCAGAAACATGTCAATACGTGAGAGGGACTTATGTGCCTTAGATATGCATGTGTAGCCTCTCTCCATCGGATGCAATACTCGCCATATGTCCACCAGAGAAGTGTCACGCATAAGATTAGTCAAGCCAGGTCCCGATCCGGAGTAGGAAGTAGAAGGGGCCACTGACCTATCCAATCGCGGATCCAAGACAGCATTAAGGTCGCCCCCCACCACCAAATTAGGCAAGTCCATGGTTAAGATCATCTGAGAAACGGATGCAAAAAAGGCAGTATTATCAACATTGGGGGCATAAACGTTCAACAACGAGTAAGGGGTATTTTCAATAATCACTTTCATAAGAAGGAACCTACTCTGAGGATCAATCACCATGTCCCCCGGAATCACCTGCAAGTGTCTAGCAAAAATTATGGCCACTCCCCTCTTTTTTGAAGAATATGAAGTAGCATAAGTTTGACCCAACCAATTATCTTTCAAATGTAAAGTGTCCTTGTGCGACCAGTGGGTTTCCTGTAAAAATATAACATCTGGTTTAGCACGTTTGAGTGCCTGTAATACACGACGCCGTTTCACCGGCGAGTTGAGGCCCGCCACATTCCATGACAAGATTTTTAAAGGATTACCTGTCTCTTTCCGATCAGGCATGCACGATGTTGTCATCATGGCGTATAAAAATGGTATAGAGGTAGAGCAATTCCAATGCATGGTAGCACATAGGGTTTCGGAGTCCCAGCCGCTCCGCGACCCTCTAAAGTAGATAGGTGTGTGACATCATTAGCAACAATACACTCATGTAAAAATACAACAACCAGTTTCTTATTTACATATAAAATTAATCTTAACCAAAGTATAGTCAATCTCACTGTGTAACTCATTTTCCTTATCATTTTGGCTTATTTAAGGAAAGATTTATCAACCTCATATCCAATCTTGCCCCAAACATTGTAATGCGTCTTCAAGTATCTGGGGAAGCAAAATCTCGTTTCAGCTGATCTAAAGCAATCTTAGGGTCTTCAAACAATTTTGTCTCTGTACCCAGTGTTACTCGGAGTCTGGCCGGGTAAGCCAAAGCAAAACGGACCCCTTGATCAATGAGGAACCGACAGACCGGTCCAAACTCCTTTCTCCGCCGGGAAACAGCTACTGAGAAGTCCTGGAACACCAGGATCTTTGTCCCTTGTATAGTAACATCTCTAAGGTTTCTGGCTGCTGCCAGAACTCTCTCCTTATCCTGATAGTGGAAATATTTAGTAATGACCGGGCGAGGTCTCGCACCAGACTCCCTTCTCTCTGGTCCCACCCGGTGTGCCCTCTCAATTTGTCTAGAAGAACCAGGCTCCAACTGAAGGGCCTCCATCAGATCAACTGTTAAGAACCGAATAAGATCCATCCCCTTACAACTCTCAGGAATGCCGATAAACCTGAGGTTAGATCTTCTACTACGATTCTCAAGGTCTTCAACCTTATCCAGCAAAGAACCAATAAGAATCTTTTGTGCCTCCACCGTAGTTTGGGTATTTACTACCGTGTCCTCCATGTCACTAATCCGCTGTTCAGCTTCCGTAATCCGAGATGTATTTGCCGACACAGCAGTCACTGTTGCCTCAAGGGCCTTATTCCAAGTTTCAAATTTTTTGTCAAAGTATGGAAGAAGAATTTTTGATACTGCTTGAGCCGTGGCAGTGTGAGGTTCAGGTGGGGACTGTGAATCGGAGGTATCCTGTGACCCTTCTCCCAACCACATCCGATCTAGAGACCCCCCAACCGAAGACCCACCCTCTGCTCTATTTTTATTCTTATGCTTGGAGCGTCTAGATGTGGTGTCTTTCTGTGAGGGAACCTGTGTTTTTTCCAAGTATTTTTCCATAATGTGGTAGCACTAAGACCTTTCCACTGCTAAGAGCCTCAATAATAGGTTTTAGTTTTGTACCCACTCTTCTCAGATCTCACTATCACTTAGGCTTGTGGAATTGAGGTTCAAAATCAATAAAAGAAAGAAATCACAGTAAGAATGAGAAAATTATGTATACGATAAAATATCTCCTAAAAGATCTCAGCAAATATGGACAGCTTGTAACTATGGTCAATATAGCAAATATTGTTGAATATACATATTATAACAATAAGAAAAAGAACAATAACATTCAGCACAGTAAGTTTGTGCAATGCAATAAAGATTTATGGTGCCACTAGATGGCGTTATTTGGCTGCAAATCTCAGAAATGTGACTTCCAGCAATGTCCAAAAAGGAAAAACAAAATGAATTATGAACTAACAACCAATATCCTCCTCCTTCTCCTACTAGTCTGTCTTATTGCAAGGTATAGAGGGGTATCTCCTTCCTCTTCCTTCCACTCCAAGCCCCACTCCACTTAGTTACCAGAAAAATGAAATTGTGAAGGAAGGAAAATTGTAATCAAATAAACTTGGGAAGAAAAAGAAATTAAAAATGAAAATTAAAAGAAAGAGTCAATAAAGAGAATAAAGCTAACACTGCCTGTGCTTCCTGATATTAAGGAAGTCCTTGTCTTCTCTCCAGGGAATTTCCAAAAGGATTTCACTCCACGCTGAGGCATAGACTCTGTAATAACATTGAGGGCTGAGGACCGCACTGCCAACAACACGCAGGAGTCCAGCAAAACCAGAGGATTGTTCAGTAACTTGGGTTACAATAGCCAACCCGATAGATAAGACAACACTACTGACCTCCGCTCTGACAGCCACTTCCTCCCCACAGTTATCGGCTGTCTAATGGGGGGGCCAGAGGTCCAGCCCCAGACCAAGAGCAAATATGGCGGGAAGACGTCTTCACACCGCAGCCGCGATGTCCCAATGCCACCAGACCAGACCGAGCTCCCCACCACCAGCTCCTCCGTCGGGTCAACCTCTCCGCTGGGTTCCTCCAAAGCCGCCCGGATCCATCCGGTAAGTATGACTACCAGGAGCCGCACCCTCGCATCTTCCAGCTCCCTCTCGTCGCTCCCTGGTACCGCAGCTTCTCCACGGTTTCCTCCGTCACCCTCCAACCACAGCCAAAGCAGGGGCTTACCAGAGCCTCAATCCTGTCTTCCGGCTACGTATCTCCCGACACCGCTGACAATGCGGTCAGGGTGTCTGCACTTAGCCTCAGCGCCTCGTGGTCCACCTTCAGGCCACAAGTTAGTTCTCGTCCCCCAGAAAGGACAGCAAACGGCAGGGACTCCCGGGCAAAATAATACGCTTATCCCTGCAATCCTCTTCTCAAGAGGGATCACATCCGATGTGAACAGCCCGCACTTGAAGGCTGTAACCAAGGATGGCTCCAGATTAGGTTTCACTAGCAAGGAGCGTTTCTAAAACGCGGCCATCTTAGTCGGCTCCGCCCCCGGAAGTCCCTGCAATTATTTTTAAAGTTCAAGAACTTAGATCTATCCCCAGAAAACAAATCAGGGATAGGAATTCTAGGCTCAGAAACAGGAGTTTGAACAACATAGTCTTGGATACTCTGTACCCTTGTAGCGAGATGATCAACACGCGCAGACAGACCCTGAACCTCCATATCAGCACCAAGCTCCTGCACCATCCAAAAATCAAGGGGAAGAAAAAAGACAAAACAAGCAACAAGAAAAAAAAAAACAATGACTCAGAACTTTCTCTTCCCTCTTTTGAGATGCATTTAACACATTGTGGGCCAGCTGTACTGTTATGAGCTGGTGGTTATGGAGCGGTACTGAGATGACCTGGTGGGTAAAACCAATCATGGACAAGCTCAGAGGAGGTGGCAGCTCCACAGACAGAAATCACTGATATGACCTGGTGATTACGAACCAGCACTGAAATGACCTGGTGGGTAAAACAAATAATGTACAAGCTCTGAGGAGGTGGTAGCTTTACTGACCCCAATCCCTACTCCTAACACCAACACTAGAAATAGCCGTGGAGCGTTCCTATCTCTGCCTAGACGCCTCTTCACAGCCTAAGAACTAGCTACCCCTGAAGATGGAAATGGAAAACTATCTCGCCTCAGAGAAACCCCCAAAGGAAGATAGCCCCCCCCCACAAATATTGACGGTGAGTGGAGAGGGAAATGACAAACTCAGAAATGAAACTACATTTTAGCAAAGGAGGCCAATACTATCTAAATAGACAGAGATAGAAAAGGCTACTGTGCGGTCAGTATAAAAACTAAATGTCCACGCAGAGTTTACAAAAATAACCTCCACACCGACTCACGGTGTGGAGGGGCAAATCTGCGACCCCAGAGCTTCCAACTAGCCGGAATATTTCATAATGACAACCTGGACAAAAAAGACATAACTTAAACTGAACAGAAGGTCATAAGCAGGGAAACACCCAAAAACTAGCAGAACTTATCTTAAGCTGAAATGGACTGGCCAACAGAGAACTTCCAGGAAAGAACTGAATCCACAGGAAAAACATTGACAGCTGGCATCAACTACAGCCAAAAGCCCAGTTAAATAACAAGGCCAGGGAACCAATTAGTGAAAGCAGCTGCTAAGTTCCACTCGAAACCACCAGAGGGAGCCCAAGAGCAGAACTCCCAAAAATACCATTCGTAACCACAGGATGGAGCCCAAGAACGGAATTCACAACAGAGTGTATTTCTGAATCATTTCATGTTAGCTTCATTGGAAAAAACTGTGCTTTTCTTTCAAAAATAAGGAAATTTCTAAGTGACCATAAATTTTTGAATGGTAGTGTACATATGTGTGTATATCTATATATATATATAAAGCTGAGTTTATGTGTGTGTGTGTATCAAGCCACACTACTATGCCTGGGCAATGCCGGGCTCTTCAGCTAGGTTTTCATAAAGGTGGTTTTGTCACAGTCTATTGAGAGCAGGGTAGAAATGAAAATGTCGAGAGTCTAACTCTCTAGAGAAGATTAGGATGTTATTCAGATAGACTAGAAATTTCTGTTACAGGACATCATGAAAGATCTTATTCACAAAGTGCTGGAACACAGTCAATGTATTGCATAAACCAAAAGACATCTATATATATAATTGTCTAAGGGTTTTTCTGTCTGTCTGTCCCGTTTATTCATTCGCTGATTGGTCGAGGCCGCCTGGGCCTCGACCAATCAGCGACGGACACAGTATCGACGTAGAAATCCCGCGTCTCTGATTGGTCGAGGCCTGGTGGCCTCGACCAATCAGCGACGGGCATAGCATGGCGACGATGATGTCATAATGGAAATCCCGCGTCTCTGATTGGTCGAGACCGGCACAGTATTGACGTAGATGTCATAATGGTTGCCATGGCGACGATGATGTCAAAAAGGTTGCCTCGACCAATCAGCGACGGGCACAGTCGGAATCATGTTGTGAATTTGGTTTTTGGGCTCCCCCGGTGGTCACTGGTGGTACTGGACTTGTGTGCTTCACTTTCTCTGTTCACCTGTTTCCATCAGGATATGGGAGTATCCTATTTAACCTTGCTGCTCAGTTATTCTAGTGCCGGCCATCAATGTAACCAGAGCCTTTCTGTTGCATGTTCCTGCTTCTAGACTACTATCAGCTAAGTTGGACTCTTAGTCCTAAGTTTGTTTTGCATTTTTGTTCCAGTTCACAGTTGTGTTATTTTTCTGTAGCTGGAAGCTCTTGTGGGCCGAAATTGCCACTCCGGTGTCATGAGTTGACACATGAGTCTTAAAGTAATTTCGGGATGGTATTTTAATAGGGTTTTCAGCTGACAGTGAAGTTCCCTATTGTATCTTCTGGCTATCTAGTAAGCGGACCTCGCTTTGCTGAACTTACCTTCATACTGCGTATGTCTTTTCCTCTGAACTCACCGTCAATATATGTGGGGGGCTTCTGTCTCCTTTTTGGGGGAATTTCCCTAGAGGTAAGCCAGGTCTGTCTTTTCCTCTATTAGGGTTAGTTAGTCCTCCGGCTGGCGCTAGGCGTCTAGGGATAAAACGTAGGTACGCCACCCGGCCACTGTTAGTTGTGTGGTAGGTTTAGCTCACGGTCAGCTCGAGATTCCATCACCCAAGAGCTGTTCTGTTATTTATGTTCTCTGACGTTCCCTTGCCATTGGGAACCATGACAGTATGGCCGGCCCAGTGTTAAAACCGTTGGCAGAAGAAAGGAGAGAAAAAGAAGTCTGCAGATTTTTTTTTTTTTTTTTTCCTCTAAGCTTGCTCTATAGTTGACTTAGTTGCATTTCTGCTCTAATTGCAGCCTTTGTCTCTCTCTCTCCTTCTAATCCGTGAATGGCTCTGATCTCACCTGATTAAAATGGATCCTCAGAGTTTGGCTACAGGTTTGAATAATCTTGCTACGAAGGTTCAAAATTTACAGGATTTTGTTATTCATGCTCCTATATCTGAACCTAGAATTCCTATACCAGAATTTTTCTCCGGGGATAGATCTCGTTTCCTGAATTTCAAAAATAATTGTAAATTATTTCTTTCCCTGAGATCTCGCTCCGCTGGAGATCCCGCACAGCAGGTTAGGATAGTAATTTCCTTGCTGCGGGGTGACCCTCAAGACTGGGCATTTGCATTGGCACCCGGGGATCCTGCGTTGCTCAATGTGGATGCGTTTTTTCTGGCTTTGGGGTTGCTTTATGAGGAACCTAACTTAGAGATTCAGGCTGAAAAAGCCTTGATGGCCCTATCTCAAGGGCAAGATGAAGCTGAAATATACTGCCAAAAATTTCGTAAATGGTCTGTGCTTACTCAGTGGAATGAGTGCGCCCTGGCGGCGAATTTCAGAGAGGGTCTCTCTGATGCCATTAAGGATGTTATGGTGGGGTTCCCTGCACCTACAGGTCTGAATGAGTCCATGACAATGGCTATTCAGATTGATCGGCGTTTGCGGGAGCGCAAACCTGTGCACCATTTGGCGGTGTCTTCTGAGAAGGCTCCAGAAAATATGCAATGTGATAGAATTCTGTCCAGAAGCGAACGGCAGAATTTTAGGCGAAAAAATGGGTTGTGCTTCTATTGTGGTGATTCAACTCATGTTATATCAGCATGCTCTAAACGTACAAAAAAGGTTGATAAGTCTATTTCAATTGGCACTTTACAGTCTAAGTTTATTCTGTCTGTGACCTTGATTTGTTCATTATCGTCAATTACCGCGGATGCCTATGTCGACTCTGGCGCCGCTTTGAGTCTAATGGATTGGTCCTTTGCCAGGCGCTGTGGGTTTGATCTAGAGCCTCTGGAAGTTCCTATACCTCTGAAGGGTATTGACTCTACACCATTGGCTAGTAATAAACCACAATACTGGACACAAGTGACTATGCGTATGAATCCAGACCATCAGGAGATGATTCGCTTCCTTGTGTTGTACAATCTACATGACGTTTTGGTGCTCAGATTACCATGGTTACAATCTCATAACCCAGTCCTTGACTGGAAAGCAATGTCTGTGTTAAGCTGGGGATGTCAGGGGGCTCATGGGGACGTACTTTTGGTTTCCATTTCGTCATCTATTCCCTCTGAGATTCCGGAATTTTTATCTGATTATCGTGATGTTTTTGAGGAGCCTAAGCTTGGTTCACTACCTCCTCACAGAGATTGCGATTGTACCATAGATCTGATTCCGGGCAGTAAATTTCCAAAGGGTCGTTTATTTAATCTATCTGTACCTGAACATGCTGCTATGTGAGAATATATTAAGGAGTCCCTGGAAAAGGGACATATTCGTCCTTCTTCATCTCCCTTAGGAGCCGGTTTTTTCTTTGTATCTAAAAAAGATGGCTCTTTGAGGCCGTGTATTGATTATCGACTCTTGAATAAAATTACAGTCAAATATCAGTATCCTCTGCCACTGCTGACTGATTTGTTTGCTCGAATAAAAGGGGCTAAGTGGTTCTCTAAGATTGATCTCCGTGGGGCGTATAATTTGGTGCGAATTAAGCAGGGGGATGAGTGGAAAACCGCATTTAATACGCCCGAGGGCCATTTTGAGTATTTAGTAATGCCTTTTGGTCTTTCAAATGCCCCTTCAGTCTTTCAGTCCTTTATGCATGACATTTTCCGTGAATATTTGGATAAATTTATGATCGTGTATCTGGATGATATTTTGATTTTTTCGGATGACTGGGATTCTCATGTCCAACAGGTCAGGAGGGTTTTTCAGGTTTTGCGGGCTAATTCCTTGTGTGTGAAGGGTTTTAAGTGTATTTTTGGGGTTCAAAAGATTTCTTTTTTGGGGTACATTTTTTCCCCCTCTTCCATTGAGATGGATCCTGTCAAGGTTCGGGCTATTTGTGATTGGACGCAACCTTCTTCTCTTAAGAGCCTTCAGAAATTTTTGGGCTTTGCTAATTTTTATCGTCAATTTATAACTGGTTTTTCTGATGTTGCTAAACCTTTGACTGATTTGACCAAAAAGGGTGCTGATGTTGCTGATTGGTCCCCTGCTGCTGTGGAGGCCTTTCAGGAGCTTAAGCGCCGCTTTTCTTCCGCCCCTGTGTTGCGTCAGCCTGATGTTACTCTTCCTTTTCAGGTTGAGGTCGATGCTTCCGAGATCGGAGCTGGGGCGGTCTTGTCGCAGAAAAGTTCCGACTGCTCCGTGATGAGACCTTGTGCGTTCTTTTCTCGAAAATTTTCGCCCGCCGAGCGAAATTATGATATTGGTAATCGGGAGCTTTTGGCTATGAAGTGGGCTTTTGAGGAGTGGCGTCATTGGCTTGAGGGGGCTAGACATCAGGTGGTGGTATTGACCGATCACAAGAATTTGATTTATCTTGAGTCTGCCAGGCGCCTGAATCCTAGACAGGCGCGCTGGTCGTTGTTTTTCTCTCGGTTTAATTTTGTGGTCTCATACTTACCAGGTTCTAAAAATGTGAAGGCGGATGCCCTTTCTAGGAGTTTTGAGCCTGATTCCCCTGGTGATTCTGAACCTACAGGTATCCTTAAGGATGGGGTGATATTATCTGCTGTTTCCCCAGACCTGCGACGGGCTTTGCAGGAGTTTCAGGCGGATAGACCTGATCGTTGCCCGCCTGGTAGACTGTTTGTTCCTGATGATTGGACCAGTAGAGTCATCTCGGAGGTTCATTCTTCTGTGTTGGCAGGTCATCCCGGGATCTTTGGTACCAGGGATTTGGTGGCTAGGTCCTTCTGGTGGCCTTCCCTGTCTCGAGATGTACGAGTTTTTGTGCAGTCTTGTGATGTTTGTGCTCGGGCCAAACCTTGTTGTTCTCGGGCTAGCGGATTGTTGTTATTTTTGCCTATTCCGAAGAGGCCTTGGACTCACATCTCTATGGATTTTATTTCTGATCTCCCTGTTTCTCAGAAAATGTCTGTCATCTGGGTGGTGTGTGACCGTTTTTCAAAGATGGTTCATTTGGTGCCCTTGCCTAAGTTGCCTTCCTCATCCGAGTTGGTTCCTCTGTTTTTTCAAAATGTGGTTCGCTTGCATGGTATTCCGGAGAATATCGTTTCTGACAGGGGGACCCAGTTCGTGTCTAGATTTTGGCGGGCGTTCTGTGCTAGGATGGGCATTGATTTGTCTTTTTCGTCTGCGTTCCATCCTCAGACTAATGGCCAGACTGAGCGAACTAATCAGACCTTGGAGACTTATTTGAGGTGTTTTGTGTCTGCGGATCAGGATGACTGGGTTGCCTTTTTGCCGTTGGCGGAGTTTGCCCTCAATAATCGGGCTAGTTCTGCCACTTTGGTTTCTCCTTTCTTTTGCAATTCGGGGTTTCATCCTCGTTTTTCCTCCGGTCAGGTGGAGTCTTCGGATTGTCCTGGAGTGGATACTGTGGTGGATGGGTTGCATCGGATTTGGGGACAGGTGGTGGACAATTTGGAGTTGTCCCAGGAGAAGACTCGGCATTTTGCTAACCGCCGTCGTCGTGTTGGTCCTCGTCTTCGTGTTGGGGATTTGGTGTGGTTGTCTTCTCGTTTTGTCCCTATGAGGGTTTCTTCTCCTAAGTTTAAGCCTCGGTTCATCGGCCCGTATAAGATTTTGGAGATTCTTAACCCCGTGTCCTTTCGATTGGACCTCCCAGCATCTTTTTCTATCCATAATGTCTTCCATCGGTCATTATTGCGCAGGTATGAGGTACCGGTTGTGCCTTCCGTTGAGCCTCCCGCTCCGGTGTTGGTTGAGGGTGAATTGGAGTACGTTGTGGAGAAGATCTTGGACTCCCGTGTTTCCAGACGGAAACTTCAGTATCTGGTCAAGTGGAAGGGCTACGGTCAGGAGGATAATTCTTGGGTGACAGCCTCTGATGTTCATGCCTCTGATTTGGTCCGTGCCTTTCATAGGGCTCATCCTGATTGCCCTGGTGGTTCTTGTGAGGGTTCGGTGCCCCCTCCTTGAGGGGGGGGTACTGTTGTGAATTTGGTTTTTGGGCTCCCCCGGTGGTCACTGGTGGTACTGGACTTGTGTGCTTCACTTTCTCTGTTCACCTGTTTCCATCAGGATATGGGAGTATCCTATTTAACCTTGCTGCTCAGTTATTCTAGTGCCGGCCATCAATGTAACCAGAGCCTTTCTGTTGCATGTTCCTGCTTCTAGACTACTATCAGCTAAGTTGGACTCTTAGTCCTAAGTTTGTTTTGCATTTTTGTTCCAGTTCACAGTTGTGTTATTTTTCTGAAGCTCTTGTGGGCCGAAATTGCCACTCCGGTGTCATGAGTTGACACATGAGTCTTAAAGTAATTTTGGGATGGTATTTTAATAGGGTTTTCAGCTGACCGTGAAGTTCCCTATTGTATCTTCTGGCTATCTAGTAAGCGGACCTCGCTTTGCTGAACCTACCTTCATACTGCGTATGTCTTTTCTTCTGAACTCACCGTCAATATATGTGGGGGGCTTCTGTCTCCTTTTTGGGGGAATTTCCCTAGAGGTAAGCCAGGTCTGTCTTTTCCTCTATTAGGGTTAGTTAGTCCTCCGGCTGGCGCTAGGCGTCTAGGGATAAAACGTAGGTACGCCACGCGGCCACTGTTAGTTGTGTGGTAGGTTTAGCTCACGGTCAGCTTGAGATTCCATCACCCAAGAGCTGTTCTGTTATTTATGTTCTCTGACGTTCCCTTGCCATTGGGAACCATGACAGAATCATCATTGTCCATATACTACGGGGACATGCATATTCTAGAATACCCGATGCGTTAGAATCGGGCCACAATCTAGTAATTAGATATTCATAGTAACAATCACGTATATTGAATGCTGTCTTCCATTAATTGCCCTCTTTAATGTGGATTACATTATGAGCTCCATGGATGTCTAATTTGGTGAACATGGAAGCATCTTAACTAATTGTAAAGAGCTGCGGAATATGTTGGAGTTATATAAATAAAGTTACTATTATTAGCGAACAGATGAGAGGTAATGGATAACTGTGACTCAGGGGGAATTTATTCAGACCATAATAGTCCATGCATGGTTTCAGAGACCCATCTCATTTTTAAGAAGGAGCCTGCACTGGTTGAGGATGAAAATGTATGTATGAAACCCCTTTCCAGGTTCTTTTTAATATAGGCGGACATTGTCTCACAAGATAGAGGATAAAATCAAATTCTGTGTGGCCTTGTACCTAGAATAAAGGGAATGGTGAAGTCATATGACCAATGAAGAAGTAGCGTCTCTGCCCTTTCCTTAGAGAAAACAATTGTGAAGTCCTGATAAGAGGCAGGTATATTTAAAGCAACATATGCAGAACAGATTATTCTATACGACACCAGAATGATAATTATACACCCACGTAAGTATATAGACTCATAGACATATCTTTCACCAGGAGGACATAGAGTCAGTGAGATATACCAATCATATGAATTTTAACAAATATTTTATTAAGTAACATCAAATATTACCATAGAAAAGGATACATGGGTCCCATAAATCAAGTGAATCACCTTAAAGTGTGAACTATGACCAGAAAAGAGCGTACCGGGTAAAAGTACTTAAATTACTGATTTTGCCTAAAGTTGCTGCTGAGTGATAAAATATCCACTCACATAGAGGTATATTGCTAGGTATTAAATCATAACCCCTCTCACTCGCAGCTAACAATTTAGGTATCATGTAACCATTACCCGTGTTCAGCGTATAAAAGTAGCATATTAGAGGCAATAATTACCCATCATAGAACGCCGAACCACGCTCCAGCCTGCGTCAAAACCCCAACGCGCGTTTCGCTTTGTAATAATCTCGCTTCCTCAGGGGGCGTGGCTTAAGTGACGAAACAGTCCGGTTTAAATGGTAAGCCGTTCCGGTCATCTGACCGCACGGCCACCAATCAATACCCGGCTGGTGTGCGCATGCGCACCGCGTCCCATCGTCATACCAACCAAAACATCCGGTAGAAGGCGTCCATCTGCGATCACGTGGGCGGGCCGGCGCCTAGCCACACCACTCGCTCACACAGGATGGACGTCCACACACAGATCCGATGGGAGGATTCAGAAGGGACCCAGCGCGCATAACAACCGCCGGTATGTGCAAAAAAATAGTAAATAATATGTGTTACATATCAACATGTTTTTGATAAAGTGCATTGTGCATAATAAAATGAATATATAATAAACAAATTATTAATCTAAAGTGCATTATGCTATTAGATGCCATTTCACTACTATACAATCTCACTATAAGTGAATAAAGTGCACTGTGCTTATAGTGCAACAATACTATACCATAATAAATAATTAAACTCAAATACAAACGGACCCAAATATACCCTTACATAGATATATAAGAAATAGACATGAAATAAACACTAATCCAGTAAAAAGGCATGAGAAGAAAGGAAAAGTGAAAAAACCACACATAACAGGGGTTTTGATTAATTATACATGGGAAATATGAATTCATCCAATCAAAATCTCCCAGATCCCACAACACACGAAAAACGTACTATATATTACAGTTTATAAATTGATATTGTTTTCAGTCTACTTCATTTCTTATTTTTCTTTATTCTTCTGTTTTTCATTGCGTGACGTCCGATCTTCCATGTAAACCACCCGTGTCATGAAATGCAGATCCATCCCCTCCTCTCACCATGCCACAAACATGATGAACTAAACTATAAAATAAGATAATATTAAAACCACATAGACTGAACAACACTTAAAATATCTGGAAGGCTTTAAACAGAGACATTGGAAAGGGAAAATGGATATATGTACAAAGATTCAGGAGTCATATCTTTTATATCAGCCAGAATGAGGAACTCAGAGAAAGGATGAAAATCCCTGACTCTCATTCAACCCTTCTGGAGCCATTGTACCTAGGAGGGTGATCCACCTACACTCCTTCTGGGCGAGGAGGCGTTGAATATTGCCTCCCCTAATCCCACATTGTATATGTTCGATGCCCCTAACCAAAAATGATTTCGGATTGCATTTATGGTACTGTTTGTAGTGGCGTGGAACTGTTTTCAATTGGGAATAATCCTCCTCTGTTTCTGCCGCCATAATATCTCGGACGTGCTCCCGTGTACGTACACCCAGGCGTCTTGATGTCATGCCTATGTATATTTTAGGACAGCTGCATCTCGCATAATATACAACCTGTGTCGTGTTGCAAGTAATATATTGCTTTATGAAAAAATTTTTCTTTCCATCAGTCGATTGAAAATCTGTTGCACGACACACATTCCTACACGAGATGCAGCTGCCACACGGGAAACACCCTCCAGAGCGACCACCTGATCCGAACATATTTTTACTAATTGAAGGTACATAGTGACTAGACACTAAAATGTCTTTTAAATTTTTACTCCTTCTTGATGTCATCATAGGGTATTCAGGCAAGATCTTAGACAACACCGGGTCGGTTTTTAGGACACTCCAGTGTTTACAGAGGCAATCTCTCATTGACGTCCACTCGCCATTGAACGTGGAGATAAATCGAATAATCTCCTCCTTATTGTCCTTGTTCCTCTGTCTGGGATATAATAGGGCATCTCGAGGTTGAGATTTTGCCCTCATGTATCCTTTCCTAATACACCTGTTGCTGTATCCTCGTTCCCTGAATCTCTCACGGAGATCCAGGGCTTGGTTTGCAAACTTAGATTCAGAGGAACAGATCCGCCTCATCCTGAGGTGCTGCCCAACCGGGATGGCCCTAATAGTGCTGTATGGGTGACTGGAACTAGCATGCAGCAATGAGTTCACGGAGGTGGACTTTCTGGGTCCCTTCTGAATCCTCCCATCGGATCTGTGTGTGGACGTCCATCCTGTGTGAGCGAGTGGTGTGGCTAGGCGCCGGCCCGCCCACGTGATCGCAGATGGACGCCTTCTACCGGATGTTTTGGTTGGTATGACGATGGGACGCGGTGCGCATGCGCACACCAGCCGGGTATTGATTGGTGGCCGTGCGGTCAGATGACCGGAACGGCTTACCATTTAAACCGGACTGTTTCGTCACTTAAGCCACGCCCCCTGAGGAAGCGAGATTATTACAAAGCGAAACGCGCGTTGGGGTTTTGACGCAGGCTGGAGCGTGGTTCGGCGTTCTATGATGGGTAATTATTGCCTCTAATATGCTACTTTTATACGCTGAACACGGGTAATGGTTACATGATACCTAAATTGTTAGCTGCGAGTGAGAGGGGTTATGATTTAATACCTAGCAATATACCTCTATGTGAGTGGATATTTTATCACTCAGCAGCAACTTTAGGCAAAATCAGTAATTTAAGTACTTTTACCCGGTACGCTCTTTTCTGGTCATAGTTCACACTTTAAGGTGATTCACTTGATTTATGAGACCCATGTATCCTTTTCTATGGTAATATTTGATGTTACTTAATAAAATATTTGTTAAAATTCATATGATTGGTATATCTCACTGACTCTATGTCCTCCTGGTGAAAGATATGCAGAACAGAGTTTCAGAGAATGTGGTTGAGTTAGAGCTTTGAGGAATGAAAACAAGTTGACGAATGGACGCTTTGGACAAATGACAAATCTATGACCACAGCATGTAGCCACAGCCACGTAAGCCCTAAAAGCACCAGTGTACCAGAAAGTCACAAAATTAAGAAATAATCTAAACACGTAGTGCACATCTGAAGAATTAACTTCTCTGTGCGGAAATGGATATGACCACCACAAAGAAAAAAAATAGATGGTATTGGCCCCGTAAAAGTTGACAATAACAAGATAATCACAGAGGACATTTAAAAGGCTGAGATATTAAACAGGCACTTTTCATCCATTTTCACCAATGAACTGTCTCTTACAGGGATCATTCAACAAGGCAAAAATCAACATTCACAACTTAATGAAACTAGTTTAAGGCCGGTGTGACACTTGCTAGTATGATGTGAGAAACTTGCACGAGTCTTTCGCATCAATACCCGGCACTGCCGCCTGCACTTGGGGCCAGAGTGTGTGGCTGCATGTATTTGTAGATGTAGTATGGCGACTCTGCCATAAAGGCCAGACTTTCTCTCATCTCCCTACTGCATCTCTTGAGCTCAGCCACAGTGATCTTGGGGTTCTTCTTTACCTCTCTAACCAAGGCTCTTCTCCCACGATTGCTTAGTTTGGCTGTAAGGCAGGTCTAGGAAGACTTCTGGTGGTCTCAAACTTCTTCCATTTAAGGATTATGGAGGCCACTGTGCTCTTAGGAACCTTGAGTACTGCAGAAATTCTTTTGTAACCTTGGTCAGATCTGTGCCTTGTGTCTCTGAGCTCCTTGGCCAGTTCCTTTGACCTCATGATTCTCATTTGGTCTGAAATGAGCTGTGGGGTCTTATATAGACAGATATGTGCCTTTCCATACCAAGTCATATTAGTTTAATGTAACACAGCTGGACTCCAATGAAGGAGTAGAACCATCTCAAGAAGGAACACAAAGAATTGGAGGAAATGGACAGCTTGTGACTTAAATATGAGTGGCTGAGAAAAGGCTCTGAATAATTATGACCATGCGATATTTAGTTTTTTCTTTTTTAATACATTTGCAAAAATTTCTACATTTCTGTTTTTTTTCAGTCAAGATGGGGTGCAGAGTGTACATTAATGTGAAAAAAAATAAACTTTTTTGAATTTACCAAATGGCTGCAGTGAAACAAAGAGTAAAAAATTTAAAGGGGTCTGAATACTTTCCGTACCCACTGTATATGTGTGGCCAGTACAAAACACTGGCACATGACTTATTCCTTCCAAAGACCATACTGAGAACTAGGGGCAGTCATTACGGGTGGAAGAAAGATGATTCTGACAGCTAAACAGGAAAGGTTTCTTTATAATTGGATCAGTCAGACTGTGGAATGCCCTACCACAGGCGGCGTTAATGGCAGCCACTATAACAGCTTTTAAAAAAGGGCTGGACGATTTCCTCTATACACATAACATTGCGGGTTATAGCTTAATTAGTGACAAAATGTACAATTGGTGGAGAAAGGTTGAACTTGATGGACCAAAGTCTTTATGCAACCTACGTAACTATGTAACTAAGAATGGTAGAGCCATCCATGGATATTAGCTTTAGAGGCATCTGCAAAGAAATAAGAGGAATTTTCAGCCTTTGGAGCAGAAAGAAGTCCATAAAAGTCAAATGCACCAGAATTAATGAACGCTTGTTCTGTGAACATAGAGGAGACAGACAGTTCTTTCTTGAAGCTCTTTGCTATCATAGAGCATAGGACCTCTTAGGATAAAAGTAGTTATGTTTTATTGCATATTTTATATAAGTTGTAATTATATTTCTTAAAGAATACTGTTTTCACTTCTATTTGTCTCCTGTTCACACCCAAATTTCAGTTTAATAAATATTTCATCGTATTTTTGATTTATACCAACACACTTTGTATCTTTTTCTTAATGAAATAATAACTTTTTCTACTGTATATTTTGTGGCTATTTTCATTTTTATCACAGTATGTAATGTCAGGAGATACATAATTTGTATGTTTTATTTTTCTACACTCCAGTTTAACAGCCTCTTAATTATAAGGAATTGTGCCTTTAGTAAGGGAACATCTGCCTGCAGCTTATATCTGAAAAGACAAGAGGGGAAACCAATTTTGGTAGCATAAAGGAGCACTCTCATGTTTTCACTAAAAACAGCAGACACTGTTACTTAGCAACAACTACACAGCTATCTTCCTATGCTGATCTCATTTTGTTACCTTCCTTCAGATCAGATCATTACAAATCTGCATGTGCATTTTGGTGTGGACTGTCAATTGACGTGTGTTAAATAGTTCTCAACAAAAAGGGTATACCCCCTTTGAAAACTAAGATTTTAATATCTCACTGAACACAAGAACAATTTCCAAAATTTTCACAAGACTGAGTTTTATAGAACATTTTCATAACAAAATCTTCTTTTTTACTCAAATTAGTTGATGCAAAAATGAATACACCCCACATCAAAAACAACTAAATCTAGTATTTTGTATGATCTCCATGATTTTTAAGGACAGCACCAAGTCTTCTAGCCATGGAATGAACAACTTGGCAACACATTGCAATAAATATCTTTTCCATTCTTTAAGAACAATCTCTCTCAGAACCTGGATGCTGGAAGGAGCACTCATGCATGCCATTTCTCTGCAATATACAGTGTCATGTAAAAGTTTGGGCACCCCTGGTCAAAATTACTCTTATTGAGAACAGTTAATCAAGTTGAAGATGAAATGATCTCTAATAGGCCTAACGTTAAAGATGCCACATTTGCTTTGTATTATATATATATATATATATATATATATATATATATATATATATAGTGATGCAGTGACCCATGTTACAGCCAGGGGGCGCTGTATGTGCTCCTCAGGATAAGCATAGAGGCGTATTTGTAATGGTGATGATGAAACAGTGTCTGGCATGATTGGAAATGGCCGGTATGTGTTGCAGTGTGAGTCTGCACTGTAAGCCTGTAGTATTGTTATTCTGGGACCTGCAGTCCCACAAGTATTTGTATAGTTAAAAAGGAGGCTTGCAGGGTTAGTCAGAGAGCTGGGCGGGACTGGCTAACCACACACACCTCCCACCTATGGGCGTGGTTAGTTACAAAATGTGACCAGGGTTTGGGTCACATGTTTCAGAATGTATGGACCGGTATGGTCAGTGTGTAAAGTCCTGGATGGTCTGTGTTGGAATGTCCTGGAGTGGACTAAATTCCTGAAAGCACATGGTGAGGCCATGGACTGAAGGCCTGTGTGTTTGAAGTTCCTGGAACTGGACTTCCTGAATAGCGCACAGAGAGGCTGTATCTGCAGAGCCTGTGATGGCTACTGTGTTGGGGAAGCTATAGTTCAGTCTGCGAGTCTGGACTATCTGAAGTGCCCTGGTCACAAGGACAGTGATCCCAGTGAGGCAGCTTCCCTGAGAACCAGGACTGACAGGAGTTAGTGTGTGGAGCAGGAGCTCCTGTAAGGTAACTCCAGATAAAGGGGGTTACGGGCAGAGAAGTATCTGCCATTGGAACAGACTGTCGGTGGTTAATGTGTTCCATTTATATATATAATGAACTGTTTGTGACGCGGTTTATGCGTCTAAATAAACTGGAATAGACTTTTTTGTGAGAAACCATATGGGTGCTTTAATCCCGTTGCCAAGTGAGTGCCCCCAACACACTCAGGGAGTGCTATCTCACTACATATATATATATATATATATATATATATATATATATATATATATATATATATACTAGACTGTGGCCCGATTCTAATGCATCGGGTATTCTAGAATATGCATGTCCCCGTAGTATATAGACAATGATGATTCCAGAGTTCGCGGCAGACTGTGCCCGTCGCTGATTGGTCGAGGCAACCTTTATGACATCATCGTCGCCATGGCAACCATTATGACATCTACGTCGATACTGTGCCCGTCGCTGATTGGTCGAGGCGAATTCGCGGCAGACTGTGCCCGTCGCTGATTGGTCGAGGCAACCTTTATGACATCATCGTCGCCATGCTGTGCCCGTCGCTGATTGGTCGAGGCGAATTCGCGGCAGACTGTGCCCGTCGCTGATTGGTCGAGGCAACCTTTATTACATCATCTTCGCCATGCTGTGCCCGTCGCTGATTGGTCGAGGCCTGGCGGCCTCGACCAATCAGAGACGCGGGATTTCCAGGACAGACAGACAGTGTTATGGTTCTCAATGGCAAGAGAACATAGCCCAGCAAACATACGAACTAGCTCTTGGAAGGATGGAAACTAAACTGACCATGAACTAAACCTGCCGCACAACTAACAGTAGCCGGGTAGCGTAGCCTGCGTTTTATCCCTAGACGCCCAGCGCCGGCCGGAGGACTAACTAATCCTGGCAGAGGAAAATATAGTCCTGGCTCACCTCTAGAGAAATTTCCCCGAAAGGCAGACAGAGGCCCCCACAAATATTGGCGGTGATTTTAGATGAAATGACAAACGTAGTATGAAAATAGGTTTAGCAAAATTGAGGTCCGCTTACTAGATAGCAGGAAGACAGAAAGGGCACTTTCATGGTCAGCTGAAAACCCTATCAAAATACCATCCTGAAATTACTTTAAGACTCTAGTATTAACTCATAACATCAGAGTGGCAATTTCAGATCACAAGAGCTTTCCAGACACAGAAACGAAACTACAGCTGTGAACTGGAACAAAATACAAAAACAAACAAGGACTAAGTCCAACTTAGCTGGGAGTTGTCTAGCAGCAGGAACATGCACCGAAAGGCTTCTGATTACAATGTTGACCGGCATGGAAGTGACAGAGGAGCAAGGCTAAATAGCGACTCCCACATCCTGATGGAAACAGGTGAACAGAGAGGATGATGCACACCAGTTCAATTCCACCAGTGGCCACCGGGGGAGCCCAAAATCCAATTTCACAACAGTACCCCCCCCTCAAGGAGGGGGCACCGAACCCTCACCAGAACCACCAGGGCGATCAGGATGAGCCCTATGAAAGGCACGGACCAAATCGGAGGCATGAACATCAGAGGCAGTCACCCAAGAATTATCCTCCTGACCGTATCCCTTCCATTTGACCAGATACTGGAGTTTCCGTCTGGAAACACGGGAGTCCAAGATTTTTTCCACAACGTACTCCAACTCGCCCTCAACCAACACCGGAGCAGGAGGCTCAACGGAAGGCACAACCGGTACCTCATACCTGCGCAATAATGACCGATGAAAAACATTATGAATAGAAAAAGATGCAGGGAGGTCCAAACGGAAGGACACAGGGTTAAGAATCTCCAATATCTTGTACGGGCCGATGAACCGAGGCTTAAACTTGGGAGAAGAAACCCTCATAGGGACAAAACGAGAAGACAACCACACCAAGTCCCCAACACAAAGCCGAGGACCAACCCGACGCCGGCGGTTGGCAAAAAGCTGAGTCTTCTCCTGGGACAACTTCAAATTGTCCACTACCTGCCCCCAAATCTGATGCAACCTCTCCACCACAGCATCCACTCCAGGACAATCCGAAGATTCCACCTGACCAGAAGAAAATCGAGGATGAAACCCCGAATTACAGAAAAAGGGAGACACCAAGGTGGCAGAACTGGCCCGATTATTGAGGGCAAACTCCGCTAAAGGCAAAAAAGCAACCCAATCATCCTGATCTGCAGACACAAAACACCTCAAATATGTCTCCAAGGTCTGATTCGTCCGCTCGGTCTGGCCATTAGTCTGAGGATGGAAAGCAGACGAGAAAGACAAATCTATGCCCATCCTAGCACAGAATGCTCGCCAAAATCTAGACACGAATTGGGTACCTCTGTCAGAAACGATATTCTCCGGAATACCATGCAAACGGACCACATTTTGAAAAAACAGAGGAACCAACTCGGAAGAAGAAGGCAACTTAGGCAGGGGAACCAAATGGACCATCTTAGAGAAACGATCACACACCACCCAGATGACAGACATCTTCTGAGAAACAGGAAGATCCGAAATAAAATCCATCGAGATGTGCGTCCAGGGCCTCTTCGGGATAGGCAAGGGCAACAACAATCCACTAGCCCGAGAACAACAAGGCTTGGCCCGAGCACAAACGTCACAAGACTGCACGAAGCCTCGCACATCTCGAGACAGGGAAGGCCACCAGAAGGACCTTGCCACCAAATCCCTGGTACCAAAGATTCCAGACAATATCACTCCATCCTTAAGGATACCTGTAGGTTCAGAATTACCAGGGGAGTCAGGCTCAAAACTCCTAGAAAGGGCATCCGCCTTAACATTCTTAGAACCCGGCAGGTAGGACACCACAAAATTAAACCGAGAGAAAAACAACGACCAGCGCGCCTGTCTAGGATTCAGGCGTCTGGCGGACTCAAGATAAATTAGATTTTTGTGGTCAGTCAATACCACCACCTGATGTCTAGCCCCCTCAAGCCAATGACGCCACTCCTCAAAAGCCCACTTCATGGCCAAAAGTTCCCGATTCCCAACATCATAATTCCGCTCGGCGGGCGAAAATTTACGCGAGAAAAAAGCACAAGGTCTCATCACGGAGCAATCGGAACTTCTCTGCGACAAAACCGCCCCAGCTCCGATTTCAGAAGCGTCGACCTCAACCTGAAAAGGAAGAGCAACATCAGGCTGACGCAACACAGGGGCGGAAGAAAAGCGGCGCTTAAGCTCCCGAAAGGCCTCCACAGCAGCAGGGGACCAATCAGCAACATCAGCACCCTTCTTAGTCAAATCAGTCAATGGTTTAACAACATCAGAAAAACCAGCAATAAATCGACGATAAAAGTTAGCAAAGCCCAAAAATTTCTGAAGACTCTTAAGAGAAGAGGGTTGCGTCCAATCACAAATAGCCTGAACCTTGACAGGATCCATCTCGATGGAAGAGGGGGAAAAAATATATCCCAAAAAGGAAATCTTTTGAACCCCAAAAACGCACTTAGAACCCTTCACACACAAGGAATTAGACCGCAAAACCTGAAAAACCCTCCTGACCTGCTGGACATGAGAGTCCCAGTCATCCGAAAAAATCAAAATATCATCCAGATACACAATCATAAATTTATCCAAATAATCACGGAAAATGTCATGCATTAAGGACTGAAAGACTGAAGGGGCATTTGAAAGACCAAAAGGCATCACCAAATACTCAAAGTGGCCCTCGGGCGTATTAAATGCGGTTTTCCACTCATCCCCCTGCTTAATTCGCACCAAATTATACGCCCCACGAAGATCTATCTTAGAGAACCACTTGGCCCCCTTTATGCGAGCAAACAAATCAGTCAGCAGTGGCAACGGATATTGATATTTAACCGTGATTTTATTCAAAAGCCGATAATCAATGCACGGCCTCAAAGAGCCATCTTTCTTAGCCACAAAGAAAAAACCGGCTCCTAAGGGAGATGACGAAGGACGAATATGTCCCTTTTCCAAGGACTCCTTTATATATTCTCGCATAGCAGCATGTTCAGGCACAGACAGATTAAATAAACGACCCTTAGGGTATTTACTACCCGGAATCAAATCTATGGCACAATCGCACTCCCGGTGCGGAGGTAATGAACCAAGCTTAGGTTCTTCAAAAACGTCACGATATTCAGTCAAGAATTCAGGAATCTCAGAGGGAATAGATGATGAAATGGAAACCACAGGTACGTCCCCATGCGTCCCCTTACATCCCCAGCTTAACACAGACATAGCTTTCCAGTCAAGGACTGGGTTATGAGATTGCAGCCATGGCAATCCAAGCACCAACACATCATGTAGGTTATACAGCACAAGAAAGCGAATAATCTCCTGGTGATCCGGATTAATCCGCATAGTTACTTGTGTCCAGTATTGTGGTTTATTGCTAGCCAATGGGGTGGAGTCAATCCCCTTCAGGGGTATAGGAGTTTCAAGAGGCTCCAAATCATACCCACAGCGTTTGGCAAAGGACCAATCCATAAGACTCAAAGCGGCGCCAGAGTCGACATAGGCATCCGCGGTAATAGATGATAAAGAACAAATCAGGGTCACAGATAGAATAAACTTAGACTGTAAAGTGCCAATTGAAACAGACTTATCAAGCTTCTTAGTACGCTTAGAGCATGCTGATATAACATGAGTTGAATCACCGCAATAGAAGCACAACCCATTTTTTCGTCTAAAATTCTGCCGTTCACTTCTGGACAGAATTCTATCACATTGCATATTCTCTGGCGTCTTCTCAGTAGACACCGCCAAATGGTGCACAGGTTTGCGCTCCCGCAGACGCCTATCGATCTGGATAGCCATTGTCATGGACTCATTCAGACCCGCAGGCACAGGGAACCCCACCATAACATCCTTAATGGCATCAGAGAGACCCTCTCTGAAATTCGCCGCCAGGGCGCACTCATTCCACTGAGTAAGCACAGCCCATTTACGGAATTTCTGGCAGTATATTTCAGCTTCGTCTTGCCCCTGAGATAGGGACATCAAGGCCTTTTCCGCCTGAAGTTCTAACTGAGGTTCCTCATAAAGCAACCCCAAGGCCAGAAAAAACGCATCCACATTGAGCAACGCAGGATCCCCTGGAGCCAATGCAAAAGCCCAATCCTGAGGGTCGCCCCGGAGCAAAGAAATCACAATCCTGACCTGCTGAGCAGGATCTCCAGCAGAGCGAGATTTCAGGGACAAAAACAACTTGCAATTATTTTTGAAATTTTGAAAGCAAGATCTATTCCCCGAGAAAAATTCAGGCAAAGGAATTCTAGGTTCAGATATAGGAACATGAACAACAAAATCTTGTAAGTTTTGAACTTTCGTGGTGAGATTATTCAAACCTGCAGCTAAACTCTGAATATCCATTTTAAACAGGTGAACACAGAGCCATTCCAGGATTAGAAGGAGAGAGAGAGAGAAAGGCTGCAATATAGGCAGACTTGCAAGAGATTCAATTACAAGCACACTCAGAACTGAGAAAAAAAAAAAATCTTCAGCAGACTTCTCTTTTCTCTCCTTTCTCTGTCAATTAATTTAACCCTTTAGGCCGGTCAAACTGTTATGGTTCTCAATGGCAAGAGAACATAGCCCAGCAAACATACGAACTAGCTCTTGGAAGGATGGAAACTAAACTGACCATGAACTAAACCTGCCGCACAACTAACAGTAGCCGGGTAGCGTAGCCTGCGTTTTGTCCCTAGACGCCCAGCGCCGGCCGGAGGACTAACTAATCCTGGCAGAGGAAAATATAGTCCTGGCTCACCTCTAGAGAAATTTCCCCGAAAGGCAGACAGAGGCCCCCACAAATATTGGCGGTGATTTTAGATGAAATGACAAACGTAGTATGAAACTAGGTTTAGCAAAATTGAGGTCCGCTTACTAGATAGCAGGAAGACAGAAAGGGCACTTCCATGGTCAGCTGAAAACCCTATCAAAATACCATCCTGAAATTACTTTAAGACTCTAGTATTAACTCATAACATCAGAGTGGCAATTTCAGATCACAAGAGCTTTCCAGACACAGAAACGAAACTACAGCTGTGAACTGGAACAAAATACAAAAACAAACAAGGACTAAGTCCAACTTAGCTGGGAGTTGTCTAGCAGCAGGAACATGCACCAAAAGGCTTCTGATTACAATGTTGACCGGCATGGAAGTGACAGAGGAGCAAGGCTAAATAGCGACTCCCACATCCTGATGGAAACAGGTGAACAGAGAGGATGATGCACACCAGTTCAATTCCACCAGTGGCCACCGGGGGAGCCCAAAATCCAATTTCACAACAGACAGACAGAAAAACCCTTAGACAATTATATATATACTAGATTGTGGCCCGATTCTAACGCATCGGGTATTCTAGAATATGCATGTCCCCGTAGTATATGGACAATGATGATTCCAGAATTTGCGGCAGACTGTGCCCATCGTTTATTGGTCGAGGCAACCTTTATGACATCATCGTCGCCATGGCAACCATTATGACATCTACGTCGATACTGTGCCCATCGCTGATTGGTCGAGGCCTGGCGGCCTCGACCAATCAGAGACGCGGGATTTCCATTATGACATCATCGTCGCCATGCTGTGCCCATCTCTGATTGGTCGAGGCCTGGCGGCCTCGACCAATCAGAGACGCGGGATTTCCAGGACAGACAGACAGACAGACAGACAGACAGATGGAAAAACCCTTAGACAATTATATATATAGATAGATATATATATATATATATATATATATATATATATATACAGGGCCGGCGTTAGGGGCAGGCAGACCAGGCAGCTGCCTAGCGCCCCTGCTCCTCTAGGGACCCCCAGTCAGTGGGGTGCCGCTAATAGCGGCATACCACGTGGCTGCTATGGGGCCCCTGAGTAAGAGGGGCCCAGTGTCACTCCCTCCCCTCCATTCAACTTAACGGCTTCGTAGATGCCGATACAGTTGAAAGCATGATGCTGAAGTTGGTTTCTTATTTCTCCAGTTTCTTATTCGGAGCTGAAGTCGGTTTCTTATTCTTCAGTTTCTTATTCGGCAATTTTTTCTTTTCTGTTTTTTATAAATAGACAAAAATAAGCATCACAATAATAACATACAATGCAGAGAGGTGCCCCGATGTGAATACACTTAAAACAGCTGCAAAAATTATAAAACTGGCACAAAAATGGGCATCAAAGTGGGCACCGAAGTGCGTTAATGAAAGGGTTAAATGACTTCGGGCCACTGATATCACACTGCCGACATATAGAACAGGGAGCCCCACATCCAAATCAGGTCTTGCGCTGTTGATTGATAATCAACATACATGTGTATAATATTGAGAAATCACAATTAGATTAGTTCCATGGCTTACCCCGTATGACCCAAATTAAACCATGCGCTCACCGGCATCCTGACTCCTCTAGTGCGCATGTCAGGAAAGGCAGAGTTCAATGCAGGATGAGAGCACTGATTGGCGCATGAGCAATGGCGATGTCTGTGATTCAAGCGCCATTTTAGTTAGAGGCAATGAGCGCATATACGAAAATGTAGCGCTAACTCTGGCAAGAGCAAAGTGCTTGTCACAAATGTTGAAAAAGCATGTAAATAGAGCAACCATAGGCCATATAGGTCACACTGTTGTAAACGGATACAGAACATAAAAGTAACATGCCATTTGAAGAGGAGTATTAAAACGTCAGCCCATCCAGACATAATAGAAATAATGATGCCCCATAGTAGTGGATGGATAGTATTAGTTACGGGTGAAACCAATAAGGTGCGAATACCTCCCATTAGCTGGGGCTGGCAACTCACCATGGGAAAAGTGGGGGAGATGAGAACCCTATATGGGATCCACATCTCAACCCCAGATTTCTAGAGGCTGCAATATTCCCTTAATCCCACAAATCCATTTAGACCACATACAGGAGGATTCATCTTCTTTTTTTATTTTTTATATGGTTGCCTTAAAAATAACAAATTTCAAGGAAAAGACAAATAGTTCTTGTAAGTTCTGTTAGATGGGGTAAGTCATGGAGCACAAACACATAACCTAAGAAAAAAGACAAAAGAAAAAATTATTTGTTAGAGCAAAAAATTAGTACAAAACCCCTTAAAAGCAGGAGACGCCAAGAGAATAAGACACACCCTCAAAGGACCACTTGTAACTTGAAATCAACATTTAAACCAAAAGGTTTTAGTGTATTTAATCTTCTTTAGAATAATTTTCTTGTTTTCAATAATTGAATTCAATCACCTCACCTTCTCAGAGGAGCGATAAGGTCAATGATTCGAAATTTCAGATCCTTTTCAGTGTGGCCCTTTTCCACAAAGTGTTTTGGTACGGGCAAATCAAGTTTCTTCTTCCTTATCGTATACCTGTGGTTATTCACACGGGTTTTGAAATCCAGAGTTGTTTCACCCACGTACCACAGCTTACAGGGGCATTCTAACAAATAGATGTCAAAATCAATCGAACATGTCAAATAATGTCTAATGGAAAAAAATTCATTGGTTTTTGGATGTCACTCTTCAACATATTAATACAGTTAATACAGCCCAGGCAGGGATAACAACCTACTCTGTGCTGTCCTGTGAGTGATAATTGAGTACAAGATTTTCTAGGGCCGATGTCCGCATGGACCAATTTGTCCTTTATGTTATTCGAACGCTTATATGAGGCTAGAGGGGAAGATTTAAAAATTTCAATTTCAGGGAGACACCTGTATAGCATAGACCAGTGTTTCCTAATAATCCCTACAATCTTACTGCTTTCTTCGCAATAAGTGGTTACCAACGAGATCCTCAGCAAATTCAGCAATGCATTGTCCTGCTTATCCTTTTTTGACAAAAGGCTATTTGATCCTAGCTCTATTCTCACACCTCTTTAAGATTCTATTTGGGTAATTTCTCTGTTGAAATTTAGCAGTCATTTTTTGCAATGAGGATTCCAGGACTCTGTCATCACTGACAATCTTTTTAACCCGCAAATTTTGGCTATAGGGCAGGGCTTCAATTAGACTACGAGGATGTGAACTTTCAAATCTTAGTAGATTGTTTTTGTCTGTGGGTTTTACAAATTATTCTGTTGAAAAAGATTTTTTATTGTATTTCACAAGGACATCCAAAAATTGAATTTTCTCCTCTGACTAAATCGATGTGAATTTAATATCTTCATCCAGTCCTTTCAAAAATGACTTGAAATCCTCAAGTACAGTTCCTGTTCTTTTCCATAGGAGGAAGACATAATCTATGTATCTCCACCACCTGACAACCTTGCAAAGTGGTGGGACACATAGGCAAGGTCCTCCTCCAAGGCTGTCAACACCAAATTTGCATACAGGGACGCCATATTGGCGCTCATCGCAGTGCCTCTATCTTGAATTATTATTATTATTTATTTATATAGCACCATTGATTCCATCGTGCTTTACATGAGAAGGGGTTACATACAAGTTACAGATATCACTTACAGTAAACAAACTAACAATGACAGACTGATACAGAGGGGTGAGGACCCTGCCCCTGAAGGCTTACATTCTACAGGATGGTGGGGATGGAGACATTAGGTTGAGGGTTGCAAGAGCTCCGGTGTTCGTGAGGCGGTAGCTTCGGTAGTGATGAAGAGGCAGCGGGGTCAGTGCAGGCTGCAGGCTTTCCTGAGGCTAGAGGGGAAGAGGGTTTTCAGGTTCCGTCTGAAGGATCTGAATATGGTTGATAGTCGGACGTGTTGGGGCAAAGAATTCCAAAGGATGGGGGATAGTCGTGAGAAGTCTTGGAGGCGATTGGATGAGGAGCGAATAAGTGTGGAGGAGAGAAGGAGGTCTTGGGAGGACCAGAGATTACGTGAGGGAAGATATCGGGAGATTAGTTCAGAGATATATGGAGGAGACAGGTTATGGATGGCTTTGTAGGTTAGTATTAGTAATTTGAACTGGATACGCTGAGGGAATGGGAGCCAGTGAAGAGATTTGCAGAGGGGGGAAGCAGAGGAGTAGCGAGGAGAAAGATGAATTAGTCGGGCAGCACAGTTAAGGATGGACTGGAGAGGTGCAAGGGTGTTAGCAGGGAGGCCGCAGAAAAGGATGTTGCAGTAGTCAAGGCGGGAGATGATGAGGGCATGCACAAGCATTTTAGTAGATTGACGGTGGAGGAAAGGACGGATTCTGGACATATTTTTGAGCTGAAGGCGACAGGAGGTGGAAAGAGCTTGGATGTGTGGGTTGAAGGACAGGGCAGAGTCGAAGTTTACTCTGAGGCAGCGGACTTCCGGTACGGGGGAAAGCATGATGTCATTGATTGGGATAGATAGGTCACGTAAGGAAGATCTATGGGATGGAGGAAAGATGATGAGTTCAGATTTGTCCACATTGAGTTTGAAGAAGCGAGAGGAGAAGAAGGAGGATATGGCTGATAGGCACTCTGGGATTCTGGACAGCTGAGCTTTGACATCTGGGCCAGAGAGGTAGATCTGAGTGTCATCAGCATAGAGGTGGTACTGGAATCCATGGGACTTTATGAGTTGTCCCAAGCCAAGTGTATAGATTGAGAAGAGTAGGGGTCCTAGAACAGCCTTGGGGGACTCCAACAGAGAGAGGGTGGGATGAGGATGTAGTATGGGAGTGGGAGACGCTGAATGTGCGGTTGGAAAGGTACGAGGAGATCCAGGATAGGGCGAGGTCTTTGATGCCAAAGGAGGAGAGGATCTGTAGTAGGAGGCAGTGGTCAACTGTGTCAAAAGCAGAGGACAGGTCTAGAAGTAGGAGTACAGAGTATTGTCCATTAGCTTTGGTGGTAAGTAGGTCATTAGTGATTTTGGTCAGGGCTGTCTCAGTTGAGTGATGGGGGCGGAAACCAGATTGTAGATTGTCAAAGAACAAGTTAGATGAGAGGTGGGAGGAAAGTTCAGAGTGGACGTGCTGCTCCAGGAGTTTGGAAGCGAATGGGAGCAGTGATATTGGGCGATAGCTGGACATAGTAGTTGGATCGAGGGTTGGCTTTTTAAGGATAGGCGTGAATATGGCACGTTTGAAAGCAGAAGGGAAGGTGCCAGAAGATAGTGATAGGTTGAAGAGGTGGGTTAGGGATGGGATATGTGTGGTGGTAGGGTTGGGGAGGAGGTGGGATGGGATGGGGTCGAGCGCACAGGTGGTGAGGTGCGATTTGGAGAGGAGACAATTAAGTGATCTTGGAGAGGGAGGTTATGGGGTTTGGACATTGGTCTGGTATACAAAGGGGTTGTGGTGGTTGAACAATTAATAAAAAAGAAGAAAGAAACAACACTACCGTAATGCCTGCACACTACACCACGCAATTATAATATGAGATAATATCAAACTTTATTTGGTACACCATAACAGAAAACATAAAACATAAGTAAAATAATACAGGAGCCCCACTCATAAGCCCCCCACCACATATAATATAAATAGGATGCCACAAAAAAGATAAATTACATCAATGCAGAGTAAAGATTGTAATGCACATGAAGACATATGTAGTATATCCAATGCACCCAACACAATATGAAGATGTAATAGAAAGGTTGAAAAAAAAAAAAATTGACCCTGAAATGTTCAGAGCAGGATATAACCTACAACAATAGGAACAAAAAACTCCAACATAGAGACAACCTAATGATCAGCATAACCAAGATCCGAACAGGGCTGCTACACATGCAAGAACCTGTGCAAAATATATAGCACAACAACCAAAGCATGAGTTAAATACAATAAAGATCATCCAAGGTTGAAAATAAAGAGAGCCACAATAATAGTGTGGATCAGAAGGTTGAAAAAATGCCAAAGTATACCTAAATGTTGGAAGTGGAGCTTGCCAGGGTGAAGTGGAGCGTCCAACCAAGTGGCGGACAAGAGAGATGGAAACCAGAGTGGGGCGCCGCTAAAACGACCCAACGCGTATCACCGTAACCTGTACGGCTTCGTCAGGGGAAGTGTGTGTTAGAGTCACCAAAAGACGTATAAATACCTAAGTAGGAGATTGATGCATCGCACGCAGGTGTGGGACGCCACAGCATGGAGAGAGCGGCGCACGAAACCCGGAAATGAGGTAATGTGACCAATGCGGCAATGCGCATGGGCAAGATGAAACGCAAGTGAATCTGCGCATGCGTGAGATGGAAAGCAAGCGGCATCCACCTCAAAGAGGGAATGGAAATAGACATGAAGCCTGCGCAGCTCCCGGGAGACTAAGGAAAGCGCCAGAGTGTGTGCTGGGGAAGCGAACATGACATGCTTTTTGCACCTCCCTCTCACTATATTTATTAAGAGTTGTGAGCCTTATTCTAAATTATATGTACTGGTTGAACAATGAAGACTTGCCTTGTCTGGTTGATCTTATTTTTAAAGTGTGTGGCAAAGTCCTCAGCAGAGATGAGGGAGGTTGGAGGGGGCAGTGGGGGGTGGAGGAGGGAGTTAAAAGTTTTGAATAACTGTCTGGGGTTGTAGGATAGGGAAGATACGAGGGTTGTGAAGAAGGCCTGTTTAGCAGAGGTGAGAGCAGATTTAACCCCTTAACGACCGCCGATATGCTTTTTAACGGCGGTCATTAAGGGTACTTTTTCCACAGCGCCGTTAATTAACGGTCTTTACAGACCCTCGAGGTTGCGATCGCCCCATATAACATATATATATATATACATATATACACTCACCGGCCACTTTATTAGGTACACCATGCTAGTAACTGGTTGGACCCCCTTTTGCCTTCAGAACTGCCTCAATTCTTCGTGGCATAGGTTCAACAAGGTGCTGGAAGCATTCCTCAGAGATTTTGGTCCATATTGACATGATGGTATCACACAGTTGCCGCAGATTTGTCGGCTGCACATCCCAAAGATGCTCCATACAAGGCAGGATGGATCCATGCTTTCATGTTGTTTACGCCAAATTCTGACCCTACCATCCGAATGTCGCAGCAGAAATCGAGACTCATCAGACCAAGCAACGTTTTTCCAATCTTCTACTGTCCAATTTCGATGAGCTTGTACAAATTGTAGCCTCAGTTTCCTGTTCTTAGCTGAAAGGAGTGGTACCCGGTGTGGTCTTCTGCTGCTGTAGCCCATCTGCCTCAAAGTTCGACGCACTGTGCGTTCAGAGATGCTCTTAGGCCTACCTTGGTTGTAACGGGTGGCGATTTGAGTCACTGTTGCCTTTCTATCAGCTCGAACCAGTCCGCCCATTCTCCTCTGACCTCTGGCATCAACAAGGCATTTCCGCCCACAGAACTGCCGCTCACTGGATTTTTTTTCTTTTTCGGACCATTCTCTGTAAACCCTAGAGATGGTTGTGCGTGAAAATCCCAGTAGATCAGCAGTTTCTGAAATACTCAGACCAGCCCTTCTGGCACCAACAACCATGCCACGTTCAAAGGCACTCAAATCACCTTTCTTCCCCATACTGATGCTCGGTTTGAACTGCAGGAGATTGTCTTGACCATGTCTACATGCCTAAATGCACTGAGTTGCCACCATGTGATTGGCTGATTAGAAATTAAGTGTTAACAAGAAGTTGGACAGGTGTACCTAATAAAGTGGCCGGTGAGTGTATATAAAAAAAGTTTGTTTTGCATTTTCTCTCCCCTCTGATGTGATCGCACATCAGAGGGGAGAGAAATAGGGTCCCCCGAGCCCCCCACGGTACCTATTAGTCCCCGCAGATGCTGTCCCCCGATCCCCGGTCCCTGGCAACTGGCCCACAGCTCCCAGCCCCCCTTCTTCTTCTCGGCTGGAAGAAAATGGCGGGCGCATGCGCAGTGCGCCCGCCAAGATCTGCCAGCGGACACCCGGCAACCAGTGAGAATTTTCTCATTGGCTGCTGGGTTTTGATTACTGTGATATGTCCTATCACAGTGATCAAACCCCCTAATATTTGATAAATATGGCAGCACTTGGGCTGTACCTCTCTCTTCCCTCCTTGTAGTTGTTCTGGGAGAGAAGAGAGAGAGACTACAGTTCAAGTGCTGACCTGTCAGAGTGATAGAAAACATCATTTCCGCATCCGCCAGCATCTCATTTACCCACCCCCGTTCTCCATAATCCCTGCATCATCAGCAGAAGATTATTAAAAAAAAAACACATATTTTTTTTTTATAATTTTTTTTTCTAATAATTTTTTTTTATTTTTTAGGGCTAGGGTTAGGGTTAGGGTTACGCATATTAGGGTTAGGGTTACGCATATTAGGGTTACGCATATTAGGGTTACGCATATTAGGGTTACGCATATTAGGGTTACGCATATTAGGGTTAGGGTTACGCATATTTGGGTTAGAATTACGCATATTAGGGTTACGCATATTAGGGTTACGCATATTAGGGTTATGCATATTAGGGTTAGGGTTACGCATATTAGGGTTACGCATATTAGTGTTAGGGTTACACATATTAGGGTTAGGGTTACACATATTAGGGTTAGCAGAGGAAATAAATAAAATGGCCCGCAGTACTTTCAGCGCGAAGCAAGCTTACAGCCTGCTTTGCTCCGGCAGCGAAACAGAATCTGCCTCTGAAGCTGAGCAGCTTTCAGACAGTGATGACGACTCTTCCTCCACGGGATCCCCCAGCCCGGTGGTAGCGGAGTCGGTCGTCACTGCTGAAGTTTCAGAGGCAGGACCAAGTACCGCAGTCCCCCCACCGCTGTGGTATAATGACACCTCATTTTCACCTCAATTTCCCCCTTTTTCTGCAGTCCCTGGAATAATAGTAGATGTCGCCAATTTTACCCCCATTGATTTTTTTCACATTTTTATTAGCCCCGAAGTCCTGCAATTAATCGTCCACCAAACAAACCTATATGCCCGGCAATATATTTCCCAAAAACACACTGCTTTTCATTCCCGTTCCTGGATCCCCACAAATGTCCCCGAAATAAAAAAAATTCTTAGGCCTCACCCTGAATATGGGTTTAGTAAAAAAAAAACACACTTCGCTCTTACTGGGCAACAAAAGCTGTCCACAGCACCCCTGTATTTGCAGCCGTCATGTCCCGAGTCCGTTACGAAGCCCTGATGAGATTCCTCCACTTTAGTGACAATTCCCAAGCCCTCTCAAGAACTGACCCCAACTACGATCGGCTAAATTAAATTGAGACCCCTAATTTCCCTCCTAAAAACTTAATTTCTAAATTCCTATACCCCAGAGCAAAATGTGGCAGTCAACGAGTCCTTGATGAGCTACCAGGGCCGTCTGGTATTCCGCCAATTTATTCCCTCCAAGAGAGCCAAATACGGCATAAAATTATACAAAACTTGCGAGAGCTCATCAGGGTACACGTCCACCTTCCTAATTTTTGTGTTGCATCAACTGCATAAAAAATGGTGGCAAACTACTCATTACCTCTCTAGATAAATAGATTAGAGTGTACAATTTATAAAAAAGACATTTATGGGGGATTTCTGTAGCTCTTGAACCATACAGGCTCTGCCAGTATAACAATCTATTTCAAATAAAGCCAAATTTGTCACATTGTGCCCCTTTCTGTCCAAGCCCTGCCATTTGTCCAAACAGAACTTTTTGACTACATATGGGATATTGCTGCGCTCATAATAAAGTGGGTAACGAATTGTGGGGTCCACTTTTTGATGTTATTTCTGAAAAAAGTGAGAAATTCAGGTCTAAAACAAGATTTTCGTGCAACAAAATGAATTTTTCAATATGACGACCTAATGTTATCAAACTCTGTGTCGTACATGTGGGTTCAAATTGCTCAATATACCCCTGATTAAAATCTTTGAGGGGTGCAGTTTCCAAAATGGGGTCAGTTGTGGGGGTTTCTGCTGTTAGGCACATCTACAAACCCAAAATTGCGTCCACTCTCACAATTAAGAGACTAAAAAGTCAAACGGCGCTCCTTCTCTTCCGAGCTCCGCAGTGCGCCCAAACAGAGGGTATTGACATACTCAGGACACATTGCACAACAAGTTTTGAGGTCCAATTTCTCTTGCTACCCTTGGGAAAATAAAAAATTGGGGGTGAAAAGATCATTTTTGTGAAAAAAATATGATTTTTAATTTTTTCGGCTCTACATTATAAACTTATGTGAAGCACTTGGGGGTTGAAAGTGTTGACCACACACCTAGATAAGTTCCTTAGGGGGTCTAGTTTCCAAAATGGGGTCACTTGTGGGGGGTTTCCACTGTTTAGGCACATCAGCGACTCTCCAAACGCGACATGGTGTCTGATCTCAATTCCAGGGAATTCTGTGTTGAAAAAGTCAAATGGCGCTCCTTCCCTTCTGAGCTCTGCTGTGCACCCAAACAGTGGTTCCTCCCCACATATGGGGTATCGGCATTCTCCGGACAAATTGCACAACAAATTTTGTGGATCATTTTCTCTTTTTATCCTTGTGAAAATAAAAAAAATTGGTTCTGAAGTAAAATGTTTGTGAAAAAAAGTTATATGTTCATTTTTTCCTTCCACATTGCTTCAGTTCCTGTGCAGCAACTGAAGGGTTAATAAAGTTCTTGAATGTGGTTTTGCGCACCTTGAGGGGTGAAGTTTTTAGAATGGTGTTACTTTTGGGTATTTTCTGCCATATAGACCCCTAAAAATGACTTCAAATGTGAGGTGGCCCCTAAAAAAAATGGTTTTGTAAATTTTGTTGTAAAAATAAGAAATTGCTGGTCAAATTTTAACCCTTATGACTCCCTAATAAAAAAAAAAATTTGTTTCCAAAATTGTGCTGATGTAAAGTAGACATATGGGAAATGTTATTTATTGACCATTTTGTGTGACATATCTCTCTGATGTAAGGGCATAAAAATTCAAATTTGAAAATTGCAAAATTTTCACCATATTTCCATTTTTTTAATAAATAAACGCAAGTAATATCAAAGAAATGTTACCACTATCATGAAGTACAATATGTCACGAAAAAACAATCTCAGAATCAGCAGGATCCGTTGTAGCGTTCCCGAGTTATAACCTCATAAAGGGACAGTGGTCAGAATTGTCAAAATTGGCTCGGTCATTAAGTAGCAAATTGGCTCCGTCACTAAGGGGTTAAAAGCGAGTGTTGCCTGTTTGAATGCAGTGAAGTCATCTTGCAAGTGTGTTTTCTTCCAATGCCGCTCCGCAACCCTGGACACTTGCCGGAGCTTTTTAGTGGTGTTATTGTGCCAAGGTTGTCTATTGATACGTCGCACTCTGCCATGGACGAGAGGGGCAACTGTGTCAATAGCTGATGCAAGAGTGGCATTGTAGAAAGCAGTGGCACTGTATGTGTCATGGAGTGAGGATATGGATGCTAGTGGTAGGATAGAGTCAGAGAGTGTGTGGGTGTCTAGGTATGCAAGGTTTCTGCGGAGGTGCGCATTTTGCTGGACATGGATGACCGGTGAGGAGGACAGGGATGAAAAGGTGAGCAGATGGTGGTCGGATAGAGGGAGAGGGGAGGTGGTGAAGTTAGATAGAGAGCAGAGACGGGTGAATACCAGGTCTAATGTATGTCCGTCTGTGTGGGTGGCTGCGGTGGACCACTGAGTAAGTCCAAAGGATGAGGTAAGGGACAGAAGTTTGGAGGCTGTTGACTGAAGAGTATCAATGGGGATGTTGAAGTCACCCATGATGATGGTGGGAATGTCAGCAGAGAGAAAGTGAAGAAGCCAGGTGGAGAATTGGTCAATAAAGGCAGTGGCCGGGCCCGGAGGTCGGTATATGACGGCCACTTGGAGGTTGGAGGGAGAGTAGGTGCGGACAGAATGGACTTCAAAAGAGGGGAGCATAAGGGAGAGTAGAGGTCGGATTGGGTTAAAGGTGCAGTTAGAAGAAAGGAGAAGACCCACTCCTCCACCATGTTTGTTTTCGGGTCGAGGGGTGTGGGTGAAGTGGAGTCCTCCATAACACAGCGCAGCAGGGGAGGTGGTGTCAGAGGGTGTTAGCCATGTTTCTGTGAGGCCTGATTGAGGCATGATTGCGAGAGAGAAAAAGGTCGTGAATCACATGAAGCTTATTGCAGATTGAGCGGGCATTCCAGAGTGCTCCAGAGAGAGGGAGCAGGGGAGTGGGCATCAGGGGCTTGGGTTTTATGCTGGAAAGATTGCGGTAGTTCATATTAGATAGGGAGCGATAGGAGGGGGTAGTAGTGGGAGGTATGAGCTGTGGGGGTCCCGGGTTGGTAGATATGTCTCCAGCAGTGAGGAAAAGCAGAGAAAGGGAGAGCAGGTGGGAGAAAGAGAGCGGCCGACTTGTTTTATGTTTTCTTAGGACAGATTTGAGGTTGAGGAGCAGGTCAGCAGAGGAGGACAGGTGGGGTGGTAAGAGGGAAGGGGAGATGATTATTAGGTTAGAGAGTGCTGGGGTTTGTGATAGCGAAGGAGAGAGAGGATTAGTGGAGCAAACACTGTAAGGGCACAGGTAAACATGGTGAAGGAGTAAAGGCCCCGTCTCACATAGCGAGATCGCTAGCGAGATCGCTGCTGAGTCACTAGTTTTGTGACGCAACAGCGACCTCCATAGCGATCTCGCTATGTGTGACACGTACCAGCGATCAGGCCCCTGCTGCGAGATCGCTGGTCGTGTCGGAATGGCCTGGACCTTTTTTTGGTCGTTGAGGCCCCGCTGACATCGCTGAATCGGTGTGTGTGACACCGATCCAGCGATGTCTTCACTGGTAACCAGGGTAAACATCGGGTTACTAAGCGCAGGGCCGCGCTTAGTAACCCGATGTTTACCCTGGTTACCAGCGTAAATGTAAAAAAACAAACAGTACATACTCGCCTTCTGATGTCCGTCAGGTCCCTTGCCGTCTGCTTCCTGCTCTCACTGACTCCCGGCCGTACAGTGAGAAGTGAGAGCACAGCAGTGACGTCACCGCTGCGCTCTGCTCTCAGTGTACGGCGGCTCAGTCAGAGCAGGAAGCAGACGGCAAGGGACCTGGACACCGAAAGGCGAGTATGTACTGTTTGTTTTTTTTGGTAACCAGGGTAAACATCGGGTTACTAAGCGCGGCCCTGCACTTAGTAACCCGATGTTTACCCTGGTTACACGGGTGCTGCAGGGGGACTTTGGCATCGTTGAAGACAGTTTCAACGATGCCGAAGTCGTTCCCCTGATCGTTGGTCGCTGGAGAGAGCTGTCTGTGTGACAGCTCCCCAGCGACCACACAACGACTTACCAACGATCATGGCCAGGTCGTATCGCTGGTCGTGATCGTTGGTAAATCGCTTAGTGAGACGGGGCCTTAAGATGGGTTAATAGAAAAGCTAGATCCAAGTAATAAGAAGTGCTTACTCAGCAGACATACCCAAAAGAGACAGTGACATAGAGTGGGGTCCTGACTCCTGCCGTGACTTACTGCCGTTGAAATAACTGCGGCGTCTTTATGCTTAGCTGCGCAATGCTTTGCTGCAGAAATGCGTGTGCCTGACCCCACACGCGTGCACCCCTTAAGATGCTACTAAATTTATAGGACTGAGTAAAGGATCAGGTGAGAGGGATTGTGGGTCCTTATTTGGGATAAATTAGCAATTGGCCAACACCCCAGGGGAGGTTACATGATCAAAGACACTTTGCCTGGCTGCAACCATATGCTCTAATACCTTGAACACGATAATATTGAATACAATATTCATCTCGAAAAAGGAAGTAATTGTTTCTCAACACTATTTCCAACAGATTTAAAATAAAATCTATAGCTTCAGGAGTGTATGTAGTACCATTCAACTTTCTACGTACCGATGCTAGTCCCAGATCATGATTGATTGATGTATATAGCGAAACAACATCAAACTATGCCAATATGTTGTCAGACTCGACTTCAACATCTTTTAATTTACATAAAAAAATCTGTTGTGTCCTCTATATAGGACGGAGTTTGTCTAGAGAGTGGACCCAGTATTATTTCCAAGAAGATACCAATATGATTAAGATCGAATAACAACCCGATACAATCGGTCTGCCGGGGGGATTATCCAAAGACTTGTGAATTTTTGGTAACACATAAATTACTGGTGTAATAGGCTTATCAACTGTAAGACACGCATATAATTTATCACCAATGATGTTTATTTGTTTTGCTTGATCTACTACTGTTTTAATTTTTTACCAATCTCAAACTTTAGATCCCCTGGCAGTTTCCTATACACATTACAGTCAGATAATTGTCGCATGATTTCAGCTTCATATTTATTAGTGTTCATGACAACGACACCACCACTCTTATCAGCCGATTTGATGGTGATGTCAGCGTCATGGATCAACTCCAGAAGAGCCTGATTCTCTTCACGTGTCAAATTGGGCTTTTGAAAGAAACCCCTTTTGCATGATTGTTTCAAGCAATCAATGTCCTTATTCACAGCAGTGACAAATGCATCAATGACAGGAACATGTAAAACTGGTAAAAAATCACTTTTGTTATAGAGTTGAAGTTCTCTGGAGCTAAATTCATCATCTATTGGCACTAATTCTCTTGGATTTTTGGCATAATAATATTGAAATTTAATTTGAACAGAACTTACAAGAACTATTTGTCATTTCCTTGCAATTTGTTATTTATAAGGCAACCACAGCAACCATAGAAAAAATAAAAAATAAAAAAGAGGATGTATGCCCCTGTATGTGGTCTAAATGGATTTGTGGCATTAAGGGAATATTGCAGCCTATAGGGTTCGCGTCTCCCCCACTTTTCCCATGGTGAGTTGCCAGCCCCAGCTAATGGGGGGTATTCACACCTTATTGGTTTCACCCGTAACTAATCCTATCCATCTACTACTATGGGGCATCATTATTTCTATTATGTCTGGATGGTCCGGCGTTTTAACACTCCTCTTCAAATGAGATGTTACTTTTATGTTCTGTATCCGTTTATAACAGTGCATCCTGTATTGTCCTATGGTTGCTCTATTTACCGTATTTTTCGGAATATAAGACGCACTTTTTCCCCAAAAAAATTGTGAGGAAAATGGGGGGTGCGTCTTATATTCGGAACGCAGGCTTACCGGCATTGTGGCGGCGACAGAGGTGCGGGCATGATGTGGCACGGTGAGCTGTATGGCGTGAGCAGGTCCCATCCATATTTGAGGTGAATCCGCGGCCCGGTATTGATGGAGAGCAGCAGCGCTGGTGAGTTACGGTATTTTCCGGTGGCGGCGGCCATCTTGCTGAGGCCGCGCGTGCGCAGATTCACTACTCTGCGTCCCAGGGCTTCAGGAAAATGGCCGCGGGAGGCCGCGCGTGCGCAGATGGAGATCGCTGCGGCCATTTTCCTGAAGCCCTGGGACGCAGAGTAGTGAATCTGCGCACGCGCGGCCTCAGCAAGATGGCCGCCGCCACCGGAAAATACCATAACTCACCAGCGCTGCTGCTCTCCGTCAATACCGGGCCGCGGATTCACCTCAAATATGGATGGGACCTGCTCACGCCATACAGCTCACTGTGCCACATGATGCCCGCACCTCTGTCGCCGCCACAATGCTGGTAAGCCCGCCGCCACCAGCCCTACAGCCTGAACTCCAGTGAGGAGCGTGCAGCTCCATGTATTGCTATGCGGCCGCATGCTCCGCTCCGGAGTGCAGGCGGCAGGGCCGGGTATTAACATGCGAGACTCGGCCGTGTTTCTCGCATGTGTGATCCCGGATTTAAAGGCTTCCCTAGACTGGTGTCCACTGGTTGGGACTCGGTCCTTTTGTCTGCCGTTATTCACACACTGAGGATAACTTTGACACATGGTAAGGTATTAACATTAGACATTGAAGGTTTAAGGTTCCGTCCTGATCAGAGTCATCTTGTCGCGGTGGGATGGCTTTAATGCTATTTTTTAATCAAAAACAGTATTACTACGAACTCTCTGTTATTTCAATGCACTTTTGCTTTCTGCTTATTTAGTTACAGCAGGGTTTTCGCTCATTTTGTTTCTTGTAGGCTTAGTATACTACAGTATATTATGTTGCATACATCACATAGGAGTCACACATATATATCATATAGGAAACACCACGACTGCTAAATATATATATCACATTGAGACTGCTGTAAATACATTATATAAGCGATACTGTGACTGCTACATATACATTATATAGGTGATACTGCAATTATACACAGCAGTCGCAGTATCATATTCATAATGTATATATAGCAGTCACAGTATCACCTGTATAAAGTATATAGACAGTTGTGTATACATTATACAGGCGATTCTGTGACTGGTGTGTATAGTCACAGAATCACCTATGTAACATATATACAGCAGTATCACCTATATATTGTATCTATAGCAGTCACAGTATCACCTATATAATGTATAGGCGCCATCTATATAATGCATATAGACAGCTGTATATACAATATATACTGTTGGTGATTCTGCGACTCTGCTGTTATATACATATTATAGGTGATACTGTGACTGGTGTGTATTGGTGCAGTATCACCTATGCAACGTATACACATATACATTATATATACCTATATATTGTATTTATAGCAGTCACAGTATCACCTATATAATGTATATAGACTACTGTATATACATTACATAGGTGGTACTGCAATTATATACAGCAGGAGCAGTATCACTTATATATTGTACATACAGCAGTCTACATACATTATACAGGTGATACTGTGATTGCAGTGTATAGTTGCAGTATATATACAGTGATATCACCTATATAACGTATATACACAGTAGTCTCAGTATCACCTATATAATGCATATAGACTGCTGTATATACATTATATAGGTGCTACTGCAAGTATATACAGCAGTAGCAGTGTCACTTATATATTGTATATACAGCAGTCTACATACATTATACAGGTGGTACTGCAAGTGCTGTATATACAGAAAACAAAGTTTCCATATTGGGACTCATCCAGGTCCCTGAGATGGGGGAGGATGAGGAGCTGAGGTGGGTCCATCGTCGGGAGTGCAGAGGAGCGGATCCCTGGCTGAGACTAGTGAGTACAGCAGGAAACTTAACAGATGCTCTGACGTTGGTACTGGCCAGCGTCAGACAGAAGAGCCCTGTGCGCCGCGGCGGCCATTTCAAACTTGAAGGCCCTGTGTGCGCATGCACTCTTTCGCTTGCACACACTGACAAGTTCCGCGGCGGCCCTTTCACCGCTTGCAAGCGACAGAGCGCGTGCAGACAGGACATTTAGTAAGACATTTTAAAGGTCGACGGCCCACTTTGTAGTGCAGAGCCGCCTACAATGTATTTATTTTGTATTTGGTTTAATACGTTAAATGTCATTATTTTCTTTGTATTCACTGTGTAAATTACACAAGCTGTATGCTCATTTTAAATTTGGTTATATTGATAAAAAAAAATATTCAAAGGAGAAAACGTGTGTGGGCATCACTGTAATATATATAGGTGCAGATGCACTGAAATTCTACACATTTCTGATGTACTGACTCCTGGAGAGCTGAATAAGCTTATCATGTTTTATTTATTGTTTGTTATATGGTACCTGCTAGTGTATTTGTTATGGCATCTCCTTTCTTTTTTTTAACAATATTAGCTTGATATTTTTCACTTACTTGGCTTACCTACCATAGATGACATGGTCAGTAGTGTTGAGCGATACCGTCCGATACTTGAAAGTATCGGTATCGGAAAGTATCGGCCGATACCGGCAAAGTATCGGATCTAATCCGATACCGATACCCGATACCAATACAAGTCAATGGGACTCATGTATCGGACGGTATCCCTGATGGTTCCCAGGGTCTGAAGGAGAGGAAACTCTCCTTCAGGCCCTGGGAACCATATTAATGTGTAAAATAAAGAATTAAAATAAAAAATATTGCTATACTCACCTCTCCGACGCAGCCTGCACCTTACCGAGGGAACCGGCAGCGTTGTTTGCTTAAAATTCGCGCTTTAACATCCTTACGCGAAGTCCCGGCTTGTGATTGGTCGCGCGCCGCCCATGTGGCCGGGACGCAACCAATCACAGCAAGCCGTGACGTAATTTCAGGTCCTTCAGGATTTTAAAATTACGTTCCGGCGTTGTGATTGGTTGCGTCGCGGTCACATGGGCGACGCAGCCAATCACAAGCCGTGACATCACGGGAGGCAGGAGACGCGCGCATTTTAAAATGCGCGCGTCTCCTGCCTCCCGTGACGTCACGGCTTGTGATTGGTTGCGTCGCCCATGTGGCCGGGACGCAACCAATCACAGCAAGCCGTGACGTAATTTCAGGTCCTTCAGGATTTTAAAATTACGTTCCGGCGTTGTGATTGGTTGCGTCGCGGTCACATGGGCGACGCAGCCAATCACAAGCCGTGACGTCACGGGAGGCAGGAGACGCGCGCATTTTAAAAATGTATTTCAGCTCCAATTTGTTTTATTTTACCAAGGGTAACAGGAGAAAATGGACCCCAAAAGATGTTGTACAATTTGTCCTGAGTACGCCGATACCCCATATGTGGGGGTAAACCACTGTTTGGGCGCATGACAGAGCTCGGAAGCGAAGGAGCGCCATTTGACTTTTCAATGCAAAATTGACTGGAATTGAGATGGGACGCCATGTTGCGTTTGGAGAGCCCCTGATGTGCCTAAACATTGAAACCCCCCACAAGTGACACCATTTTGGAAACTAGACCCTCTAAGGAACTTATCTAGAGGTGTGGTGAGCACTTTGACCCACCAAGTGCTTCACAGAAGTTTATAATGCAGAACCGTAAATATAAAAAATCATATTTTTTCACAAAAATTATCTTTTCGCCCCCAATTTTTTATTTTCCCAAGGGTAAGAGAAGAAATTGGACCCGAAAAGTTGTTGTCCAATTTGTCTTTTTATACGCTGATACCCCATATGTGGGGGGGGAACCACCGTTTGGGTGCATGGGAGGGCTCGGAAAGGAAGGAGCGCCATTTGGAATGCAGACTTAGATGGAATGGTCTGCAGGCGTCACATTGGGTTTGCAGAGCCCCTAATGTACCTAAACAGTAGAAACCCCCCACAAGTGACACCATTTTGGAAAGTAGACCCCCTAAGGAACTCATCTAGATGTGTTGTGAGAGCTTTGAACCCCCAAGTGTTTCACTACAGTTTATAACGCAGAGCCGTGCAAATAAAAAATATTTTTTTTTCCACAAAAATTATTTTTTTAGCCCCCAGTTTTGTATTTTCCCAAGGGTAACAGGAGAAATTGGACCCCAAAAGTTGTTCTCCAATGTGTTCCGAGTACGCTGATACCCCATATGTTGGGGTAAACCCCTGTTTGGGCGCACGGGAGAGCTCGGAAGGGAAGGAGCACTGATTTACTTTTTCAACGCAGAATTGGCTGGAATTGAGATCGGACGCCATGTCGCGTTTGGAGAGCCCCTGATGTGCCTAAACAGTGGAAACCCCCCAATTATAACTGAAACCCTAATCCAAACACACCCCTAACCCTAATCCCAACGATAACCCTAACCACACCTCTAACCCAGACACACCCCTAACCCTAATCCCAGCCCTATTCCCAACCGTAAATGTAATCCAAACCATAACCCTAACTTTAGCCCTAACCCTAACTTTAGCCCCAACCCTAACTGTAGCCTTAACCCTAGCCCCAACCCTAGCCCCAACCCTAACCCTAGCCCTAACCCTAATGCTAGCCCTAACCCTAACCCTAGCCCTAACCCTAGCCCTAATCCTAGCCCTAACCCTAACCCTAGCCCTAACCCTAGCCCTAACCCTAACCCAACCCTAACCCTAACCCTAATGGGAAATTGGAAATAAATACATTTTTTAAATTTTTTAATTTTTTCCTAACTAAGCGGGTGATGAAGGGGGGTTTGATTTACTTTTATAGCGGGTTTTTTAGCGGATTTTTATGATTGGCAGCCGTCACACACTGAAAGACGCTTTTTATTGCAAAAAATATTTTTTGCGTTACCAGTTTACCACATTTTGAAAGCTATAATTTTTCCATATTTGAGTCCACAGAGTCATGTGAGGTCTTGTTTTTTGCGGGACGAGTTGACGTTTTTATTGGTAACATGTTCGGGCAAGGGAGATTTTTTGATCGCTTTTTATTCCGATTTTTGTGAGGCAGAATGACCAAAAACCAGCTATTCATGAATTTCTTTTGGGGGAGGCGTTTATACCGTTCCACATTTGGTAAAATTGATAAAGCAGTTTTATTCTTCGGGTCAGTATGATTACAGCGATACCTCATTTATATCATTTTTTTTATGTTTTGGCGCTTTTATACGATAAAAATTATTTTATAGAAAAAATAATTATTTTGGCATCGCTTTATTCTGAGGACTATCTTTTTTATTTTTTCACTGATGATGCTGTATTGCGTCTCGTTTTTTGCGGGACAAGAGGACGTTTTCAGAGGTACCATAGTTATTTATATCTGTCTCTTTGATCGCGTGTTATTCCACTTTTTGTTTGGCGGTGTGAGAATAAAGCGTTTTTTGCCTCGTTTTTTTTTTTTTACGGTGTTCACTGAAGGGGTTAACTAGTGATATAGTTTTATAGGTGGGGTCGTTACGGACGCGGCGATACTAAATATGTGTACTTTTATTGTTTGATTTTTTTTTATTTAGATAAAGAAATGTATGGGAATAATACATATATAATATATACACTCACTGGCCACTTTATTAGGTACACCTGTCCAACTTCTTGTTAACACTTAATTTCTAATCAGCCAATCACATGGCGGCAACTCAGTGCATTTAGGCATGTAGACATGGTCAAGACAATCTCCTGCAGTTCAAACCGAGCATCAGTATGGGGAAGAAAGGTGATTTGAGTGCCTTTGAACGTGGCATGGTTGTTGGTGCCAGAAGGGCTGGTCTGAGTATTTCAGAAACTGCTGATCTACTGGGATTTTCACGCACAACCATCTCTAGGGTTTACAGAGAATGGTCCGAAAAAGAAAAAAAATCCAGTGAGCGGCAGTTCTGTGGGCGGAAATGCCTTGTTGATGCCAGAGGTCAGAGGAGAATGGGCAGACTGGTTCGAGCTGATAGAAAGGCAACAGTGACTCAAATCGCCACCCGTTACAACCAAGGTAGGCCTAAGAGCATCTCTGAATGCACAGTGCGTCGAACTTTGAGGCAGATGGGCTACAGCAGCAGAAGACCACACCGGGTACCACTCCTTTCAGCTAAGAACAGGAAACTGAGGCTACAATTTGTACAAGCTCATCGAAATTGGACAGTAGAAGATTGGAAAAACGTTGCTTGGTCTGATGAGTCTCGATTTCTGCTGCGACATTCGGATGGTAGGGTCAGAATTTGGCGTAAACAACATGAAAGCATGGATCCATCCTGCCTTGTATGGAGCATCTTTGGGATGTGCAGTCGACAAATCTGCGGCAACTGTGTGATGCCATCATGTCAATATGGACCAAAATCTCTGAGGAATGCTTCCAGCACCTTGTTGAATCTATGCCACGAAGAATTGAGGCAGTTCTGAAGGCAAAAGGGGGTCCAACCCGTTACTAGCATGGTGTACCTAATAAAGTGGCCGGTGAGTGTATATTTCTTCTTTATTTAGGATTTTTTTTTTCTTTTTTTTTTTTTTTTTTACACATGTGGAAATTTTTTTTTTTACTTTTTTACTTTGTCCCAGGGGGGGACATGAAAAGTTTTCACAGCACTCTGTCAGATCACCGATCTGAGTTCTGAGTTCCAGTGCTGCAGGCTTACCAGAGCCTGGTCTGCACCCGGAAGTAATCCCTGCAGGACCCGGATGCAGCCCCGCGGCCATTTTGGATCAGGGGCCTGCAGGGATAGGAGGTAAGAGACCCTCGCAGCAACGCGATCACATCGCGTTGCTCCGGGGGTCTCAGGGAAGCCCGCAGGGAGCCCCCTCCCTGCACGATGCTTCCCTGTACCACCGGCACACCGCGATCATATTTGATAACGGTGTGCCGGGGTTTAATGTTCCGGGGGCGGTCCGTGACCACTCCTGGCACATAGTGCCGGATGTCAGCTGTGATAAGCACGGCCGATCGCGCTGGACTACTATTCCGTCTTTGGGAAGTAGGGCCCATCCCACATGGACGGAATAGTACGTCCAATGGCAGAAAGGGGTTAAAGTATGGGCAAAAGCTATGGGATTATAGAAATCTCATACACATGCTTTTCCTGACTGAATTGAAACATTGCTACGTTTTTGAAAACTGTAGCATGTCAATTTTTGCAGTGTTTTTTCATACATAGAAAACAATGAGTAAGTGCAGAAACTATGAAAAAAGTAGTAAAAACGCTGCTATCAGTTTTGCAGCATTTTTGTTGAAAACAACATTTATTTTTGTGATTTTCGCAAGTATAAACTACAATGTCTTGGTCTCATCACATGAGCAATATTTTTTATTGTAATGTTATTTGCACTTTATTTTTTAGGAGTAATTGTTTTGTTTCTCCTGACTCCTGAGTATAGTTAAGTAAATAAGTGATAATTAAATTAATGATATGTGTTAAAGCAAACAATACCCTACTGATTCAATACCCTATCTACAGTGGGTACGGAAAGTACTCAGACCCTTTTACATTTTTCACTCTGTTTCATTGCAGCCATTTGGTAAATTCAAAAAAGTTAATTTTTTCTCATTATTGTACACTTTGCACCCCATCTTGACGGAAAAAAAACTGAAATTTTGCAAATTTATTAAAAAAGAAAAACTGAAATATCACATGGTGATAAGTAGGGTTGAGCGACTTTCATTTTTTTAAGATCGAGTCGGGTTTTGCGAAACCCGACTTTGTCCAAAGTCGAGTCGAGTGAAGTCAGCCGATTATCGCGAAAAGTCGGGGATCGACCGAAACATGAAACCCAATGCAAGTCAATGGGGAAGCCCAGTCGGCAGTGAGTGGAGGCCAGGAAAACACCTACAGTGCCCATTTTAATGCCAAAAACATCCATTCTTGTTTCTGAAGCTTGTCAATCTTAATTAACTTTCTAATAATAGTTGGGCATTGGAAATTGGGGGTCATTTGGCAAAAGTTGTGGGGGGTAGGGCTGGTTCAAGGTTTTAGTGGGCCCAGGAAACGTGGACTACATCACGGCGGTGGAGCAGTGAGAGGTAAGTATTTCAACCTTGCAAGTGCTGTGATCCTGAGCAAGCAGGGAGGCCCACTCGTTCGCATTGGCACTGGCACAGGGCCCCTCAAAGTACGGCGGTGTGTTTGCACGGCGGGGGCGCCTCCCACCGGCAGCGACACTTTTGCGTACTCTGAGGGGCCCTGTGCCTGTGACGTCGCCAACGAGTATGCCCCCCTACCTGTTGAAGAAACCTGCACTTTCATCTGCACCTTCCTCTTTGTCCCTGTGTAAGGTGGTATAGTATGCGGGAAGGGGAACCTGACTTTCAGCAGGGTCAGATTGTGGCTGTGTAGCGTGCAAGGGGAATGTAGAGGTCTGGGTCAAAGTACCACAAGACTCATCTAGCACCGGCTGGGCAATGGGCAGGATGAGGACGAAACACTGATATAGGCCCAAATAATAAAGTGGGTAAAATGCAGTTCAAAATTGGTAACAGGACTAACCAGGTGGCATTGCTTAGTTCAGTGGAGTAGAAAACCCAGGAGCGGCAGACACCGTTAGTAGGGCCGAACCACACTAATAGGCCCTATGCAGTTTAATATTACAAATGAAGGCCGAAAGCCTGAAGATTAAAGGTCAGGAAAATAACACAGGACAACACCAAGGTGCGGCACACACCGTTACTAGGCCCAACCAAAGTAGTAGGCCAACTGCAGTTTAATTATTTAAAATGTAAGCCGAAAGCCTGAACATTGAAGGTCGGGACAACAATACAGGAGAAAACCCAGTAGCGTCAGACACCGTTTTAAGGGCCCAACTACACATTTTAAAAACAACTACTTAACGAGAGCCTTAAGATTGAAGCTCAGCTTTATACAGTGGAGGACAACACCATGGAGCGGCACACACCGTTAGTAGGCCCCAACCACCAATTTTTAAAAACAACTACTTAATGAGAGCCTTAAGGTTGAAGCTCAGCTTTATACAGTGGAGGACAACACCAGGGAGCAGCACACACCGTTAGTAGGCCCCAACCACCAATTTTTAAAAACAAATACTTAATGAGAGCCTGAAGGTTGAAGCTCAGACAAGGAAACCAGGAGGAGAACACCAAGGAGGAGGAGAACACCAAGGAGCGGCAGACACCGTTACTAGGCCCCAACCCAGGTAGCAGGGCAACTGCAGTGTAACATTTAAAAATACTTTCTGAGAGCCTGAAGGTTGAAGATCAGACAAGGAAACCTGGAGGAGAACACCAAGGAGGAGGAGAACACCAGTGAGCGGCAGACACCGTTACTAGGCCCCAACCCAGGTAGCAGGGCAACTGCAGTGTTACATTTAAAAATACTTTCTGAGAGCCTGAAGGTTGAAGCTCAGACAAGGAAACCTGGAGGAGAACACCAAGGAGGAGGAGAACACCCAGGAGGAGGAGAACACCCAGGAGCGTCAGACACCGTTAGTAGGCCCCAACCACCAATTTTTAAAAACAACTACTTAATGAGAGCCTGAAGGTTGAAGCTCAGCTTTATACAGTGGAGGACAACACCAGGGAGCGGCACACACCGTTAGTAGGGCCCAACCAAAGTTGTAGGCCAAATGCAGTTTAATATCTGCTACTATAGGCCGAAAGCCTAAAGACTGAAGCTCAGCTTTATACAGTGGAGGACAACACCAGGGAGCGGCACACACCGTTACTAGGCCCCAACCCAGGTAGCAGGGCAACTGCAGTGTTACATTTAAAAATACTTTCTGAGAGCCTGAAGGTTGAAGCTCAGACAAGGAAACCTGGAGGAGAACACCAAGGAGGAGGAGAACACCAGGGAGCGGCAGACACCGTTACTAGACCCCAACCCAGGTAGCAGGGCAACTGCAGTGTTACATTTAAAAATACTTTATGAGAGCCTGAAGGTTGAAGCTCAGACAAGGAAATCAGGAGGAGAACACCAAGGAAGAGGAGAACACCCAGGAGGAGGAGAACACCCAGGAGGAGGAGAACACCCATGAGCGGCAGACATCAACAGTAGGCCCCAACCAAACTAGTAGCCCAAATGCAGTTTCCTATTTTTTAAAAAAGCCCAAAAACCTGAATTGAGGACAATTTGAATTAGGGACTGCAGAGTTAGTAGGCTGTCCCCTGTGGACCATGTATCCACCACATTAACCCATTGCGCCGTAATGGACACGTAACCTTCCATGGCCATGCCTACAGGTCCATGCATCTGTTGTCAGGTGCACCTTTGTACTCACAGATTGCCAGAGTGCATGGACAATGCGGTCTTTTACATGCTGCTGGAGGGTTGGGATGGCTTTTCTCGCAAAAGAAGTGTCAACTGGGTAGCTCGTAGCGTGGTACAGCGTAGTCCATCTTGGCTTTATTAATATTAAATAAAATAAAAAAATAGGCTCTATGCACTTTAAAATAGGTTCCAGGGGTACACGGGCAGCATTGGTGTGGTCAGCGGAGGACGATTGCAAGGAAGGACCGCAGACAGGCTTACTAGGCCTAAAATAAATAAAAATAGGCTCAAGGCACTTAGAGTTATCTCGCAGGGGTACACAGGCAGCATTGGTGTGGTCAGCGGAGGACGATTGCAAGGAGTGTCTCACACAGTTAGTACTCCCAAAAAATAAATAGATGTTAATGTCTCACAAAACAACAAAACAAAACAAAAAAAAGTGTGGCATACTTAGGTACAGGGGTGGGCGCCTCTACTGAGTTTCAGACATAGTAATTTGGCAATACGTATTTACTGGTGTCAATATAGGACACTGACCCTGACTATTTTAACTAGCATCATACATGTCAACAAATTGGTATTGTTAGTGTCAGGCATTGAAGGATGTCAGCGCATAGACTAAACATTGTTGGAGCTGTGAGAGATAATTTTTCACGTGGTAGAGCACAGTTTGAGCTGGGGGGGGGGACTCTCTTGTGGCCGGCGGTACTGGAGCGCCCCCACTGCCGCAGGGCCGAGGGGTACCCGGTACCGGGCCTCTGAGTCTCTGCTCTGGGGTTGTCACGGTGGCTAGGCCCGATCCGTGACCCTGCCGAGGGGCACACAGTGAATGATGTGACGGATGTAGATGGTGCGGTGCAGTAAATAACCAGGTTGCAGTCTCTTTACCTCTTTACTGAAGGTTTTAGAGTCCTCAGTCCAGAGCGCTGTCAACAGGGCTGTCTGAAACCGGCCGGTCTAAAGGCACATCGGGAGTTCTCTTTACAGGTGGGAATCAGTGTCTACCTTCTAGCGCTGTGTGTTGTAGTCCTTCCCTGCTGAGCTCCCGGGATAGTCCTCACAACTGCTTCTGTCTGTCTCTGATGTTCGTTCTCTCCGTCCCCCAGATGATATGGTAGGATGCACCCGTATGACGGGGTAGGCCTGAAGTTCTTCCGGGACCCTAGAGTCGCCCCTCTCCCACAGCTGCCTCCGTTGTCTGCTTAGGTGTTAAGTGAGACAGCCAACCTATAATTGGCTGTCCTGCCATAGTTTGCAGTAGTACTTAAAGTCTCTTACTTGCTCGGCGTTCCGGCCACCGACTGTTTGCGCCTCAGAAGGATGTTGCCTCGGTCTAACAGCACGACTCCTTCTGGTCCTAATGCCTCTTTTCTGTATTCCCGTTGTTCACTGGTTAGTTCTGCTCTTAGGAGTCTGCCAGGATCCCATCCCTGACAGGTCCTCTCACCAGCTCTTCCCAGTTACTTCTCTCTGTCTTCCTGTCCAACCCCCAGTTTTACCAGAGTGTGAGGAGTGGCCTACTAGATAGGACCACCCCCCCTGGTGGCCGGAGTGTGAAGTGTAGTGAGGTGTTACCTGATCAGAGAAACTCCTTTAGTGCAATCAGACGTACCATAGCTCCCCATAGTGGCGGAGCCACAGTACTGCAACGACCAGGACTCTGGGGCGCTGCACTCCCCCCCCGGTTAAATCCAGTACTCCGGGACTGGGAAAACAAGAACAACAATACATGTTAACAGAAAACACACAAAATTTTGAAATAGCATAAACAAGTAAACATAACAGTGCTTCCCTTTATGGGAGGTGAGGACTCTTGAACGTTGCGAAAGTTAGGTCATGCACAGTTTATGACTCTCAGTCCAGTGGTTGAAACAGCGGGGACCCCGGGTAAACAAAGGGGTCCCACCTTTGGAAAGTTTTTGAGCAATTCACCGTCCATTACTCTATTGTCCATTTTACAACCTGTAACAAAAATATGTACACAAACATTTTCAACTAGATAGCAGCCCTTATCAATACCTCCAAGTTTTGTAGCGGAGGGGAGTTTGGTTCTGAGTGCTGCGTGTGGACCTTCGCAGCGCAGGGGTTACTATTGGCCTAACAGGGCCCGCTATGCTTGCTACCGCTGGTGTAGTGCACTGTCTTCTAGCTACACTTCTAGTGAGTCTGGGTAGCACTGGCAGGTTGGGGCTCTCTGAGCTGCTGCTATCAACAGTGGGTACAGCAGATTCACCGATAGCAGAGGGAGGATTTGCCGGTTCAACGGTTGGCATGGCATCTTCAGGTAGGGCTTGTTGAGGTAGCGGGACCGGATGATCTGGTACCACCATTGTTTCTGGTGGGTCCGGCTGTTGAAACATTAGAACAGGTACCACGATGGCTTGATTTATCTGAGTCCAGGACTGGGGAAAATCACCAAGGACGGTATGGATCATCTTCTCCTTTTCCACTGGCGGGGAGATTTCCGGGGCCATGTCCCTCTCTCTCAACTTATCGGGGCAGACCTTAAGGTGATCCCTGGATACCGCTGTCAAAGTCTCCCCTCTGTCCTTGCTGATGAGACAGACCTTTGTGTTATCGAAATCGGATGGCAGGATGGTATACGGTTCCGCTTCCCATTGGTCATCGAGCTTGTGTAATCTCCTCTTTCGTTTAAGTACTTGTTCACCAGGGGACAGGGGAATCGCAGGAGCGTGTTGGTTGTAGTCCCTTTCTTGTTTTTGCCTAGCCTGGGCGAGACTTCTTTCTACACACTCCTGTACCTCGCGGTACCTTCGCTGCCTTTCTGCATCCCAATTGTCATCCGGTGAGGTATCTTCGGGTACTAGGACCCCCATGTCCAAATCAACGGGTAACCGACTAGATCTTCCTCGCATCAGGTACGCTGGAGTACAGTTGGTGGAACTTACTGGGATGTGATTGTACATATCCACCAAGTCAGGCAACTTTATTGGCCACAGGTTCCGTTCCTCCACAGGCAAGGTCTTCAATAAATCGATTACCACTTGGTTCATCTTCTCACATATCCCGTTGGTTTGAGGATGGTACGGTGTGGTTCTGATCTTCTTACACCCGTACAGTTGACAGAATTCTTGGAACACTTCCGCTTCGAATGCAGGTCCCTGATCAGTCAGTACCTTCTCTGGGTAGCCATGGGGCCTACAAAAGTGCTGCTGAAAGGCCCTGGCGGCAGTCCTGGCCGTTAGATCCTTGACAGGTACAACCACCAAAAACCTGGAGTAGTGGTCCACGATGGTAAGGGAGTAGATATAGCCCGACCGGCTAGGTGTCAGCTTCACATGATCCAGCGCGACCAGTTTGAGCGGCCGTTTGGTGATGATAGGCCGCAGGGGAGCCCGTTGACTGTCACGGTCCTTCCTGCGCAGACTACATGGACCACACTCCCGACACCACTTCTCAATGGTTCTCCTCATGCCAATCCAATAGAACCTCCCTCGGAGGAGCCTTTCCAGCTTCCTCCATCCGAAGTGTCCGACTGGCTGAGGGGGACAGCGGGTTCTGCGGCAACCGGTGGTGGTATTAGGGCCGTGGCTTCGCCCGCTGCGGGGACCGGAGCTGCCCCTGCGTCCGCGGCTGCGGCCGCCACCTCCTCTCCTCCCGACTCGGACATGGCTGTCCCTTCCTCCCACTAACCTGCTGGAGGTCGGAGTTCCTCTTCCGGGATTGGCGCCTTACTGCGCTTTCCGTTCCGCGCTTCTTTTGGCCGGTTCCGCCCACGAAGCTAAGGCTCCTCCCTCCGTGCGCGGCAATGGCGAATTTTGGCGGTAAATGGCAGTACACAGTCCAAGCACAATAAATCACAGTTCCAAGGCACACATGACCTGATTCTTCAGGCTTAAGTAGATCCTGTTCGTGACGCCAAATTGGAGCGCCTCCACTGCCGCAGGGCCGAGGGGTACCCGGTACCGGGCCTCTGAGTCTCTGCTCTGGGGTTGTCACGGAGGCTAGGCCCGATCCGTGACCCTGCCGAGGGGCGCACAGTGAATGATGTGACGGATGTAGATGGTGCGGTGCAGTAAATAACGAGGACACCAGGTTGCAGTCTCTTTACCTCTTTACTGAAGGTTTTAGAGTCCTCAGTCCAGAGCGCTGTCAACAGGGCTGTCTGAGACCGGCCGGTCTAAAGGCACATCGGGAGTTCTCTTTACAGGTGGGAATCAGTGTCTACCTTCTAGCGCTGTGTGTTGTAGTCCTTCCCTGCTGAGCTCCCGGGATAGTCCTCACAACTGCTTCTGTCTGTCTCTGATGTTCGTTCTCTCCGTCCCCCAGATGATATGGTAGGACGCACCCGTATGACGGGGTAGGCCTGGAGTTCTTCCGGGACCCTAGAGTCGCCCCTCTCCCACAGCTGCCTCCGTTGTCTGCTTAGGTGTTAAGTGAGACAGCCAACCTATAATTGGCTATTTGAAAAAACTGACCGTCACATCCATACATAGACTAAGTGTGAACAGGTGCTGAACCCAGAGTAACCAACTCATATATAGTCAAGTAAAAAAGGCAGCACACTGCAGCGCTAAGACATGCAAACATGAAACATGAAAACTGAACTGCAATACTGCACTAGAAATATGAAAAATGAGAGCGTTTAGCGCATAAAAATGGCCAATTTTATGTGTACCTGATAGCCCCTTTACGGCATCTCTCGTATATCAGGTCCTACGCTTGCCTACCTCGCTGAGAATAAACGTCTCCATGTGAATGGGTACCTGTGAAAACCTCTGCCTAGACTCATATTCTCTCTCTCTGTGGAGGGGTGCTGGACCTGCTGCGATTAAAACACCTGGGCTAGGAGGCGGAGTGCTCAGTCAGAAGGCTAAATAATATATTTGAAAAAACTGACCGTCACATCCATACATAGACTAAGTGTGAACAGGTGCTGAACCCAGAGTAACCAACTCATATATAGTCAAGTAAAAAAGGCAGCACACTGCAGCGCTAAGACATGCAAACATGAAACATGAAAACTGAACTGCAATACTGCACTAGAAATATGAAAAATGAGAGCGTTTAGCGCATAAAAATGGCCAATTTTATGTGTACCTGATAGCCCCTTTACGGCATCTCTCGTATATCAGGTCCTACGCTTGAGTAACCAACTCATATATTATTTAGCCTTCTGACTGAGCACTCCGCCTCCTAGCCCAGGTGTTTTAATCGCAGCAGGTCCAGCACCCCTCCACAGAGAGAGAGAATATGAGTCTAGGCAGAGGTTTTCACAGGTACCCATTCACATGGAGACGTTTATTCTCAGCGAGGTAGGCAAGCGTAGGACCTGATATACGAGAGATGCCGTAAAGGGGCTATCAGGTACACATAAAATTGGCCATTTTTATGCGCTAAACGCTCTCATTTTTCATATTTCTAGTGCAGTATTGCAGTTCAGTTTTCATGTTTCATGTTTGCATGTCTTAGCGCTGCAGTGTGCTGCCTTTTTTACTTAACCTATAATTGGCTGTCCTGCCGTGGTTTGCAGTAGTACTTAAAGTCTCTTACTTGCTCGGCGTTCTGGCCACCGACTGTTTGCGCCTCAGAAGGATGTTGCCTCGGTCTAACAGCACGACTCCTTCTGGTCCTAATGCCTCTTTTCTGTATTCCCGTTGTTCACTGGTTAGTTCTGCTCTTAGGAGTCTGCCAGGATCCCATCCCTGACAGGTCCTCTCACCAGCTCTTCCCAGTTACTTCTCTCTGTCTTCCTGTCCAACCCCCAGTTTTACCAGAGTGTGAGGAGTGGCCTACTAGATAGGACCACCCCCCCTGGTGGCCGGAGTGTGAAGTGTAGTGAGGTGTTACCTGATCAGAGAAACTCCTTTAGTGCAATCAGACGTACCATAGCTCCCCATAGTGGCGGAGCCACAGTACTGCAACGACCAGGACTCTGGGGCACTGCAGTACAGGCCCAGGGCCCCTCATGTTACAACAGTGTGTCTGACGTTGGTTGCGCGCCACCACCGCCAGAGACACTTTATTGTACTATGAGGGACCCAGTGGCAGTGCCGTCGACCAAAAGCGGGCACACCCACCTCTTCAGACAAACGGCACTCTAACAGGTGCTTGCGCCAAGTGGCGAGACCACGGCCCCGTGGGGGTAGTTTTCCCATTTAAGGAGGTGTAAACATGTCGTATGCTGGACAAACAGCTGCTGCAAATTAAGAGATTGGAACACTCAGTAAGACCAGTCCACAAGCAAGACCTTTTTATAGGAAAGCTAGGTGTCAGCCGGGAAAGGTGGGGCAAAATAATTTGAAATCCAGGAGTGGTTCATTTTAATGAAGGTTAGATCATCAACATTTTGGGTAGCCAGACGAGTCCTTTTTTTGGTTAATATTGTACCAGCAGCACTGAATACTCTTTCTGATAGCACACTAGCTGCTGGGCAAGCAAGCTCCTGCAATGCATATTCTGCCAATTCAGGCCAGGTGTCTAATTTGGATGCCCAGTAATCAAATGGGAATGACGCTTGAGGGAGAACATCGATAAGGGCTGAAAAATAGTTAGTAACCATACTGGACAAATGTTGTCTCCTGTCACTTTGAATAGATGCTGCAGTACCTGTCCTGTCTGCGGTCATTGCGAAATCACTCCACAACCTGGTCAGAAAACCCCTCTGTCCAACGCCACTTCTGATTTGTGCACCTCTAACACCTCTGCTCTGTAGCCCCCTGCAGCTCGTGTGAGAACCATCACCAGCGCTGTGTGCTGGGAGTGCCTGAATCAAATGGTCTACAAGAGTTGCTTGTTTGGTTGCTAATATTTGTTCGAGGTTCTCATGTGGCATAATATTTTGCAATTTGCCTTTATAGCGAGGATCAAGGAGGCAGGCCAACCAGTAATCATCATCGGTCATCATTTTAAGAATGCGTGGGTCCCTTTTGAGGATACGTAAGGCATAATCCGCCATGTGGGCCAAAGTTCCAGTAGTCAAATATGCGGTTGTGCTGGCTTGAGGGGCAGTTACAGGCAAATCTACGTCACTTGTCTCCCTCAAAAAACCTGAACCCGGCCTTGCCACACCAGCAATTTCCATTGGACCCGGAGAAGCTTCCTCATTTAAAAAATACTCATCCCCATCATCCTCCTCGTCCTCCTCCTCTTCGCCCGCTACCTCATCCTGTAGACTGCCCTGACCAGACAATGGCTGACTGTCATCAAGGCTTTCCTCTTCCTCGGCTGCAGACGCCTGCTCCTTTATGTGCGTCAAACTTTGCATCAGCAGACGCATTAGGGGGATGCTCATGCTTATTATGGCGTTGTCTGCACTAACCAGCCGTGTGCATTCCTCAAAACACTGAAGGACTTGACAGAGGTCTTGGAGCTTTGACCACTGCACAGCAGACAACTCCATGTCTGCCATTAAACTGCCTGCCCGTGTATGTGTATCCTCCCACAAATACATAACAGCACGCCTCTGTTCGCACAGTCTCTGAAGCATGTGCAGTGTTGAGTTCCACCTTGTTGCAACATCGATGATTAAGAGATGCTGGGGAAGGTTCAAAGACCGCTGATAGCTCTGCATACGGCTGGAGTGTACGGGCGAACAGCGGATATGAGAGCACAGTCTGCGCACTTTGAGGAGCAGGTCGGGTAACCCCGGATAACTTTTCAGGAAGCACTGCACCACCAGGTTTAAGGTGTGAGCCAGGCAAGGAATGTGTTTCAGTTGGGAAAGGGCTATGGCAGCCATGAAATTCCTTCCGTTATCACTCACTACCTTGCCTGCCTCAAGATGTACAGTGCCCAGCCATGACTGGGTTTCTTTCTGCAAGAACTCGGACAGAACTTCCGCGGTGTGTCTGTTGTCGCCCAAACACTTCATTGCCAATACAGCCTGCTGACGCTTGCCACTAGCTGTCCCATAATGGCACACCTGGTGTGCAACAGTGGCAGCTGCGGATGGAGTGGATGTGCGACTGCGGTCTGTGGACGAGCTCTCGCTTCTGCAGGAGGACGAGGAGGAGGAGGAGGGGGGGCGAACACCTACAGCCAACTGTTTCCTAGACCGTGGGCTAGGCAGATCTGTCCCAATATTGCTGTCCCCTGTGGACCCGGCATCCACCACATTCACCCAGTGTGCCGTGATGGACACGTAACGTCCCTGGCCATGCCTACTGGTCCATGTATCTGTTGTCAGGTGCACCTTTGTAGTCACAGATTGCCTGAGTGCATGGACGATGCGCTCTTTGACATGGTGGTAGAGGGCTGGGATGGCTTTTCTCGAAAAGAAGTGTCGACTGGGTAGCTCGTAGCGTGGTACAGCGTAGTCCATCAGCGCTTTGAAAGCTTCGCTTTCAACTAACCGGTAGGGCATCATCTCTAATGAGATTAGTCTAGCAATGTGGGCGTTCAAACCCTGTGTACGCGGATGCGAGGATGAGTACTTCCTTTTCCTAACGAGAGTCTCATGAAGGGTGAGCTGGACTGGAGAGCTGCATACGGTGGAACTAGCGGGGGTCCTGGTGGACATGGGTGACTGAGAGAGGGTTGGAGATGGTATTCTTGCCGGTGCCCTACATGCAGTGTTTCCTACTACTAACCTGGTGATTCCCTGACTGCTTTGGCCTGGCGACGAAAGCTGCACAGATACTGCAGGTGGTGCGGGAAATGGTGGGCTTACAGGGAGGGAAGGCATGTAGCGTTGCTGACTAGCTTCATTGGCCGAGGGTGCTGCAACCTTTAGGGACGTTTGGTAGTTAGTCCAGGCTTGCAAATGCATGGTGGTTAAATGTCTATGCATGCAACTTGTATTTAGACTTTTAAGATTCTGACCTCTGCTTAAGGTAGTTGAACATTTTTGACAGATGACTTTGCGCTGATCATTTGGATGTTGTTTAAAAAAATGCCAGACTGCACTCTTTCTACTATCGGATACCTTTTCAGGCATTGCAGACTGAGCTTCTTTAACCGGATGGCCACGCTGTCCTCCAACTGGTTTTGGTTTTGCAAAGCGTTTTTGGCCAGATACGGGCCCGGCAGATGGAATCTGTTGTGATGTTGATGCCTGCTGCGGCTCCTCCTCCTCCGCTTCAGAACTACTGCCGCCTGCACCCTGTTCCCCCAATGGCTGCCAATCGGGGTCAACAACTGGGTCATCTATGACCTCCTCTTCTATGTCGTGTGCAACTTCGTCTGTGTCACCGTGTAAGCCGGTGGTATAGCGTTCGTGACGGGGCACCATAGTCTCCGCTGGGTTTGATTCTGGCTCAGTACACTGCGAGGGCAATGTTCTGGTCTGAGTCAAAGGAACAGCACAGTAATCTAGCTGTGGCTGTGCATCTGTGCACTCCATGTCCGATTCAACTTCTAATGGGCATGGCCTGTTAACTGTTTCACTGTCTAACCCAGGAACGGTATGTGTAAAGAGCTCCATGGAGTAACCCGTTGTGTCGCCTGACGCATCCTTCTCTCTTGTTCTGGGTGAAGAAGACAAGGAAGCGACTTGTCCCTGACGTGAACATCCACTAATGACGCGCTGCTTTTACATTTAGCACTTTCAGAAGAGGAGGCAAAAGAGCTAGAGGCTGAGTCAGCAAGGAAAGCCAAAACTTGTTCTTGCTGCTCCGGCTTTAAAAGCGGTTTTCCTACTCCCAGAAAAGGGAGTGTTCGAGGCCTTGTGTAGCCAGACAACGAACCTGGCTCAACAACTCGAGACTTAGGTGCTGTACTGCTTTTACCACGACCACCGGATGCTCCACCACCACTACCATCATTACCAGCTGACAATGACCACCCACGGCCACGACCTCTTCCACCAGACTTCCTCATTGTTTGCAAAACGTAACCAAAGTAACGGTATTTGTTACTGTAAAACAACTTATAAGGTGAACTCAAACTTCTGTAGGATTTATATATAACTTTATAGGTGCCTGACACTGAAAGGAAAATCAGGCCCAATGTTACACACTAGGTTTTCTGTGCCCCAATAATTTGAGACAGATGGCACACACAGGACCGGCACTCAAGCAGAAATGCCAATCTTAATCTCCCACTATTTTTTGTTTTCAGGGAGAATTAAAAAAAAAAAATTAACAGTATGACACACTAGGTTTTCTGTGCCCCAATAATTTGAGACAGATGGCACACACAGGACCGGCACTCAAGCAGAAATACCAATCTTAATCTCCCACTATTTTTTTTTTTTAAGGGAGAATTTAAAAAAAAATAAAAAAAATGGCCCAGTATTACACACTAGGTTTTCTGTGGCACACAATGAGAGACAGATGCCACACACAGCACTGGCACAGAGGCAGACTTGCCAATCTTTATCTCCCACTATTTATTTTATTTTTTTCAGGGAGAATTAAAAAAAAATAAAAAATGGCCCAGTATTACACACTAGGTTTTTTGTGGCACACAATGAGAGACAGATGCCACACACAGCACTGGCACAGGGGCAGACTTGCCAATCTTTATCTCCCACTATTTATTTATTTTTTTTCAGGGAGAATTAAAAAAAAAAAAAATGGCCCAGTATTACACACTAGGTTTTCTGTGGCACACAATGAGAGACAGATGCCACACACAGCACTGGCAGAGAGGCAGACTTGCCAATCTTTATCTCCCACTATTTATTTATTTTTTTTCAGGGAGAAATAAAAAAAAAAAAAAAAAAATGGCCCAGTATTACACACTAGGTTTTCTGTGGCACACAATGAGAGACAGATGCCACACACAGCACTGGCACAGAGGCAGACTTGCCAATCTTTATCTCCCACTATTTATTTTTTTTTTTTCAGGGAGAATTTTAAAAAAAAAGAAAAAAATGGCCCAGTATTACACACTAGGTTTTCTGTGGCACAAAATGAGAGACAGATGCCACACACAGCACTGGCACAGAGGCAGACTTGCCAATCTTTATCTCCCACTATTTTTTTTTTTTTTTCAGGGAGAATTAAAAAAAAAAAAAATGGCCCAGTATTACACACTAGGTTTTCTGTGGCACACAATGAGAGACAGATGCCACACACAGCACTGGCACAGAGGCAGACTTGCCAATCTTTATCTCCCACTATTTATTTATTTTTTTCAGGGAGAATAAAAAAAAAAAAAAAATGGCCCAGTATTACACACTAGGTTTTCTGTGGCACACAATGAGAGACAGATGCCACACACAGCACTGGCACAGAGGCAGACTTGCCAATCTTTATCTCCCACTATTTATTTTTTTTTTCAGGGAGAATTAAAAAAAAAAAGGCCCAGTATTACACACTAGGTTTTCTGTGGCACACAATGAGAGACAGATGCCACACACAGCACTGGCACAGAGGCAGACTTGCCAATCTTTATCTCCCACTATTTATTCATTTTTTCAGGGAGAATTAAAAAAAAAATGGCCCAGTATTACACACTAGGTTTTCTGTGGCACACAATGAGAGACAGATGCCACACACAGCACTGGCACAGAGGCAGACTTGCCAATCTTTATCTCCCACTATTTATTTTTATTTTTTCAGGGAGAATTAAAAAAAAAAGAAAAAAATGGCCCAGTATTACACACTAGGTTTTCTGTGGCACACAATGAGAGACAGATGCCACACACAGCACTAGCACAGAGGCAGACTTGCCAAACTTTATCTCCCACTATTTATTTTTTTTCAGGGAGAATTAAAAAAAAAATAAAAATGGCCCAGTATTACACACTAGGTTTTCTGTGGCACACAATGAGAGACAGATGCCACACACAGCACTGGCACAGAGGCAGACTTGCCAATCTTTATCTTCCACTATTTATTTATTTTTTTTCAGGGAGAATTAAAAGAAAAAAAAATGGCCCAGTATTACACACTAGGTTTTCTGTGGCACACAATGAGAGACAGATGCCACACACAGCACTGGCACAGAGGCAGACTTGCCAATCTTTATCTCCCACTATTTATTTATTTTTTTTCAGGGAGAATTTAAAAAAAAAAATGGCCCAGTATTACACACTAGGTTTTCTGTGGCACACAATGAGAGACAGATGCCACACACAGCACTGGCACAGAGGCAGACTTGCCAATCTTTATCTCCCACTATCTTTTTTTTTTTCAGGGAGAATTAAAAAAAAAAAAATGGCCCAGTATTACACACTAGGTTTTCTGTGGCACACAATGAGAGACAGATGCCACACACAGCACTGGCACAGAGGCAGACTTGCCAATCTTTATCTCCCACTATTTATTTTTTTTCAGGGAGAATTAAAAAAAAATAAAAAATGGCCCAGTATTACACACTAGGTTTTCTGTGGCACACAATGAGAGACAGATGCCACACACAGCACTGACACAGAGGCAGACTTGCCAATCTTTATCTCCCACTATTTATTTTTTTTTTTCAGGGAGAATTAAAAAAAAAAAAAAATGGCCCAGTATTACACACTTGGTTTTCTGTGGCACACAATGAGAGACAGATGCCACACACAGCACTGGCACAGAGGCAGACTTGCCAATCTTTATCTCCCACTATTTATTTTTTTTTTTGTCAGGGAGAATTAAAAAAAAATAAAAATGGCCCAGTATTACACACTAGGTTTTCTGTGGCACACAATGAGAGACAGATGCCACACACAGCACTGGCACAGAGGCAGACTTGCCAATCTTTATCTCCCACTATTTATTTTTATTTTTTCAGGGAGAATTAAAAAAAAAAAAAGAAAAAAATGGCCCAGTATTACACACTAGGTTTTCTGTGGCACACAATGAGAGACAGATGCCACACACAGCACTGACACAGAGGCAGACTTGCCAATCTTTATCTCCCACTATTTATTTTATTTTTTTTCAGGGAGAATAAAAAAAATAAAAATGGCCCAGTATTACACACTAGGTTTTCTGTGGCACACAATGAGAGACAGATGCCACACACAGCACTGGCACAGAGGCAGACTTGCCAATCTTTATCTCCCACTATTTATTTTTATTTTTTCAGGGAGAATTAAAAAAAAAAAGAAAAAAATGGCCCAGTATTACACACTAGGTTTTCTGTGGCACACAATGAGAGACAGATGCCACACACAGCACTAGCACAGAGGCAGACTTGCCAAACTTTATCTCCCACTATTTATTTTTTTTTCCAGGGAGAATTAAAAAAAATAATAAAAATGGCCCAGTATTACACACTAGGTTTTCTGTGGCACACAATGAGAGACAGATGCCACACACAGCACTGGCACAGAGGCAGACTTGCCAATCTTTATCTCCCACTATTTATTTATTTTTTTTCAGGGAGAATTTAAAAAAAAAAATGGCCCAGTATTACACACTAGGTTTTCTGTGGCACACAATGAGAGACAGATGCCACACACAGCACTGGCACAGAGGCAGACTTGCCAATCTTTATCTCCCACTATCTTTTTTTTTTTCAGGGAGAATTAAAAAAAAAAAAATGGCCCAGTATTACACACTAGGTTTTCTGTGGCACACAATGAGAGACAGATGCCACACACAGCACTGGCACAGAGGCAGACTTGCCAATCTTTATCTCCCACTATTTATTTTTTTTCAGGGAGAATTAAAAAAAAATAAAAAATGGCCCAGTATTACACACTAGGTTTTCTGTGGCACACAATGAGAGACAGATGCCACACACAGCACTGACACAGAGGCAGACTTGCCAATCTTTATCTCCCACTATTTATTTTTTTTTTTCAGGGAGAATTAAAAAAAAAAAAAAATGGCCCAGTATTACACACTTGGTTTTCTGTGGCACACAATGAGAGACAGATGCCACACACAGCACTGGCACAGAGGCAGACTTGCCAATCTTTATCTCCCACTATTTATTTTTTTTTTTGTCAGGGAGAATTAAAAAAAAATAAAAATGGCCCAGTATTACACACTAGGTTTTCTGTGGCACACAATGAGAGACAGATGCCACACACAGCACTGGCACAGAGGCAGACTTGCCAATCTTTATCTCCCACTATTTATTTTTATTTTTTCAGGGAGAATTAAAAAAAAAAAAAGAAAAAAATGGCCCAGTATTACACACTAGGTTTTCTGTGGCACACAATGAGAGACAGATGCCACACACAGCACTGACACAGAGGCAGACTTGCCAATCTTTATCTCCCACTATTTATTTTATTTTTTTTCAGGGAGAATAAAAAAAATAAAAATGGCCCAGTATTACACACTAGGTTTTCTGTGGCACACAATGAGAGACAGATGCCACACACAGCACTGGCACAGAGGCAGACTTGCCAATCTTTATCTCCCACTATTTATTTTTATTTTTTCAGGGAGAATTAAAAAAAAAAAGAAAAAAATGGCCCAGTATTACACACTAGGTTTTCTGTGGCACACAATGAGAGACAGATGCCACACACAGCACTAGCACAGAGGCAGACTTGCCAAACTTTATCTCCCACTATTTATTTTTTTTTCCAGGGAGAATTAAAAAAAATAATAAAAATGGCCCAGTATTACACACTAGGTTTTCTGTGGCACACAATGAGAGACAGATGCCACACACAGCACTGGCACAGAGGCAGATTTGCCAATCTTTATCTTCCACTATTTATTTATTTTTGTTCAGGGAGAATTAAAAGAAAAAAAAAATGGCCCAGTATTACACACTAGGTTTTCTGTGGCACACAATGAGAGACAGATGCCACACACAGCACTAGCACAGAGGCAGACTTGCCAATCTTTATCTCCCACTATTTATTTTTTTTTTCAGGGAGAATTAAAAAAAAAAAAAAATGGCCCAGTATTACACACTAGGTTTTCTGTGGCACACAATGAGACAGATGCCACACACAGCACTGGCACAGAGGCAGACTTGCCAATCTTTATCTCCCACTATTTATTTTTTTTCAGGGAGAATTAAAAAAAAAAAATGGCCCAGTATTACACACTAGGTTTTCTGTGGCACACAATGAGAGACAGATGCCACACACAGCACTGGCACAGGGGCAGACTTGCCAATCTTTATCTCCCACTATTTATTTATTTTTTTTCAGGGAGAATTAAAAAAAAAAAAAATGGCCCAGTATTACACACTAGGTTTTCTGTGGCACACAATGAGACAGATGCCACACACAGCACTGGCACAGAGGCAGACTTGCCAATCTTTATCTCCCACTATTTATTTTTTTTCAGGGAGAATTTAAAAAAAAAAAATGGCCCAGTATTACACACTAGGTTTTCTGTGGCACACAATGAGAGACAGATGCCACACACAGCTCTGGCACAGAGGCAGACTTGCCAATCTTTATCTCCCACTATTTATTTTTTTTCAGAGAGAATTAAAAAAAAAAAAATGGCCCAGTATTACACACTAGGTTTTCTGTGGCACACAATGAGAGACAGAGGCCACACACAGCACTGGCACAGAGGCAGACTTACCAATCTTTATCTCCCTGCAGTAATCTCAGAAAAGTATGGCAGGCAGCTATAAAAAGGACAGCTGCACACAAAAGTGTGGACAAACAAACAAGATAGCTGTGCAGAAAGGAAGGAACAACAGGATTTGTGCTTTGAAAAAAGCAGTTGGTTTGCACAGCGGCGTACACACACAGCAACGCAGCTATCAGGGAGCCTTCTAGGGCAGCCCAATGAGCTACAGCGCTGAGGAAAAAAAAAATGTAGCTTCCACTGTCCCTGCAAACAAAAGGTGGTGTTGGACAGTGGAAATCGCTACAGCACAAGCGGTTTGGGGGTGAATGTACCCTGCCTAACACTATCCCTGCTTCTGACGAAGCGGCAGCAACCTCTCCCTATGCTCAGATCAGGAGCAGTAAGATGGCGGTCGGCGGGAACGCCCCTTTATAGCCCCTGTGACGCCGCAGAAAGCAAGCCAATCACTGCAATGCCCTTCTCTAAGATGGTGGGGACTGAGATCTATGTCATCACGCTGCCCACACTCTGCGTCCACCTTCATTGGCTGAGAAATGGCGCTTTTAGCGTCGTTGAAACGCGACTTTGGCGCGAAAGTCGCGTACCGCATGGCCGACCCCACACAGGGATCGGGTCGGGTTTCATGAAACCCGACTTTGCCAAAAGTCGGCGACTTATGAAAATGACCGATCCGTTTCGCTCAACCCTAGTGATAAGTATTCAGACCTTTTGCTCAGTATTGAGTAGAAGCACCCTTTTGAGCTAGTACAGCCATGAGTCTTGTTGGGAATGATGCAACAAGTTTTTCACACCTGCATTTGGGGATCCTCTGCCATTCTTCCTTGCAGATCCTCTCCAGTCCCGTCAGGTTGGATGGTGAACATTGGTGGACAGCCATTTTCAGGTCTCTCCAGAGATGCTCAATTGGGCTTAGGTCAGGGCTCTGGCTGGGCCAGTCAAGAATGTGTATGGAGGCTTTAGAGAATTGAATGCTGCATACTACAGTGTGTTCAATCTTCAAAGGGTTTAACATATAAAATTAGGAAGTACCATGAAATGTAAGGAATACATACAGTAGGAAATTAGAATAAATACAGTTCTATGGAAAAGTGATTACTTCATAATGCGTTAACCATTTTTACTGGGCGGCATCATATTGCAATGTGTTGCCATGGCAACTTGTGTTTTGAAAGGAGAAGATTCATTGTGTGCAGGCGTACAGTACTTAGCAACAAGAAAGATAAAACAAATGCATTCAGCGCCTTCCTAAGAATACGTTACTGCCTTTATGCCAGTTATCTGTTACCTGCGGCCCCAGGAGGGATCTGCCATGGTGCTGTTATTACCACGTATAACATCCTGCAATGCACCACATAGACAGTGTTTCCTTCAACAGCTTTAATACAAGAAATTCCATTGACCCTTGTGGAGTCCCTATGAGCGAGCTGTACTGTGGCGTGTTTGCTTTGAACATCTCATCGGCTTGCATATTGATGTGGCTGCTTAGGAGTGTGTTAAAGCCTCTTGGGGTTGTAGGATCAGCGCATCGCTTCCTTGCCCGACAAGTCAAAGGCAATCAGAGACACACCTCCTCACAAAAGGAATACTGTTTCCATAGCAACCAGGGAAGAGACCAATAAAGCCGTTTCTTTTATCTCTACGCCCTGTGGTTTCAGAATGACATGAAGCCAGTTGTTATGTTAGACTGATGTCAAGAGTTATAGCATCTGCTGTCTGGCACGGAGGTATTCCTTGTAGATCGCTGGCTTGCATAAGAACATTTCTACATATTTTAACTTATTTGAAGATCACCCAAGATTATTAATTGAAAATATAATGAGGGGCTGTTTGTTTGTCCAAATTACAAGTCCCGTTCACACAGGGTATCTGCAGCAGTGCTTTCGGAGAATCTTCTAGAATTTTCCTTTTTAAACAGGATTTGGATGAACCCCCAAAAAAGCCATAGTCTGCGATGACATGATCGGACATTAAAATAAAAAAAAAAGCACCCCTCCAACATATATTTTTTTTTTTATTATTATTTTACAGCTGGAGTAGTCCCACTACTACATCTTTTTGCCCATTGGAAAACACAGACACTTTCACAAGAAAAACACACCTTATTTTTACAGAAATTCAGGCGGAACCCACTAATGCACCGCATAAAGCGGTGGGAACAGGTCCTGAATCATTTCTACTGTATAGAAAAATATTTAGAATTCAGAGTCCTCTGTGGTTGATACATTTTAATGGCTAACTGAAAAGATGGTAACAAATTGCAAGGTTTCGAGACTACACAGGTCTCTTCATCAGGCATAGACTAATGCAAAATCTGAAGAATTACATTTATACAAAACACAGCACAGAAATAATGCAAGAGATAAGACAAATGACGTGGAGCAGAACTATCATTATGGGAAAGGGATAAAACATTGTGTCCATAAATATTGGAACAATTCATAGATAAGGAGCGTGAACGTTTTATTGTCCTCTGATTGGGGTCTGGTTCTGTGTTGTGATGCCCCCACAAGGTCCAAGGGGCAATTCCTTAATTGATGTAAAAAGACAAATCCATGGGACATATTCATTCCTGCACTGAGTGTGTCAAAGGTTGTCATGAGTTTATACTCCCAGACTCTTCTGTGTCTCTGAGATTTGAAGTTACCCTTTAATACAAGTAATTTCATGTCCATTGTGCTGTGATCAAGGAGACAAAAATGTTTGGCCACAGAAAGATCAATTTTTTTTTTTTTCTCTTATTGTGTGGCGATGAGAATTCATCCTTGCTCTGTTTTTCCCCTACATACAGACCTCGAGCTGGACATTTGGTACAAATAATTAGGTACACCACATTAGATGTGATGCAGCTGAAAGTACCTGAGATCCTGTAGTCCTGATGGGAGTTGTATGGACACAATGGTTTTTTTTATCCCTCTCCCATAATGATAGTTCTGCTTCATGTCACTTGTCTTATGCCTTGCACTATTTCTGTGCTGTGTATAAATATGTTATTCTTCAGATTTTGTATTAGTCTATGCCTGATGAAGAGACCTGAATAGTCTCGAAAGCTTGCATTTTGTTACCATTTTTTCAGTTAGCCATTAAAAGGTATCAACCACTGAGGACACTCAATTCTGAATATTTTTCTATCTACTGGCTATCACGGTGCAAAGATATTTATCTTTCTTATGTGGAGATTAGGATACCTTGTAAATAAAAAAAAAAAAAAAAATTATGAAAAGCTCGATTGATCATTCATATTTATTATGCAGTCAGTAGAATAGACTTTCCGAATTGCATTTATACTGGCTGATGGCAGCTGTTAAATGGCCACCGTTCAGCTATATAGATGTGCACAGAATAATCACTAATAGGTCATTCTGTGTACATGTCTTGATTAGAGATGAGAGAACTTGATCGGGTTCCTGCTTATTTGGCAAGCTATAGCGCTGACCGAATAAGCTGCAGCGGGAACCCGGATACATAAAGTGTGCCATCTGATCAGCTGTTCAAAGCAGCAGCTGCTTGTGTCACAGCTGTGTCACAGTCACAACACACGCATGGAGAGCTCAACAAACAGGCTTCTGCATGCATGTGTTGTGCTTTTTACACAGCTGCAACGCATGCAGCTGCAGCTCGGAACAGCTGATCAGCCGATGCGCTCCATGGATCCAGGTTCCCTCTGCATCTTAGGCCGGTTTCACACGTCAGTGGCTCCGGTACGTGAGATGACAGTTTCCTCACGTACCGGAGACACTGACACACGTAGACCCATAAAAATCAATGCATCTGTGCAGATGTCATTGATTTTTTGCGGACCGTGTCTCCGTGTGCCAAACACGGAGACATGTCAGTGTTCGTGGGAGCGCACGTATTACACGGACCCATTAAAGTCAATGGGTCCGTGTAAAACACGGACCACACACGGACGGTCTCCGTGTGCAGTCCCTGTGGCGTGCAGGAGACAGCGCTACAGTAAGCGCTGTCCCCCCCACATGGTGCTGAAGCCGCCATTCATATCTTCCATGCAGCAGCGTTTGCTGCAGAGAAAATAGGAATAATAGTGTTTAAAAGAAAGATCTATCTGTCCGCCGCCCTCCCACCCCCTGTGCGCCCCCAGCTATTCTGAAAATACTCACCCACGTCCCTCGCAGTGTCCTGTGCTGGCTTCAGCTTCTCCTGTATGCGGTCACGTGGGGCCGCCGATTAGAGTCATAAATAGGTGGCTCCACCTCCCATAAGGGTGGAGCCGCCTATTCATGACTGTAAATGAGTGGCCCCACGTGACCGCATACAGTAGAAGGGGCGGCCAGCACAGGAAGCATCGACAGCCAACGAGGGAGGCGGGTGAGTATTTTCAGAACAGCGGGGGGGTGCACAGGGGGTGGGAGGGCGGCGGACAGATAGATCTTTCTTTTAAACACTATTATTCATATCTTCTATGCAGCAAACGCTGCTGCACAGAAGATATGAATCGCGGCTTCAGCACGATGCAGTGTACCACACACGTGGGTACCACACGCTCCGTGTGGTACCCACTCGGCACACAGGTGGCACACGTGTGCCGCACGTATGGCCTACGTGAGCTCACGGGCACACGGACAACTCCGGTACCGATTTTTTCTGGTACCGGAATTATCTGGACGTGTGGGACAGCCCTTATTCAGTAAGCGCTATAGCTTGCCAAATAAGTAGGAACCCGATCAAATTCGCTCTTCTCTGCCAACTAGTACTAAATGGCCAGAGTGCAGAGACAGAAGAAAAAAACCCAAGATAGTTCCTTTCACCATCAGTGAGTACCTGCCGTAGCAATAAACAGAGCTTAGGTAGGCATAATTCCTCTAAGCAGCTAGGAGTGGGCTACGGGTCAATGTGTAAAACCGATCCTGGTGGGTTAGAGAAGTCCCAGTCCAACCAGGAAGAAGCACAGGGTAGTGAATGATACAGTCAGCTGAAAGTCACAGCTGGGACTTTCATAGAAATACTCTGTTACTCCCAAATTGTAACTGAAAATCATTATGCCATTTGTAACTATACTTAAGTATGAGCCTCTACCTAATGCAGAAGTGTACAAGAAACGTTTCGCAAGTTATCAAATGTTGAATATCCAGTTCAAGTTAAGAAGTTTTAACCTTTTTAAAATGGTTGTTGGCCTCCCCAATTCATCACATAAATTCAAGGTCCCCATACCATCATGTCCCAAAATGGGCTAAGCAGTAGTGAAGAGCCAGTGTACTTCCCCCCCCCCCCCCCCCCCAGCACGCTCGGGTGACCTCAGAGTAGTTATGACTGCTCGGACATTTAGTTTTCATCACGGCAGCTGAATGATTTACAGCTAGTAGCCAGCCTAGGTGCATGTGGGGGTTGCCTGGTTGCTAAGGAATCCCCACATGTAATCAAGCAGGCTAGTAGCTGTAAATCATTCAGCTGCCTGGATGAAAACTAAATCTCTGAGCAGTCATAAATGCTCGCGAGGTCACCCGAGCATGCTCACGAAAACCCGAGCAACGAGTACACGAGCTCATCACTATTAATCAGCAAAGCCCAGTTCCCATACAAACACTCAGCGTTACTGTAACAGGGTGTTTAGGGACACATAAGTATTCACTGTTGTGCCCCTAACATCCATAAGCTTCTAGTTATATCATGGGGTCCATGGCTGTATAAGTAATGGGCACAGACCTCCACTTCGACTCAGATGCCAGAAGTGTTGAAGGGGGGAATGCTATGGGCTGATATTATTAAAGATGAGTTAACTGAACTTTTTTTGGTTGAAGATGGACTCAAATTCAGCTGCCAAACCTAGTACCTAGTTTTTAGAAGACACTTTCTTCAAGTGGTACAGGAATCTGCATTTTTCAAGAAAAGCATGATTTTTATGCAGGACAATGCTACATCACATACATGCACTGTTTATGACCATGAATGAAATGACCCCTTCCTCACTTGGCCTAAACCATATTGAGAACGTGTGGGCCCTTCTTAAACAGGAGATTTACGGCAAAGGAAATCAGTACACCTCTTTGAACAGTGTCTGGGAGGCTGTAGCTGGGGCTGCCCAAAAAGTTGATTGTCAACAGATTAAAAAAAACTGACAGACTCCATTAGGACTTTTAGGCTATGTTCACATATTGCGATTTTTCAGCAGTTTTTTTGCTGCATTTATTTTTACAAATAAAAAGCTGCTTTTTATAGTACCAATAAGAGATACGTAAAAGTGTGGTTTGTCCTGATGAAGCTTTAGGCTGGGGTCACACTGGCGACTTAAACGGACGAGTTGCAATGTGATTAAAAATCGCATTGCACTCGGACCAATGTTAAATTACGGGGCAAGCTCCCAGCAGCCGACTTTTTGTCGGCCGTTTTCCTCGGTCCGAGACAATCACAGCATGCTGCGATTGTCACGGACACTTGGCCGACTCTCGGCTTAGGCTACTTTCACACTAGCGTCGGGCTCGGCCCGTCGCAGTGCGTCGGGCCGAGGTCACCGACGCTAGCGTTCTCTCCGCCGCACAACGGGGGCAGCGGATACATTTTTCCAGCGCATCCGCTGCCCCATTGTGAGGTGCGGGGAAGTGCGGGGAGGTGAGGGCGGAGTATGCACGGTCAGAAAAAGCGGACTGTCGGCAGCAAAAAAAACGTTACATGTAACGTTTTTTGCAGCCGACGGTCCGCCACAACACGGCGCAACCGTCGCACGACGGTTGCGACGTGTCAATTCGTCGCAATGCGTCGTTAATGTTAGTCTATGGACAAAAACGCATCCTGCAAGCACTTTTGCAGGATGCGTTTTTTGACCAAAACGACGCATTGCGACGGAGGACAAAAAACGCCAGTGTGAAAGTAGCCTTACTCGCACCCATATGAGCCTATGGGTGCGAGTGAGACAGCGCACATCACTCGGATTTCATCCGAGTGCTGTGCATTATAAGCAGACCCCAGCAATGGAGGAGATGGAAAAATTAGTTTCTTCGCCTCCTCCGCAGCTGTGCTCCGATCCACTCTGTGCGAGACGATCGGAGCACAGATGCAAGACACTCGGCTCCTGCTCGCAGCAGAGGCTCATTAGCATATCGCATCTGATGATCTCGCATCGGATGCAATACACTAGTGTGACCCCAGCCTTATACTTCAAAACTCGTTAACAAATAAAACCACCTGAAATTGGATTGTCATCCTTCATTTTTTTTCTTCTCGGAAGCACAAAATAACCCATTTGTTTCTCCAGTTCTATGTATTTATCTAATCGTGGGTCTGTAGCAGACAACACAACCCACCCAGGTGAGTGCAATTGTGCATATCCTTCTATATTATTAACAAGATAAGACCCTATTTGCGCTTTGTCTCCTCAACAGTTTCTCTCAGACTCCATGGACTGACAGACTTCATTAGGACTTATATTCACAAATTTGCGTTTGTTTTTATTGCGGCGTTTCTATCTGAAAATTAAAAGCTGCATTTTTACATTACCAGCAAAAGCTATGAGATTTTAGAAAGCTCATGCACACATTTGTTTTTCCTAATTTGGAAAACTGGTGCGTTTTTTTGAAAACTGCAGAATGTTAATTCTTTCAACTTTTCTGCATTTTTTTCAAAGCAATGAGTAAGTGCAAAAACACAATTTTTTTGCAGCATTTTTGGTGGAAAAAAACAAACCACAGGTAAAGATGTGAGACCCATTTATTTTTGCAATATTCCCAAGTATATACTATAGTGTTTTGGTATTCAAACTTGGAGATAGAATTGGATATAAAACCCACACTGGTAAGGATCCAACATACAATAGGAGACCAGATGCGGTTCTGTTTATTTGACAACTAAAACTGCACCCATACCGCATCTGTTCTATTGTATTTTGGATCCACTTCCATCTCCAAGCTTGAATACTATCTGTTTTGGTGGATCTTCAGCAGCCATCTTTGCTTAGAAGTGAACTAAGGATATGTGCACACGTTGCAGATTTCTCCGTTCAGTTTATGAAAAATCCGCAGGTAAAACACTTTTTGTGTCACCATTTCGAATACATGTAATTTATCTAAACTGTTTATGGGAGAAACGGGTAGAAAAAGAATTCTGCCATTTTTTTATGGTGCTTTAAGTTTTACAGTTATGATTTTTGTGCTGCTATTTTCTGAGAGCCATTTTTAAATTTTTCTGCCAACTATGTAGAAGCTTTTTTGTCAGACAAGTTAGTTTTTATTTTTGATAACATGATTTTTTATCACCATTTATTCAGTTTTTTTCGTTAGACTGAATAGACAAAAATCAGCTATTTTATATTTACAGAGTTCACACTGCAGGATGAATAAAGATATAGTTTTATACCATTTATATGTGTTGATATGGTTACAGCAATATCCAATTTATGTATTTTTATTTTTTTTTAGTGCTGGCTACTTTTCCACAAGAAAATAGCATTTTTATAGGTTTTATTTTTTTCTTTCTACAAAAGCTGTTTGTTTTCTGCTGTTTTTAAGTCAGTACAAATATATCTAGGTAACAATTTCTAAAGGTGCTATTGACATGAGATTCTCACCAGATGTCGGTAACGACCCAACCAATCCACACAGGCAAAGAAATCAAATCATAGATGTCCATAAATTAAGTTAAGTTGTGTGTAAGATTGAGAAGTGACACAGGAAAAAACTATTGAACTTGCTTACTGAAATGTAATTAATAATTTGTACAAAAGCCTTTGTTGGTGATGACCGCTTCAAGATGTCTCCTGCTTGGAGAAACTAGTTGCATGCATTGCTCAAGTGGGATTTTTGCCTATTCTTGCAAACATTCTTCATATTCTGAAGGTTCTGTGGGCTTCTATCACCTCTGAGCTTTTAGTACCTTCCATAAGTTTTCTATTGGATTTAGGTCAGGTGATGGCTGGGCTACTTTATTTTCTTTCTCGGAAATCAATTGAGTTGGGTTCACATTGCGTTCAGTGACTCCGTTAAACGGACTACGTTTCACCGTGGCATAACGCGGTGTAACGTAGTCCGTTAACGCCGCCATTGAAAGCAATGTCGGACGTATCGCTAGCGCACGCCCACAATGGGCGTGCGCTAGGGATGTGCCGTCATTGAGTGACGGACCCTGAGACGCGGGCTGCAGCGTTTCCGGGTCCGTCACTGCTAGCGCAGATAGATCTAGCAGATGCTCTATCTGCGCTAGCGCGCTGCAAACGTCGGCATTTGCGTTACAGCAGCCCGTTAGCGTATGTGCTGAACGGGCTGCTACTAACGCAGTGTGAACCTAGCCTTTCCTTGGCTGTGTGCTCATTGTCTATATCTGATTTCTGTGCCTGCGTGGATTAGATGGATTGTTACCAACATCTGGTGAAAATTTCAAGAAATATATTCACTTACAAAATGGGCAACATATTAAATACTTTTTCACCCTCTGTATATGACATTTTGATCACTTTTTTTATTTTTTGTGTTTGGACAAAAACATTCTGGCATTGTTTTTAGGATCTGTTTACACTATTCACCATGTGATAGAAGTAAAATGTTATATAGTTAACTGGTATTGCCGAATAATGCCCTTATGTGTTGTTTGGGGGGCAGTTTATTTTCTAGATTAAACAATTTTTGGGAAAAGATGGACTTTTTTGAAGAAGTTTGTATTTTTATAAATATTTAAAAACTTTTTTTTTTAACAAGTTATTAGTTCCACAGGGGACTTGAACATGTCATCCTTTGACTGCATAGCTAATATATAAAGCATTTTCTCTGCCTGTTAATTTTACACTCGCATGCAGCTTTTAAGACTTTTCCTCTAGCATGATCTAACAGACTTAGGTATGTGGCAGACTCAGGGGGCCATTGTTAAAATTCCAGTTGCGACTCGATGGTTGAGACAAATGAGTGCCGATTGACTGACAGAGGTAGCGCTTTCACACTATATCAAACTCTTCATATACTGCAATCGCTATTGACTACGGCATTTAAGAAGGTAAACCACTGGCATTTAATCTGACTTCAGTCCCACAAGCTATAGTGAGAGCTTAGCTGTATATAACAGCCAGTTCTCACTGTGGGTGGCAGTGGTACAACTCATGCACCATCCAATGTAGATTACTCACTACAATGCTATCTCAAACCCTGCTATTCTACGAGTTTTGAACCTTGGCATTGTTCCCAACTATGCTACTTTAGTTTGCATGCTGCTACTACCAACCCATGACTATTCTTTGAACCATGAACTGGCTTACTGCAAAAAAAACCCTTTGAAACTGCACATCCCAGTCTAGCAAGTGCCAAACAAATTAGCCAATCTACATTTCCAGTCCATGAGAATAACAGTCTATAGTCCACTATATGAACTTAAAGTTTTAATGGTACTCCTATGGAATGTCTATGATTTCTGTGATGTGTACATTTTAAAGTGAGAAATAAATTACTACTTCTATACATATGCCCCTACATGAAAAAAATCATGTGTGAGGCTTCTCCTATAATGGCCACAATAGAAATTTAATAACTGGTGAAAATTGCTGTGAAATTCTTGATAAAGATCAATTAGGTGAACACTTCCTACTGCACAACTTAAAATTTCGATTATATTCAGGCAATGAATGTAAAATTAATAAAAAACTCTAATGTCACAGAGTAATTGACAATCTATGGTAAAGGATTTTTCGCTGAACAGAACCTTCAATTTTTTCTTTAACAGATCTTTTATCTGTTGTCACATTAATAATTTAATTATGAAAACGGAAAAAGATGTAATGATCATCTGTTTCAGCACCATGGAGAGAACAGTACAATGCGCTCACTACAGTACATTGGAAGGAGCTTTTAACCATTTACAGGTACCAACTAATTCCCAATAACTAGCTACTTCTTAAACCGTCCAGTTAAGCATCCTGTTAGATCCCATTGAGATAACTCATGGGGTACCTTGACAGGGCAATTAACTATAAAATGTATGCATTTTGTTATAGAACGTTACAGAAATTACCCCCCCAATATAACAGCTTATATCCAATGAGCTTAAAGGGAATCTGTCACCATTTTTTGGGCTTACCAGGTAAAAATATTCAATTTAGTGTCTCTTATGCATTACACAAGTACTTTTGATACCCCTTGACTCCCCACATATGATCCGTAAAAGGTTTTTAAAATATATAATTTTGAATCACCTTTTTTTCCCCAGATTTAAAAAAAATAAATAGAAGGAAACGCCTGTGTCCTCAGAAATGTGTGATCAATCAGCACTGAAAATTGATCGAGTTGATCAGTAAATGCTGTAATGAGAAAAAAATCAAAACCGCAGGTAGGCTTTTTATGGTTAAGGCCAAAAAAAACAAAAACGATCAAAACAAAGTTAATACCCCTAAATTGTATAAAAAACACCAACTCATCACACAAAACAAGTGCCAACCCAAAACACTGCCAAATTGATAATAGAAATGAGTCATGTGTCTCGAAAAATGACATTTTTTGTATACTGCACGTAAAACAAAAACCCCCAAAACAGTGGTGGAATTGAAGTTTGGTTGCTCTAAATTGCAACCAGTCTTGCAAATCACAAGCCCTTATGTCTGTCTGTACAAAAATAAAGGCTATGACTAATTGAAAAAGAAAAATTTAAAATCACAAAAATAAAAATTGGAAGTAGATTAAAAAAAATAAAAATAAATTATGCAGTGTTCAAAAGGGACACCAGGCTTAATGATAGAGCCATGCAGTTGACTTTACAGCATTTTCAGACAGCATTAGGCTGCCGTCACACTAGCAGTATTTGGTCAGTATTTTACATCAGTATTTGTAAGCAAAAAACCAGGAGTGAGTGATAAATGCAGAAGTGGTGCATATGTTTCTATTATACTTTTCCTCTATTTGTTCCACTCCTGGTTTTGGCTTACACATACTGATGGAAAATCCTGACCAAATACTGCTAGTGTGACGGCAGCCTTACAATGAAAGGTGATCTCCATATATACAGCTGATAACATAGGATCCACTTTTCACAAGAGTGACAGATCACCCGATTCCCAATGACCTTTGACATGATCTTCTATCTCCTTGATGTTCTAATACCTGGCTTGCAGTCCTGAATCAGAACATCAAAGAGGAAGGAGCAAAAAAAAAAAACCCAACAAAAAACGACACCACACAACTTTTAAGCAGCACCCACATCAGATTTGTAAGTTTATTTGTTCAATGTGCGACAGTTACATAATGAATCACATTCATATTCCATCACTGAGGAAAACTGCTAGAAATGGTCCATGTGCTGAAGAAATTTAAAAAAAATAAAATAAATAATATGGGGAAAATTATGTTTGAACTAAAACACGGAGTGTTTAAAAACAAAACAAAAAAGGTAAAAATGACAATTCACTGATCAGACCTTAAATAATTCACTGCATTACGATGACAAAGAAGCACAAACAAAGGCTTATTCAAAAACAGTAATATTCCTACACATTAATAATTAGAATTTCACCATGACTAACACCAGACATTGAGGTTAGGCTAAAACTGGTGTTTATGATCCCTCCCACACCCCAACCATCCAATTTTTATATATTTTTTTCTTTTTTCCTTTTTTATTATTTTTTTTTAAGTTTTTCTTTTAAGATCAAAATTATATATTTGCATGTCACAATAGCAACATCCATTACATATCAATATTTATTACAGCTCTGTAAACCATTGTCTACCCTTTAAACCCTCACTTTCCAATGGAGAACATAGTTTTTTGCTTCTTGAAAATAAAGGCAATAAAATTGAAGACGAGTTGGCTTGCCATAGGAATACATAACATCTACTGTATAATTTCATTTCAAGCTACGTTATAGAAATACAACACTAGCATGCACAATATTGTATTGAGATTAATGCAGCGGTAGTAATTTCATTGGAGAAACTCTTATATAGGCAAGTGCAATTAAAAAAAAAAAAAGTAAAAAAAAAAAAAATGCTGCTTCGAACCTGTTCATCAGTCTTAGCTTCGGAGCCCTCTTAGGATCTTCAAGGTTTTATAGCAGCCAATAAATTAAAACTAAAATAGTTCATGTAATTCCAGTAAATTACTTCAATGCTGGACACAAATTTAATACTGGACAGTTGTAGGGGGGGGTTTGGGAAGAAAAAAAAATGTTCCACTTGCTGTCTTAAGAATATAGAATTCTTCTACCAATTTGCCACCAATTCAGGCTATGAACATACCAATTTAGCATCGCTATAGTAAGCAAGAAACATTCTACAATGACGACAGCTTTGTAATTACCTATGGCTTCTAGAAATTTAATGGAATCTTAAAAGAAATCTTTCTATACTGTTCCATTTATATACTTCCAAACTAGAACGTTTAGAACTTTGGTTGCACTTATCGAACCAGTCAGGAGATTAGGAATTCTCTATTGAAACATATGCCAACAGACATTTGCATGATAAAATGCACCACTTCATAGCAAGTGAAGTCACAATTTTTTTTAAATTAATTTTACTATTTATGTTTTATCTTATTCCAAATTCAAATTTGAATATTGGGCATTGACAGCGATCTTAAAAACATAATAGTATTTTATATGAATTTTCACCATTTCTTTAACTTCAGTTTACTAGCTAAACTTACACATGGTATTTGACAACATTTGTATTCCACCAATCAAAGGTTATTCCAAGTGAGAAAGAAATGAAATTGCTCAAGAGAAAACATGATTACATTTGAAGGGAAGTTGTTCAAAACACTTCATCTGTGGCAGTTCTAGAGCAATAGAATTTTACGAGGCAAAAATCCCAAATTATACTAAACTCCATTGCATCTCATGAAAGGTTTTCCTTATTTTATGCAATAGCATGATTTCATATGTTAGAATAGGGAATTTATAGACTTACAAATAAGACAAACAAAATGCTAAAGTACCGGCAAGTTTTCCTGTTAAACCGTGAAATACATTAGCATGAATACTGGCAGGCAGTGACTAAAGTATTAGGTGTATATCATGTTGTAAGTACGTGCAGTGCACGAAGAACACAACACATTAAATAAATATGCATACACTGCAGCATGAATGGCAAAACGTGCTTACAGCTAAGAATATAAATATAAAATAACTTACTGGAACCACAAAACTATTTAAAAAGGCATTCCATTCAAGTTATTCCTATTCTTAAATCTTTCTAAATAGGTCTAGCAATAACTTAAAATTAAAAACAGCTCCACTTTTATTAACTACAGAACAGTCCATGTGCCAGTGTTTGGCTGCCATTCCATACTAGCACAGCCAGTCTAACTTTCCACTCTTGGTGTTTTGGCAAAATGTCGAAGAGGCAATCAAAGACAGGTGGTAGGGTCTTTCCCTGGGGAGGTTGTCCCTTCCTTAACCCTCCCCCACCCTCAACCCCCCACTTGTGGGAAAAAAAAATAAAGACTGCGGTAGTAGCATCAGCGTGCGGCTGCCAGTCCAAAAGGTCTTAATTGTTGCCTTCTCCTCCATCGTCATCTTGCTGGTCACTTGTCCAGAGTGTTAGGTTGTCACGTAGGAGTTGCATGATAAGTGTAGAGTCCTTGTAGGAGTCCTCATTCAGGGTATCCAGCTCTGCAATGGCATCATCAAATGCTGTTTTGGCGAGATGGCAAGCCTGTTCTGGTGCATTTTGTATCTCATAGTAGAACACGGAGTAGTTAAGAGCCAAGCCAAGCCTAATGGGATGAGTGGGCTGCATGTGTTCCTTGCTTATCTCATGGGCTTCACTGTATGCTTTCTCTGAAGATTCAACAACTGCTGCTCTCTTTTCTCCAGTGGCTACCTCTGCTAGGTATCGATAATAATCACCCTTCATTTTCAGGTAAAACACTTTGCTTTCATACTGTGTTTCACTGCAATTTTTAATAAGGAAATTATCCAAAAGGCTTAGTACATCTTGGCATACCGCTTCCAATTCCTTTTCAATTTTTTCACGATAGGCACGCACCATTTCAATTTTTTTCTCATTGCCATCAGCAGAGGTTTTCTGCTCTATACTACTTATTACCCTCCAGGACGATCTACGTGCTCCAACAACATTCTTGTATGCAACAGACAACAAGTTTCTTTCTTCATTTGAGAGGGGTTCATTTAATTCCGTTACCTGGTAAAGGAAGAAAATAGATCTTTTAGAATATAAACTGAAACTGTACTAACTGATTTGCTTGTAACTCTTCCCTATAAATTTAGACATTTTCAACAATTACAACAGTCTGAGAAGAAAAAAAAACTGTATAAATGTTCGAGCACACCAGCAACCCAAGAAACAATGTTTGCATTTAACCCCTTAAGCCCCGAGGGTGGTTTGCACGTTAATGACCGGGCCAATTTTTACAATTCTGACCACTGTCCCTTTATGAGGTTATAACTCTGGAACGCTTTAACGGATCTTGGCGATTCTGACATTGTTTTCTCGTGAGAAATTGTACTTCATGTTAGTGGTAAAATTTATTCTATATAACTTGCGTTTATTTGTGAAAAAAAGGGAAATTTGGCGAAAATTTTGAAAATTTCGCAATTTTCCAACTTTGAATTTTTATGCCCTTAAATCACAGAGATATGTCACCCAAAATACTTAATAAGTAACATTTCCCACATGACTACTTTACATCAGCACTATTTTGGAACCAAAATTTTTTTTTGTTAGGGAGTTAAGGGTTAAAAGTTGACCAGAAATTTCTCATTTTTACAACACCATTTTTTTTTTTAGGGACCACATCTCATTTGAAGTAATTTTGAGGGGTCTATATGATGGGTATTTTCTAAGTGTGACACCATTCTAAAAACTGCACTCCAAGGTGCTCAAAACCACATTCAAGAAGTTTATTAACCCTTCAGGTGTTTCACAGGAATTTTTGGAATGTTTAAATAAAAATGAACATTTAACTTTTTTTCACACAAAATTTATTTCAGCTCCAATTTGTTTTATTTTACCAAGGGTAACAGGAGAAAATGGACCCCAAAAGTTGTTGTACAATTTGTCCTGAGTACGCTGATACCCCACATGTTGGGGTAAACCACTGTTTGGGCGCATGGCAGAGCTCGGAAGGAAAGGAGCGCCATTTGACTTTTCAATGCAAAATTGACTGGAATTAAGATGGGACGCCATGTTGCGATTGGAGAGCCCCTGATGTGCCTAAACATTGAAACCCCCCAAAAGTGACACCATTTTGGAAAGTATACCCCCTAAGGAACTTATCTAGATGTGTGGTGAGCACGTTGACCCACCAAGTGCTTCACAGAAGTTTGTAATGCAGAGCCGTAAAAATAAAAAATCATATTTTTTCACAAAAATGATCTTTTCGCCCCCAATTTTTTATTTTTCCAAGGTTAAGAGAAGAAATTAGACCTCAAAAATTGATGTGCAATTTGTCCTGAGTACGCCGATACCCCATATATGGGTGTAAACCATTGTTTGGGCATATGGCAGAGCTCGGAAGGGAAGGAGCGCCATTTTACTTTTCAAAATTGACTGCAACATTTGGGGTCCAATTTATCATGTTACCCTTGTGAAAATACAAAACTGGGGGCTAAAAAAAAAAATTTTGTGAAAAAAAAAAAAAATTTATTTTCACAGCTCTGCGTTATAAATTGTAGTGAAACACTTGGAGAGGTTCAAAGCTCTCAAAACACATCTAGATAAGTTCCTTAGGGGGTCTACTTTCCAAAATGGTGTCACTTGTGGGGGTTTTTAATGTTTAGGCACATCAGGGGCTCTCCAAACGCAACGCAGAATTTCTGCAACGTGGGCACATAGCCTCAAAGTGACTACAAATGTGGTGTGGTCCCCCCCCAAAAAAAAAGTGTTGCAAAAATGAGAAATTGCCGATCAACTTTTAACCCTTATAACTCCCTAACAAGAAAATGTTTGTTCCAAAATTGTGCTGATGTAAAGTAGACATGTGGGAAATGTTACTTAAAGGGAATCTGTCACCCCCAAAATCGTACATGAGCTGCGGCAACCGGCATCAGGGGGTTATCTACAGCCTGATGGAAAGGTCAGAGAGGCCCAGTGCCTGCGCACTGCAGTACTTTGCTCTGCCCTCAACAGGGCAGACAAAATACGCCTGCGCCGGAGCAAGAAGACAAGAGGACGTCATCTAATGAAGATAGGAGGACCCGGATCGTGACGCCCATCGGACCGGACCACAGCGGGACCGCCCCTGGGTGAGTATAATATAACATTTATTTCTCATATTTCAAGATACATCGGGGGCTTATCTACAGCATTCCGGAATGCTGTAGATAAGCCGCCGATGACCGCAGCTCATACGACTTTGGGGGTGACAGACTCCCTTTAAGTATTTTTTGCAACATCTCTCTGATTTGAGGGCATGAAAATTCAAAGTTGGAAAAATGCGACATTTTCAAATTTTTCACCAAATTTCCATTTTTTTTTCCACAAGTAAACGCAAGTAATGTTAAGGAAATGTTACCACCATCATGAAGTACAATAAGTCACGAGAAAACAATGACAGAATCACCGGGATCCCTTGACACGTTCCAGAGTTATAACCTCAAAGTGACAGTGGTCAGAATTATAAAAATTGGCCGGGTCATTAATATGCAAATCACCCTTGGGGGTAAAATGTATTTTGTGAAAACATCGTGGATGTGTGGTTTGTTTGGCTATTTTCTTGCTGAAGGGGGCAAGTTTACCTTTCAGATGGTGTATCATTTGTGTGTGTGGGTGCAGTATGAACGGAGATACAAAGTAATCACCGAAAAAGTGTTTTGAAATAATATAGAAGGAATTGAGGATGGGGCATAAGTGACGCCTGTTTTGTGCACACACAAGGTTTTGATTGCTTACGGTACTACCGTGTTTCCCCGATAGTAAGACAGCGTCTTACTTTCTTTTACCACTCAAAAGTCCCACTATGTCTTACTTTCGGGGGGGGTGTCTTACATTGGGAAAAAAACCTGTGTGGTCGCTGGAGAGCTGTCACACAGACAGCTCTCCAGCGACCACTATGCGAAGTCCCCTGGTAACCAGGGTAAACATCGGGTTACTAAGCGCAGGGCCGCGCTTAGTAACCCGATGTTTACCCTGGTTACCAGTGTAAATGTAAAAAAAAAAAAAGAAAAAAAAGTGAGGTGTCATATCTTGTTTTTTCCAGAGGTGATTTTGGAGTTTTTGGGCTGTCGGGACAGAATACAGTGGCTCTTCCTTTGCGTTTGTGTTTTTAATCCTTCCATCTCCAAGTTCTAATGGATCCTTCCATCTCCAAGTTCTAATGGTCGCTTCGCCGGAGGGCGCCCCAGTGCAGGCTGCAGTAGGCCGGCTCTGGCGGCGGGTCCATGCCGGGTGGAGTAGATGAAGCTGGCCGCTGCTTGCTGCTCCGGAGCGCAGTCCGTGCGGGGGATGGTGCACCGGGCCGGGGGAGGACAGGACGTGCAGGTATCCGCCGCCTCCTGCGCCAACCACAGCGCCACCCCCGGCCACGAACCCCCCGGAGAAGCTGGAGCATTTGTCGGGGAGCAGCAGCTGGTCGTGCCCGAGGTGGCTTCCCTTTCTCATGGTACGGAGCCGCCGCCTTCTCCGCTCTCCTCCTTGTGAGGCGGATTGTACGGCTGTGTGTGCTCGGGCCCCAGCTCCGACCTTCGCGCGTAAACCGCATCCCTTCATTCATTGTCAGCTGACCTGGAGCCATTTTTCAGCCGCGGCGGTAGCAGGGAGGTCGGAGCTGGGGCCCGAGCACACACAGCCGTACAATCCGCCTCCATCTGCCTCCCCCGGTGCTCGATAGCCCTCCGACGAGCTCACCTCAGCACCTGCTCTAACTGCAGCCCCGGCTATTTGTAGGGTGCAGGCCGGGCAGTGCGGATTACTGGGGTCACAAGGAGGAGAGCGGAGAAGGCGGCGGCTCCGTACCATGAGAAAGGGAAGCCACCTCGGGCACGACCAGCTGCTGCTCCCCGACAAATGCTCCAGCTTCTCCGGGGGGTTCGTGGCCGGGGGCGGCGCTGTGGTTGGCGCAGGAGGCGGCGGATACCTGCACGTCCTGTCCTCCCCCGGTGCACCATCCCCTGCACGGACTGTGCGCTCCGGAGCAGCAAGCAGCGGCCAGCTTCATCTACTCCACCCGGCATGGACTCGCCGCTAGAGCCGGCCTACTGCAGCCTGCACTGGGGCGCCCTCCGGCGAAGCGACCATTAGAACTTGGAGATGGAAGGATTAAAAACACCAAAAGGCAAAGGAAGAGCCACTGTATTCTGTCCCGACAGCCCAAAAACTCAAAAATCACCTCTGGAAAAAACAAGATATGACACCTCACTTTTTTTTTTTTTTTTACATTTACACTGGTAACCAGGGTAAACATCGGGTTACTAAGCGCGGCCCTGCGCTTAGTAACCCGATGTTTACCCTGGTTACCAGTGGCTGAATCGCCCGCATCCCGCAGTTAATGCAGCAAAAGGTACCGGTACGGCTTATATTTTTACAACGTACAGTACTATGTCTTACTTTCGGGGGTGCGTCTTACATTAGCCGACCCCGCTAAAACCCCCACTACGTCTTACTATCGGGGGTGTCTTACTATCGGGGAAACACGGTACTATTTTTTTTTTTTTAAGGGTATGTGCACACGTTCAGGAATTTTCGCGTTTATTGCGAGTTTTTTGGCGATAAAAACGCATACATATGCATCCTATCATTTAGAATGCATTCCGCATTTTTTGTGCACGTTTCTTTTTTTTCTGCAAAAAAAACGCATCGCTGGAAAACAAAGGATCATGTTCATTAATTTTGCGGATTTCCCATTATATTATGGCATTTGGAGTGTCCAGAAAAAAAACTTTAAAAATCTGTTTAAAATCCGCAATAAAAACGCGTAAAAAACGCATGCAGAATTCCTGCGGAAAAGCTCAGGTTTATCTCAGGAAAATTCTGCATGAATTCCGGACGTGTGCACATACCCACGGAGGGGAGGTTTCCAAAAAAAATTCAATCCTAGCTTTTCAAATTTTCTTTCCATCTTTCTCTTAGGGTATGTGCACACGTTGCAGATTTTGCTGCGGATTCGCAGCAGTTTTCCATGAGTTTACAGTACCATGTAAACCAAAATCCGCAGTGCACATGCTGCGGAAAAAAAAAGCACGGAAACACAGCGTTGTTTATTCTGCAGCATGTTAATTCTTTGTGCGGATTCCGCAGCGGTTTACACGTGCTCCATAATAGGAATCTGCAGGTGTAAAACCGTAGGTAGAATCCGCAGGAAATCCGCAGTGCTGCTTACCTGAGGATTTACCAAAATCAGTCCGGGAAAATCTGCAGAGTAATCCGCAGCGTGTGCACATACCCTTAGTGTTTACGGACTTGTTGATTCAATTTTGTAGTAGATTGGACTTTTATGAATGTAGTGAAACAAAATTGTTTTTTCCCCCTTTTATTTTCAACAGTGGAGGTAGGGGGGTGGAGGGGGGAGAGGTGATTTGAATATATAATATAGTCATGGGCAAAAGTGTTCGTGCCCTTGAAATTGTTTCAGAAAATTATTGCAATTACACATGTTCTTTTATACACGTTTGTTTAGTTTCTGTGTACTGTAACACCACAACAAAAAACAAATAAACAAAAAACACAAAAGGCAAAGGCTACTTTCACACTAGCGTTGGCCCGTCGCAGTGCATCGGGCCGACGCATACTGTGAAATAGAAGCACAACAGGGGCAGCGGATGCAGTTTTTCAACGCATCCGCTGCCCCATTGTGATGTCCGGGGAGGAGGGGGCGGAGCTACACAAGATGAGCTTCACAAGAGGGCCAAGATGAATGATGGGGGGGGTTTCAGCAGACCCACAACTGTCATAGCAAACTAATGCGATTTGTCATGAAGCCGACAATGTTCAATTTAAATGCCACTGTCAAGTTTGGCAGCGGCATTTATATGGCTAAAAGTTGTGGCAGGAATTCTTCTAGTTAAGAGACAGATGCCTGCTATAATATCATATAGCTGATTATATGCCACATGTTTAAAGAGCTCAGATTCTTAGCCCCTCCCACACCTGCAGACCACAGCTCAAGATGTGACAACATCCTTTTGTGGAAATTGTTATTGGGTTGTCCACTACTAGGAAGGCAAGCTCTTTGACAACAGCATGTGGTTGGGAACAATGCAGGTAGGAAAGTGAGGCAAATAAAGTTTCAGAGTCTATAGAATAGTGATAGGTACTGCCCTCATAGTAGATGGCAAGTTACAAAGCATAAGAATCAAGACAGCTCATGGGCATATTTGATATGAGCACAAAAGTTACTTAAAACTGGGGACAGAAAAATGATACTTTTACTTTACTTTTGCGTGAAATGGCCATTATGCTTAGAACAAGAACTGCATAATACACTAAAAATCTGAAGTATTGAAGCCTAGGTTATGAACTGCAAGTTTAACACTTTTCTGCAATAGGATATAAAATTAGCATCCAGTAGAGGGGGCTCAGGAGGCAAGCTCTACATGTGTTCTGTGACGGCTATACAACACAGCTGTCAATCTGTCTTTAATATCGGAACTCTGGTTTCAGCTGTTATCCACTTAGTTTAAATACAGCTGTTGCTGGGGCTTGCATGCAGGAGTTGCATAACAGCCAGTGGGCTGCTGAAGACCATGGTTTTTCCTATATGCTGCAATACTATAGTATTGCATTATATAGGACAGGCAGTCGTCAAGTTCCTTAAAGGGCCACTGTCACCCCCTCCAGCCGTTATAAACTAAAAAATCCATTCTAACAAGGTGGCTCTTTTAGTTTTTGGTTCAAGTATTCCCAAAATAATGTATTCAGCTGATCGTGCCTCCTCCTCATACAGTATACAGTACAGTATACAGCTGTAAGGCGGGGGACCTGGGTGACAGGCTGACACACGCAGTACGCATGCCCAGGAATCCTAGCCCCGCACTGTGCATAATGCATAACACACTGCGGGGCTGGGATTCCCAAGGTGGGTGGCCGCAATGCCCGCACAGGCGCAGTCTGCAAGCCTGGCTGGGACGTCAGACGGCCAGAGCTTAAACACAGCGCAGGTGCCGGTTTTGAAGCGAAAAGAGCGGAGGGGGCGGCGCCAAAAGCCCCTGAAGATTTGAGTGACGGCAGAGTAGCGGTTCAAGCTGGGGAGTGAGGACCCGCCTCCCTGGCTAAAGACAGGTATTTTGCATAAGTTTCAAAACGCTTTATTTTGGGAATACTTGAACCAAAAACTAAAAGAGCCACCTTGTTAGAATGCAGCATTACTGCTGCACAAGGTGGCTCTTTTAGTTTATAACGGCTGGAGGGGGTGACAGTGGTCCTTTAAGGCAGAGGTCCCCAACTCCAGTCCTCAAGGCCCACCAACAGATCATGTTTTCAGGATTTCCTTTGTGTTGCACAGGTGTTGCAATTACCACCTGGGCAGGACTAAGGAAATCCTGAAAACATGACCTGTTGGTGGGCCTTGAGGACTGGAGTTGGGGACCTCTGCTTTAAGGGACTAAGAATAAAAATTCAGATCTCCACTTTCTTCATAATTGAAAATGAAGGTAAAAAAAAAATAAAAATAAAAATTTGGTTTTGTTTTGTTTCAGCACTGGAGTGGTTCTACTTAACCCCTTCATGACCCAGCCTATTTTGGCCTTAATGACCTTGCCGTTGTTTTTTTGTGACATATTGGGCTTCATGGTAGTGGTAAATTTAGGTCGATAATTTCTCAGTTTATTTGTGAAAAAAACGGAAATTTGGCGAAAATTTTGAAAATTTCGCAATATTCACATTTTGAATTTTTATTCTGTTAAACCAGAGAGTTATGTGACACAAAATAGTTAATAAACAACATTTCCCACATGTCTACTTTACATCAGCACAATTTTGGAAACAAATTTTTTTTTTGCTAGGAAGTTATAAGGGTTAAAATTTGACCAGTGATTTCTCATTTTTACAACAAAATTTACAAAACCATTTTTTTTAGGGACCACCTCACATTTGAAGTCAGTTTGAGGGTTCTATATGGCTGAAAATACCCAAAAGTGACACCATTCTAAAAACTGCACCCCTCAAGGTGCTCAAAACCACATTCAAGAAGTTTATTAACCCTTCAGGTGTTTCACAGCAGCAGAAGCAACATGGAAGTAAAAAATGAACATTTACGGTAACTTTTTAGTCACAAAAATGATCTTTTAGCAACAATTTTTTTATTTTCCCAAGGGTAAAAGGAGAAACTGGACCATGGACGTTGTTGTCCAATTTGTCCTGAGTACGCTGATACCTCATATGTGGGGGTAAACCACTGTTTGGGGGAACGGCAGGGCTCGGAAGGGAAGGAGCACCATTTGTCTTTTTGAATGAAAAATTGGCTCCAATCTTTAGCGGACACCATGTCGCGTTTGGAGAGCCCCCGTGTGCCTAAACATTGGAGCTCCCCCACAAGTGACCCCATTTTGGAAACTAGACCCCCCAAGGAACTTATCTAGAAGCATAGTGAGCACTTTAAACCCCCAGGTGCTTCACAAATTGTTCCGTAAAAATGAAAAAGTACTTTTTTTTCACAAAAAAATTATTTTAGCCTCAATTTTTTCATTTTCACATGGGCAACAGGATAAAATGGATCCTAAAATTTGTTGGACAATTTCTCCTGAGTACACCAATACCTCACATGTGGGGGTAAACCACTGTTTGGGCACATGGTAAGGCTCTGAAGGGAAGGAGCGCCATTTGACTTTTTGAATGAAAAATTATCTCCATCGTTAGCAGACACCATGTCGCGTTTGGAAAGCCCCCGTGTGCCTAAACATTGGAGCTCCTCCACAAGTGACCCCATTTTGGAAACTAGACCCCCCAAGGAACTTACCTAGAGGCATAGTGAGCACTTTAAACCCCCAGGTACTTCACAAATTGATCCGCAAAAATGAAAAAGTACTTTTTTTTCACACAAAATTTCTTTTAGCCTCAATTCTTTCATTTTCACATGGGCAACAGGATAAAATGGATCCTAAAATTTGTTGGGCAATTTCTCCTGAGTACGCCAATACCTCATATGTGGGGGTAAACCACTGTTTGGGTGCACGGCAAGGCTCGGAAGGGGAGGCGTGCCATTTGACTTTTTGAATGGAAAATTAGCTCCAATCGTTAGCGGACACCATGTCGCGTTTGGAGAGCCCCTGTGTGCCTAAACATTGGAGCTCCCGCACAAGTGACCCCATTTTGGAAACTAGACCTCCCAAGGAACTAATCTAGATGTGTGGTGAGCACTTTGAACCCCCAAGTGCTTCACAGAAGTTTATAACGCAGAGCCATGAAAATAAAAAATAATTTTTCTTTTCTCAAAAATGATTTTTTAGCCCACAATTTTTTATTTTCCCAAGGGTAACAGGAGAAATTGGACCCCAAAAGTTGTTGTCCAGTTTCTCCTGAGTATGCTGATACCCCATATGTGGGGGTAAACCACTGTTTGGGCATATGCCGGGGCTCGGAAGGGAAGTAGTGGCATTTGAAATGCAGACTGATGGAATGGTCTGCGGGCGTCACATTGCATTTGCAGAGCCCCTGATGTGCCTAAACAGTAGAAACACCCCACAAGTGACCCCATTTTGGAAACTAGACCCCCCAAGGAACTTATCTAGATGTGTGGTGAGCACTTTCAACCCCCAAGTGCTTCACAGAAGTTTATAACGCAGAGCCGTGAAAATAAAAAATAATTGTTCTTTCCTCAAAAATTATGTTTTAGCAAGTAATTTTTTATTTTTGCAAGGGTAACAGGAGAAATTGGACCCCAACAGTTGTTGCCCAGTTTGTCCTGAGTACGCTGGTACCCCAAATGTGGGGGTAAACCACTGTTTGGGCGCACGTTGGGGCTTGGAAGGGAGGGAGCACCATTTGACTTTTTGAACGCAAGATTGGCTGGAATCAATGGTGGCGCCATGTTGCGTTTGGAGACCCCTGATGTGCCTAAACAGTGGAAACCCCTCAATTCTAACTTCAACACTAGCCCCAACACACCCCTAATCCTAATCCCAACTGTAGCCATAACCCTAATCACAACCCTAACCCCAACACACCCCTAACCACAACTCTAACCGCAACACACCCGTAACCCTAATTCCAACCCTAACCCCAACTGTAACCCCAACACACCCCTAACCCTATCCGTATCCCTAACCACAAGCCTAATCTTAACCCTATTTCCAACCCTAGCCCTATTTCCAACCCTAACTCTAATTCCAACCCTAACCCTAAGGCTATGTGCCCACGTTGCGGATTCATGTGAGATTTTTCCGCACGATTTTTGAAAAATCTGCAGGTAAAAGGCACTGCGTTTTACCTGCAGATTTACAGCAGATTTCCAGTGTTTTTTTGTGCGGATTTCACCTGCGGATTCCTATTGAGGAACAGGTGTAAAACGCTGCGGAATCCGCACAAAGAATTGACATGCTGCGGAAAATACAACGCAGCGTTTCTGCACGGAATTTTCCGCACCATGGGCACAGTGGATTTGGTTTTCCATAGGTGTACATGGTACTGTAAACCTGATGGAAAACTGCTACGAATTCGCAGCGGCCAATCCGCTGCGGATCCGCGGCCAATCCGCTGCGGATCCGCGGCCAATCCGCTGCGGATCCGCGGCCAAATCCGCACTGTGTGCACATGCCATAACCCTAACCCTACCCCTAACCCTACCCGTAACCCTAACCCTACCCCTAGTTCTAACCCTAACCCTAGTGGAAAACAAAAAAAAAAAAAAATAAAAAAATATTTTCTTTATTTTATTATTGTCCCTACCTATGGGGGTGATAAAGGGGGGGGGTTTATTTATTATTTTTTTTATTTTGATCGCTGTGATAGAACCTACCACAGCGATCAAAATGTACTTGTAAGGAATCTGCCGGCTGGCAGATTCGGCGGGCGCACTGAGCATGCGCCCGCCATTTTGGAAGATGGCGGCGCCCAGCGAGGAGACGTACGGACACCGGGAGGATCGGTAAGTATGAAGGGGGGGGTGGATCGGAGCACAGGGGGGGGGGGGTAATCGGACCACAGGGGGGGTGAATCCAAACAAGGAGGGAGCGGACAGGAGGACGGGGGAGCCGGCAGGCGGACGGAGGGGACCGGACCCCACAACGGAGGACTGGGGGGGGCGATCGGTGGGTGTGGGGGGGTCACTTCAGTATTTCCAGCCATGGCCGATGATATTGCAGCATCGGCCATGGCTGGATTGTAATATTTCACCAGTTTTTTAGGTGAAATATTACAAATCGCTCTGATTGGCTGTTGAAAGTGAAACTGCCAATCAGAGCGATCGTAGCCACGGGGGGGTGAAGCCACCCCCCCTGGGCTGAAGCACCACTCCCCCTGTCTCTGCAGATCGGGTGAGATTGGAGTTAACCCTTTCACCCGATCTGCAGGGACGCGATCATTCCATGACGCATACGCTGCGTCATAGGTCGGATTGGCACAGACTTTCATGATGCAGCGTATGCGTCAAAGGTCGGGAAGGGGTTAATCTAAGTTGCCTGAGCCTAGTCTACTTACCAGCCACCATCTTCAGCTTTTCCTGGTGCGGCGCTGGTCCCACGCCACCATCTTGCGACCACACGTTGAGTGATCAGAAATAACGGACACAAGCGCTCAATGCAAGTCTGAGAGCCTCATTTTGGCTCTCATACTTCCATTGAGTTGTGACTTCCGGATTGCTCCAGCAGGTCACAAACTGCAGAAGGACTGAAGCGTCAGCAACTAAGTATACGACTAGGGGCAGGGAGCTTAGATTATTAACACCACTCCAGTACTGAAATAAAAATAAACATGCTGAAGTGGTGCTTTAAAAACAATCTACTATATAATTGTCTAAGGGTCACTTCCGTCTGTCTCTGTCACAGATATTCATTGGTCGCAGCCTCTGTCTGTCATGGAAATCCAAGTAGCTGATTGGTCGTGGCAAAACGCCCACGACCATTGCCACGAGGAATCAGCGACGGGCACAGTCCGGCGGCAAAATGGCCGCTCTTTCCTCCCCTCCAGTCAGCGCTCACACAGGGTTAATGCCAGCGTTACTGGAGCACGGTGTAACGCACTCCGGTTACGCAGCTATTAACCCTGTGTGACCAACTTTTTACCATTGATGCTGCGTACGTAGCATCAATAGTAAAAAGATCTAATGTTACAAGAATAAAAAAAAAAAAAATAATTAAAAAAAAAAGTTATTCTCACCATCCGACGTCTTGCGCTGTCCTCGGCAGTGCAAGCGGCATGTTACGGTGCCAAGGATGCTATGCGAGAAGGGCCTGCCATGACGTCACGGTCATGTGACCATGACGTCATCACAGGTCCTGCGCTCATACCAACCCTGGGACCGGAAGCTGCCGCGTGCACCGCACACAGGTGCCAGGACATCAAGGGGCCTTCGGAAGGTGAGCATATGTTTATTTTTTATTTTAAGTCTTTTTTAACCACGCATATAGTGCCCACATTGCTATATACTACGCGGGCTGTGTTACATACTGCGTGGGCTCTGTTATATACTACATCTCTGTGCTATATACTATGTAGCTGGGCAATATACAACGTGACTGTCCAATATACTACGTGGCTGGGCAATATACTATGTGCTCTGTGTTAAATACTACGTAGCTGTGCAATATACTATGTGGCTGTGTCGGTTCTGTTATATACTACGTCGACTGCAATATACTACGTGGCTCTGTTATATACTACGTGGCTGTGCAATATACTAAATGCCTCTACAATATACTACGTGGCTTTGTTATACACTACGTGGCTGTGCAATATACTACGTAGCTATGCAATATTCTACGTTCCTTTACAATATACTACGTGGCTATGTTATATACTACATGGCTCTGCTATATACTACGTCGCTGACCAATATACTGCATAGCTGTGCAATACACTACGTAGCTGTGCAATACACTACTTGACTGTTATATACTACGTGACTGTGCAATATACTACGTGACTGTTATATACTACGCGGCTCTGCTATATACTACGTGCCTGTGCAATACACTACGTGGCTATGTTATATACTACGTCACTGTGCAATATAGTACGTAGCCTGTGCTATATACTACCTACATATTCTAGAATACCCGATACGTTAGAATCGGGCCCCCATCTAGTCAAATTATAAAACCCAAAATGGTGAACTGTAAAGCGAGAGAAATTTTGAACGCCAGACTTGTTCTGTTTGTCACTATACCTCCCAAAAAAAAAAAGACTAAAAGGGTATAGATAATAATATTATTATTATTATTTATTTTACTGTATATAGCACCATTGATTCCATGGTGCTGTACATGAGAAGGGGTTACATACAAATTACAGATATCACTTACAGTAAACAAACTAACAATGACAGACTGATACAGAGGGGCGAGGACCCTGCCCTTGCGGGCTTACATTCTACAGGATGGTGGGTAAGGAGACAATAGGTTGAGGGTTGCAGGAGCTCTGGTGTTGGTGAGGCAGTATCTCCGGTAGTGATGAGGAGGCAGTGGGGTCAGTGCAGGCTGTAGACTTTCCTGAAGAGGTGGGTTTTCAGGTTCCGGCTGAAGGATCTGAATGTGGTTGATAGTCGGACGTGTTGGGGCAAAGAATTCCAGAGGATGGGGGACATTTGGGAGAAATCTTGGAGGCGGTTGGGTGAGGAGCGAATAAGTGAGGAGGAGGTCTTGGGAGGACCAGAGATTATGTGAGGGAAGATTTTAGGAGATTAGTTCAGAGATATATGGAGGAGACAGGTCATGGATGGCTTTGTAGGTTAGTATTAGTAATTTGAACTGTATACGCTGAGGGAATGGGAGCCAGTGAAGATATTTGCAGAGGGGGGAATTGGTGGAGTAGAAAGGAGAGAGATGAATTAGTCGGGCAGCAGAGTTAAGGATGGACTGGAGAGGTGCAAGGGTGTTCGCAGGGAGGCCACAGAAAAGGATGCTGCAGTAGTCAAGGCGGGAGATGATGAGGGCACGCACAAGCATATTAACAAATTCACATTAAAATTAAACAGTATTACTGCTATTGCAGGAAAACACAGGGAATCAAAGAAAAAAAATACCACAAGAGCACACTAATGAATAAAGTGTAATTATATGAAAAGCACTATTTGAGCTAATGAACGCTGCACTGCACAAGAGCGGTTCAAACCACTATTCTGTATTCGGTTTTACCTACTATAAGGAAATTAGTTTCTAGTGAAAGAATAGAGGACGGGATACTAAGGTGCAGATGTCTAGTGCTACATAAAGTGAGTATAGTGCATAAGTAAACCAATAAGGTGCTATGTTGAGTAACTACATTTTTAATACAGTAACAAGATCCCCTGGCCTGTCGCCCCTACGCGCGTTATGCCACAGCTTCGTCAGTAAAGGAAGAATGTACCAACCATGTACAGGTCCTTCTCAAAAAATTAGCATATAGTGTTAAATTTCATTATTTACCATAATGTAATGATTACAATTAAACTTTCATATATTATAGATTCATTATCCACCAACTGAAATTTGTCAGGTCTTTTATTGTTTTAAATACTGATGATTTTGGCATACAACTCCTGATAACCCAAAAAACCTGTCTCAATAAATTAGCATATCAAGAAAAGGTTCTCTAAATGACCTATTACCCTAATCTTCTGAATCAACTAATTAACTCTAAACACATGCAAAAGATACCTGAGGCTTTTAAAAACTCCCTGCCTGGTTCATTACTCAAAACCCCCATCATGGGTAAGACTAGCGACCTGACAGATGTCAAGAAGGCCATCATTGACACCCTCAAGCAAGAGGGTAAGACCCAGAAAGAAATTTCTCAACAAATAGGCTGTTCCCAGAGTGCTGTATCAAGGCACCTCAATGGTAAGTCTGTTGGAAGGAAACAATGTGGCAGAAAACGCTGTACAACGAGAAGAGGTGACCGGACCCTGAGGAAGATTGTGGAGAAGGACCGATTCCAGACCTTGGGGAACCTGAGGAAGCAGTGGACTGAGTCTGGTGTGGAAACATCCAGAGTCACCGTGCACAGGCGTGTGCAGGAAATGGGCTACAGGTGCCGCATTCCCCAGGTAAAGCCACTTTTGAACCATAAACAGCGGCAGAAGCGCCTGACCTGGGCTACAGAGAAGCAGCACTGGACTGTTGCTAAGTGGTCCCAAGTACTTTTTTCTGATGAAAGCAAATTTTGCATGTCATTCGGAAATCAAGGTGCCAGAGTCTGGAGGAAGACTGGGGAGAAGGAAATGCCAAAATGCCTGAAGTCCAGTGTCAAGTACCCACAGTCAGTGATGGTGTGGGGTGCCATGTCAGCTCCTGGTGTTGGTCCACTGTGTTTCATCAAGGGCAGGGTCAATGCAGCTGCCGAGGACAGCGCAAGATGTCGGATGGTGAGAATAACCTTTTTTTTTTTTTTTTTTTTTATTCTTATTTGTAACATTAGATCTTTTTACTATTGATGCTGCGTACGCAGCATCAATGGTAAATAGTTGGTCACACAGGGTTAATAGCTGCGTAACCGGAGTGCGTTACACCGCGCTCCGGTAACGCTGGCATTAACCCTGTGTGAGCGCTGACTGGAGGGGAGTATGGAGCGGGCACTGACTGCGGGGAGGAAAGAGCGGCCATTTTGCAGCCGGACTGTGCCCGTCGCTGATTCGTCGTGGCAATGGTCATGGGCGTTTTGCCACGACCAATCAGCGACTTCGATTTCCATGACAGACAGAGGCCGCGACCAATGAATATCCGTGACAGAGACAGACGGAAGTGACCCTTAGACAATTATATAGTAGATTGTTTTACAAGCACCACTTCAGCATGTTTATTTTTTTTTCAGTACTGGAGTGGTGTTAATAATCTAAGCTCCCTGCCTAACCTTTTTTTATTATTATTTGCAACATTAGATCTTTTTACTATTGATGCTGCATACGCAGCATCAATAGTAAAAAGTTGGGGACACACAGGGTTAATAGCAGAGTTAACAGAGTGCGTTACCCGCAGCATAACGCGGTCTGTTACCGCTGGCATTAACCCTGTGTGAGCGGTGACTGGAGGGGAGTATGCGGGCGCCGGGCACTGACTGCAGGGGAGTAGGGAGGGACTAATCGGACTGTGCCCGTCGCTTATTGGTCGAGGCAGCCATGACAGGCAGCTGGCGAGACCAATCAGCGACACGGGATTTCCGTAACGGAAGTACCCCTTAGGCAACGCTTCAACGGATCCTAGTTATTCGTGACATTGTACTTCATGATAGTGGTAAAATTTCTTCCACATGACTTAGAGTTTATTTGTGAAATAAAATGGAAATTTGGCGAAAAATTTCGCAATCTTCAAATTTTAAATTTTCATGCCCTTAAATCACAGATATATTAAAATCTACTATATAATTGTCTAAGGGTCACTTCCGTCTTTCTGTCTGTCTGTCCTGTCTGTCACGAATATTCATTGGTCGCAGCCTGTCTGTCATGGAATTCAAGTCGCTGATTGGTCTCCCCAGCTGCCTGTCATGGCTGCCGTGACCAATCAGCGATGGCCACAGTCCGATTAGTCCCTCCCTACTCCCCTGCAGTCAGTGCCCGGCGCCCGCTCCATACTCCCCGCAGTCACCGCTCACAGGGTTAATGCCAGCGGTATCGGACCGCGTTATGCCGCAAGTAACTCACTCAGTTACCGCCGCTATTAACCCTGTGTGACCAAGTTTCTACTATTGATGCTGCCTATGCAGCGTCAATAGTAAAAAGATCTAATGTTAAAAATAATAAAAAAAAATAAAAATCATTATATACTCACCTTACGCCGCCTTTCCCGCTCCTCGCCATGCTCCGGTGACCGCTCCATGCAAGTGGCAGGTTCCGGTGCTAACGATGGTATGCGACAAGGACCTGCCGTGACATCACGGTCATGTGACCGCGACGTCATCACATGTCCTACACGCCTGCGTGAGAAGGACCTGCCATGACGTCACGGTCATTTGACTGCGACGTCATCAAACCCTGGGACCAGAAGCTGCCGCGTGCACCACGCACAGGAGACAGAACTACAAGGGGCCCTCGGATCGGAAGGTGAGTATGTTTATTTTTTAACCTGTGACATACGTGGCTGGGCAATATACTACGTGGACATGCATATTCTAGAATACCCGATGCGTTAGAATCGGGCAACCATCTAGTAGTTAATAAATAGCATTTCCCACTTGTGTACATCAGCACAATTTTGTAACCATTTTTATTTTTTTTGTCAGTAAGTTATAGGGGGGTTAAAAGTTGACCAACAATCATTCATTTTTCCAACAAAATTAATTTTTTTTTTTTTTTAGGGACATCACATCACATTTGAAGTCACAGGGGTCTATATGACAGAAAATGCCCAAAAGTGACATCATTCTAAAAACTGCACCCAAGGTGCTCAAAAACACATTCAAGAAAGTTTATTAACCCTTCAGGTGCTTCATAGCAATTTAGGGAATGTGTGAAAAAATGAATATTTAACTTTCACAAAAAATGTACTTCAGATCCATTTATTTTTAGGTTTACCAGGGAAACAGGAAAAAATAAACCTCAAAATTTGTTGCGTAATTTCTTCTGAGGATGCCAATACCCCAAATGAGGGAGAAAACCACTGTAGAGCTCAGAAAGGAAGGAGCGCCATTTGACTTATTGAATGCAAAGTTTGCTGGAACAGATGGATATCCTGTTGCGTTTGGAGAGCCCTTGATGTGTCTAAACAGTGGAACCCCCCCACGAGTGACCCCATTTTGGAAACTATACCCCTCAATAAATGTATTTAAATGTGCGGTGAGCACCTTGAACCCCCAGGTGCTTAACAGAAGTTTATAACGTTGAGCCGTGAAAAGAGTCAGATTTTTCCCACAAAAATGTTATTTTGGCCCCAAATTTTGCATTTTCATGAGGGTAACCGGAGAAATTGCACCATACAATTTGTTGTGCAATTTCTCCTCAGTACGCCAACACCCTATATGTGGGGTAATACTACTTTTTAGGCACAGTGCAAAGGTCAGAAGGGAAGAGGCGACTTACTGGAGTTCAGATTTAGCTGGAAATAGTTTGAGGGTGTCATGTCACATTGGCAGAGCCCCTGAGGTGCCAGAGCAACAGAAACCCCCTATATGTGAACTCATTTTACAAACTACACTCCCCAATGAATTCATCTAGGGGTGCAGTGATGATATACATGTGCTTCACAGAATTTTATACCATTGAGCAGTGAAGAAAGAATTAATTACATGTTTACCACTAAAATGTTGCTTTAGCCCAAAGTTTTTTGTTTTTTTTTAAGGGCCAACAGGAATTTATTTATTTTGTTTACAACAAACTGAGGTCCATTTTTTCTTGAGTGCGTCTAAACACTACCTGTAATTGGGAAATATTTTTTAGGCTCAGTGCAAAGTTCAGAAGGCAAGGAACGCCAGAGTTTACTGTTATGGTTTGCAGGTGCCATGACCCGCTAGGAGAGCTCATGAGGTGCCAGAACAGCAGAACCCCCCGCCCCCCCATAACTGACCCCATTTTACAAACTACACCTCAAATTCATCTAGCGATGCAATGATCGTATTGACACCACAGGTGGGTCACAGAATGTTATACCATTGGGCAGTGGAAAAATAAACAAAACACTACATTTTAAACAATTTTTTTTCAGCCCCAGATTTTGCTTTTTCAAATAATAATTTGTCCCACAGTTTCCATTGAATGTGGCAATACCCCATATGTGCCTGTACAGTACTGTCAACACCTGCTCCTGACGAAGCCACTTTGTGGTGATACGCGTTGGGCTTCCAGTGCCCCCGAACCTCTGGCTCGCACCTTTACTGGTCATGCTATTTGGGTATTTATTCCCCACCTTTGGGGTTAGGCTCTTTCTTAGCCCTATCTAAGGCCTTTAGGAATCCTTATGGCTTTAATCCCCAAGCTCTGATCCTTTTGTGCCACTCACAGACATGTTAACAGGTTGTTTAACACCTGCCTTTACTCTATATACTGCACCTGGCATTCTATCCTAATGTATTTGAATATCTTCTAAATCATTTATAGGTAAAATTGTGTCTCCCCCTGACACTATGCCAGAGTCTGAACAACTATATGGATACTTTTTGTAGCCGATTATTCAAACATAGCGCTTAATCCTTAATGAGCGATCCGATAGATGCTACTGCGCAAGCACCGTCTTGATGGAGAAAAAAAAAAAGTTACTCACCGATAACGGTGTTTCTCTGAGCCCATGACTGCACCACGGAGGGGATCCGCCCACCAAGGACAGGAAACCTACAGATAAAAAGGCGGTACCTCTCTCCCGCATCAGTTGTTTACAGAGCATGAAGGGAATATCAGGTTAATAATTACAATGTTTCAACATTACTAAACCTTTAATAAAGATACCGCGTGCTTATTGCTTATATACATAACTAAACATTATAAAAGTGTGCACACCCACGTGTGAGGGAGGGAATGTACGGGTGCCGTCATGGGCTCAGAGAAACACCGTTATCGGTGAGTAACTACTATTTTCTCTGTCCCCCATGACGGCACCACGGAGAGAATTGCAGAGACTGTACATTAGGGAGGGACTACCGCTTCCAGAACCCTTCTACCAAAGGTAAGGTCTGAAGAAGAAGTTAAGTCCAACCGATAGTGCTTAAAGAAGGTTGAGGGTGAAGACCAAGTAGCCGCTCTACATATCTGGTCTATTGAAGCGCCGGCTCTCTCTGCCCAGGAAGTCACCATCGCTCTAGTTGAATGAGCTTTAACTTCCCCTGGAACTGGCATCCCGCTTGATGTATACGCGAGGTTGATGGCATCTCTGATCCATCTTGCCAATGTACCCTTGGAGGCCTTTTTGCCTTTCCGAGGGCCCTGAAAACACAAAAAGAGATCTATCCTCCCTACACTCCCTAGTATCTTCCAGGTAATGGATGAGACACCTTCTAACATCCAATGTGTGTAATGATTTTTCCCCCTCGTTTTTAGGGTTTGGACAGAAGGAGGGAAGGGAGATCTCTTGGGATCTATGGAATCGAGAAGCCACTTTTGGTAAATATGCCGGATCTGTTTTTAATACCACCCTGTCATCTAATATTTGCGTGAAGGGTGGTCCGGCTGACAAGGCTTGTATGTCACTAATTCTTCGGGCTGAAGTAAGGGCTACCAAAAGGGAGGTTTTGAAGGATAGAATCTTTAAGGGAAGCTCTTCTAAGGGCTCGAAGGGGGTTCTGGTTAGGGCTGTGAGGACCAGATTTAAGTCCCACTGTGGGGCCCTACGTAAGGGTAGAGGTCTAGATCTTTCTGCCGCCTTAACGAATCTGGAAACCCAATGATTCCTTGCTAGATTGTAGTTAAACAGTGGCCCTAGTGCGGCAATATGAACCTTCAGTGTACTTGTGGCTAGGCCTTTTTCCAGCCCATTCTGTAAAAATTCTAATACAGCTTTAAGCGGGATTCCCTCAGAGACTGTAGCGCCTGAGGAAGAGAGGAATTTCTTCCAAATTTTACCATATTGTTTGGTGGTTGTTAATTTTCTACTTTTCAGGAGGGTTGATACTAAACCTTGAGAAAAGCCTTTCTCTATTAGTAACCCCCTTTCAAATTCCAAGCCGTCATGTGTAAACTCACTACCTGCGGGTGTGATACTGGTCCCTGGAATAGGAGATTGGGCAGATCTGGGAGTATCCAAGGATCTGTTATAGACATTTTTCTGACCCAGGAAAACCAAATTCTTTTCGGCCAGAAGGGGGCAATTAATATTACCCGGGCACTGTCCTCCCTTATCTTCCTCAGAACCGCTGGTATCAATGAGATAGGGGGAAACGCATAAGCCAGTTTGCGCTTCCAAGGGATTAGGAAGGCGTCCAACGCCACCGGGTTCCCTGCTGGATTTATGGAACAGAAGGTGGTCACCTTCCGATTTAGATTGTTTGCGAAGAGATCTATTACAGGAGTTCCCCACATCTCCCTGATCTGATTGAATATGGACTGGTTCAACTCCCATTCCCCTTGTTTTAGGCAGAACCGGCTTAGGTAGTCTGCTTTGAAATTGTCCACCCCTTTTATGTGAAGGGCCGTCAAGGATGCTAAATTGTTCTCGGCCATCTGTAAGATTGAATGTGTCACTTCCATCAGTGATTGAGAGTGGGTGCCTCCCTGATGGTTTATGTAGGCCACTACCACCCTGTTGTCCGAAAATAATCTTACATGATGAGAGCGAAGGGGGGGTTAGGAATTCTGTAAGTGCGAATTTCACTGCTAGTAGTTCCTTCATATTTGAGGATACTGTTTTCAAGTTGTCTGACTATGATCCCTGAGCCACTAGATCGTGTAGGTGAGCCCCCCCAACCCGTGGGACTTGCGTCTGTGGTTATCACTTTTGACACTGGGATTACCCATGGAACACCTCGGCCCAGATTGCTTTCCCTTGTCCACCAAACTAGTGAGAGGATTGTGTTTGACGAGAAGGTGAACTGACTTTCTAAATTTCCTTTCAGAGAAATTTCCTCTGCTAATATCTGCCACTGGAGTTCCCTCGTGTGTGACTGGGCCTATTGGACCGCGGAAATGCAGGCTGTCATAGACCCCAGAAGAGACATTGCTTCTCGAAGCGATATAGAGGGGAGTTCCCTTGCCCGGGACACTAATCCCACCATCTTTTGTATTTTCTCTTGGGGTAGGAATCTAGCGTGATGCCCAGATATTCCTGAATCTGACTCGGTATTAACCTGGACTTCTCTAGATTTAGGAGCCAACCTAAGTTTTTTAAAGAGTCCATTACCATCTCCAGTTGGTTTTTTGCAATGCTGGGGAGAGTTGCCTATCACCAGGAGATCGTCTAGGTATGGGACGATTAGGGTGTTTTGTTTTCTCAGTTCTTCCATGACTTCCGCTATCAATTTGGTGAATACCCGTGGAGCTATCGCGAGACCGAAAGGGAGAGCTGCAAACTGAAAATGCTTTACAATCCCTTCTATTTCGATCGCCACCCTGAGGAATTTTTGGAAGTCTCTGTGAATGGGGACGTGGTAGTATGCATCCTTTAGATCGAGTACTACCATGAAACAACCCGGAAACAACATTTTGACTGCTGTTTTTATTGTTTCCATTTTGAAAGGTTCCACAATCAGGTGCTTGTTTAAGTTTTTTAAATTGATAATTGTCCTGAAGGACCCGTCTGGCTTCTTCCTGAGAAACACCGGAGAGTAGAACCCTCTCCCTCTTTCTCGGAGAGGGACCTCCAAAAGAACCCCTTTGTTTAGCAATGTTTTGACCTCCTGTTCCAGAGCTATTCGCTCCTGCAGAGAAACTCAGATGTTACCAGGAAGGACGGCTGAGGAAAAGTGAGGAATTTGAACTTTAGACCCGATCTTATCAAGTCTAGAATCCAGGTGCTGCTGGTTATCTTTTCCCAGGCTGAGAAAAAGAGGGACAATCTTCCTCCCACCTGGGGCGAAAGTTCATTGTGAGGGTTTTTTTGGTATCGGTGGGGCTCTTGTTGAATATAAACCCCTTATTTTTGTTCTTTTTATCTTCCCACCTATCCTGAGTTCTAGGAGGTTTTCTACGGTTGAATCTCTTGCTCCGAAAGGGGCGTTTGTAAGATGGATATGCCAGGATGGGGAAGGACTTCTTTTTGTCCCCTGCCTTTTCCAGAATATCATCCAGAGTGGTGCCAAATAGAAATTCTCCTTCACAGGGGATATTACAAAGTTTAGACTTTGTTTGGAGGTCTCCAGGCCAACATTTGAGCCAGAGGGCTCGTCTAGCTGCATTGGAGAAAACAGCTGATCTGGCAGTCAGCCTGATAGAATCTGCCGACGCATCGGCCAGAAAGGCGGCAGCCTCTTTCATTACTGGCAAGGTACTTAAAATGCTGTCTCTGGATGATTTTGCTTTGAGTTGAGATTCCAGCTGATCTAACCACACCATTAGTGAGCGGGAAGTACAAGCTGCGGCCACTGCTGGTTTTAGGCCCCCTCCTGCTGCTTCCCAGGAACTTTTCAGAAAAGCATCCGCTTTCTTGTCCATGGGGTCCTTTAGGACTCCCATATCCTCAAAGGGTAGGGCAAACTTTTTTGACGCCTTAGCAATGGCTACGTCTAATTTGGGAGCTTTTTCCCAGAAGGAGCATGTTGGGTCCTCAAAAGTATATTTCCTCTTGGGAGTAAGCAAGGCCTTTCGTACGGGTTTTTTCCACTCTTTATTAATTAGAGCCTGTATTTTATCATTGAGTGGAAATACTCTTTTTCTGCTCCAGTCCCCCAAACATAATGTCTTGGACTGTTTTTTTAGGGTGAGAATCAGTTAGTCCCATGGTGCTTCTTGTTCCAATATTTTTATTAGGGTTTTAACAGTTTTTTTAACTGGGTAGGGTAAACCAGGAGGGGGAGGGAGGGAGGGAGGGAGGGGATATGAATTTAGGAAAGGAAATCCCTATGAAAATAGGGGGAAAATGGCAGGTTTACAAATGTATAGAAGTCATATTTTTACGATACATCCTGAAACAGAGTTCCTATGCGTACGTTAGCTTATGATATAGATTAAAGTATTATTGAAAAAGCTTAAACAGTGTAACTGAGATATAAGATTGTGTTGTAGCTTCATAAAACCTGAAACAAGAGTTCCTACATGCGTACATTAGCTTATGATGTAGCATAAAGTATTATTGAAAAAGCTTAGACTGTGTAACTTAAATGTAAGATTATGTGTTATAGCTTCGTAGAACCTGAAAACTAGCATAAAATAGATTTCTTATATGAGAACATGAGCTCGTGTTTGTGAAGTTATTATGTTCAACAACGCTTCTCTCGTGAAAATAATTATTCAAACTGAAGTATAAAACTAAAATCTGTACCACTCAGTAATACGTGAAAACCTGCCCGGCCCAGAGTCACCTGAAGTGACCCGGAAACCTTTTGGAGGGCAATGTCCGGTTCAATATCAGTAAGACATTCAAGTGGAAAGGACACTTTTTCAAGTAGGGTATGCTTCTGGTGTGACCAGAGGGACGGCATCAGGTGAAATTGAAGAAAACGATAGCCCCGCTCTTTTAAGGAGAGTCATTCCCTCCTCCGGGCTTGAGAGGGTGAACGCCTTTGAAGCAATTTTGACATGTAAGTTGGAAGACTTTGTCCACAGGTAGCGGATTCCAGCTTGCGTGAGACTCCGGGTGGTTTGGAGAAAAGATTTACGTCTTTGTAACGTTATTTTTTACAGGTCCTTAAAAAAGGATAAGTTGCTGTATGGGGCTGGGAGAGCTTTTGAGTTTCTTGTCAACCCCAGGTCATTTTTAACCCCTGTGGGGAAGAAGGACACAATGACGTCACAGGCAAGATGCGGAGGAAGAAATGGAGGCCTTTGGATGTCCCATGGTGCTTCTGACAGCTTTAACCAGGGAGTCCATTTCTTCTAATGGGAAGCAACTACGGCCTCCTCGAGAAGAGGACGATGATGAAGAATTTGATGAACTTGAACTAATCTCCCCGCTATCTGTGTCACTGGAGTCAGATATAGGGGATTTGTGCCTGATCTTTTTACGTTTTTTACCCTCTTGGAGAGATTTAAAGGTATCTTCCACCTGAGTTTTAATTAGAGATTTGAGCTCTGTGGCAAACCCTGGAAGCCCCTCGCAGGGTGTTTCCTCTATACAGGATTTACACAATCTCTTTTCCCACGTGGCAGGTAAATCTTCTTTACAAAGTGCGCAGATTCTGTGTTTGGACTTCCCTGAACTCTTCCTTCCCTAAAACAAGCAAGAGAAAAGGGTAGGCTCTATTAGCCGGAGCTTTCACGGAAATCACTCACCACCTGGTGTACCCTCAGTACCGGCTGTGGATGGTCCATATCGACTATGGGATGCTCCTTTGATCCGGATGCAGCACTAGAATTCTTGCTGTGCTGGGATCCTGACCGTGCTCCAGCTCCACGCCGCTGGTCATGAGGGGCTCCTTTCCCCTGCTGTCGGCGTTTCTGCTGCTGCTGCGATGGCTGCGGTAGCTGTGCTGGTGATCCCTGCAATTCCGGGTCACTCATGGCTGCTGGGGAGTGCTGACCGGACTCCATTAGAGCACCGGACAGTGAGGCGTCCTTCCTCTAAGTGCTCCAGTGAAGCACGCTGCGCGCTACGGCCCCGCCCCCGTCGGGACCATCATGCCTCGCGCACCTACGCTGTGCGCACGCGCACTACCCAGCATGCAACGCCGCCCCAGCAGGCCCTGCGCTGCCCAGCATGCATTGCGCTATTACAGCATGCAGTGCAGCACCCGTGCGTTACCTGTCAGGAAGCCCGGCCGCTTCCTGATGCCGCTGTTAAGGCGCGTATTATCGCGCCGCTTCCCACCCCTGGAGGGACCCCTCACGGTGGTTTTTGCGGGTTTATGCCGAATCTGGCCCACGTGCAGTGGCCTCCTAGGAGCAACAACGCTGCTGCTCCCCGCACACCCTAGAGACCTACTGATCCCAGCGGTGGCGCTTCGGGTGGCCCAGCCTAGCCGAGGCAGGGAACCCCCGCTGCCTGAACCGGTCTGACTGGCCCCGGAATCCAACGACGATCAGGTAAGATCTGCTGCAGGTTCCCCATCAAGGACAGGAAACCAAACTGATGCGGGAGAGAGGTACTGCCTTTTTATCTGTAGGTTTCCTGTCCTTGGTGGGCGGATCCCCTCTCTCCGTGGTGCCGTCATGGGGGACAGAGAAAAATTGTCTCCAAGATGGCGCCGGTGGCACCTACGCAGTAGCATCTATCGAATCGCCGATACATGCTACCACGCAGGCGCCGCTGGCATCATTAGAGAGAATTTTTTTTCCCTGAATAAATTTATATCAGCAAGTAAAATTAAATGCAATTACCGTATATACTCGAGAATAAGCCGACCCGAGTATAAGCCGACCCCCCTAATTTTGCCATTAAAAAAACTGGGAGAGCTTAATGACTCGATCATAAGACTAGGGTGGAAAATGCAGCATCTACCGGTAAATGTCAAAAATAAAAATAGATACCAATAAAAATAAAATTAATTGAGACATCAGTAGGTTAAGTGTTTTTGAATATCCATATTGAATCAGGAGCCCCATATAATGCTCCATACAGTTTATGATGGGCCCCATAAGATGCTCCATATTAAAATATGCCCCATATAATGCTGTACAAATGTTGATGGGCCCCATAAGATGCTCCATACAGACATTTGTCCATATAATGCTCCAAAAATGCTGATTATGGCCCCATAAGATGCGCCATAGAGATATTTGCCCCATATAATGCTGCACATGGCCCCATAAGATGCTCCATAGAGATATTTGCCCCGTATAATGCTGCACGAATGCCGATTATGGCCCCATAAGATGCTCCATAGACTATTATGCCCCACATGCTGTTGCTGCTCAATGCTGGAAGAAGCCGTCAGCGCCCGGAGAACCAGGGACTTGCAGGGACTGCGTCAGGAGCAGGCGAGTATGATTAGACAGCTGCCGCTCCCCCTCCCCTGCCGACCCCTGGGACTGACTCGAGTATAAGCCGAGGGGGGCAATTTCAGCCAAAAAAAATGGGCTGAAATTCTCGGCTTATACGGTAGCCTATTTCATACTACATAGTATATGGATAAAATATTCACTACTTTGTAAAACTTATATCCTGGCGAATGAGAACTTTTCTTTTAAATTGTATTAGAATGATTGATTATCCAGACCTAGCTCCAGTTGCTGCCATTTAAACCCTTAAATGCCATCATTGATTGACAGCAGCAGTTAAGTCACACCATCTCGGTGGCATGTCCATTCAGGCACCCATTGCATTGTGTTCAGAGTGACTATCCCAGCGAGGCTCCTGATGCTGCCAACTTGCAACTCTCAGGGTATGTTCCTATGGTCAGTAAACGCTGCGGGTTGGATGCTGCATACATCTGCAGCGTCCAACCCGCAGCAGCCAGATGTTACAGCATAGTGGATGGTATTTCACGAATTCCCATGCCCACTATGCGTGCACAGGCACTTGCGGAGATGGACATGCACCATATCTTTCCAGACCACAGCATGTCTATTTATCTTGCAGAGACGCGAGTCTCCGCAAGATAAATATCACCCGTACAATCAGCGTCGGACTGGAGTAGCTTGGGCCCACCAGAGAAAATCATTCTAAGGGCCCACCATGCTTAAGGGGTACTAGCTGCAGAGTCTTCCCTTAGCTTCCATCTGGTCAAGCACGCTAGGCACAGGATACATACACGTGACACACACCAGTCACACGCTAGACACAGGATACATACACGTGACACACACCAGTCACACGCTAGACACAGGATACATACACGTGACACACACCAGTCACACACAAGACACAGGATACATACACGTGACACACACACCAGTCACACGCTAGACACAGGATACATACACGTGACATACACCAGTCACACGCTAGACACAGGATACATACACGTGACACACACTCACCAGTCACACGCTAGACACAGGATACATACACGTGACACACACACCAGTCACACGCTAGACACAGGATACATACACGTGACACACACCAGTCACACGCTAGACACACGATACATACACGTGACACACACCAGTCACACGCTAGACACAGGATACATACACGTGACACACACCAGTCACACGCTAGACACACGATACATAAACGTGACACACAGCCTCATCATCCCTCCTTCGCCACACAGCCTCATCATCCCTCCTTCTCCACGCAGCCTCATCATCCCTCCTTCGCCACGCAGCCTCATCATCCCTCCTTCGCCACGCAGCCTCATCATCCCTCCTTCGCCACGCAGCCTCATCATCCCTCCTTCGCCACGCAGCCTCATCATCCCTCCTTCGCCACGCAGCCTCATCATCCCTCCTTCGCCACGCAGCCTCATCATCCCTCCTTCGCCACGCAGCCTCATCATCCCTCCTTCGCCACGCAGCCTCATCATCCCTCCTTCGCCACGCAGCCTCATCATCCCTCCTTCGCCACGCAGCCTCATCATCCCTCCTTCGCCACGCAGCCTCATCATCCCTCCTTCGCCACGCAGCCTCATCATCCCTCCTTCGCCACGCAGCCTCATCATCCCTCCTTCGCCACGCAGCCTCATCATCCCTCCTTCGCCACGCAGCCTCATCATCCCTCCTTCGCCACGCAGCCTCATCATCCCTCCTTCGCCACGCAGCCTCATCATCCCTCCTTCGCCACGCAGCCTCATCATCCCTCCTTCGCCACGCAGCCTCATCATCCCTCCTTCGCCACGCAGCCTCATCATCCCTCCTTCGCCACGCAGCCTCATCATCCCTCCTTCGCCACGCAGCCTCATCATCCCTCCTTCTCCATACAGCCATCTCATCATCCCTCCTTCGCCACGCAGCCTCATCATCCCTCCTTCTCCATACAGCCTCATCATCCCTCCTTCTCCACACAGCCTCATCATCCCTCCTTCGCCACGCAGCCTCATCATCCCTCCTTTGCCACGAAGCCTCATCATCCCTCCTTCGCCACACAGCCTCATCATCCCTCCTTCGCCACACAGCCTCATCATCCCTCCTTCGCCACACAGCCTCATCATCCCTCCTTCGCCACACAGCCTCATCATCCCTCCTTCGCCACACAGCCTCATCATCCCTCCTTCGCCATACAGCCCCCTCATCATCCCGCTTTTCACACAGCCCCTCATCATAACCCTTTTTCCATACAGCCCATCATTATCATCTCCCCTTCTCCACACAGCCCCTCATCATCTTCCCTTTACAAGCCCCACTCAAGTTACATCAACCCTTTCCAAAATACATCCTCTCACCACTCCCACTGAATCCTGGGTCTTCATTCCTATTGGTGCAAGGGTCCATTGTGCAGCTTCTCGGTCCTCTCCTCAGGGGGCTCCATGGTGCAGCCTCTCATTTCATTCCTCTCCAAGTAGCAGCCTCAGAACAACGCTGCTTCCTGCTTTCAGATCACTGGTCTGATGGAGGCCCCGCCCCTTCCGGTGACATAATGCCATGGCCCTCAAAAAATCAACTCCGCTCTAGAGGCTGTGTGCAGTGCGTGGTGTGTTATTCCACACCCGGTGCCGGCCGTCTGCACTGCTCAGCAAGGAGTGATGTGAGGTGAGCGCTTTCTCATCACCTGCTGCTGCTGGGGATTCGTTCTATTGATCTCATCCAGCACGCCACAGCTGATAGAGCGGTGAGTGCCACAAGATCAGTAAAAGCCGCAGCAGGTGATGAGAAAGCGCTCACCTCACATCACTTGTTACTGAGCAGTGCAGACGGCCGGCACCGGGTGTGGAATAACGAACTCACCGCTGGGTGCAGGCGCCGAAATCCTAATACAGGGCAGAGCAGGCGCTAATGAGTGAGGCAGGAGTCTGTTGCTGGTGAGGGGGAGGGCCCACTGGGAGGCGGGCCCACCGGAGGATTCTCCGATCTCCCGGTGGGCCAGTCCGACGCTGCGTACAATGTATTGGGCGCAGTGATTCTGCACGGTTCAATGGACACATGTGGATTCACCTGCCTTCAAAAGCCAGGAGCACTTTGGACGCGGCAGACATGTGCTGCATCCAAAGAGCTGCCTAATACTGAACGGGTGGTCATACCCTTAAGCAATGTACATACCCTTAAGCAATGTACAGGATTTAAGTTTTTTTAGGGTATGACCACCCGTTCAGTATTAGGCCGGTTTCACATGTCAGTGGCTCCGGTACGAGTAGTGACAGTTTTCTCACGTATCGGAGACACTGACACACGTAGACCCATTCAAATTAATGGGTCTATGCACATGCCTGTGTGTTTTCACGGACCGTGTGCAAAACACGGAGACATGTCAGCTTTTCTCCGGCAGCACGGTCCGCAAAGCATCCCGCACATGTGCACACGGAGAACAGCGTGCACTCTCCTCCGTGTGCACATACCGCCGCAGGAGAAACAGCGCTACAGTTAAGCGCTGTCCCCCGCGTGTGGTGCTGAAGCCGGCATTCATCCCTTCTGTCCTGCTCGGCTGAAAGATCAAGTTTTATTTTGTTAAAAATAAAGTTTGGGGTCACCTCCTGCGTCCCACCCCTCCCCGCCCGCTTGCATTGAAATACTCACCCAGCTCCCAAGATGCTTCCTCTCAGCGCTGCAGCTTGTCCTGTGTGAGCTGTCACGTGTTACCGCTCATTACAGTAATGAATATGCAGCTCCACCTCCCATAGGGTTGGAGCCGCATATTCATCACTGTAATGAGCGGTACCAAGTGACCGCTCACACAGGACAAGCTGCGGCGCTGAAGCGAAGCATCGCGGGAGGATGGTGAGTATTTCAATGCAAGCGGGCGGAAGGTGACCCCGAACTTTATTTTAAACAAAAAAAAAACAAAAACACAAAATCCTTGATTTTTCATTCCTTCTCTCTAGCGAACGCTGCTGGGGAGAAGGAATGAATGCCGGCTTCAGCACCAAAAGCAGGGGACAGCGCTTAACTGTAGCGCTGTCTCCTGCACGGTCTGTGTGGTCCTCAGTCGGCACACAGCTGCCGCACATGTGCCACACTGATGTGCCACGTGAGCACACAGACACGGATAACTCCGGTACCGGAATTATCTGGACGTGAGACTGGCCTTAGACAGTGTTTTGGATGCAGCACATGTCCGCTGCATCCAATGCGCTGCTGGCTTTTGAACGCAGGTGATTCCTCATGTGTTCATTGAACCGTGCGGAATCACTGCGCCCAATACATTGTATGGGTGATATTTATCTTGCGGATACTCGCGTCTCTGCAAGATAAATAGACATGCTGTGGTCTGGAAAGACATGCTGCATGTTCATCTCCTCAAGTGCCGGTGCACGCATAGTGGGCATGGGAATTCTTGAAATACCATCCACTATGCTGTAAGGTCTGGCTGCTGCTGCGGGTTGGATGCTGCAGATGTATGCAGCATCCAACCCGCAGCGTTTACTGACCATAGGAACATACCCCGAGAGTTGCAAGATGGCAGCATCAGGAGCCTCGCTGGGATAGTCACTCTGAACACAATGCATGGGTGCCTGAATGGACATGCCACCGAGATGGTGTGACTGCTGCCGTCAATCAATGATGATGGCATTTAAGGGGTTAAACGGCAGCAATTGGAGCTAGGTCTGAATAATCAATCATCCTAATACAATTTAAAAGAAAAGTTCTCATTCGCCAGGATATAAGTTACAAAGTAGTGAATATTTTGTCCATATACTATGTAGTACGAAATAGGCTACCGTATATACTCGAGTATAAGCCGAAAATTTCAGCCCATTTTTTTTGGCTGAAATTGCCCCTCTCGGCTTATACTCGAGTCATTCCCAGGGGTCTGCAGGGGAGGGGGAGCGGCAGCTGTCTAATCATACTCACCTGCTCCTGACAGTCCCTGCAAGTCCCTGGTTCTCCGGGCGCTAACAGCTTCTTCCAGCGTCGAGCGGTCACATGGTACTGTTCATTACAGTATTGAATATGGACCCGTCTCCACTCCCATAGGGGTGGAGCCGCATATTCATTACTGTAATGAGCGGTACCATGTGACTGCTCAACACCGGAAGAAGCTGCCAGCGCCCGGAGAACCAGGGTCCGCGCCAGGAGCAGGTGAGTATAATGGGGGCATTGCGCGATATTCACCTGTCCGCGTTCCACGGATGGGCGCCGCTCCGTCTTCCTCTGCAGTGACCCTCAGGTCAGAGGACGCGATTAGTGTGCGCGCTGCCCTCTGCCTGAACGTCAGTGCAGAGGAAGACGGAGCGGCGCCCAGCGGTGGACTATCGCAAGTGCCGGGGCCTGAGCGACGAGAGGCGAGTATGTGATTTTTTTTTTTTTTTTTTTTTTAATCGCAGCAATAGCATATGGGGCAAATGTGTCTATGGAGCATCTTATTGGGCCATAATCATCATTTGTGCAGCATTATATGGGACAAATATCTGTATGGAGCATCTTATGGGGGTCATAATCAGCATTTGTGCAGCATTGTATGGGGCAAATGTCTGTATGGAGCATCGTATGGGGCCATAATCAGCATTTGTGCAGCATTATATGGGGCATATTTTAATATGGAGCATCTTATGGGGCCCATCATGAACTGTATGGAGCATTATATGGGGCTCCTGATTCAATATGGGTATTCAAAAACACTTAACCTACTGATGTCTCAATTAATTTTACTTTTATTGGTATCTTTTTATTTTTGACATTTACCGGTAGCTGCTGAATTTTCCACCCTAGGCTTATACTCGAGTCATTAAGTTTTCAAAGTTTTTGGGGGCAAAATTAGGGGTCTCGGCTTATACTCAGGTCAGCTTATACTTGAGTATATACGGTACTTTGATCACAAAAAGAAAGATTGCAGTGGCTATAGAAATAATTTTGCAGCTATTCACTTGTGAGAACTGTCTGCCCATCCTTTACCTCAACCATAAAGTTTAAGAAGCACTACTAATTTGCGTTAAACTTGCTCATGTCAAACATACATTTGCTACTTTTTCCTCACTTTCTATTGTATTCACTTTGTAACAGTATCTTACAAAAAGCACATCAAAAGCAGACGACTTTCATTTCACTGTGTTACAAAGGTTTTGTCCCTTGAACAATTTTCAGTGTTCCCGATAGATTTTTTTCATGCTGATTTCAGAAAGGACTTCATATTTTACCCATCACGTAAGGTTTTTGAGAAATGATACGGAACATAATATTCTCTTAATTCTAAAAACTCGGATTATAAACGAAAGTCGTCTGCCAAACACTTTTGAACAATTGCTTTTGCTACTGACATCGATGCACATGTATGTAGTGTCTCGGACATCATAATGTAGACTATAAACTGTTGTTTCTTAACCCCTTATTGCCAGCTGACGGAATAGTACGTCAGTTGGCAGTATCCCCCCCGCTTTGAGGTGGGCACTGGCGGTGAGCCCACCTCAAAGCCGCGACATGTCAGCTGTTTTAACAGCTGACATGTACCCGCAATAGGCACAAGCAGAATCGCGATCCGCCCACAACTATTAAGTAGTTAAATGCCGCTGTCAAACCGACAGCGGACATTTAAATGCACTTTCGGACGCCGGTCCAGAAGTACGCGCAGCGACGAACCCCGTCACATGATTGGGGGGTCATCGGTGCATTGCCATCACAACCAGAGGTCTCCTCGAGACCTCTATGGTTGTTGATGGCAGATTGCTATGAGCGCCACCCTGTGGTCGGCGCTCATAGCAAGCCTGTAATTCTGCTGCATAGAGGAGATATGAGCATCACCTCTATGTAGCAGAGGCGATCGCGCTATTGCAGCTTCTAGCCTCCTATTGAGGATATTGAAGCATTCAGGAAAAAAAAAAAAATTTTTGAAAATAAAAAAAAAATAAAATATATAAAATGTTCAAATCACCCCCTTTTGCCCCCAATCAAAATAAAACAAAAAAAAACCTGAAACCTACACATATTTGGCATTGCCGCGTTCAGAATCGCCTGATTAGTAAAAAAAAAAAAAAAAAAATTACATGATCGCTAAACAGCGTAGCGATAAAAAAAAAAAAAATCAAAACACCAGAATTATGTTTTTTTGGTCGCCGCGACATTGCATTAAAATGCAATCACGGGCAATCAAAAGAACGTATCTGCACAAAAATGGTATCATTAAAAACGTCAGCTCGTCCCACAGAAATTAAGCCCTCACACGGTGATATTGACGGAAAAATAAAAAAGTTATGGCTCTGGAAAGAAGGGGAGCAAAAAACTTCAACAAGCTCCGCTCATGAAGGGGTTAAAAACCTTACTGATACAGACTTTTGGAGCACATATTGGTGTTCAGCATATCAAAATCTATAAGATAAAATAAAAATTCTCTCAGGGAACAAGAACTTCCCTGAAATTTGTTGTGCAGTGTAATTATCTGCAATTACGCCAGATTTCTGGTGCAAAAACAATAGTAAAGATGGGTTATTTTCAGATGAAAAGTGTTATCTTGTCCTTGTAAGTAGGAGTTATGTCTCCAAGATTAGTCTGGAAGTAGGAAAACGCTGCCCAAGCACTGGTAGAAGTAGGCGAGTCATGCAAGTCACAAAAACATGGATACTGCACGTGTCACCTATACGCTAGGCTGTACAAGTATGCAACCCATAGGCCTCAATTTTATATTTTTATTTTTCAATTTGCAGGATTATTTTACAGCCAACAGCAGAAAAAGCCACTCAGGATTATGTAGGAAGCTTTAGATTTTTCTAATCAATTGGCTTCCAAAAGAGCACTACTAATAAATTACATTATCGTTAACCCTAATGTACCTCCTAAGAACTTGAAATGTAATTTCAAGATAAAATTGGAAAACATTAACTGCCAGTCAATAGCTGGTTATATGCAGCTTTATAGATCTATAATGAATCTGATTACTGCAATATCCACATGGTAGCTAGCATGTCTCTCACTTCCAAAAGGGCTTCCTCCAAAAAAATTACAACATAAAAATATATAATATATTGTATATTCATTGTTAATCCATATCCTATAAAACTAGATGTAGATTACAAGCTCCACTTGACAGGGGGCACGGGAGAACAGGAAGCGTACATCACTCTGGAAGATGTCTACCTTATCTGTCAAAGAAGCAGATAATCATTTAAGATCATGTTCCTGTTGGCAGCTGACATGGATTTCATCATTGCAATGCCTTGGATAGCGGCCATACATGCTGTCTGGTACCAACCACCTGGGTGCAATGCAGATTTAGTCTCCAAATGACGTCACTGGTTGCTATGGAGATAAGTGAGGTAACAAATGTCACTGCGCGAGGGCAGAGAAGGACATACTTCTGCATGCATGCATGCCATCCACATACAGCACGGTACAGAGGTGCACGGGTGACAGCTGCTGACTTACATGGCATCTGATCTGGAAGGAGAATGTATCAAGTGAATGAAGTCTACAGCTTAAGTGGAAAATACAGAACCTATCCATCAGGATGTACAGGATGGTGCCATGTGTGAGGGCAGCAACACTGAATGGTCTATAGAGAAAATAAGTGCTCCCCTACTAAGACTATTGCACCCACAAACCAGAGCAGGTCCATGAAATCCATTTAAACAATTGCTTGTTCCCGATTCCCCTCCCTCCTCCAGACAGTCCAGCCTCTCCTCTGCAATATGACAAATGCAGAATCTTCTGGAAAGGCTGGCACTGCCTCCCACCACTGCTTTGTGTCTCCCCACTGCTCAGAAAGGAAGCAAATGGCACCAGAGAGCCAGTGGCTGTGATGGGCGAGGACTGGCAGTGCCAGGTACTGAGGCGTCTATGGCAGCTCCTGTCCCTGGCCCCCCGGTCTCGCCTCACAGCTGCCCACATGCAGGTCTGCTGCAGCCAGCGGCGATGCTGACGTAACCCGCCGCCCGGTGTCAGCTGCTGCCGGCGATGCCGCAGTGTGGCGGGAGGCAGGAGCACGTGTGCGGCCATTCATACAGCACTCCCTCACTTACCGCTTTCATGGCAGCCGCCATATCGTCATATCTCTCGGCTTGTTCGGCCAGTCGGGCTTTCTGCACCAGCTGCTCGCGGTCCACCATCTTGTATGGAGCGGTTCGGTGCGGCGTGAAGGGCTCGGTTGCTGCTTAGCGGTGTATGTGGGTATGCGGCGCCGGGAGCTACGCCCTTCCTTGTGCTGGCTAGATATTCTACTAGCACGCTCTGCTGCTCGTCGTGTCCTCTGCTACTGCTGAATAACGGTCTCTCCACTAGCCGGTTACTCCCCGCTGACAGTGCGTGCTCCGGGACCGCCCCCTCCTATCGTGTGTGGAGCCGCCCGGTGGCGTCAGGTCCCTCTCTCCCGCCCTCTCTAGCCCACAGCTGATGTCAGCTGCTGAAAAAGGACAGCCGCCGGCTCCGCCGCTTCTGAGAGGAGCTTGTAGGCTTCTGGGCGGCGGCTGAGGAGACGGTAGACGGGCAGGTAACGCCGCAATGCGTCCTGGAACATGTAGTTTCTGTAGACTTGCGGTACAGGCGTCTGCAGAGGGAAACGCCTTTGTGGAAAAACTACAACTCCCGGCGAACGCAGCAATAGTCTGTCTTTATGTCAGCCCTAACTTTATATCCCCATGTTACCTCAGACATTGGAGTTCTGCATAATATGAGGTCAGTCCTGCAAAAGGCCTTAACTGAGGTATGCTGACGTAATCCACAATTTGTGGGATATAAATGAGTTATCTACTTTTTTATGACCTGCCCCGTTTGTCCTGGAACTGCAACTCGAAGGCTACTTTCACACATCCGTCGGTACGGGGCCGTCGCCATGTGACGTACCGACGGACGTTGTGAAATAAATGCACAACGGGGGCAGCGTTTTTCAACGCATCCGCTGCCCCATTGTAATGTCCGGGAAGGAGGGGGCAGAGTTTCGGTCGCGCATGCGCGGTCGAAAATGGCGGACGCGGCGCACAAAAAAATGTTAGGCTACTTTCACACTAGCATGTAGGATAGCTGCGGAGACACCATCACGTGTTTCTCAACGCAAGCAGTGAATAGCCAGGCCTTTCCCCGGGAAGGAACAACCACGGGAAGGGCAGCATCCAATAAAGGAAAACATCCAATACAGGAAAACCACCTATGCCAAGCATGGTATCCATCCACAGACAGCTGTTTCGGGGTGTTTGCCCCTCATCAGTGTGGAGTAGGAATCTGGCTATTAGGAGCAGTGCCTAGTAAAAGGCTGTAAAGGCACAGATGATTGGCCTCGGGGAGACCAAAACATCCAACACCGCGGAGACACCATCACGTGTTTCTCAACGCAGTGATCCAGAACACTGCCCCCATCCCTTATGGGAAATATGCAAATGCATGTGGGATAGCTGCGGAGACACCATCACGTGTTTCTCAACGCAAGCAGTGAATAGCCAGACCTTTCCCCGGGAGGGAACAACCACGGGAAGGGCAGCATCCAATAAAGGAAACTGTTGTGAACTCTGTTTTTGGGCTCCCTCTTGTGGTCACAAGTGGTACTGTGTGAGTGCTGTCTTTGGGCTCCCTCTGGTGGCTCTTTGTGTCATTCTGCAGGTCTGAGGCTGGATCAGCTGTCTCGTTATGTTAGCTGGTTTTCTATTTAGCTCACCTGGACTATCAGTTGTTGCCTGCTGTCAATGTATTCAGTGCTATTTTGATCTCTCCTGCCTACCTTTGTTACCAGTCTCTCCAAGAGAAGCTAAGTTTTCTGTTTGTTCATTTTTTGATCATCAGTGTTCAATATGTTCCTTGGTTATTTATTTGTCCTTGTCCAGCTTGCTAATATGTGATTTCCTTGCTTGCTGGAAGCTCTAGGGTGCTGAGTTTCTCCCCTCACACCGTTAGTTGGTGTGGGGGTTCTTGAATTCTCAGCGTGGATATTTTGTATAGGGTTTTTTACTGACCGCACAGTTCCCTGCCTGTCTTCTGCTATCTAGTATTAGTGGGCCTCATTTGCTGAATCTGTTTTCATTTCTACGTTTTGTATTTTCCCCTTACCTCACCGTTATTATTTGTTGGGGGCTTCCTATATCTTTGGGGTCATTTCTCTGAGGCAAGTGAGGTCTTACTTTCTCTATAGGGGTAGCAAGTTTCTCAGGCTGCGTCGAGACGTCCAGGAATTTAGGCACGTTCACCGGCTACCTTCAGTGTGTTTGGTTAGGATCAGATTTGCGGTCAGTCCAGTTACCACCTCCCTAGAGCTCGTTCTATGTTCAGTAACTTAGCTAGTTCATTCTGTGATCCTCAGCCACTAAGGATCATAACAGTACAGCAGGCCAAAAAGTGTTTAATGCATCGCAGAAGTGGGATAAGAGAAGTCCTGAGTACAATTTTTTTTTTTTTCCTCTCCCTTTGCTGCAGTCTGTCCAGCTTCTCTCATCCCCTTAATCTCTGGGTGGCTTTGAGTTCAGCTGCAGACATGGATATTCAGAGTCTGACTTCTAGTGTGGATCATCTTGCTGCAAGGGTGCAAAGCATTCAGGATTTTGTTGTTCACAGTCCTATGTCTGAGCCAAAAGTACCTATTCCTGAGTTGTTTTCTGGAGATAGATCAAGGTTTCTGAATTTTAAGAATAATTGTAAATTATTTCTTTCTTTGAGACCTCGTTCCTCTGGTGATTCCGCTCAGCAAGTTAGAATTGTTATCTCCCTGTTAAGTGGCGACCCTCACGATTGGGCTTTCTCCCTGGCGCCAGGAGATCCTGCATTGCTGAATGTGGATGCGTTTTTTCTGGCGCTTGGATTGCTTTATGAGGAATCTAATCTTGAGAACCAGGCAGAAAAGGCCTTGCTGGCTCTCTCTCAGGGCCAGGATGAAGCCGAGGTGTATTGTCAAAAATTTCGGAAATGGTCGGTGCTTACTCAATGGAATGAGTGTGCCCTGGCTGCAAATTTCAGAGAAGGTCTTTCTGAAGCCATTAAAAATGTTATGGTGGGGTTCCCCACGCCTGCAAGTCTGAATGACTCAATGGCTTTGGCCATTCAGATTGATCGGCGTTTGCGGGAGCGCAAATCTGCGCACCATCTGGCGGTGTTTTCTGAACAGAGACCTGAGTCTATGCAATGTGACCGAATTCTGACCAGAGTTGAGCGGCAAAATCATAGACGTCAAAATGGGTTGTGCTTTTACTGTGGTGATTCAACTCATGTTATCTCAGCATGCTCTAAGCGCTTAAAAAAAATCGCTAAAACTGTCACCGTTGGTACTATACAGCCTAAATTCATTTTGTCTGTTACTTTAATTTGTTCTCTGTCATCTTACTCGGTTATGGCTTTTGTGGATTCAGGTGCTGCCCTGAACCTGATGGATTTGTTGTTTGCCAGGCGCTGTGGTTTTGTCCTGGATAGTGTTGAGCATTCCGATACCGCAAGTATCGGGTATCGGCCAATACTTGCGGGTATCAGAATTCCGATACCGAGATCCGATACTTTTGTGGTATCGGGTATCGGTATCGAAACAACATTAATGTGTAAAAGAAAGAATTAAAATAAAAAATATTGCTATACTCACCTCTCCGACGCAGCCTGGACCTCACCGAGGGAACCGGCAGCGTTCTTTGCTTAAAATGCGCACGTTTACTTCCTTCCGTGACGTCACGGCTTGTGATTGGTCGCGTGCCGCCCATGTGGCCGCGACGCGTCCAATCACAGCAAGCCGTGACGTAATTTTCAGGTCCTCAATGCCTAATTCTAGGCATTCAGGATTTTAAAATTACGTTCCGGCTTGTGATTGGTCGCGTCGCGGTCACATGGGCGACGCGACCAATCACAAGCCGTGACGTCACGGGAGGCAGGAGACGCACGCATTTTAAAATTACGTCACGGCTTGTGATTGGTTGCGTGTTGCCCATGTGACCGCGACGCGACCAATCACAGCAAGCTGTGACGTAATTTCAGGTCCTGAATGCCTAATTCTGCATTCAGGACCTGAAAATTACGTCACGGCTTGCTGTGATTGGTCGCGTCGCGGTCACATGGGCAGCACGCAACCAATCACAAGCCGTGACGTAATTTTAAAATGCGCGCGTCTCCTGCCTCCCGTGACGTCACGGCTTGTGATTGGTCGCGTCGCCCATGTGACCGCGACGCGACCAATCACAAGCCGGAACGTAATTTTAAAATCCTGAATGCCTAGAATTAGGCATTGAGGACCTGAAAATTACGTCACGGCTTGCTGTGATTGGTCGCGTCGCGGCCACATGGGCGGCACGCGACCAATCACAAGCCGTGACGTCACGGAAGGAAGAAAACGCGCGCATTTTAAGCAAAGAACGCTGCCGGTTCCCTCGGTGAGGTCCAGGCTGCGTCGGAGAGGTGAGTATAGCAATATTTTTTATTTTAATTCTTTCTTTTACACATTAATATGGATCCCAGGGCCTGAAGGAGAGTTTCCTCTCCTTCAGACCCTGGGAACCATCAGGGATACCGTCCGATACTTGAGTCCCATTGACTTGTATTGGTATCGGGTATCGGATTAGATCCGATACTTTGCCGGTATCGGCCGATACTTTCCGATACCGATACTTTCAAGTATCGGACGGTATCGCTCAACACTAGTCCTGGATCCTTTAGAATTCCCTATTCCACTGAGGTGAATTGATGCTACACCATTGGCTGAGAATAAGCCTCAGTATTGGACTCAAGTGACCATGTGCATGACTCCTGTACATCAGGAGGTGATTCGCTTTCTTGTGCTGCATAATTTGCATGATGTTGTCGTTTTGGGTCTGCCATGGCTGCAGGCTCATAATCCAGTGCTGGATTGGAAAGCTATGTCTGTTTCAAGTTGGGGTTGCCAGGGGATTCATGGCGATGCTCCTTTGGTGTCAATTGCTTCTTCCACTCCTTCTGAGGTCCCTGAGTTTTTGTCGGACTACCAGGATGTATTTGATGAGCCCCGATCCGGTGCCCTACCTCCTCATAGGGATTGTGATTGTGCTATAAATTTGATTCCTGGTAGTAAGTTCCCTAAGGGACGACTTTTTAATTTGTCTGTACCAGAACATGCCGCGATGCGGAGCTATATAAAGGAGTCTTTAGAGAAGGGACATATTCGCCCGTCCTCCTCCCCTCTTGGTGCAGGATTCTTTTTTGTGGCCAAGAAGGATGGTTCTCTGAGACCTTGTATTGATTATCGTCTTCTAAATAAAATCACGGTGAAATTTCAGTATACTTTGCCATTATTATCTGATCTGTTTGCTCGGATTAAGGGGTCCAGTTGGTTCACCAAGATATATCTTCGTGGTGCGTATAACCTTGTGCGTATTAAGCAGGGGGATGAATGGAAAACAGCATTTAATACGCCCGAAGGCCATTTTGAGGACTTGGTGATGCCTTTTGGACTCTCTAATGCTCCTTCTGTGTTCCAGTCCTTCATGCATGACATCTTCCGAGAATATCTGGATAAATTTATGATTGTGTATCTGGATGACATTTTGGTCTTTTCTGAGGACTGGGAGTCCCATGTGAAGCAGGTCAGGATGGTATTTCAGGTCCTACGTGCTAATGCCTTATTTGTGAAGGGCTCAAAATGTCTCTTCGGAGTACAGAAGGTTTCCTTTTTGGGTTTTATTTTTTCTCCTTCTACTATTGAGATGGACCTAGTCAAGGTTCAGGCTATTCATGACTGGACTCAGCCTACATCTGTTAAGAGTCTTCAGAAGTTCTTGGGTTTTGCAAATTTTTACCGTCGCTTCATTGCTAATTTTTCTGGCGTGGTTAAACCCTTGACGGATTTGACCAAGAAGGGTTCTGATGTGACTAATTGGTCTCCTGTGGCCGTGGAGGCCTTTCGGGAGCTGAAGCGCCGGTTTTCTTCGGCTCCAGTTTTGTGTCAGCCTGATGTCTCTCTTCCTTTTCAGGTCTAGGTTGATGCTTCTGAGATTGGAGCAGGGGCTGTTTTGTCGCAGAGAAGCTCTGATTGCTCTGTGATGAAGCCTTGTGCTTTCCTTTCGAGAAACTTTTCGCCTGCCGAGCGGAATTATGATGTTGGTAATCGGGAGTTGTTGGCTATGAAGTGGGCATTTGAGGAGTGGCGACATTGGCTCGAGGGAGCTAAGCATCGTGTGGTGGTCTTGACTGATCACAAAAATCTGATTTATCTCGAGTCTGCCAAGCGGCTGAATCCTAGACAGGCTCGTTGGTCGTTGTTTTTCTCCCGTTTCGATTTCGTGGTCTCGTACCTGCCTGGTTCGAAGAACGTGAAGGCTGATGCGCTTTCTAGGAGTTTTGTGCCTGACTCTCCGGGAGTTTCAGAGCCGGCTGGTATCCTCAGAGAGGGAGTGATTTTGTCTGCCATTTCCCCAGATTTGCGACGAGTGCTGCAGAAATTTCAGGTGGATAGACCTGACTGTTGCCCACCAGAGAGACTGTTTGTCCCAGATAGATGGACCAGCAGAGTTATTTCCGAGGTTCATTCTTCGGTGTTGGCAGGCCATCCTGGGATTTTTGGTACCAGAGCTTTGGTGGCTAGGTCCTTCTGGTGGCCTTCCTTGTCGCGGGATGTGCGTTCCTTTGTGCAGTCCTGTGGGATTTGTGCTCGGGCTAAGCCTTGCTGTTCTCGTGCCAGCGGTTTGCTTTTGCCTTTGCCTGTCCCGAAGAGGCCTTGGACGCACATTTCCATGGATTTTATTTCGGATCTTCCAGTCTCTCAGAGAATGTCATCTGGGTGGTGTGTGATCGTTTTTCCAAAATGGTCCATTTGGTGCCCTTGCCTAAGTTGCCTTCCTCCTCCGATTTGGTTCCTCTATTTTTTCAGAATGTGGTCCGCTTGCACGGCATCCCTGAAAATATTGTGTCTGACAGAGGATCCCAGTTCGTGTCCAGATTTTGGCGGATCTTTTGTGCTAAGATGGGCATTGATTTGTCTTTTTCGTCGGCCTTCCATCCTCAGACGAATGGCCAAACCGAGCGAACTAATCAGACCTTGGAAACTTATTTAAGATGTTTTGTTTCTGCTGATCAGGATGATTGGGTGACTTTTTTGCCATTAGCCGAGTTTGCCCTTAATAATTGGTCTAGTTCTGCTACTTTGGTTTCGCCTTTTTTCTGCAATTCTGGTTTTCATCGTTTTTCCTCGGGTCAGGTTGAGCCTTCTGACTGTCCTGGGGTGGATTCTGTGGTGGATAGGTTGCAGCAGATTTGGAACCATGTGGTGGACAATTTGAAGTTGTCACAGGAGAAGGCTCAGCGCTTTGCCAACCGCCGTCGTGGTGTGGGTCCCCGACTTCATGTTGGGGATTTGGTATAGCTGTCTTCTCGGTATGTTCCTATGAAGGTCTCCTCTCCTAAATTCAAGCCTCGCTTCATCGGTCCTTATAAGATTTTGGAAATCCTTAACCCGGTGTCATTTCGTCTGGACCTCCCAGCGTCGTTTGCCATTCATAACGTGTTCCATAGGTCTTTGTTGCGGAGGTATGTGGTGCCTGTGGTTCCTTCTGTTGAGCCCTCTGCCCCGGTGCTGGTTGAGGGCGAATTGGAGTACGTGGTGGAGAAGATCTTGGATTCTCGTATTTCTAGACGGAGGCTTCAGTATTTGGTTAAGTGGAAGGGCTATGGTCAGGAGGATAATTCCTGGGTTGTCGCCTCTGATGTTCATGCGGCCGATTTGGTTCATGCCTTCCATGTTGCTCATCCTGATCGCCCTGGGGGTTTTGAAGAGGGTTCGGTGACCCCTCCACAAGAGGGGGGTACTGTTGTGAACTCTGTTTTTGGGCTCCCTCTTGTGGTCACAAGTGGTACTGTGTGAGTGCTGTCTTTGGGCTCCCTCTGGTGGCTCTTTGTGTCATTCTGCAGGTCTGAGGCTGGATCAGCTGTCTCGTTATGTTAGCTGGTTTTCTATTTAGCTCACCTGGACTATCAGTTGTTGCCTGCTGTCAATGTATTCAGTGCTATTTTGATCTCTCCTGCCTACCTTTGTTACCAGTCTCTCCAAGAGAAGCTAAGTTTTCTGTTTGTTCATTTTTTGATCATCAGTGTTCAATATGTTCCTTGGTTATTTATTTGTCCTTGTCCAGCTTGCTAATATGTGATTTCCTTGCTTGCTGGAAGCTCTAGGGTGCTGAGTTTCTCCCCTCACACCGTTAGTTGGTGTGGGGGTTCTTGAATTCTCAGCGTGGATATTTTGTATAGGGTTTTTTACTGACCGCACAGTTCCCTGCCTGTCTTCTGCTATCTAGTATTAGTGGGCCTCATTTGCTGAATCTGTTTTCATTTCTACGTTTTGTATTTTCCCCTTACCTCACCGTTATTATTTGTTGGGGGCTTCCTATATCTTTGGGGTCATTTCTCTGAGGCAAGTGAGGTCTTACTTTCTCTATAGGGGTAGCAAGTTTCTCAGGCTGCGTCGAGACGTCCAGGAATTTAGGCACGTTCACCGGCTACCTTCAGTGTGTTTGGTTAGGATCAGATTTGCGGTCAGTCCAGTTACCACCTCCCTAGAGCTCGTTCTATGTTCAGTAACTTAGCTAGTTCATTCTGTGATCCTTAGCCACTAAGGATCATAACAGGAAACATCCAATACAGGAAAACCACCTATGCCAAGCATGGTATCCATCCACAGACAGCTGTTTCGGGGTGTTTGCCCCTCATCAGTGTGGAGTAGGAATCTGGCTATTAGGAGCAGTGCCTAGTAAAAGGCTGTAAAGGCACAGATGATTGGCCTCGGGGAGACCAAAACATCCAACACCGCGGAGACACCATCACGTGTTTCTCAATGCAGTGATCCAGAACACTGCCCCCATCCCTTATGGGAAATATGCAAACGCATGTAGGATAGCTGCGGAGACACCATCAAGTGTTTCTCAACGCAAGCAGTGAATAGCCAGACCTTTCCCCGGGAAGGAACAACCACGGGAAGGGCAGCATCCAATAAAGGAAACATCCAATACAGGAAAACCACCTATGCCAAGCATGGTATCCATCCACAGACAGCTGTTTCGGGGTGTTTGCCCCTCATCAGTGTGGAGTAGGAATCTGGCTACATGCGTTTGCATATTTCCCATAAGGGATGGGGGCAGTGTTCTGGATCACTGCGTTGAGAAACACGTGATGGTGTCTCCGCGGTGTTGGATGTTTTGGTCTCCCCGAGGCCAATCATCTGTGCCTTTACAGCCTTTTACTAGGCAATGCTCCTAATAGCCAGATTCCTACTCCACACTGATGAGGGGCAAACACCCCGAAACAGCTGTCTGTGGATGGATACCATGCTTGGCATAGGTGGTTTTCCTGTATTGGATGTTTCCTTTATTGGATGCTGCCCTTCCCGTGGTTGTTCCTTCCCGGGGAAAGGTCTGGCTATTCACTGCTTGCGTTGAGAAACACGTGATGGTGTCTCCGCAGCTATCCTACATGCGTTTGCATATTTCCCATAAGGGATGGGGGCAGTGTTCTGGATCACTGCGTTGAGAAACACGTGATGGTGTCTCTGCGGTGTTGGATGTTTTGGTCTCCCCGAGGCCAATCATCTGTGCCTTTACTTTCACACTAGCGTCGTGTGACGGACGTCGCAATGTGTCGTTTTGGAGAAAAAACGCATCCTGCAAAGTTGCCCGCAGGATGCATTTTTTCTCCATAGACTTGCATTAGCGACACATTGCGATGGATGCGTCGTGTTTTGGCGGACCGTCGGCACAAAAAAAGTTACATGTAACTTTTTTTGTGCGTCGTGTCCGCCATCTCCGCCCCCTACTCCATGGACATTACAATGTGCATTTATTTCACAACGTGCGTCGGGCCGGCGCATAGCGACGGCCCCGTACCGACGTTAGTGTGAAAGTAGCCTTACATGAAACTTTTTTTGTGCCGACGGTCCGCCAAAACGCGACGCATCCGTCGCACGACGGATGCGACGTGTGGCCATAGTCGCAATGCGTCGCTAATGCAAGTCTATGGAGAAAAAACGCATCCTGCGGGCAACTTTGCAGGATGCGTTTTTTCTCCAAAACGACGCTTTGTTACGTACGTCACACGACGCAAGTGTGAAAGTAGCCTTAAGCTATGTGCACACGCTGCGGAATGGTGTGCGGATTTTCCGCACTGATTTTGATAAATCCTAAGGGCAAAAACACTGCGTTTTTCCTGCGGATTTACCACGGTTTTTGTGCGGATTCTACTGCGGTTTTACACCTGCGGTTTTCTATTATGGAGCAGGTGTAAAACCGCTGCGGAATCCACACAAAGAATTGATATGCTGCGGAAAATAAACCGCTGCGTTTCCGCGCGTTTTTTTTTTGCAGCATGTGCACAGCGGTTTTTATTTTCCATAGGTTTACATGGTACTGTACACCGCATGGAAAACTGCTGCGGATCTGCAGCGTCAAAAACGCTGCGGATCCGCAGTAAAAACCGCAACGTGTGAACATGGCCTTAAAAAGAGCCGGCACCAAGGGGAAATGCAGTTCTATGTATGTATGAGTTGTTTGCCAAGCAATAGGAATTGTGTGCTCACTCAAGATAAGTCCATAAATTGTAGAAAAAATAATAAAAGGTGACATTCCCTGATCCTGTTAAAAGTTCAAAGTTTTATTCAAACATCAAGTTAAAAACTAGTGGCAAGGGAGAGAGTAGCACGTGTGAGGGACGTTTCGCGCCTTTCTGCTCTTCAACAGGTCCTGGATTGATATGGTATGAGAATACAATTGCAACATGCAACAAGTGCACCTGATCGGATCACGCGTACCCATTCAAGTCTATGGGTGGGTGTGAAACATCGCACTGCACTCTGATATTATACCAGTGCAGTTGGACATCTGCAGACACAGATAAGTTTTCCATCTTCTCACCTGTGCTGCGATTCTCACATGCAAGAGAATCAGTTCACACTAAGGTGACCCGCTCAGAATGATGTCATAATCGACCCGATTCTCTCACATGAGATAATTGGTGGCCGTGTGATCCTAGCCTAAGCTGGTATCTCGCTGCCGATGTTTCTTCATGGTTTTCTACCAGTGCCTGTGCTTCTACAGCTGGGATGACACGGCCATTGTTATTTGGATCAAACTCTGGGCTTTGCATCCCTCAGATTATTAAAAAATTATTCTCAAGTTGTTGCCCTGCAGAAGGTCCTAACTTGCAAAGGCTCTAATTCCTGGAACTGTTCAGAATCATCCTTTTAAGAACTCAAGTGTTTTTTTTTTTACTGCACCAGTCCTGCACCATCCTTATGTGAACACTTTCTTGAAGGTGATGCCTCTGCTAATGATGTAAGAACAGTTCTCTCGCAAAATTCTTGTAGAATAAGAAATCATCTCTGTGGATTGTTCTCCAGGAAATTTTCTCCAGCAGAGCAGAATTATTCCATTTGTGACCATAAACTTTTAGGCATTGACTCTTGGGCCTTGAGTAATGGCGGCATCTTCTTGATGGAGCGAAGTTCCCAGTGACTCTACTGACCACAAAAACCTGGAGTATCTTCAGTCTGCTCATAGGCTGAATCCGCATCAAGCTTGATGGTTGCTCTTTTTCTCATGATTTGATTTCATCCTCACCTATCTCCCAGCTGAGGGAAAAAAAGCAGAACTGACGCTGTATCCAGATCATCTGCTCCATCTAATGTTGCTGATGATCTGCCTCCACATATAATTCAACATGAAAGTATTGCTGTTCTTCCTCCTGTTAACCACCTATGAGATTTTCCTTGGTTTCAAAGGCACTTCGCTGGAATGTCTTATGGGCTCCTTCATCCCTTTGGTCAACCGGTAGCTGAAGGTACTGCTGAACTTCTCTCTCACTTTTATTGGTGGCCCAAATTGAGACAAGACATCAATGAGTTCGTAGCATCCTGCCCTCAGTTTGGTCAGATCAAACCCTTTCATCAAGCACTACTCGGTCGAAATTTTTTTCTAATTCCACAAAAACCTTGGGCTGAGATCTCTCTGGACTGTGTTACTGATCTTCATGAGGCGCAGGTGTTCACCACTATAAAGGATGAAGTGGACCAATTCTCCAAAATGCCTCATTTTGTGTCTGTTCCACAGTTGTGTGCGAAGTTTTTAAAGCGATTTTCTGGTTCCATGGTTTTCCAGCTTGTATCATCTCTAACTTTGGTGTGCAATTTGTTTCCAGGATCTGGAGGGTGCTCTGCAAGAGCTTAAACATTTCCCTGGATTTCTGCTCAGTCTATCTTCCTCAAAGTAATGGACTTAATGAAAAAATTATGCAGTCCATGGAACAGAATTTACAAATATTCTCCGACTTCCACCAAGATAACTGGCCAGACCTGCTTCCTTGGGCTAAATTTCGCCCAGAACAATTCTGTTTCAGAGTCTTTTGAGAAACTTCCATTTGTTACAGTGTTCTGCTGAGAGCCTCATCTCCCTCTTCCAATTCTAACGAAAAGCCTACTTCATTCTGTGAACAGCGTCTATCAGGACATCCATAACATCTGGACTGAGGTGGAAGCTAATTTATCTGCAGCTGTAGCAAGAGCTAAGAAGAGTGCTGACAGACATCGCCAACTGGTTCCATTGATCGCTCCTGGAGATAAGGTATGTATTTCTACAAAAAACATCCGCGAGTGTCATGCGAGTACAAAGCGATTTTTCTCACATAGCATCCATATGACATGCGTATGCAATGCGTTTTTTTTCTCTGCTACTATTTTTCTACAGTCATTTACAGGGCCATTTACAGTGTTCTATGCCACAGAATGGTAAGGTATCTGTAAAAAAACGGATGGTCTGGATGTCGTGCAATTTTTTTCTCGCACCCATTGACTTGCATTGGCGAGTCTCATCCGAGATACGCAGCAAATCACAGCATGCTGCAATTTTTTTCTCAGTCCGATTTCAGCTGAGAAACAAAATCGCAGATGAGATGTAACCCATTGAATAACATTAGTCAGAGTGCAATCCGATTTTTTTTTTTATCGGATTGCACTCGTCCGTTTTTCTCGCAAATGAGTACGAGTCCTGAGACGAAGTATAGGATCTATCAATTTCTGGACTGTAAGAAGGTTCGCAGTAATCTCCTCTAGTTGATTGACTGGAAGTCATACAGTCCTGAGGAGAAATGTTGGGTACAAAAGAAGGACCTAAGTGCTCCAATGTTGCTCAGAAAATTTTATGTTAAGCATCCGTTTTCTTCCATTATGGACTCATCTGGGAGGGGTCCTAAGAGGGGCAGTAGTGCAGCAGACCTGTCCTGAATCCGTGCTTTGCTTCCCTCAACTCATTTTCGAAAAACCCTTTTGTGCTCCCTGTCGGGGTTTATACGTGAACCCATGTGATCATCTATCTGCCTGCGCCTATATACACTGCTGTGCAAAAGGGTAACAATGTTTTAAAGTTTTAACTTTCAGGCTCCATATCTCACTATTCATTACTGCTTCGATCGTGAGACTACCATCATTTTATAGACAATCATATTGACTATCTCATACATAAATTTGACATACAACTATTTTGCACATGATTAGTTATGCAGATTCTTGTCATGTCACTACATTGCTACTCTTTTGCTCCTAAAAATCTAAATTTACATTTTTATTATTTTGTAAATCTTCCTTTTGGCTTTTAACACTACTTCATCCTTCTGGGCATGCTCTCGATCATATTCAATCATGTCTTGACCGAAATCTGTTCCCAATCTCTTCTATATGTTTCCAAAGTTAGTGCATATTGATCGACTCACTTGGGTATGTATGCAGTTTTTTCTTCAACTCTAACCACAAGTGTTCGATTGGGTTGAGGATGGGGGACTGTGGGGGCCAGTATAACATTTCTACCTCATTGTCATTGAACCATTTCTTTGCCAATCTTGACATATGCTTTGAGTCGTCATGCTGGAACATTATATTGTCCTTTTTGTACCCATAGTACTCAAGTGTACGAAGTAGCTCCATCTTGTAGGATATTCAAATATAGCTCAAAAATTAAAACACCATCGATCCTGGTCAAATATCCACGCCTTTTAGCTGTAAAGCAACCCCATATCATCAGGCTTCCGCCACCGAACTTGACAGTTCTTTCAACTTTTAGATCCATTAGCCCCTTTTCCCTTTTTTCTTCCAGACCCATTTGCACCATCAGAGCCTAGTCTATTGACTTTAATCTCATCGCTCCAAATCACCTGTTTCCAATCTTCAACTGTCCACTTTTTGTACTTTTCTGCATTCTCGAGCCAACGCTTTTTATGACAATATTGAAGTTGAGGCTTCTTAGCATTTTTTCAGGCTGCCATTCCAAACTTGTGTAATGTTTGTTGCACGGTGCTTGCATTGACGCATGTAATATCACTATTATGAAGCATACACGCCACCTCCACGTCCGTATTTGTCATGATAAAATTGACAAACCTTGTGATGAGCCAACTTGTTAACTCCAATATTTTTGCCAGGACGTCCACCTCTTGGCATTTGAATGGATGGGTAGACATCATTTTGTATTCTTCCAACTGTCATTGCACGCACTTGGCGCAGTTTGGCAATTTTCTTGACCTAGTGTTAGGGATAGGGAAGGAGACCCTGGTTCTGGAACACCCAACAAAAGAGTCGTGACACATATAATGTGGTATATCTTCTGAAAAAAATAAATCATGTGAAACAGTTTTTTTGTATGGAGCACACGTGTTACATACAAAAGAGCAAATGATAAATTAAAATTTAAAACCAAAAACAATGAGAGGGAAAAGTAGAAAAACCTAAAGCTTGCTATGACACTGGTATTGGCACCCTTTACATTAAATTAGTGTGGAAACACATTTTGACTCGCCTGTGGTAAATCACAAATGAGGATCACCTGTGATTAGTTGTCGTTGCCCATGTGACATGAAGAAGCCGATGAATGATGACTTCAATGTTTTGAAAAGCCACATGGTAGTCCCTGTTCCTTTGTCACAATTGTGACGACAATGGAGCTGTCTGAGGACATCTGAACTGCCATTATTAGCAAACACATGACTTCCAAAGGGTATAAGGCCATCTCCAAAGATCTTGGTATCCCAGTTTCAACAGTGCACAATGTTAGTAAGAAATTTGCCAAGCATGGAACCATCAAGAACCTCCCTGGACGTGGGGGAAAGAGGAAAACTGACAAGACATGTCTTCGAAGGTTGGTGCGAATGGTGGAAAAAACACCACTTCAAACATCCAAAGACCTGTAGGCCAACCTGGAACAGTCTGGGGTCATGGTTTCAACAAGTATCATATGCCGCACACTAAACCAAGCAGAGCTTTATGGGCAAAGTCCAAGGAAGAAACCATTGCTGAAGAAAATACATGAAACGGAATGACTGATCTTTGAAAAAGAGTACCTTGACAAGCCATAATCCTTCTGGGAAAATATTCTTTGGACAGATGAAACAAAAATAGAGCTCTTTGGAGATGAAAACAACAGTTTGTTTACAGACAGCAATTAATCATATAAGGAAAAGAACACCCTACCAACAGTTAAGCATGGTGGATGATCCATAATGCTGTGGGGTTGCTTTGCTGCGTCTGGTACTGGAGACCTTGACTGTATCACAGAAATCAAGAAATCAGATAATTATCAAGAGATTTTAGAGCAAAAATTCCTACCTAGTGTAAGAAAACTTGGTTTGAATCGAAGATCATGGGTGCTCCAGCAAGACAATGACTAAAAGCACACATCCAAGAGTACACAGGAATGGTTGAAAAATAAAAATATGACTGTTTTAAAATGGCCTGTAATGAGTCCTCACCGCAATCCCATTGAAAATCATTGGGATGAGCTGAAATCTGCCATTGGGAAAAAGAACAAACTGCAAAGGAAGAGTAGGAGAAAACAGCAGATGAGAAGTGCAAGAAGCTTATAGATAGCTGCAAGAAACATTTGAAGGGTGTGCAACAAAGTATTAATTAGGGGTGTCTTTATTGCTGCACATTCTTTTTCTGTTTCATCTTTGAAATTGCAGCATGTAAGTTGAAAAACAATGTTGTATTGCTGTATTACTTTGGACCACTAATTAAAAAATCGTGAGGATATAACTTTGATATATTAATTAATATATTAATTTGATATATAATTAATTTATTTCTGAAGATATTGTACAGTCTATGAAAAAAATGAAGGGGTGCCAATAATGGTGAACAGCACTGTATACAGGAAGAAAAATATTTTTCCAACACCAGGAGCAAAACAGTAACAATGCAGTGACATGACAAGAATCTGCATAGCTAATCATATGCTAAATAGTTGAAGTCAAATTTATATATGAGATAGCCAAGATGATTGATTATAAAATGTATATAATATTAATAGCCTAGGAAGGTGCCATGGATATTGGCTCCCCTTCCAGACTAAGAACATCAGCCCTCAGCTGTCCTAGAAATGGTGCATCCATTAGATATGCCAATTCTGACTCTTAGCCTTAGCTCTTCTCACTCAATGTGGTGTGCTGGCAAGTGAGGTAATAGTATTGGAGTTAATGTCAACTCTTTTATGGCCACTGACATCTAACGAATGTGTTATTTCTGTGGCAGATGAGGGGTGCATTTCTTAGTCCAGGAGGGGGCCAATATCCATGCCCCCTTCTTGCTATACTTTGTTGGTTATTAAAAATAGGAGGAGGAGGGGCTGCATCATTTTGGGGGGTTCACCCCTTCTAAATAATCAGTAAAGGCTAAGTAGACAGCTGTGAACTGATATTAATAGCCTGGGAAACTCCATGTTTATTACCCCCTTTCCAGACTATAAACATCAGCCCTCAGCTGGCAGCTTTCCTCAATTAAGAACAATATGGAGCATCCCACACCCTTTTTTTTTCTTTTATTCTATCTATATATCTATTCTATTCTGACGGTTCACGCTCTGAATTTACTGTACTCGGCTGTTAAAATGTCGGGTTTCCTATGAGATGGTCCGTGTGCCGTGTAATTTTTTTCTTGCTCCAATTGACTTTCATTCCTGAGTCTAGGCCGTTTTACTCTGCCATATGCACCATGTTGCAATTTTTCTTCACCCCAATTCCAGGGTGAGGAAAAACTCACACTTCAGTACTGCCTAATTGACTAGCATTGTAGCGAGTGCAATGCGAGGTTTTCTCACATTGCACTCACCAAGTTTAAATGCTGATGTGAGTGAACCCTATAGCACTCCTACCACTCCGAACAGCATAAAAAAATAAATCAATGACAGCAATTCTTGAACTGCTGTTATTGTTCATTCTGCCTCCCATAATCTCAGTATACAATTTGATTCACAGTTATCTTTTTTCTTTCTAAATTGTCCCCAAAAAATGTGATTCTGACCAAAACCCTGAACCCAACAGAACCATTTAGTACGGTGTGATAGCTGAAAACACTTTGGACTTTGTCTAGCCTCTATTATGGCGGTGCCTGTCTATTTAGCTCACAAAAGTGTGGTTGACCATAGTGAACCTGTTACTCAATCGTCCTCATTTTAGTAAATGGTTCTGTCGTTTCCATCAGGAAATCTAATTTTTGGAGGACGACGGGTACACTGAGGTAAGTGCTCACTGAAGAGCACAGAATAAATGTGAACCAATCCTAAAAAAATATCACAAATTTTTCATCAGCCCCAAAATAGTATCAGGTGGAGATGTCGTTTGTATCTTGGGCCTGTGGCTGGTGGCATACTTAATCACGGTTAGGGCAGAGACAGACTGCCGCATTTCTCGTATCGAACTGCACGGACTGACTTGGCACCTCTCCTGACCTGAGCAAGACAGAGCGATGGATTACTATGCAGCTGTCAAGTTCGGGTCAGGAGAACTGACAGCCTGTACGAGGTTTACAGGTTTACAAAGCGATTTTCGCATGAGAAATACAGCAGTCTGTCTGTGCCCTTAGTCGCAGTAACAGAAGAAAAGTCGGCACCGCTGTAACACCTGTGGCTAGCTGGTTTAGCTGACATTGATTTACACCATGCCCCTGGATGACTGGGTGCAGACCATGAGAAGCTATGCAGATGGACCAGTTGAAGTGCAGGAGGCGCAAAACGGCCATCGTCCAGAGTTTTTCTCTTGAGTACCTTCCTGCGGGCATGTTTTAACTAAGTGTACCAATAAAGGAAGTTTTTTACTTAGTACCGGTGAGTGTAACCAATTATCTTTTTGGGACATTAATCATGGTTTAGCCAAATGTTCTGGGATTGAAGAGCTGTTAATCTCCTTCCCCTATTGGCCATGATGGATCTTTGCAGGTCAGATGCATCCTGGCCATGCTTATGGACTGCGCTCCTGTGGGACTATGTTTGCCAACGAGGAGATTTTAGCACCAGTCCCACTCTGATCCCCATTAAGTGGTATTTTTCAGCACTTGGACTCTACCCAGAAGTTGTTTGGAGGCGTTACGTAGTGCTTTGGGAGATCAGGTGTTTTGCAGTAGTAATATAATCACCAAAAAAACTGAATCAACATACCTGATAGTCTAAGTGCCTTGGTTAGGTGCACATCCACACTGCATCCATTAACAGACACAACCTATAATTAAAACAATAGCTGCCCTGCAATAAATAAATAATAGTAATACATGTAAAAATATACGGTATTTAGTTGACACTATTTTGAACAAAAGAGTGTAAAAGTCATCACACTGTGTAACGAATGGAAGCAAAGGCACAGATGGTGAAGTTCACATTCGTTTTTATTTTAATATAACGTGGAACCTCAGGACCACAGTCCGGGGGCTCCGAAAGGGGCGTGACTACGTGAGCCCCTGACATCCGTGGTAAGACCCCTCGAACAGGGTCAGAATGGGATGCCTGGGAGACACGGGTGCTACCTTCAGATAGACCATGGACTCGTGGTAGCTGACCCAGCGGGACAGATGGACTAGCAGGGTTAGCGGGTGAAGTAGAGCAACTGGTGGGTACCGGGGTACAGGTAGAAGCTGGTTCCAGCGGTACTGACGTTGTCCAGAGGTTCAGGTAAATGAATGGCGGGATGAGACGGAACTGGAGTAGGCAGATTGGAGATCGTCCAGGAAAGCCAGGTAATGGGTAGCAGATAGTCTGTGGAGACAAACAGTGTAAGTGGAGAACTTCAGAAACAGAAGCACATGCTAGCAGGAACCAGAAGATAGCAACTGAGGATACTTGTTGCTCCGGCACCCTCCCTATGGTGGAGGGGCTAGAAATAATGATCATTTACACGCCATTGGTCAGAAGCACTTTTTGGAAAATGCGCGCTGTCTCTTTGAGAGACCGGGAGCGAGCGCTCGCGTGCGACCTAAGCACACAGCCTGAGGACCTGCTGGCTGCACGCCAGGAGGCAGGGGAGGAAGGGGAAGCAGAGGGCCTGCCAGGACAGCACAGAGCCGGCACAGAGCTGGAGTCCCGACGGGGACCCCACAAAGGTACAGGGACCGGACCGGGTGTAACACACTGCGACAAGGCATACACAATCAAGATAGTCCCTAACTCTAGTAACTCACCTTACTATGTGTCAGTAAGCCTCAAATTGATGAAGAGCAGAGCCAAACCTGGACCTGACTGTTTTTCACCTGCCCATGGAAAGTTAAATAGACAACAACCCAAAGGAACGTGGACCCTCCTCTAAATGTGCCCTGTACAATAAGCTATGGCAAGATTGAAAAGACTAAGCCAGCATAGCTGTTAGAATAAGTGCAATGTGTAGGTGCACATTCACACTGAAACCATTAAAGGGAACCTGTCACCACCAAAATCGAAGGTGAGCTAAGCCCACCATCATCAGGGGCTTATCTACAGCATTCTGGAATACTGTAGATAAGCCCCCGATGTATCCTAAAAGATGAGAAAAAGAGGTTAGATTATACGCACCCAGGGGCGGTCCCAGTACGATGGGTGTCGCAGTCCGGTCCGGGGCCTCCCATCTTCTTACGATTACGTCCTCTTCTTGTCTTCACGCTGCGGCTCCGGCGCAGGCGTACTTTGTTCGCCCTGTTGAGGGCAGAGGGCAAAGTGCGCAGGCGCCGGGAAAGGTCAGAGAGGCCCGGCATCTGCGCACTGCAGTACTTTGCTCTGCCCTCAACAGGGCAGACAAAGTACGCCTGCGCCGGAGCCGCAGCGTGAATACAAGAATAGGACATCATCTGATGAAGATTGGAGGCGCCGGACCGGACCGCGACACCCATCGGACTGGACCGCCCCTGGGTGAGTATAATCTAACCTCTTTTTTTCATCTTTTAGGATACATCGCGGGCTTATCTGTACAGCATTCAAAATGCTGTAGATAAGCCCCTGATGCTGGTGGGCTTAGCTCACCTTCGATTTTGGGGGTGACAGGTTCCCCCTAAGTGTATGTGCATAGTTTTCCATGCGTTTACAGTACCATGTAAACCTATGGAAAACAAAATCCGCAGTGCACATGCTGCGGAAAAAGACGTTCCGAAACGCATTGTTTATTCCGCAGCATGTCAATTCTTTGTGTGGATTCCGCAGCGGTTTACACCTGCTCCATAATAGGAATCCGCAGGTGTAAAACCGCAGGTGAAATCCGCACAAAAACCGCAAAAAAACCTCGGTAAATCCGCGGTAATAGTACGGATTTCCTGTGGTTTTACCAAAATCAGTCCGGAAAAATCCGCAAGACTTTCCGCAACGTGTGCACGTAGCCTAACAGACATCATCACCACCTTAGGTGTCACGGGGATACCGCAGCAGAAAGGAGCCAGATGATTGCGGCATTTGGTTTCACTAACTCATGCATTGGTTAGAAGTACTTCACCATCTTATTAAACAGTGCAGATTTTTTCCTTGCTGGCACTACATGGTTTAATCTGTTCAGTTGAAGCCCCTAGAGCTTTTCTACCTGGATTGTCTCAGCTAGTCATTGTTTGCCTCCACTCCTGTCTGCTATATATGCTCATCTCTGGCACTTAGTAAGTGCCAGTGTTAGTTCTTTCTGCCTGATTTAGAGTTGGAGGTGTAGTTCATGGTTTAAGTTGGCGTTTGGAGTTTTGTTCAGGAGATTGTTGTTTGGAGTTTTCTTTGTGTGTCCATCCTCATCCTCTCCTACTTGGTTTCTCCTTCCTTTCCTTTTGCTCCCTGTTTTCCACGCTGTTGTTTGATAAGTGTATTTTGTATGATTGTTATTTTCTTTTATTCCTGTCCATCTTCCCTTATTTGTCTGGTTAGTGTTATCCCATAGCCTTCAGCTTCCCACCTCCCTAGGTGGGTGAAGGTAACAGATAAGGGTTGATATAGAAGCATAGCAAGGCATGTAAATCCGCCATCTCCACCTTCAGGAGTAATCCAGGGGACAGGGATAGAGCACCGATAGTTGTAGGGACCTGGCTGGTGCCCACATGTTATGATCTGGTGACCTTGGAGCCGCATGAAACTTTCTCTGGAGTCGGTGGAACCTGTACTGACTGCAAATCCTGAACTAACACCGCAACTAGAAGTAGCCGTGGGGTGTGCCTAACGGACCCTAGACAGCTCGACACAGCCGGAGGACTAAATACCCCTATAGATGGAAATAGGAATGCTACCTTGCCTCAGAGCAGACCCCCAAAGGATAGGCAGCCCCCCACGAATAATGACTGTGAGTAGGAGAAGAATAGACACACACAGGTAGAAAACAGGATTTGGCAAAAGAGGCCACTCTAGCTAAATAGGAAAGGATAGGACAGATTACTAGGTGGTCAGTATTAAAACCCTTCCAAAAATATCCACAGCAGATAATACAAAAAGTTCCACAATCTAACTAAAGACATGGAATGTATATCTGCCACTCCAGAGAATCCAACAAGACTGAGAAAATACTGACACAATCTAAGCTGGAAAAGAAAACACAAAGAATAGCACTGAATTATGAAGCACATAGCATGTGTGCCACAGGAAAAAAAAACAGACACTTATCTTTGCTGATTTGGCAGAAAGGCAGGAGGAACCAAGCAGAGGTCCAACACCTCCCAACAACAATTGACAACTGACAAGGACTAATGAATCCTGCACGCCTAAATACCCCAGTCAGAACTGCAATCAGCAGATACACCTGACCAGGACTGCAACTCAGGGGCAACTGCATTACCACCTACAACCACCGGAGGGAGCCCAAAAGCAGAATTCACAACAGTACCCCCCCTTGAGGAGGGGTCACCGAACCCTCACCAGAGCCCCCAGGCCGGTCAGGACGAGCCAGATGAAAAGCATGAAACAAATCAGCAGCATGGACATCAGAAGCAAAAACCCAAGAATTATCCTCCTGACCATAACCCTTCCATTTGACAAGGTACTGAAGCCTCCACCTCGAAAAACGAGAATCCAAAATCTTCTCAACCACATACTCCAACTCCCCATCAACCAAAACAGGGGCCGGAGGATCAACAGAGGGAACGGGCACCACATATTTCCGCAATAAAGATCTATGGAAGACATTATGGATAGCAAAAGAGGCCGGAAGCGCCAATCGAAAAGACACCGGATTAATAATCTCAGAAATCCTATAAGGACCAATAAACCGAGGCTTAAACTTAGGGGAAGAGACCTTCATAGGAACATGACGGGAAGACAACCAAACCAAATCCCCAACCCGAAGCCGGGAACCAACACACCGACGACGGTTAGCAAAACGTTGAGCCTCCTCCTGAGACAACACCAAATTGTCCACCACATGAGCCCAAATCTGCTGCAACCTGTCAACCACAGAATCCACACCAGGACAGTCAGAAGGCTCAACCTGCCCAGAAGAAAAACGAGGATGAAAACCAAAATTAAAAAAAAAAGGCGAAACCAAAGTAGCCGAACTAGCCCGATTATTAAGGGCAAACTCGGCCAATGGCAAAAAGGCCACCCAATCATCCTGATCGGCAGACACAAAGCATCTCAAATAAGTCTCCAAAGTCTGATTAGTTCGCTCGGTCTGGCCATTTGTCTGAGGATGAAATGCAGAAAAAAAAGACAAATCAATGCCCAGCCTAGCACAAAAGGCCCGCCAAAACCTAGAAACAAACTGGGAACCTCTGTCGGACACAATATTCTCCGGAATACCATGCAAACGAACCACATGCTGAAAAAACAACGGAACCAACTCTGAAGAGGAAGGCAATTTAGGCAAAGGCACCAAATGAACCATCTTAGAAAACCGGACACAAACAACCCAGATAACCGACATCCTCTGGGAAACCGGAAGATCAGAAATAAAATCCATAGAAATATGCGTCCAGGGCCTCTCAGGGACCGGCAATGGCAAACGTAACCCTCTAGCACGGGAACAGCAAGGCTTGGCCCGCGCACAAGTCCCACAGGACTGCACAAAAGTACGCACATCACGTGACAACGAAGTCCACCAAAAGGACCTACCAACCAAATATCTGGTACCAAAAATACCAGGATGATCAGCCAACACAGAACAGTGAACCTCAGAAATCACTCTACTAGTCCATCTGTCAGGAACAAACAATTTCCCCACAGGACAGCGGTCAGGTCTATCAGCCTGAAATTCCTGAAGAACCCGCCGTAAATCACGGGAAATGGCAGAAAGGACCACCCCTGTTGTGAATTCCGCTCTTGGGCTCCCTCCGGTGGTTGTGAGTAGCACTTTTGTGAGTTCTGCTCTTGGGCTCCCTCCTGTGGTTTTGAGTGGTATAGCTGCTTCTTGGATTTAGCATTAGCAGCTACTTCCACTGATCGTCTTTCTGGCTCGGCTATTTTAGTCTGGCCTTAGCCCTCAATCAATGCCAGTTGTCAATTGTTCCTGCTTGGAGCCACTGCTCTTTTGGATTTCCCTGACACTCTGTCCAGTTCAGCAAAGATAAGTCCTTGCTTGTCCTTTTGCAGTCCATTTGTTGTGGACTTTATTGTTCAGCACATTCTATGTTTTGCTCATTTGTCCAGCTTATCAGTATGGATCTATTTAGCTAAGCTGGAAGCTCTGGGCTGCAGATTTTGCCCTCCACACGTTTAGTCAGGTGTGGAGATTTTTGCATATCTCTGCGGTGGACTTTTTCTAGTTTTTATTACTGACCGCACAGTGTTCTTTCCTTACTATGTATATAGCTAGAAGTGGCCTCCTTTGCTAAATCTTGTTTCATACTTCGTATGTCATTTCCTTCTCCTCTCACAGTCAATATTTGTGGGGGGCTATCCTATCCTTTGGGGATTTTCTCTGAGGCAAGATAGCTTTCCTGTTTCTACCTTTAGGGGTAGCTAGTTCTCCGGCTGTGACGAGGTGTCCAGGGAGTGACAGGAACATCCCACGGCTACTTCTAGTGTTGTGTTAAGATCAGGAACTGCGGTCTGTATAGTTACCACCTGCTCAGAGCTAGTCGCATGTCGCTCCTAAATTACCAGTCCATAACACACCCCTTCTTTCAAAATGCCGACCGGTTCAAGGACCTCAGGAGAATCAGGCAAAAAACTCCTAGAAAGGGCATCAGCCTTAATATTCTTAGAACCCGGAAGATACAAAACCACAAAATCAAAACGGGAAAAAAACAAGGACCATCGAGCCTGTCTAGGACTCAGCCGTTTGGCAGACTCGAGGTAAATCAAATTCTTATGATCGGTCAGGACCACAATACGGTGCTTAGCTCCCTCAAGCCAATGTCGCCACTCCTCAAACGCCCACTTCATAGCCAACAACTCCCGATTGCCGACATCATAATTGCGTTCAGCAGGTGAAAACTTGCGGGAGAAGAAGGCACACTGTTTCATCAAAGAACCAACAGAATCTCTCTGAGACAAAACGGCCCCTGCCCCAATCTCAGAAGCATCAATCTCAACCTGAAACGGAAGAGAAACATCTGGTTGGCGCAACACCGGAGCAGAAGTAAATCGGCGTTTAAGCTCCTGAAAGGCAGAGACAGCCGCAGAGGACCAATTCGCCACATCAGCGCCTTTTTTCGTCAAATCAGTCAAGGGTTTAATCACGCTGGAGAAGTTAGCAATGAAACGGCGATAAAAATTTGCAAAACCCAAAAATTTCTGAAGGCTCTTAAGGGATGTGGGTTGAATCCAATCATGAATGGCCTGAACCTTAACCGGATCCATCTCCATAGATGAGGGAGAAAAAATAAAGCCCAAAAAAGAAACCTTCTGCACCCCAAAGAGACACTTAGACCCCTTCACAAACAAAGCATTGTCACGAAGGATCTGAAATACCATCCTGACCTGTTCCACATGAGACTTCCAATCATCGGAAAAAATCAAAATATCGTCCAAATATACAATCAAGAATTTATCAATATAAGTCCGGAAGATATCATGCATGAAGCATTGAAAAACAGATGGAGCGTTAGTGAGCCGGAATGGCATCACAAGATATTCAAAATGGCCTTCGGGCGTATTAAACGCAGTTTTCCATTCATCACCCTGCTTAATACGAACAAGATTGTATGCCCCCCGAAGGTCAATCTTCGTAAACCAACTAGCCCCCTTAATCCTAGCAAACAAATCGGGAAGCAAAGGTAAAGGGTATTGAAACTTGACCGTGATCTTATTCAAGAGGCGATAATCAATACAAGGTCTCAAGGAGCCATCCTTCTTAGTAACAAAAAAAAAACCTGCTCCCAACGGTGAAGAAGATGGCCGAATATGCCCTTTCTCCAAAGACTCCTTAACATAACTCCGCATGGCGGTATGTTCAGGCACAGACAGGTTGAAAAGTCGGCCCTTAGGAAACTTACTGCCTGGAATCAAGTCAATCGCACAATCACAGTCCCTGTGCGGTGGAAGGGAACTGGACTTGGGCTCATCGAATACATCCTGAAAATCAGACAAAAACTCTGGAATTTCAGAAGAGGAAGAAGAGGAGATTGACATCAAAGGAACATCATTATGAACCCCCTGACAACCCCAAATAGTCACAGACATAGATTTCCAATCCAACACAGGATTATGTACCTGCAACCACGGGAAACCCAGCACGATAACATCATGCAAATTATGCAACACCAGAAATCGACAATCTTCCTGATGGGCTGGCGCCATGTGCATGGTCACCTGTGTCCAAAACTGGGGCTTATTTTTAGCCAAAGGTGTAGCATCAATCTCCCTTAAAGGAATAGGGTTCTGCAAAGGCTGCAAGGGAAAACCACAACGCCTGGCAAACTCAAAATCCATTAAGTTCAAGGCGGCGCCTGAATCCACAAACGCCATGACAGAAAATGATGACAATGAGCAGATCAAGGACACCGATAACAGAAATTTAGGTTGTACAGTACTGATAGTAAATGAACTAGCGATCCTTTTTGTCCGCTTAGGGCAGACTGAAATGACATGAGAAGCGTCGCCACAATAATACCACAACCTATTCTGACGTCTGAATCCTTGTCGTTCCGTTCTAGACAAAATCCTATCACACTGCATTGGCTCAGGACTTTGCTCTAAGGACGACGCCACAGCGCGCACAGTTTGACGCTCCCGCAAGCGCCGATCAATCTGAATGGCCAGAGACATAGAATCACTCAGCCTGGAAGGCGTGGGAAACCCCACCATAACATCTTTAACGGATTCAGAAAGACCCTTTCTGAAAATTGCCGCCAAAGCATCATTATTCCATTTAGTCAACACAGACCATTTTCTAAATTTCTGACAATACAATTCTGCCGCCTCTTGACCCTGAGACAGGGCCAACAAGGTTTTCTCCGCTTGATCCACAGAATTCGGTTCATCATATAATAATCCTAAAGCCTGAAATAAGGAATCTACATTAAGCAAGGCCGGATTCCCAGATTCCAGGGAAAATGCCCAATCCTGTGGAACGCCACGCAGCAGGGAGATGACAATTTGAACCTGCTGAATGGAATCACCAGAGGATCGCGGTCTCAGAGCAAAAAACAGTTTACAATTGTTTTTAAAACCCCAAAATTTGGACCTATCACCAAAAAACAAATCAGGAGTAGGAATCTTCGGCTCTAAAGCAGGAGTCTGAACAATATAATCAGAAATACCCTGTACCCTAGCAGCAAGCTGGTCTACACGAGAAGCTAATTCCTGAACATCCATGCTGGCACAAGACTCCTCAGCCACCCATAAATAAAGAGGGAAGAAAAGACAGAACAGACTGCAGAAAAAAAAATGGCTCAACACCTTTCTTCCCTTCTTCTGAGATGCATTTAACTCATTAATGGCCAGTTGTACTGTTATGATCTGGTGACCTTGGAGCCGCATGAAACTTTCTCTGGAGTCGGTGGAACCTGTACTGACCGCAAATCCTGAACTAACACCGCAACTAGAAGTAGCCATGGGGTGTGCCTAACGGACCCTAGACACCTCGACACAGCCGGAGGACTAAATACCCCTATAGATGGAAATAGGAATGCTACCTTGCCTCAGAGCAGACCCCCAAAGGATAGGCAGCCCCCCACGAATAATGACTGTGAGTAGGAGAAGAATAGACACACGCAGGTAGAAAACAGGATTTAGCAAAAGAGGCCACTCTAGCTAAATAGGAAAGGATAGGACAGATTACTAGGCGGTCAGTATTAAAACCCTTCCAAAAATATCCACAGCAGATAATACAAAAAGTTCCACAATCTAACTAAAGACATGGAATGTATATCTGCCACTCCAGAGAATCCAACAAGACTGAGAAAATACTGACACAATCTAAGCTGGACAAGAAAACACAAAGAATAGCACTGAATTGTGAAGCACATAGCATGTGTGCCACAGGAAAAAAAAACCAGACACTTATCTTTGCTGATTTGGCAGAAAGGCAGGAGGAACCAAGCAGAGGTCCAACACCTCCCAACAACAATTGACAACTGGCAAGGACTAATGAATCCTGCACGCCTAAATACCCCAGTCAGAACTGCAATTAGCAGATACACCTGACCAGGACTGCAACTCAGGTGCAACTGCATTACCACCTACAACCACCGGAGGGAGCCCAAAAGCAGAATTCACAACACCCACAATCCTGAAGCATTGTGTGACATTATGCTTACAGGTTCCCGTCAAGTTGCAGTACCGTGTTCAGTGGGTTATACCATTTTCTTTGCTGGGAGGAGCCACGTTCAGGAAGAAGTGCTACCTTTCTGCCTTTTTGGGGGGCCTTATTTTTAAGGTAATGGAAGGAGGCAGTCATGATGCCTTATGTTTGTGGAAGATTTGCATCTATATTATGGAAGGTTCTCCTTATACCATGATTTGAATCTGTGGGGAAGTCCAATAACCCCAGCCCAGTGAATGTCTAGGGAACACTTCTGAGGACCTTGTTGCCCTTTAAAAAAATTATTGATTTATAGCGAGGTTCCATATTGTTGCCTTCTTTTATAGGTGGAAAAATCATCCTCTCAAAAAACTAAGAGGAAACCTTCAAAATATGCCATCTGTTCTAAGAAGCTGGCTGAATCCTATAAAAATCTCTTTTGCAAATTATGCATACCAAAATTGTGAAGGAAATCAATCGTCTGTTTCAGATGAGCTGTGCTCCCTTCTATGGGAAGAAGTCCAGTCTTATATTGCAAAATGAAGATTTATTATGGGGAGGGAGTGAAGGGATGGGTACAGATACAGTATGGGGAGCGAGGGAGGAGGATGGGTGCAGACACAGTATTGGGAGGGAGAGGTGGAATGGGTGCAGACATAATATGGTGAGCGAGGAGGGATAGTGCAGACACCGTATTAGGAGTGAGGGAGGGCAGGAAATGGTGCAGACACAGTATTGGGAATGAGGGGTGTTGCAGACACAGTATGTGGAGTGAGGAGGGGGATGGGTACAAACACTGTATTGGGTGGGTGGGAATGGGTGCAAACACAGCATTGGAAATATGGGGATGGGTGTGGACACAGTATGGAGAGCTAAGAACGATGGGTGCGGACACAATATAAGGAGTGAAGCCAGATGGTTTGCGGACACAGTATGAGGAAAAAATTATTGACTAATGAGCAAAACAGGATGGGTGCAGACACAGTATGAGAAGCGAAGTGGGATGGATGTGGACATAGTATGAGGAGCAAAGTGGGATGGGTGTGGACACAGTATGAAGAGCAATGGGGATAGGCGTGGACACAGTTTGGGGAGCAAGGTGGGATGGTTGCTAACATATTGGGAGTGAGGGGGGAATGGGGCAGACACTGTATTGGGAGTAAGGGGGTGCAGACACAGAATGGGGAGCAAAGGGGGATGAATGTGGACATAGTATGGGGGATGGATGTGGACATAGTATGGGTGGTAGGGGGGATGGGTGTTGACACAGTTATCACAGTTATGGGGAGTGAGGGAAATGGGTGAAGACATAGTATGGAGAGTGGGGGGATGTATGAAGGATGAATATGAGGGGGGTTGGGTGCAGGCACAGTATGCTGAGTGAGGGGTGGAGATAAATTTGTGGACAGTATGAAGAGCGAGGGAGATGGGTGCAAATACATTATGGGGAGCGAGGGTTAGTATGAGGAAACAGTATGAGGAGGTAATGGGTTTGGACACAGTATGAGGAGCGAGGGAGGATGTATGAGGAAACAGTATGGGGAGAGGAAAATTTGTGAGGAGACAATTTAGGAGAATAGTGTGAGGACACAGTGTGGGGGAGAAAAGTGGGAGGGGGCACAGGAATACGAGTCTGGGTAGTGTGGGGGTGCAGTAAAGAGAGGGGGAAGCATGGGGGGACAGCATGCCAAGGAGGCAGAATGTGATGAGGGGACACAGTATAGAGACTGAGCCCTATTAGGGGAACATAGTGTGAGAGAACAGTGTGAAGGTTGGGCCCAGTATGAAAAAGAGAGGGCGGTGTGGGAGGTATGTACCATAAGAGGGATAGGTCGTTAAAGTCATATGTGCAGGAAACACAGTGGGGAGCAGTTATTTATTCAGGTACTGAGCATAGGACAATTTTTTTTTATTCAGGAGCATTATAATCACGATGCTATTTTTAAGGGCATTGTGAGGGAATGTGCTCAGAAGACTGGAGAAGATGGAAGTCTGCAGAGATGAGCTGTGGATGTGAAAAGTCATGGCATCTGGAGAAGATGAAAAGAAAGAGAACAAGTCCAATCAGAGATGACATCATCTATAAGTTACCTATATGTAAAGATTTGTTTCTGATACTGACAGATTTTCATTAGTACTGTGGTTTCTGTATGGTCCATAGTCTGATGACTGATAACAACTCACAGCACCTTTTTACCATTGTTAATGACATTCTGGGAGTTGTAGGTTCATGCGATACAAATGTATATGGATCTGACCTAGCATTACAATTAATTAATTTGTAAAAAGAGAATTAGGCACCAGTTGCTGAAAATGAGCAATGTTCACTGGTTCACACCTCAATATGCCTCCTTAGGATCTCTGTAGGGTTGTGCATTCACATAGATAACATCAAGGTAAACCATAAGAAATTGAAAGAATTGGAGCACTCACCCAGATCCTTCTTGATGTGCAATTTTATTCCATGGTGAAACGTGACATCAAACCATATTAGAGTGCGGAGTGCAGGTAGCCGGGGAGCAATGCAGATGTGAGAGCCTGATGGACTACGGCCGTTTTGCGCTTGCTTAGCGCTTCTACGGATTTATGCAAGGACCTCAAAGCCATTTTCAGGTCTCTCCAGAGATGCTCAATTGGGTTTAGGTCAGGGCTCTGGCTGGGCCATTCAAGAATGGTCACAGAGTTGTTCTGAAGCCACTCCTTTATTTTAGCTGTGTGCTTAGTCATTGTCTTGTTGGAAGGTGAACCTTCGGCCAAGTCTGAGATCCAGAGCACTCTGGAAGAGGTTTTCATCCAGGATATCTCTGTACTTGGCTGCATTCATGTTTCCTTCAATGGCAACCAGTCATCCTGTCCCTGCAGCTGAAAAACCCTCCCATAGCATTGTTGAGGAGAGCCATAAGATCAAATACTTAATTAACCTCAAGACATAAGAGATTGAGAGAAGCAACCCATAACATGTATTGTTTAACCTTACATAAGCTTTCTCAGATCAAAGTGAGGCCGTAAAGATGGCTGCCATTTCCTGTATCAGCATGCCATGTGCTGATATCCAAGATGAAGCCCACCCTGATGACCTCATGGATCCACCCACAGTGACGCCCACCTTGATGACCTCATGGACCAACCCACCCTGATGACCTCATGGATCTGCCCACGGACTTGCTCATTGCCCAACCCACTAACCAATGGAATACATCCGACCACTCCCATTTTAGAGCTAACCGAGCCCCCCTTACAGGGGATATATATATATATATATATATGTGTTCTGATAAAATAAAGCCCTTGGAGCTGAGCCATAGATTGATCAAGGAGAGTTTACATCTGGCTGTGTGTTGTCATATGTTTATTTCTTTGGTGCGCACCTGATCAATATCCATTCGTCCAGGAGTAGGCAACTAGAGAGTGAACATTTATATATTGTTCAACCTAACAGCATGATTCTGCCACCACCATGTTTCACTGTTGGGATTGTATTGGGCAGTTGATGAGCAGTCCCTGGTTTTCTCCACATATACCGCTTAGAATTATCACCAAAAAGGTCTATCTTTGTCTCATCAGACCAGAGAATCTTATTTCTGATAGTCTGGGAGTCCTTCATGCGTTTTTTAGCAAACTCTGTGCAGGCTTCCATATGTCTTGCACTGAGGAGAGGCTTCCATCGGGCCACTCTGCCACAAAGACCCGACTGGTGGAGGGCTGCAGAAATAGTTGACTTTGTGAAACTTTCTCGCATCTCCCTACTGCATCTCTGGAGCTCAGGCACAGTGATCAGACATGCGCCTTTCCAAATCAAGTCCTATCAGTTTAATTTAACCCCTTCACCCCCAAGGGTGGTTTGCACGTTAATGACCGGGCCAATTTTTACAATTCTGACCACTGTCCCTTTATGAGGTTATAACTCTGGAACGCTTCAACGGATCCCAGTGATTCTGACAGTGTTTTCTCATGACATATTGTACTTCATGATAGTGGTAAAATTTCTTTGATATTACCTGCGTTTATTTGTGAAAAAAATGGAAATTTGGTAAAGATTTTGAAAATTTCGCAATTTTCCAACTTTGAATTTTTATGCAATTAAATCACAGAGATATGTCACACAAAATACTTAATAAGTAACATTTCCCTCATGTCTAGTTTACATCAGCACAATTTTGGAACCAACTTTTTTTTTTGTTAGGGAGTTATAAGGGTTAAAAGTTGACCAGCAATTTCTCATTTTTACAACACCATTTTTTTTAGGGACCACATCTCATTTGAAGTCATTTTGAGGGGTCTATATGATAGAAAATACCCAAGTGTGACACCATTCTAAAAACTGCACCCTTCAAGGTGCTCAAAACCACATTCAAGAAGTTTATTAACCCTTCAGGTGTTTCACAGGAATTTTTGGAATGTTTAAATAAAAATGAACATTTAACTTTTTTTCACAAAAAATTTACTTCAGCTCCAATTTGTTTTATTTTACCAAGGGTAACAGGAGAAAATGGACCCCAAAAGTTGTTGTACAATTTGTCCTGAGTATGCCGATACCCCATATGTGGGGGTAAACCACTGTTTGGGCGCATGACAGAGCTTGGAAGTGAAGGAGCGCCATTTGACTTTTCAATGCACAATTGACAGGAATTGAGATGGGACGCCATGTTGCATTTGGAGAGCCAGTGGTGTGCCTAAACATTGAAACCCCCCACAAGTGACACCATTTTGGAAAGTAAACCCCCTAAGGAACTTATCTAGAGGTGTGGTGAGCACTTTGACCCACCAAGGGCTTCACAAAAGTTTATAATGCAGAGCCGTAAAAATAAAACAAACATTTTTTCCCACAAAAATTATTTTTTAGACCCCAGTTTTGTATTTTCCCGAGGGTAACAAAAGAAATTGGACCCCAAAAGTTGTCCAATTTGTCCTGAGTACTTTGATACCCCATATGTGGGGGGGAACCACTGTTTGGGTGCATGGGAGGGCTCGGAAGGGAAGGAGCACCATTTGGAATGCAGACTTAGATGGAATGGTCTGCAGGAGTCACATTGCGTTTGCAGAGCCCCTAATGTACCTAAACAGTAGAAACCCCCCACAAGTGACACCATTTTGGAAAGTAGACCCCCTAAGGAACTTATCTAGATGTGTGGTGAGCACTTTGACCCACCAAGGGCTTCACAGAAGTTTATAATGCAGAGCCGTAAAAATAAAACAAAAATTTTTTCCCACAAAACTTATTTTTTAGCCCCCAGTTTTGTATTTTCCCGAGGGTAACAGGAGAAATTGGACCCCAAAAGTTGTCCAATTTGTCCTGAGTACGCTGATACCCCATATGTGAGGGGGGAACCACCGTTTTGGCGCATGGGAGGTCTCGGAAGGGAAGGAGCGATATTTGGAATGCAGACTTAGATGGAATGGTCTGCAGGAGTCACACTGCGTTTGCAGAGCCCCTAATGTACCTAAACAGTAGAAACCCCCACAAGTGGCACCATTTTGGAAAGTAAACTCCCTAAGGAACTCATCTAGATGTGCTGTGAGAGCTTTGAACCCCCAAGTGTTTCACTACAGTTTATAACGCAGAGCCGTGCAAATAAAAAATATTTTTCTTTTCCACAAAAATTATTTTTTAGCCCCCAGTTTTGTATTTTTCCAAGGGTAACAGGAGAAATTGGACGCTAAATGTTGTTGTCCAATTTGTCCTGACTACGCTGATACCCGATATGTGGGGGGGAACCACCATTTGAGCGCATGGCAGAGCTCGGAAAGGAAGGAGCATCATTTGGAATGCAGACTTAGATGGATTGGTCTGCAGGCGTCACATTGTGTTTGCAGAGCCCCTAATTTACCTAAACAGTAGAAACCCCCGACAAGTGACCCCATATTGGAAACTAGACCCCCCAAGGAACTTATCTAGATGTGTTGTGAGAACTTTGAGCCCCCAAGTGTTTCACTACAGTTTATAACGCAGAGCCGTGATAATAAAAAATCCTTTTTTTTCCCACAAAAATTATTTTTTAGCCCCCAGTTTTGTATTTTCCCAAGGGTAATAGGAGAAATTGGACCCCAAAAGGTGTTGTCCAATTTGTCCTGAGTACGCTGATACCCCATATGTTGGGGAAAACCCCTGTTTGGGCACACGAGAGAGCTCGGAAAGGAGGGAGCACGGTTTTACTTTTTCAACGCTGAATTGGCTGGAATTGAGATCGGACGCCATGTCGCGTTTGGAGAGCCCCTGATGTGCCTAAACAGTGGAAACCCCCCAATTATAACTGAAACCCTAATCCAAACACATCCCTAATCCCAACGGTAACCCTAACCACACCTCTATCCCAGACACACCCCTAACCCTAATCCCAACCCTATTCCCAACCGTAAATGTAATCCAAACCCTAACCCTAACTTTAGCCCCAACCCTAACCCTAACTTTAGCCCCAACCCTAACTGTAGCCCCAACCCTAGCCCTAACCCTAACCCTAATGGGAAAATGGAAATAAATACATTTTTTTACATTTTTTAATTTTTCCCTAACTAAGGGGGTGATGAAGGGGGGTTTGATTTACTTTTATAGCGTTTTTTTTTTTTTATCGGATTTTTATGATTGGCAGCCGTCACACACTGAAAAACGCTTTTTATTGCAAAAAATATTTTTTGCGTTACCACATTTTGAGAGCTATAATTTTTCCATATTTGAGTCCACAGAGTCATGTGAGGTCTTGTTTTTTGCAGGACGAGTTGACGTTTTTATTGGTAACATTTTCGGGCACGTGACATTTTTTGATCGCTTTTTATTCCGATTTTTGTGAGGCAGAATGACCAAAAACCAGCTATTCATGAATTTCTTTTGGGGGAAGCATTTATACCGTTCCGCATTTGGTAAAATTGATAAAGCAGTTTTATTCTACGGGTCAGTACGATTACAGCGATACCTCATTTGTATCATTTTTTTATGTTTTGGCGCTTTTATACGATAAAAACTTTTATAGAAAAAATAATTATTTTGGCATCGTTTTATTCTGAGGACTATAACTTTTTTATTTTTTTTGCTGATGATGCTGTATGGCAGCTCGTTTTTTACGGCACAAGATGACTTTTCAGCGGTACCATGGTTATTTATATTCATCTTTTTGATCGCGTGTTATTCCACTTTTTGTTTGGCGGTATGAGAATAAAGCATTGTTTTTTGCCTCGTTTTTTTTTTTTTTTTTTTTGCGGTGTTCACTGAAGGGGTTAACTAGTGATATAGTTTTATAGATGGGGTTGTTACGGACGCGGCGATACTTTTATTGTACTTTTATTGTTTGGTTTATTTTATTTAGATTAAGAAATGTATTTACAGGAACTTTATATATATATATATATATATATATATATATATATATATATATATATATATATATATATATAATTTTGGAATTTTTAAAAAAAAATTTTTACACATTGGAATATATTTTTTTTTACACTATAACATTGCCCCAGGGGGGGGCATCATGTTATAGTGTAAGATCGGTGATCTGACACTTTGCTGTGCACGGTGTCAGATCACCGATCTGACTTGCACTTTTTCTATGCTTCCCGGCGCCTGCTCCGAGCAGGCGCAGTGAAGCCACCTCCCTGCAGGTCCCGGATGCCGCGGCCATCTTGGATCCGGGCCTGCAAGGAGGAGGAGGTAAGAGACCCTCGCAGCAACGCGATCACATCGCGTTGCTCTGGGGGTCTCAGGGAAGCCCGCAGGGAGCCCCCTCCCTGCGCGATGCTTCCCTATACCGCCGGCACACCGCGATCATGTTTGATCGCGGTGTGCCGGGGGTTAATGTGCCGGGGGCGGTCCGTGACCGCTCCTGGCACATAGTGCCGGATGTCAGCTACGATAGGCAGCTGACACCCGGCCGCGATCGGCCGCGCTCCCCCCATGAGCGCCGCCGATCGCTCTGGACGTACTATCCCGTCGGTGGTCATACGGGCCCACCCCACCTCGACGGGATAGTACGTCCAATGTCAGAAAGGGGTTAAAACAGCTGGACTTCAATGAAGGAGTAGAACCATCTCAAGGAGGATCACAAGCAAATAGACAGCATGTAACTTAAATATCAGTGAGCAAATGGTCTGAATACTTATGACCATGTGATATTTCAGTTTTTCTTTTTTATTAAATTTGCCAAAAAAATTTTTTTTCAGTGAAGAGGGGGTGCAGAGTGTATATTATTGTGAAAAAAAATGAACTTTTTTGAATTTACGAAATGGCTGCAATGAAACATAGTGAAACATTTAAAGGGGTCTGAATACTTTCCGTATCCACTGTATATATTGGAAAAAAAACAAAAGTGATACCATTTTAACCCCTTTCTGATATCTGACGTACTATCCCGTCGATGTGGGGTGGGCCCGTATGACCACCGACTGGATAGTACGTCATATGCGATCGGCCTCACTCACGGGGGGATCGCGGCCGATCGCGGCTGGGTGTCAGCTGCCTATCGCAGAATATAAGACTCAGGAAGTGCCAGGTTCACCGCCCTAAGCATACAGCCAGAAAGTATGCAGCAAGCAAGTACATGAGGTTCACAGCAAGGAGCCGGCAGGGGACAGAACTCACAGCATGCCCCGGAGTGGTGAGTAAGATGGGAAGCCATGCAGTGATGTCGGCAGGGATGTTACAATAGCTCTCCGGTTTAAGGGTATAAAACTTAAAAGTTTGAAAAATGCTAAAATTGTCATCAAATTTCCTATATTTGAAACAAATTTTACTGTTCATGTTCAGAATCACTGGATATGTTGAAGCAGTACCAGCAGTGCCAGGAGCTGTGTCCAGACTGGACTGACTGATGTAGAGAGGAGCTGTTCAGTAGTTTTCCCCACACATGGACTATCTGCGTACTCAGGAGAAGTTGCACAACAAATTTTGGGGTCCATTTTCTCCAGTTTATTTTATGAAAAATGAAAAAATTGGGGCTAAAAGAGTATGTGTTATGGGAAAAATTTGATTTTTTTTTTCTTATTTTCACGGCTCTATCTTATAAACTTCTGTGAAGCACCTGGGGTTTCAATGTGCTCACCACACATCTAGATAAGTTCTCTCAGGGGTCACATATCCAAAATGGTGTCACTTGTGGGGGTTTCTACTTTTTAGGCACATCAGGGGCTCTGCAAACGTTACATGACTTCCGCTAATTATTCCAGCTAATTTTATATTCAAAATGTCAAATGGCGCTGTTTCCCTTCTGAGCCCTGCTGCATGCCCAGTGTTTTTCCCCATATATTGGGTATCAGCATGCAGGAGAAATAGAACAACAAATTTTGGGGTCCATGTTCTCCTGTTACCCTTGTGAAAATAAAAAAATTTGGGTCTCAAATTTAATTTTTGTGAAAAAAATGTAAATGTTAATTTTTTCCTTTCACAATCCATTAATTCCTCTGAAGCAACGAAGGGTTAATAAACTTCTTGAATGTGGTTTTGAGAATCTTTTGGGATGCAGTTTTTAGAATGGTGTCATTTTTGGATTTTTTTCTGTCATATAGACCCCTCAAAGTCACTTCAAATGTAATGTGGTCCCTAACAAAATGGTTTTGTAAATTTTGTTGCAAAAGTGAGAAATCACTAGTTAACTTTAACTCTTATAACTTCCTAATGAAAAAAAATTGTTCCAAAAATTGTGTAAGTTTTAAAATTTTCACCAAATTTCCATTTTTTTTCTAATAAACGCAAGTCATATTGAACAAATTTTACCACTATCATGAATTATTATATGTCACAAAACAGTCTCATAATCAGTGTGATTTGTTGAAGCATTCCAGAGTTATTGCCTCATAAAGTGACACTGGCCAGAATTGAAAAAATTAGCCTGGTCAGGAAGATGAAAGGCAGAGGGGGTAATGCCTCAGACTGTTACACACCTTTTTAGGGCAATTAAAGGCTTTCCAGTACTTTCCAGAGGGAGACGAATTCAAGGAAGCTATTGAATTTGAAAGTGAATTTAATGAATTATCTGTCACCTGTCACGGGTTTACTGTGACAGAGTGGAACCAGAAGACCGTGTTGTCTGATTTCTCCTACTCTTTCACTGAGTAGAAGCACTTCTCCTTCATATTAAACAGAGCAGGTTTATTTTAGCAGTGGAGGGGTTAGTCTGTTCAGTTGAGAGCCCATGGAAGCTTACCTGTGTTGCTCCCAGCTGTTCAGTGTTTTCCACTCTCCTCTCCTATATATACTGGCCTCTGGCGTTTGGTGAATTTATCTAAAAACTATTGCTTTTTGCTGTATGCAAATCCTGTTTATCTACTTTGTTTTTTCCCTTCCTTCACTCCCTGGCATTCTCCTCTGTTATATGTGAGAGAATATTTGTTTGAATTTTCCTTTATCCTTGTACTTACAGGTGCATCTCACAAAATTAGAGTATCATCAAATAGTTAATTTATTTCAGTTGTTCAATACAAAAAGTGGAACTCGTATATTAGAGTGATTACAAACAGAGTGATCTATTTCAAGTGTTTATTTATGTTATTGTTGATGATTATGGCTTACAGCCAGAGAAAACCCAGAAGTCATTGTCTCAGTAAATTAGAATACTTTATAACACCAGCTTGAAAAAATGATTTTAAAATCAGAAATGTTGGCATACTGAAAGGTACAGTGCAGACCAAAAGTTTGGACACACCTTCTCATTTAAAGATTTTTAGAGTGTGCAAAGCAGTCATCAATGCAAAAGGTGGCTACTTTGAAGAACCTAGAATATAAGACATAATTTCAGTTGTTTCACACTTTTTTGATAAGTATATAATTCCACATGTGTTAATTCATAGCTTTGATGCCTTCAGTGTGAATGTACAATTTTCATAGTCATGAAAATACAGATAAATCGTTAGATGAGGAGGTGTGTCCAAACTTTTGGGCTGTACTGTATATTCAGTAAATTCACTCAATAATTGGTCGGGGCTCCTTTGGCATGAATTACTGCATCAATGCGGTGTGGCATGGAGGCGATCAGCCTGTGGCACTGCTGAGGTGTTATAGAAGCCTAGGTTTGATAGCAGCATTCAGCTCGTCTGCATTGTGGGGTCTGGTGTCTCTCATCTTCCTCTTGAGAAAGGTTCACACATAGAGCCGAAACGTCGTGCACAAATGGGCTATTAAAATATCTTTTTTTGCACTAAAATGATGGTGTGCTGCTTCTTTGATTTTTCCAACCAAAACAATGTCCATAGTGACAGAATAAAAAATGAACAAACAAAAAGGGCTCAAAATGAATAATAAATAAGGCACAAATAAAAAAAGGCAATATTAGAACAATTTTTTTGCAGGTATTGATGAATTGTCCTATGGACTTTATGTTAAGGCTGGATACAGCAACTCTTTGCTATTTGTTAATGGATTGAATTTGTTAAAGGGAATTGCCTTGCGCTGGCGTGTACTCCGGAGGACAGAGAATGAACTGCAATCCAATATTGCGGCCAGCATGCAGCCAGCGGGTAAGGAAAGGGTGAATCAAACACCCGAAAACCCCGCCCTTATGACCCAAAACTGGTCCCGCCAAATTCAGGTGACAGGTTGCCTTTAAAGGAGAGCGCTTTCACCTCCAAATCTGCATAGATGGGATTAGTGGGTGAACATGGTATTTCAAGTATTGATAGCTATCAGCTGATTATTATGGCTCAAACTTCTGAGACTTTTACCAATCAACTCTTATCACAAAAAAAGTGCTGACATTTCTGTGCCACATTAGAGCCGATGATTTTTGCAAGGGACTCTTGCTAATGAAGAGGAGGTCTATTTTATCATGTAAATATGCTCTCATTATTGTAATAGGAATGTTTTTTTTTCCAGAATTAGAATTATACATTTATATTGCAATGTAGTTTCTGTTTCTCTCTGCTGTTCAAATTACACTTGGAATATAGCAGTCCATTTTGCTTCTGCAAAAAGTAAAAGAGAATTCCATACTGTATTGCTTACAAGAGTTAGAGTACTTGCTCATATCAGCCATGATAAAATGATACAGCATGAGTAGCTGCAGTGACATATCATAGATGCCAAAACCAACCTCAATGTGCTGCCAAGAAAAAAAGAGCAAGATGCTAAAGTACAGCAATTATAACTACGGTACCTTAAATATGCATGTAATTCATTGTATGCTCTTTTACTAAAGCATCCAACAGCCACCAGCCCCTGCATGTTGTATTCGTGCAGAAAGCAGTATAATATAATATATCATTTTGATAGTACAATACAAAACGGTTTTATTTCAGAAATTAGTGGTGTAGGTTTTATATTTGAAATGGTGATAGCATTGCAAAATAAAACAAATATTTTCTCTATACTCTTGACAGCAACGCAGAGAGAGAGGATCTGTCCCCAGGAAACCTACTGAATAAAAAGCTTGAACCCCTCCGTAAGCCTAAGTGTGGTGTCCTGTTCCCATAGGGAAGACCTACAGCCTTGCACTACAGAGTGTGACCAGGATGGAATTCGCCTTTTTTGTTTTCTTACCTTGGGAAGTTTCTCTAGCGGTACAACAGGAGGCGTCCCCAGGGATGGAGTAGGCAGGCCAGAAGAATCACTGAATCTGGTTCACCTGGGGTATCTCCGTCCCAGCCTTGCTTTCTAGGCAGTTGCCGGAATGGGGGGAAGTTGCGCTGATCTGCTCTGGCTGGCTGCTTCTAGATTTTGAAGTTAGGGCCAGATCTGATGCGGCAAGTGGGCGTGTGTAATTGTAACTTGTCCCTTTTGGGTCAGTAGGCGGAACCTGATGTGATGCACCAGTGCATACTCACGTAATTTTGCTGTATGCAAAGCTTGGCCAGATTGGATGTGACATGTCAGAATCACTGGATACCTGGGAAAAGCCTATCTTCGATTAGAGTAGCACTCACACTGCTGGTTTTAAAAAGGATATTGCTGACTACATTGGTGGAGGTTGCTTTACAGGAGCTTGGAAGCTGTGATTCAGTATGGATGAACCAGTGATGCCTACTGGTGATACGGCAGATGACCCTAACCCTTCTCCTCTTCTCCTAGCACGGTAGTTCTACTGCACAGGATTGGGAATCATACAATCATACAGTTGCTGATTGTTTTATTTGTATATTTTAAAGGTTAGGCTAGGAAGACTTTGTCTATGAGTAAAATTAAGGAATGTGTCTTGTGTAGAGGAAAATTGAACATATTTCTATCATAAAAGACTTTGTCGCACGTGTATTGACAGTGGGCCTTACTGGAGAAGGTAGCAGATAAAAAAAAAAGATTCTCCCTCCTTTTTACTAATACTGTTTGATTTTTTGCCCCAACTCTTGTTTCTATCCCTTTTCTTGGAGGATTAGTAGAAAAATAATCCTGAGATCCTGACCAATCATTTCTTCCACCCACAGACTGGCCGGCAGCAAGTCCCACTTATCTAAAAGGAAACTCAACCTTCCCCCTACCTGAAGCCTCGCATTATGGCTGGTTTGGTTTACCCCTTGTGTCTGTTGTAGGCCTATTAAGCAGGGATCCTCTGTTTTTAGTTCTATTCTTTTTCCAACTATGACTGCTGTTTCCAATATCCTCTATCTGATTTCTATCGGAAAGACGTTTCATCTTACATAAGGAAAAGGACACTCTAATTGTACCCTATTTGCTTGACTTTCTAATAATAGGAAACTGAGAAAAATTGTGCAATAGCGGTCGATCAGGTCCTAATTATTCTTTCAGGAGTAGGATACATTACCAACAAAAGAAAATCAAAAATAAAACCTCTACAAATTCAAATTTTTCTCGGGATCTGTATAGACTCAACTTGGGGATGTTGTTTTCCTCCTGAAGAAAAAATGATTAGAATGAGACAGAAGATTTTAGGGATACAGATGGTTCAGGAAGTCTTTGTTAAGAGAGCAAGGTCTCTATTATGTCTTTGACAGCCACAATCCAAGTTGGCCTTGATTCATACTAGACATCTTTAGAAGGAGATCCTTTTTGTCCAGAGATATGGATCAGTTGATCTAGATAAAAATTCCAGATGCCGACAGAAGTTTTGGACTCCCTAATCTAGTAGGTGAATGAAGAGAACCTCTCCAGAGAGGTTTTTGAGTTCCCAAGCTCACCAACTTGCTCTTTTTTTTATGAAGAATGTACCAATCTTACTTGAAAATTAACCTTCCAGCTGTTTTTCATTATTACCACTTTCTAAGCCATTTGGTAACCCTGTGTGTCAACTTTTTTGAGATGTGTTGCTGCCATCTATTTCTAAGTTAGTTAATATTTTCAAATGTAATGGAAAAATGTCTAACTTTTCAATTTCTGTTCTGTCTTCATACACGTTGATACGGTGTGTGATCCAACATACAGCATAAACCACTTCTGTCTTCCAAAATAAGCAGACTGTTCTCTGTAGTCTAACTTGTTTATTGGTAACAGGTATTGAAATGCGGTAAAACTATAAGAATACAAATGATTTGGGTAAGTATTGGGCAAATAACAGCACAACTGATACTTATAACTAGCAGGGAAAGCATACAGGATGATGCAACTTCTACATGCAACTACATACAGTAACTGACAGATAATAGATTTCCCGGGTACTAGTTGCTATACAGTAATCACATTCTATAGAACACTATATTGCAGGAACAGGGATATCAATCTTACCGGATAAACTAACCAGGGTGGCAAGTAAGTGAAGTAGTTCCAACACAGCAGATTAACACGAGTGTACAGGAAAATACACAGAGAGAAAAATGGGGAATTCCCCTATCCCATGATGCTTTGGTGCAACCCAGAATGCAACACTCTAATGATTACTAAGAAAAACACAGGTAATAAATGTATCCACCACTGGGTGGTGCTATAACACAGCAAAACCTAAAACTATGATAATAGTTAACCTTTTAATGCTTGAAACGAACCCCTGTCCTGTTAGAAGGACAGAACACTCCCCGCTTGGCATCAACCGATGCCACACACAGCTCTTTTGGCGAAAACGGTAAGACAAGTTCCGCAACTGGTCTGAGGAATTAAACGAACGAGGGCACGAACAAGCAAATTCCAAGTTGAGAACCTGTTGAAACGGTGGGATTTAAGGTGATTGTCTTTAGTCACCGTACGTAGAACGGATACCTGAGGGCGGATTTCCTCATCTGCCTCTGGATCTACCAGTTCAAAGATGTTTGACTCGTCCACGTATGGCGTCGAACGGTATAAGAATGTAGGACCAGTAAACCAGGTTGTGTCCTTAAGGTGTCTTGCTTCAACGGATCTGGTTGCATGGTCCGCCGGATTGTGGTGCGTGGACACATAGTGCCACTGTTTCGGTTCGGTGGGTCTCCTGATCCTTAGCACCCGATTGCTGACATAGACATAGAAGCGACGAGTTTCATTGCAAATGTACCCCAGCACTACCTTGCTGTCAGTGTAGAACTCGACTTCTTTGATTTCCAGGTCCATTTCTGTCGAGATAAGCTCAGCTAACTCTACTGCTAGCTCGGCCGCACAGAGTTCCAGTCTGGGTACTGTGTGTTCACGGAGTGGGGCCAGTTTTGTCCGGCTCATAACAAGCCTTACGTGGCATTGTTCATTGATGTCAGTTGTTTTCAAATATGCCACTGCCGCAATTGCTTTGGTTGAGGCATCGCAGAAGATACAAAGCCTTTGCATCTTGATTTCTGTTGATGGCACAGAAGCATATGGTCGTGCCACGTAGAGACTTGACAAGGCTTCTAAAGAGTTCTTCCATCTTACCCACAAGTCTCTTTTTTCGCTGGGAAGCGGATCATCCCAATCGGACGTCTCTCGGGTGAAGTCTCTCAACATCATTTTACCTTGGATAGTCACAGGGGTTACAAATCCCAGAGGATCGTACAAGCTGTTCACAATGGACAGGACGCCTCTACGCGTGAAGGGTTTCTCTTCTTCACTGATCTGGAAGGTGAATGCATCCTTTTTCAAATCCCAGAGTAAACCCAGGCTCCGCTGCATGGGAAGGGAGTCCGTGCTTAAATCCAAGTCTTTTAAATCGGTTGAGTAATCTTGAGAGGGAAAGGCTGCCATTAGTTTCTGGCTGTTGGAAGCAATTTTGTGCAACCTCAAATTGGATGAAGTGAGCATTTCTTGCGCCCTTTTCAGGAGACTGACTGCCGACTCCTCTGTGGGTGTGGATTTCAGGCAGTCATCTACGTAGAAATCCTTTTCCACAAAAGATCTTACATCCGATCCATACTTCGCTTCACCCTCTCTGGCTGAATGTCTAAGGCCATAGATAGCGACAGCAGGGGAAGGGCTGTTCCCGAAGATGTGTACCTTCATACGATATTCCACGATGTCCTTGTAGGGGTCATTATCGCGGTACCAGAAGAACCTCAAGTAGTTTCTGTGTTCTTCTTTAACAAGAAAGCAGTGAAACATCTGTTGTATGTCAGCCATAAATGCTACTGCATCTTTGCGGAAACAAAGAAGTACTCCCAGAAGTCTGTTGTTGAGGTTTGGACAAGACAGGAAGACGTCGTTTAAAGAAACACCTTCGTATCTGGCACTTGAGTCAAATACCACTCTTATCTGACCTGGTTTCTTCGGATGATACACGCCAAAAATAGGTAAGTACCAACGTTCCTCGGAATCTTGAAGTACAGGTGCAATTTCCGCGTGGCCACTCTGGAATATTCTCTCCATGAAGGTAAAGAAGTGTTGTTTTGTTTCTGGTGCCTTCTGCAGTTTGAGCGTAAGGGAGACAAATCGACTGTAGACAAGTTCTCTGTTGTTGGGTAAGCGTTGCCTCTGTGGTTTGAATGGTAAAGGTGCGACCCAACTCTTTGATTCATCTCTTACTATCTCTCGCTCCATGATGTCCAAGAACAGTCTGTCCTCTATGGACGTTGCTACCTGGTTGTCTTCTCTTGTCCTGTGGAAAACTGTGCACCCTATATGATCTTGCTCACCGTCGCATGCATGGTCTTCACAGGAAGGATCAGCTAACGGACAAGGTGGAGGGGTGTGGTGTGGCAATTCTTTAATCAGGAAACTGCTCTCGCATGGTTGGAAGAGAGACGGGCGTCCATTCTCGAGGGTATTGGTGAGCATGCTGTTGACTGATGTCAGCCTGTGTGCTCCACCCAAACAGACATCTCCCACAATGACCCATCCTAGGTCAAGTCTCTGAGCGTATGGGGCGTTTTGTGGGCCGTTGATCTGTCCTCTAGCCTTGTGGACCCGTAGTATGTCTCTTGCGAGAAGTAAGACGATAGGAGCTCCTTGGTCAAGCTCTGGTATCAGGTGAGCTATACATCTCAAGTGGGTGTGATAAGCTGCTACCTCTGGTGTAGGTATCTCAGACCTGTTGTCGGGAATCTGGTTGCACTCCAGTATTGATGGCAAGGATAAGCAGGTTTGACCGTCTATAGACTCTACTTTGAATCCAGTTGCTCTCCTCCCCGCCGTCTCGACAGTACCTGCACATGTCTTCAAGGAGTACGGAGAGCCGGGACCAGCAATGTTGAAGGTGTCGAAGAGAAAGGACTTAGCTAGAGACCTGTTGCTCTGATCGTCCAAGATTGCATATACCTTGATTGCCTTATCCCGTTGGCTCGCTGGGAATACTCTGACAAGACAGATCTTTGAGCAGGATCTTCCTCCTACGAGTTCCTTGCAGATCTCTGTGCACTGAGAGGTGACCACTGGGGTGTCCATGTCAGTGTCCATCTGTTTTTCGGCAGACTCTTCTACTCGCGACGATACCCCTGAGGGTGGTCCAGGATGTAAGGCCGTGTTGTGCTCCACACTACTACATTCTGTGCACTTCACACTGGTTTCACAGTTCTTGGCGAAGTGTGAGGTCAGCGCGCAGCATCTGAAGCATATCTTGTTTTCCTTTAGGAAACTCTTACGGTCTTCTAGAGACTTCTCCCTGAAGGCTCTACATTTTAGTAGAGGATGAGGTTTCTTGTGTAGGGGGCAGTGTTTGCTGAGATCCTGCGGTTTGTCCTCTTCTGGAGAAGACTTACTTGCCCTGTAAGGAAAACCTGTGGAGGCAACATTAGTTTTGTGGACTGCCACTGGTGTTTTACTGGGTTTTACACCAGAGGCAGTGGTACATGACATAGTGAAATCGAAACTAGGGTCATTTCTAACTTTAGCCTGCTGAGCAACAAAGTCTACAAACACCCTGAAAGGAGGAAATGGTACCTTATGAGCCTGTTTGTAACGGGACCCGTGACTGACCCACTTTTCTTGTAAGTTGTAAGGGTATGTGCACACGTTGCGGATTTCTTGCAGAAATTTCCTGAAGAAAACCGGAAATTTTCTGCAAGAAATCCGCATTTTTTTTTGCGTTTTTTTTCCGTTTTTTTCGCGTTTTTTTAGCATTCTGCAAGCGTAATTAGCTTGCAGAATGCTAAAGTTTTCCAAGCGATCTGTAGCATCGCTTGGAAAACTGACTGACAGGTTGGTCACACTTGTCAAACATAGCGTTTGACAAGTGTGACCAACTTTTTACTATAGATGCAGCTTATGCAGCATCTATAGTAAAAGATAGAATGTTTAAAAATAATAAAAAAAATAAAAAAATGCTTATACTCACCCAGACATCTCCTCAGCGGCGTCCGTTCCTCTTCCTATAGCTGGTCTGTGCGCACAGGACCTTCCGTGACGTCACGGTCACGTGAGCGGTCACATGACCGCTCACGACCAATCACAGGACAGTGACGTCATCGGCAGGGTCCTTCACCGCACATCAGCTACAGGAACCGAAGCGACAGCATGCAGTGGAGGCGGGAAGACATCGAGGGTGAGTATAGGACTATTTTTTATTTTAATTCTTTTTTTTTGACCACTTATATGGTGCCCAGTGCGTGGAGGAGAGTCTCCTCTCCTCCACCCTGGGTACCAACCGCACATAATCTGCTTACTTCCCGCATCGTGGGCACAGCCCCGTGCGGGAAGTAAGCAGATCAATGGACCCCTAGGTGTGCGGAATCCCCTGCAATTCCGCATTTTAATGAACATTTTGCTTTTTTTTCCGCGATGCGATTTTTTCACGGAAAAAAAGGCTACATTTGCACAAAAAATGCGGAATACACTTAAAATAATAGGAGGCATATGTAAGCGTTTTTTTCGCGTTTTTATCACGTTTTTATAGCGAAAAAACGCGAAAAAAACGCGAAAAATATTTAACGTGTGCACATGGCCTAAGGGAGCTTTTGGACAATCGGGTTGACACCTCTGGCAGTGTCCAGGAATGCCAACCCTGGTAGATCACCTTCTGCCTGAGCAGCATGTACCTCCATTAACAAGTCGCTCAGTTCCCTGAGCTTTTGATAACCCTTATTTGCTATCTTGGGGAAATCATCAATTCTTTTATACAAAGCATTTTCTATAGCTTCTATTGACCCATAACATTCTTCGAGTCTCTCCCACACCATACGAAGTCCTGTGTGTGGGTAATTTATGTTAATGTTCCTGATTCTTTTGGCGTGTTCAGCTGACTCGCTCCCAAGCCACTTAACCAGTAGATCTAACTCTTCACTAATGGAAAGATGCAAGTCTCTGATGGCATTCTGAAAAGAGGCTCGCCATGCTCTGTAGCTTTCAGCTCGATCAGTGAACTTTACAAGTCCCTTGGTCACCAGCTCCCGGCGGGTAAAGAACCTTGCAAAGTTCATAGTGGCTGAGTCAGTGCCGACGTGAGCTGGTGTGCTGTTGTTATGCGGTGTTTGTGGTGCATCCTCATACCTGGTAGGAGCTTCTGGCTTAGGAAAGTCTGTGTAAACCCGTTCAGTGGCGAAGGGTGTCCCTGTCAGTCTGGGCGGAGGCCGTACCTTCTGTTCCGTAAGACGGTAGTGGTGATCAATGTCGTTTCGCAGTATACTTTCCTGCTTCCAGTACGGTGTTTGGAGGAAGGATCTCTGGTAATCTGTATAGGCTGGTTGGTGTAACGGATCAGAGTTGTCTTCTATTTTGGGATGTTGGCGGACATATTCTGAGACACGTTGAGCAGGGTCCTGATGATCAAGGTCTGGTCCGCGTATGTCGCTGCCTCGCTCGGATTCAGGAAACTCCACGGCTTCTAAAAACTCAGCTTTGGCTATTGCGGCTACTGCTTCTTTTTCAGCGGAAAGCCTTTCTAAGGTCGCTTGCAGGCGAGCTCTTTCTGCTTCTTGGCGGGCTCTTTCTGCTTCTTGCTCTGCTTGCAGGCGGGCGCTTTCTACTTCTTGGTCTGCTTGTCTTAGCTTTAGCTGCATCTCTTGTGCAGCGAAGGAGGATCTTACTTTCGCCGCCTCAGCTTCTGCTCGGGCGAGGGTGACAGACCTTTTCGAGGAAGACTTGCTAGAGCGGCTTGTTTGGGACCTCGTCCTGAGTGAAGATGTTTGACTTGCAGACATTTTATGTCCGTTTGCAGGCTGTAGGACGTCTCAGAGCGGGTAGGGGTGACTTCAGCGTGGACTGAGACGTGTGGTGCTTGGTGGGCTGCACTCTTGGTACTTGTGACTGTATGGCGGCCGCTGCGGTATCTGCAGGCAGTGCGGTGTGGTACAAGCGGCTGTGTAAGTGGTATTTGCTATCGCTGGCGTCTAGCCTCCCTTTACTATCATCCCGGCATCTAGCTTCCGTTTTACTGTTCTGTCTTCATACACGTTGATACGGTGTGTGATCCAACATACAGCATAAACCACTTCTGTCTTCCAAAATAAGCAGACTGTTCTCTGTAGTCTAACTTGTTTATTGGTAACAGGTATTGAAATGCGGTAAAACTATAAGAATACAAATGATTTGGGTAAGTATTGGGCAAATAACAGCACAACTGATACTTATAACTAGCAGGGAAAGCATACAGGATGATGCAACTTCTACATGCAACTACATACAGTAACTGACAGATAATAGATTTCCCGGGTACTAGTTGCTATACAGTAATCACATTCTATAGAACACTATATTGCAGGAACAGGGATATCAATCTTACCGGATAAACTAACCAGGGTGGCAAGTAAGTGAAGTAGTTCCAACACAGCAGATTAACACGAGTGTACAGGAAAATACACAGAGAAAAATGGGGAATTCCCCTATCCCATGATGCTTTGGTGCAACCCAGAATGCAACACTCTAATGATTACTAAGAAAAACACAGGTAATAAATGTATACACCACTGGGTGGTGCTATAACACAGCAAAACCTAAAACTATGATAATAGTTAACTGTTGTGAACTCTGTTTTCAGGCTCCCTCTTGTGGTCACAGGTGGTATTGTGTGACTTTTGTTTTGGGCTCCCCCTGGTGGCTTTGTTTGTTATCCTGCGGGTCTGTGGCTGATCAGCTGCCTCGTTATTCACTTGGGAGTTTCCTATTTAGCTCTGTTTCACTTCCACTTGTTGCCGGCTGTCAATGTACTCAGTGCTATTCTGATTACTCCTGATTATCTTCGGTTTCAGTCTCTTCAGGAGAAGCTAAGTTCTGTTTAATTATTTTTTGCTCATCAGTCTGCAATATGATTTCTGTGTATGATGAGTTTAGTCCAGCTTGCTAATATGTGATTTCTTCTGCTGGTTTGCTCTGGGGTACAGAGTTGCTTCCCCCGCACCGTTAGTTGGTGCGGGGGCTCGAGCGATCTCTGCGTGGATATTTTGAATAGGGTTTTTAATTGACCGCACAGTTCCCTTTCTATTTTCTGCTTTCTAGTGTTAGCGGGCCTCATTTGCTAAATCTAATTTCAGCTCTGCGTTTGTGCTTTCCCCTTAACTCACCGTTAATATTTGTGGGGGGCTATTCTATATCTTTGGGGTCATTTCACTGAGGCAAGTGAGGACTTTCGTTCCCTCTAGGAATAGTCAGTTTCTCAGGCCGTGAAGAGACGTCTAGGATTTTCAGGTAACGTTCAACGGCTGCCTATAGTTGTTTGCGGATAGGATCAGGTTGCGGTCAATTCAGTTACCACTTCCCCAGAGTTTGTAGTCGGTTTAGTTACTTAGCTAGTCCTACTTGCGATCCTTGCCACTAGGATCATAACAGTACAGCTGGCTGGTAAAGTGTTAATTGCATGGCAGAAGCAGGAGAAAAGAAGCCTTGAGAATTTTTTTTTTTTTTTTGCCGTGTGTCTAGCTGCTGTGTGTCTAGCTTCTCTCCTCTTAATCTTGGTGTGGCTCTGAACTCAGCTGCTGATATGGATATTCAGAGTTTGGCCTCCAGTGTAGATCATCTTGCTGCAAGGGTACAAAGTATTCAGGATTTTGTTGTTCACAGTCCTATGTCAGAGCCTAGAATACCTATTCCGGAGTTGTTTTCTGGAGATAGATCTAGGTTCCTGAATTTTAAGAACAATTGTAAATTGTTTCTTTCTTTGAAACCTCGTTCCTCTGGTGATTCCGTTCAGCAAGTTAAAATTATAATTTCTTTCTTGCGTGGTGACCCTCAAGATTGGGCCTTCGCATTGGCGCCAGGGGATCCGGCATTGCTCAGTGTTGATGCGTTTTTTCTGGCCCTTGGATTGCTCTATGAGGAACCTAATCTTGAGAACCAGGCTGAAAAAGCGTTGTTGGCCCTCTCTCAGGGGCAAGATGAAGCAGAGGTGTACTGCCAGAAATTTCAGAAATGGTCGGTGCTTACTCAGTGGAATGAGTGTGCCCTGGCTGCAAATTTCAGAAAAGGTCTTTCTGAGGCCATTAAGAATGTCATGGTGGGGTTCCCTACGCCTGCAGGTCTGAATGAGTCAATGACTCTGGCCATTCAGATTGATCGGCGTTTGCGGGAGCGCAAACCTGCGCACTATTTGGCGGTGTCTTCTGAACAGACACCTGAGTCTATGCAATGTGATAGAATTCTGACCAGAAGTGAACGGCAAAATTATAGACGGCAAAATGGGTTGTGCTTTTACTGTGGTGACTCAGCTCATGTTATCTCAGCATGCTCTAAGCGCAAAAAAAAGGTTGATAAATCTGTCACCATTGGTACTTTACAGCCTAAGTTCATTTTGTCTGTTACCCTGATTTGTTCCTTGTCATCTTACCCGGTTATGGCTTTTGTAGATTCAGGTGCTGCCCTGAGTCTGATGGACTTGTCATTTGCCAGGCACTGTGGTTTTGTTTTGGAGCCTTTAAAATTCCCTATTCCACTAAGGGGAATTGATGCTACGCCATTGGCTACGAATAAACCTCAGTACTGGACACAAGTGACCATGTGCATGACTCCTGTTCATCAGGAGGTGATTTGCTTTCTTGTGCTGCATAATTTGCATGATGTTGTCGTGTTGGGTCTGCCATGGTTGCAGACTCATAATCCAGTCCTGGATTGGAAAGCAATGTCTGTGTCAAGTTGGGGTTGTCAGGGAATTCATGGCGACGCTCCGGTGGTGTCAATTGCTTCATCCACTCCTTCTGAAGTCCCTGCGTTTTTGTCAGACTACCAAGATGTATTTGATGAGCCCAAACTCAGTTCTCTACCTCCTCATAGGGATTGTGATTGTGCTATAAATTTGATTCCTGGTAGTAAGTTTCCTAAGGGACGACTTTTCAATTTGTCAGTGCCGGAGCATGCTGCCATGCGGAGTTATATAAAGGAGTCTTTGGAGAAAGGACTTATTCGCCCCTCCTCCTCCCCTCTTGGTGCGGGGTTCTTTTTTGTGGCTAAGAAGGATGGTTCTCTGAGACCTTGTATTGATTATCGCCTTCTAAATAAAATCACGGTCAAATTTCAGTATCCTTTGCCATTGTTATCTGATCTGTTTGCTCGCATTAAGGGGTCTAGTTGGTTCACCAAGATAGATCTTCGTGGTGCGTATAACCTTGTGCGTATTAAGCAGGGTGATGAATGAAAAACTGCATTTAATACGCCCGAAGGCCATTTTGAGTACTTGGTGATGCCTTTTGGACTTTCTAACGCTCCTTCTGTCTTTCAGTCTTTTATGCACGACATCTTCCGCGAATATCTGGATAAGTTTATGATTGTGTATCTGGATGATATTCTGTTTTTTTCTGATGATTGGGAGTCCCATGTTAAGCAGGTCAGGATGGTGTTTCAGGTCCTGCGTGCCAATGCTTTATTTGTAAAGGGCTCAAAATGTCTTTTTGGAGTCCAGAAGGTTTCTTTTTTGGGTTTCATTTTTTCTCCTTCTACTATTGAGATGGACCCAGTCAAGGTTCAGGCTATTCATGACTGGATGCAGCCTACATCTGTTAAGAGTCTTCAGAAGTTCTTGGGTTTTGCTAATTTTTACCGTCGCTTCATCGCTAATTTTTCTGGTGTTGTTAAGCCTTTGACAGATTTGACCAAGAAAGGTTCTGATGTTACTAACTGGTCTCCTGCGGCTGTGGAGGCCTTTCGGGAGCTGAAGCGCCGGTTTTCTTCGGCTCCGGTCTTATGTCAGCCAGATGTCTCTCTTCCTTTCCAGGTCGAGGTTGATGCTTCCGAGATTGAAGCGGGGGCTGTTTTGTCACAGAGAAGCGCCGATGGCTCTGTGATGAAGCCATGTGCTTTCTTTTCAAGAAAGTTTTCGCCTGCCGAGCGGAATTATGATGTCGGTAATCGGGAGTTGTTGGCTATGAAGTGGGCATTTGAGGAGTGGCGACATTGGCTCGAGGGAGCTAAGCATCGTGTGGTGGTCTTGACTGATCACAAGAATCTGATTTATCTCGAGTCGGCCAAGCGGCTGAATCCTAGACAGGCTCGTTGGTCATTGTTTTTTTCTCGTTTTGATTTTGTGGTCTCGTACCTGCCTGGTTCGAAGAATGTAAAGGCTGATGCTCTTTCTAGGAGTTTTGTGCCTGACTCTCCTGGAGATTCAGAGCTGGCTGGTATTCTCAGAGAAGGGGTGATTTTGTCTGCCATCTCCCCAGATTTGCGACGAGTGATGCAGGAGTTTCAGGCGGATAGACCTGACCGTTGTCCACCGGAGAGACTGTTTGTCCCGGATAGATGGACCAGCAGAGTTATTTCCGAGGTTCATTCTTCGGTGTTGGCGGGCCATCCTGGAATATTTGGTACCAGAGATTTGGTGGCCAGGTCCTTTTGGTGGCCTTCCTTGTCGCGGGATGTGCGTTCCTTTGTGCAGTCTTGTGGAATTTGTGCTCGGGCTAAGCCTTGCTGTTCTCGTGCCAGTGGTTTGCTGTTACCTTTGCCTGTCCCGAAGAGGCCTTGGATGCACATTTCCATGGATTTTATTTCGGATCTCCCTGTCTCTCAGAGAATGTCTGTCATCTGGGTGGTGTGTGATCGTTTTTCTAAGATGGTCCATTTGGTGCCCTTGCCTAAGTTGCCTTCCTCCTCCGAGTTGGTTCCGCTGTTTTTTCAAAATGTGGTTCGTTTGCATGGGATCCCTGAAAATATTGTTTCCGACAGAGGATCCCAGTTTGTGTCTAGATTTTGGCGGACCTTTTGCGCTAAGATGGGCATTGATTTGTCTTTTTCGTCGGCCTTCCATCCTCAGACGAATGGCCAAACCGAACGAACTAATCAGACCTTGAAACCTATTTGAGATGTTTTGTTTCTGCTGATCAGGATGACTGGGTGACTTTTTTACCATTGGCCGAGTTTGCCCTTAATAATCGGGCTAGTTCTGCTACTTTGGTTTCTCCTTTTTTTGTAATTCGGGGTTTCATCCTCGTTTTTCCTCGGGTCAGGTGGAGCCTTCTGACTGTCCTGGAGTGGATGTTGTGGTGGATAGGTTGCATCAGATTTGGAATCATGTTGTGGACAATTTGAAGCTGTCACAAGAGAAGGCTCAGCGCTTTGCCAACCGCCGTCGCTGTGTGGGTCCCCGACTTCACGTTGGGGACTTGGTGTGGTTGTCTTCTCGCTTTGTTCCTATGAAGGTCTCCTCTCCTAAGTTCAAGCCTCGGTTTATCGGTCCTTATAAGATTTTGGAAGTCCTTAACCCTGTGTCATTTCGTTTGGACCTCCCATCGTTTGCTATTCATAATGTGTTTCATCGGTCGTTGTTGCGGAGGTATGTGGTGCCTGTGGGTCCTCCGGTTGAGCCTCCTGCCCCTGTGCTGGTTGAGGGAGAATTGGAATACGTGGTGGAGAAGATCTTGGATTCTCGTATTTCTAGACGGAGGCTTCAGTATTTGGTTAAATGGAAGGGCTATGGTCAGGAGTATTATTCCTGGGTTGTCGCCTCTGATGTTCATGCGGCCGATTTGGTTCGTGCCTTCCATGTGGCTCACCCTGATCGCTCTGGGGGTTTAGATGAGGGTTTGGTGACCCCTCCTCAAGGGGGGGTACTGTTGTGAACTCTGTTTTCAGGCTCCCTCTTGTGGTCACAGGTGGTATTGTGTGACTTTTGTTTTGGGCTCCCCCTGGTGGCTTTGTTTGTTATCCTTGCGGGTCTGTGGCTGATCAGCTGCCTCGTTATTCACTTGGGAGTTTCCTATTTAGCTCTGTTTCACTTCCACTTGTTGCCGGCTGTCAATGTACTCAGTGCTATTCTGATTACTCCTGATTATCTTCGGTTTCAGTCTCTTCAAGAGAAGCTAAGTTCTGTTTAATTATTTTTTGCTCATCAGTCTGCAATATGATTTCTGTACATAAACAAAATCCAATAGTGGACTCACCACCTCAAAAGACAACATTAACCAGCAAACACCATACTAATAGTAGGTGAAAAAGAGGCATAGGCAAATATAAAAACATATATACTTTATTAGCAACTGATAAAACAAACAAGACAAGGATATTCATGCAAGACTGATTGCAGGCAAAGCAGGACAGTATAACAGCATACTAATGAGTAATTAAAGCCGTACAAAACGCACCAACTATATCAAAAAGTGCCTAGTGCAGTTGAAATAAATTACCATATATATTAAATCAGCCAATTGAAAAATAAACATACACAATTTAATGCCCTCTGCTCAAATTACTACAAGAAAAGATTTCTATATAAAGCTCCCCAAAGAAAAAAATTACCTATCCTTAATGGGGGCCCATAATCTCAAAAATAGTTCTCCTGAGCAGCATAACACTATTAGAAAGTGTCTAGTGCATATAAGGTAAAATGCTATGTCATATCATTATTTCTAATGGCAAGTAACAACCATTACTCTTAACTAGATCCTAAACGGCATATCATTTACAAAAGTATGCTTTCCGGCCTGCGTGCTCCTCAGTCACCCCGACAGCGCCGTTTCGCCTCTGTGGCTTCCTCAAAATAGGGGCATATGCTTGTATAATACTTGTTGCTAAGCCCTTTTCTAGCCCCTTCTGAAGGAACTCCAGAATTTTTTTGATTGGAATCTGCCCAACTAAACTGGCACCCGAGACTGACAAGAATTTCCTCCAAACCTTCCCATATGCCCTGGTAGTCACAGGTTTCCTACTTAGCAGAAGAGTGGAGACTAGGTTTGAAGAGAACCCTCTCTTAATCAGAAGCTTCCTTTCAAATTCCAGGCCGTCATATGCAAGTTTTCTATTTGCGGATGAACTACCGGCCCCTGAGACAGTAGGTTCGGAATGTTTCGGAGAACCCAAGGGTCTGTTACGGACATTATCCTTAGCCACGAAAACCATGCTCTCTTTGGCCAAAAGGGGGCTATTACAATCACTCTCTCTCTCTGTCCTCCTGAATCTTCCTCAACACTAAGGGAATTAGTGCTATTGGAGGAAAGGTGTAGGCTAGGTAAAATCCCATGGAATTGAAAAGGCGTACATGGTCATTGGGCTCCCCCAGGGGTCGATTGAACAGAAGATGTATGTTTTCCGGTTTAGACTGTTTGCGAATAGATCTATTTCTAGGAGACCCCAAAGCTCTACTATATGATTGAATACTGTCTCATTCAATTCCCACCCACCCTGTTAAAGTAATGACCGGGGATCTTCTCAGCTGTGATACCAGCTTTGTCATGCTCAATTTTTTTTCCCCCAGGAGACGGCATTCTTGTCTGTTTGAGTCTATCATTATTCCCAAGTACTCTTGTACTTGAGTTGGAATCCTAGGCTTGTCAGGGATCTCATCAGTTTGTCCAGCTGTTGTCTGCAATGATGAGAGGATTCGCCAATTACCAGGAGGTCATCCAGATATGGAACTATCAGGATGTCCCGTTCTCTTAAAGGGACTCTGTCACCTGAATTTGGAGGGAACAATTTTCAGCCATAGAGGCGGGGTTTTTGGCTGTTTGATTCACCCTTTCCTTTCCCGCTGGCTGCATGCTGGCTGCAATATTGGATTGAAGTTCATTCTTTGTCCTCCGTAGTACATGCCTGCACAAGGCACATGGTAATATGTATCAACTGTCAAGAAGAAGAGCACTCACCGTCCGCATATTTTCCAGTCTTTATTATGACATTAAAGAAGTTTTCCACTACAATAAACATTTTTTTTTCATAAATCTAGCTATTATGTACCACTGAAAACATCCACTGTCTTTATTTTAGCAATATTACCTTTTATCATGCTGTAGCAGCACATCTTCAGTGCTGGATCCAGCTCTCATGGGGTTAATCGACAACTTCCTTTCTCCTGACTTACTGTGCTCTAATACTACAAGTTCCATGATGCATTGCACTCACCTGTAACTCTGCACCTGGCACACCCACTCCAAAACACACCCCAACCCCTCCCTCCTCTCCCCCCTCTATCTTCAAAAAGATTTGTGATGTCATTTCTGTCCAACCTCCTCTTTTACATTTGTCCAACCCACACTCCATTACACACAGATAGATGGATAGATAGATGGATAGATAGATAGATAGATAGATAGATAGATATGGGATAGATAGACAGGTAGATAGATAGATAGATAGATAGATATGGGATAGATAGACAGATAGATAGATATGGGATGGATGGATAGATAGATACATACAGATATATCTATGTCTATTTCCATAGATATGTCCATATCCATGTTTCTAAACCCCTCCACCCCTGGAGCTTTTTTGTTTTCGTTTATCGCTCCCCTTCTTTCCAGAGCCATAATTTTTCCATCAATATGCAATGTGAGGGCTTATCTTTTGCGGGACAAGTTCTACTTTTGAACGGCATCATTGGTTTTACCATGTCGTGTAACAGAAAATGTGAAAAAAAGTCAAAGTGCGATGAAATTGCAAAAAAAGTGCAATCCCACACTTGTTTTTTGCTTGGCTTTTTTGCTAGGTTCACTAAATGCTAAGGCTGTGTGCACACGTTGTGGATTTGATTGCAGATCCGCAGCATTTTTTGCCGCACAGAATTGCATCAAATCCACAGTGTAGTGCACAACCAATGTAAGTCTATGGGAGCCGCAGACTTGTTGTGCACATGCTGCGGAAAAGGCTGCACCGAAACGCATCTTTTTTTTCTTGCAGCATGATACTTCTTTTGTGCGGATCTGCAGCGTTTCTGTACCTTTAGACTTTCATTGAGTCGGGCTCATCCGCAGCAAAACCACAGATGTAAAAAAGATGTGCAGTTTAGATGCGGATGTGGGTCCAAGAAACGCTGCAGTTCGGGAGGAGGGAAGTGTGTGGGCGGTGACGGTGTGCGTGTATGTGTGTGCGGGCGGGGTCTGCGGGCTGTTCGGATGTGTGCGGCGCTGTGCGGGACTGTTCAGGTGTGTGCGGGGTCTGCGGGCTGTTCGGATGTGTGCGGCGCTGTGCGGGACTGTTCAGGTGTGTGCGGGGTCTGCGGGCTGTTCGGATGTGTGCGGCGCTGTGCGGGACTGTTCAGGTGTGTGTGGGGTCTGCGGGCTGTTCGGATGTGTGCGGCACTGTTTGGATGTGTGCGGCACTGTTTGGATGTGTGCGGGCCTGTGCGGGGGGGTCTTTTGGGTGTGTGTGCAGGCATCATCCGATGGGACTACAAGTATGCAGCATCCAATCTGCAGCTAATTCGGATGTAATCCGGACAGTGGACACGCACCCTACACTATCCATACATCTATCAATAGATATATCTATCCAGATATATCTATAGATAGATATAGGAATAGGTAGATGTATGCATCTATAGATCTATCTATATGTAGCTCTGTCTATCCATTTCATCTATAATCTATATGTCTGTGTGTAATTAAGTGTGGGTTGGACAATAATGACATCACAAATCTTTTTTTTTGTTCAATAATACATCTTTATTTAGCTTTCAAAAACGCATACAAAAATGCACAAAAAACGCAAATAAAACCGCACCAAGAACTGCATCAAAACTACACAAAAAACCCGCATCAAAACCGCGCAAAAAACATGAAAAAAACGTGAAAAAAATGCATCCAAAACGCAGCGGCGTTTTCTGCAAGGAGATGCAGATTTTGTGCAGAAAATTCTGCACCCAAATCTGCAACGTGTGCACACAGCCTAAAACTGACCTGCTATTATGATTCTCCAGGTCATTACGAGTTCATAGATACCAAACACGTCTAGGTTATTTTTTATCTAAGTGGTGAAAAAAAATTCCAAAGTTTCTAAAAAGAAATAAAATAATTGCGCCATTTTCCGATACCCGTAGCGTCTATATTTTCTGAGTTATCGGGTCGGGTGAGGGCTAATTTTTTGCGTGCCGAGCTGACGTTTTTAATGATACCACTTTTGTGCAGATAAGTTCTTTTGATCGCCCGTTATTGCATTTTAATGCAGTGTCGCGGCGACCAAAAAAAACGTAATTTTGTCTTTTGATTTTTTTTTCTCTCTACTCTGTTTAGCGATCATGTAAATTTTTTTTTTGTATTGAAAACAGCTGTCATGTTGCGGCTTTGAAGTGGGCTCACCGCGAAGCCCACCTCAAAGCGGGGGATACTGCCAGCTGACGTACTATTCCGTCAGCTGGCAGAAAGGGGTTAATGAACAATATGTTTCAGTTAAAAAAAAAAAAAGAAAAAAAAATGGGGTGGGCTCCCGCAAAATTTTCTGTGCCAGAGGGGGAAAGCAGACGGCCGGGGGCTAATATTTGTAGCCTGCTATGAATATCAGCCCGCAGCTGTCTGCGTAGCCTTTACTGGCTATTAAAATAGGGGGATCCCAAAAAAAAATGACGTGGGGTCTCCCTATATTTTATAGCCAGAAAGGCTACGCAGACAGCTGCGGGCTGATATTCATAGCCTAGAGAGGGACCATGGTTATTGCCCCCCCCCCCCCGGCTACAAATACCAGTCCGCAGCCGCCCCAGAAATGGCGCATCTGTAAGATGCGCCAATTCCAGCACTTAGCCCCTCTCTTCCCACTCCCGTGTAGCGGTGGGATATGGGGTAATAAGGGGTTAATGTCACCTTGCTATTTTAAGGTGACATTAAGCCGGGTTAATAACGGAGAGGAGTCAATAAGACACCTATTCATTATTAATCCAATAGTAAGAAAGGGCTAATAAAACACGCACACATTAGGAAAAATGTATTTTATTATTCTTCATTTAACCATACTTACCATACTTCAGCGCCTGCAAAAAACGTAAAATAATAAACCGTATACTACCTGTCCGCCGTAGTCCAACTAATAACAAGTGTCCCACGACGATCTCCCCTATAGAACAGTGACATCGGGTGATGTCACTGCTCTATAGGACCTTCAGTGACACACTGACAGGAGACAATGCAGTGCATCACTGAGGTTACTATAGTTCACTGGTCTCACTTTATGGCAAAAAGCTGTGGGGGAACTTTCTCATAGAGCAATGCCATAAAGTGAGACTAGGGACTATTTTCTCACAGGGGCGTAGGAATACATTGTGGGGAATACATTGTGGAAGGATACCTTCCTCCTCTCATTGTGTTCCTGGAGCCCCTGGTGAGCGGTCGCATCAGCTGATGCTCCTGTTCTCCACGGGAGATCGTCGAGGGACACTCCTTTTAATTGGATTTCTGCGGATCAGGGAGTATATTGTTTGTTTATTATTTTAATCTTTTTTACAGATGACACTGGCTTCGGGGAACAAAGTGATAAGTGATGGTGAGTATGTACTCTATGTTACATGTACTGTATGTCTATATGTATGTTGTATGTATGTACTGTATGTGGCATGTCGCATGATGTCACATGTTGCATGTCATCGCATGGTGCATGTCGTCGCATGCCTTCACATGTCGCATGGTGCATGTCGCATAATGTCGCATGCCGCATAATGTCACATGCTGCATGTCGTCGCATGATGTCGCATGCTGCATGTCGCATGCTGCATGTCGCATGGCGCAAGTCATCGCATGGCGCATGGCGCATGCTGCATGTCGTCGCATGTTGCATGGCGCATGTCGTCGCATGGGGCATGTCGGCGCATGTCGGCGCATGGCGCATGCTGCATGTCATCGCATGTTGTCGCATGGCGCATGTTGTCGAATGTCGTCACATGGCGCATGTCATCGCATGTTGCATGTCGTCGCATGGCGCATGTCGCATTTCGTCGCATGGCGCATTTCGTCGCATGGCGTCGCATGGTGCATGTCGTTGCATGCTGCATGTCGCATGTTGTCGCATGCTGCATGGCGCATGTCGTCGCATGCTGCATGGCTCATGTCAGCGCATGGCGCATTTCGGCGCATGGCGCATGGCGCATGTCGTCGCATGGCGCATGTCGTCGCATGTTGCATGCAGCATTTCGTTGCATGCCGCATTTCGTAGCATGGCGTCGCATGGTGCATGTCGTCGCATGTTGTCGCATGTCTTCACATGTCGCAGCATGGTGCATGTCATCGCATGTCCTGTATGTGTGTTCTATGTATGTATGTACTGTATATGTGTGTTTGTTTTTTTTTACATTCAACACATTAGCCGGATGATGGGACTACTACTGTCCCATCATTGGCTAATGTGTCACTCACTGTCACTGTAGCAGGCAGAGCCTGATGGGACTTGTAGTCCCATCGGACAATGCCTGCACACAGAGAGAGAGACACACCCCAAAGACCACCCCCCCGCAGCAGACCCAGCACATACTGGCGCCGGCCCCCACATACCGGCACCGGCAAGCAGAGCCCCGGCACCGGCACGCAGACACCGGCGCCGGCATGCAGAGCCCCGGCACCGGCACGCAGAGCCCTGGCACCGGCACGCAGAGCCCCGGCATGTAGACACCAGCGCCTGCACAATCATGATCCCTGCCTAGCCGCCCCCAGCACAGCCCCACAGTCAGCCCTCAGCCCTGCCCACAGCCCAGTCACTCTTGATGAGTGACTGCTGACTGTGCAGCTGGGTCACGCCTGCTGCTGACGTCACGTCAATTTCCAGAGTCTGGAAATTGACGTGACGTCAGCGGAAATAAGCGGTGGCTGCAGCCTGGGGATCACGTGACCCGGACTCAGCCGCCGCTATAGCGCCGCTCACAGGCGAAAACGGCAACAGAAGGTATTTGCACAATTCATCGGGCCACGGGGGATACATTGGGGGGGTTAATTGAAAGTAGTGGACAACCCCTTTAAGTCAATAGCAGGACCATATCGGGAGAACAATGGTTCCAGGAGACGACGGCCGTACGGGTCCCGAGTTCAAAGGGTACATCTTGTACAATTGTCTGTTGGAGGTGTCAAGTCCCGAGTGATATATCAGCCAATTGCCCCTTGACCTTGGATCCAATGGACTGCAGCATAGGCCAGTGCCACTCCTACTTTGCCTTTCCTGCCTTTAATGCTGTTCCTCATCCTGGCGAGGGGCTTCAGGAATGCAAGCTGACTGTGAGCTGAGTCCAAGTGATGGGACTCCTGGACTCAGGGAGTTTGGTAACAGTTCCCTTGTAAGGGCCACACTTCCACATGTGCTAGTCCCTTAAATAGGTGTGGGGGTAAAATGTATCCATGAAGAGACGTCATGACTCATGAACTATCCTATGGCCCAGGTTGACATGTCACTCTAAGTGACAGTGGAAAAGGACTTGTTGCATGCTTTTGTTATCGGTTGAGATTTTCCTTTATTACGGGACTTATGGGCTATGTATGTCCCCAGGAGTCGGCTAACAGTCACATGATGTAAACGGTAAATTTCCATTCACTGTCCTAGTTTGAAAGGCGCATTAATAAGCATCCCCTAAATCCAATATCACTGACCTGGAGGAGTGCCAGAATTATTAAAAGACTGACCAGCTCAGGAACATAAAATTAAAATTTACTATGGAAAATGCAAGTGTATTAACCCCTTAACCCCCGGAGCTTTTTTCAGCTTTGCGTTTTCGTTTTTCACTCCCCTCTCTTTCCCAGAGCCATAACATTTTTATTTTTCCATCAATATGGCCGTGTAAGGGCTTATGTTTTGCGGGACAAGTTGTACTTTTGAATGACACCATTGGTTTTACCATGTAGTGTACTAGAAAACGGGAAAAAATTCCAAGTAAAATGAAATTGCAAAAAAGCGCAATCCCACACTTGTTTTTTGGCTTTTTTACTAGGTCAGGCCAGGCCATTTCTATGGATACACCTAAATAAAATGGGAATGTTGGTTATATCAACTTCCTGTTTGTGGCACATTAGGATATGGGAGGTGGTAAACTTTTCAAGATGGGTGGTTACCATGGCGGCCTATTTGAAGTCGGTCATTTTGGATCCAACTTTATTTTTTTCAGTGGGAAGAGAGTCATGTGAGTTTGTGACACATCAAACCTATTGAGAATTTCACAAGTAAAGCAATGGTGTGCATGGTTTTAATGTAACTTTATTCTTTTATGAGTTATTTACAAGTTTATGACAACTTATAAAATGTGTTCAAAGTGCTGCCCATTGTGTTGGATTGCCAATGCAACCCTCTTCTCCCACTCTTGACACACTGATAGCAACACCGCAGAAGAAACGCTAGCACAGGCATCCAGCATCCGGAGGCCTTCCAGTACGGAGGCCCACACTGTAGTCCTCCATACAGTATTATGGGCACCATATAGTGCTCAATACAGAATAAGGAGCCCCATATATTGCTCCATACAGAATAATGGACCTCATATAATGCTGCATACAGAATAATGAGCCCCATATAATGCACCATACAGTATATGATGGGCCCTACATATTACTCCACATAGAATTGGCCCCATATAATGCTCCATACAGAATATACTTCTGACAAATCTTGCTGTGTAGTATATGATGGGCCCCATATACTGCTCCATATGTTATTGGCCCCATAAGATGATCCATATGTAATTGGCCTCATATATTGATCCATATGTAATTGGCCCCATATATTGCTCCAAACATTAAAAAATAAATAAATACCTCTCCTCGTTGGACGCTGCTCTGCTCTGGACTCCTAAGCGCCGCAATCTTCTGGCTCTCTGCACTGTGACTGCACAGGCAGAGGGCACACACTAGTCACGTCATCGCGCCCTCTGATAGAAGACGCCATAGCGGTGGGAAAGGGAGTGGTGAGTATCGCAAATACTGGGGCTTGGAGTAAGTGGGGGGCCCACTTGTGGTCTTCGGCACTGGCACAGGCACAGGACCCCGTAGCGTACTGGTGTCCCCGACAGTGAGTGGGCCCCCTTGCCTGCTCGGGGCCCCGGCACTTGCCGGGTGCTGACGCCAGCCCTGGTGCTGTGCAACTTGTGGAACTAAACGTTATATTGTTTGGACTAAAGAATTCAGTGCCTGTGCGAACTCTACCTAATGCCTACCTACCTGCATGAATTGAGAACCATTTTTGGAAGAACAATAATGAACTCTTAAACTTCATGAATACAGCACAGCTGCATACACGGAGCATGAACCGCAGCTCTGTAGCAGCATCAGTGTGCTTCCAAACATTTTCCTTCAGGCACTGTATGTATGCATGTATGGATTGTTTCTATCCTAGAAGCAATATGAATGAAGTTTGTAAAAATACTTGCACATTTTGCAGAATCAGCCTTGTGTGTAATGAATTTTCAGTTGTGGAGTTAAACTAGTTTGCTGTGGTTTCCCGTAGAATAAGTCAAGTATATCTACAGGCACTCTGCCTTTAACATATTGGAAACTGTGTAAGTATTAGTGCAGAAATAAAGAAACAACTCATAGTTGTGCGAAAGTGTATATTTTAGCCTTTGCTAGCTTTACCAAAATTGGCAGAGCGTGACTAAGCCATCCCAACGAATTATTCAAAATGTTTACCACTTTAGTGGCATTAATTTAACCAGAACTTTATAATACTGGCAGAGATTCACACCAGTTGTAAGATACACCTAATTATAAGTAGTGTGCACCACTTAATGAATTAGACCAACGTTATTTAATGGTCCCATTCATTAAGACTGACGTCTTAATAAATCGGGCCCATTGTCTCTCACAGCTGTGGTCCCTTGGATCAGTACTAGAGGGAACACATTTTAATGATTTTAATATATAGTATGTTAACAATACTCTTTAGTCATAGCTATTATAACTATGTTTACTGTACATTATTGTGCAAACAAATCAGATACGATTAATCATGCTGGTAAATGCCCTGTAGATGTATTGTTCTACCTGTGCAACTGTTTTTATATTTAATTAAAAGTTATGTGTGTGTAATACAAATATGACATACATACTGATTATATAAGCTAGTTGCAGCTAGAGGCAATAACACAGAAACTGGGAGAAAGCACTAGATTCTTATGCTCCGAAAATGAGTTGTGGCTGTGAAGGGATTCCTTTAATAATTAAGCAGTCTGGTCAGAGCCCAGATGTCAGCTCTTATTTAATAAGTCTGCAGAAATACCGCATATGCAGCACTTAGGGCTGAAATAGTTGTTCACAAATCACGACACATCAGATTTCTAGAATTTAAAACTTCATTGTTCATATGTAAAATTCAATTTCCTACATCTTAATGGTTAGATTGATTTAGCAGCTGTTCCATTTGCAGTGTTTTATGCTTTTCTCCAAGATCTAACATCTCTAATAACTGCAGCCAATCCCTGTTAATACATGTGTTTCGTGCACTGATTTTATGTTCGCGAAGAAGTCCTTAGAATCTAGGAATCTGCTGGATCTTGGGATTTACTGGTGGAAATAATTTGTGAAACCTTTGCCTCAGAACATGTGCACATTCACTTCTGTCTGCATCAAGGGTGAACACACACAGAAGAAGACCCCTATGCAAAAACAATATTTGGGCCCTTTGCAGTTCAATCTTTCATAATGCACAATATGAAAAAAGAGAAAAAACAAGGCGCCCCTAATGTGTCACACTGTTTAAAAAACACACATACAGTCCTTTGTAGGGAATGTGCTCACCTATTGGTGTTGTGAAACTGGGTCACAACTCCCAAGAAGGCATAATCGTAGCAGCAGGTCTCCACAAGAATCCAAAGGGATGCTGGAGGTAATAGTCTTAGGCGAACTGAAGACCGCGCACACGAGGTAGATTTAAGGTGGTTTATTGAAGCCTACGCGTTTCAAGAGCTATCTTGCTCTCTTCTTCAGGGCATATAGCCTCTATGGGAGGTGGAGCCGCATATTCATTTCTGTAATGAGCGGGACCATGTGACCGCTCAGTACAGGAAGAAGCTGCAGCGCTGGAAGAAGCAGGGACGTCCAGGGACCGCGCCGGGAGCAGGTAAGTATAATTACACAGCCCCCGCCCCCCCTCACCTGCCGACCCGCGGGTATGACTCGAGTATAAGCCGAGAGGGGGACTTTCAGCCCCAAAAAATGGGCTGAAAATCTCGGCTTATACTCGAGTATATACGGTAACTATTCCCCGACATGTGTTGTATATATACGGCGGGAGCTGCATTCCCGCAAAGCGCAGTATATATACGGTGCCACTATTTCCAGTCACAGCGCAATGGAGTGAAGATGGCTGCTGTCTCTGACAGAAGGCCATCCCTGCAAGTCACCCCAGATGTGACAATAAAGTTGTAAAAAAAAAAAACATCGGCTTGCTGTGATTGGTGCTGTCTGACACAGCACCACACACACACAGCAGTCACAATGGATGGGGTGATCACTACATCACCTCTCCTGATTAACCCCTTTGGCGCTGATTAGCTGAACAATCGTTCTTGATCAATCAGCACCAAGAGTTCATCTCAAATAGCGATGTCCACCTCTGCGTGCAATCTTTACCTTAGAGTTGGAGTGCAGAGTAATTGTGTAGTACCTAAGAGAAAGAAAAATCATTGGCGGCCGGTGTGATCCTCCTGTAATCTATGTCCTCCAGTGCATCTTGACATCTGTGCCTGCTGCGATCTGTTCTGTGTGACTGATCTGTGATTGCGGCAGTTCCCCAATCCCAGTTCCAGTCCCCTCTTTCCCATTCTCCCCTCCCCAATCCCCACCACTTCCAATTGTATTTTTTGCACACTTTTTTTTGCACTTTTTCCATGTGCACTGCGTCCTGCACTGGGCATTCATGATCTTTCCGTGGCTGCGGCGCTCTGATTAGTATCATTGCTGATCAGAGAGTGTGCCAAGGGACTTTTTTGTTATTTAAATAATTCGATTAGCAGATGTTGAAGTGTAAGTGAAGTCTGATTTTTTTATTTTAGAAAGATAGCACAGTGTAGCTTCATAGATAGTGGTGTAGCCTTTTCGAGTAGCAGACATCACAGTGTAAGTGACGTCCAATTTTCTTTTAGAAAAAAAAGTTAGCACAGAGTAGCTTTATAGGGAGTTAGCGTTAGCATGCATTAAGGGAGCTTAAGTCGCATTGTTAGTGACGTCTGTTTCTTTTAAAAAAAAAAAAGAATTATTTGAATTGAGTACATTTTAGGTATTGCATTAAGGGAGCATACGTTGCATTGTTAGTAATGTCCATTTTTCTTCAGCAAAAAAAAAAGAATTGTTTGCGTCGAGTAAATTTTTGGCTAGTGCATTAGGGGAGCATACCTTGCATTGTTAGTGACGTCCATTTTTCTTTTGGAAAAATTAAAAATTGTTAGCGCTGAGTAACTTTATCGGTGTGGCATTAGTGTGGTGAACATCCCTGTATTTTTTTAATACAAACTTTTTGTTTTTTTTACATCTACTGATTTTTTTTTTCTTCTAAGTGCTTCGTCTAAATGTTTCCTTTTTAATTTTTTTATCTACTTCTTTCTTCTCTACTTTTATAATAAATACAGAATACAAGTGTAAATGCTCGACTTACATACTGTATACATCCCCAGTGTTTTGAAAAATAAAATAAAAATGGCCTAATTCGTCAAGACGCTATTCACCAGAGGAAGCATACACTTTCCTTGCCTCCAGTAAGGATTCAGCCAGTGAGGAAGATCCAACATTCTTCTATGCCTCTTCATCCTCCTCTTCATCTACTGAGGAGGGACTCCCAGAAAGGCACCCTAGAACCCAGACAGCCCCTACAGCAATTGATCCCCTATGGACTCAACCCCCAGAAAATTATCAGGCTTTTATTCTGGATTTCATGGGCAGCTCAAGAATCCAATTTGATGTTACGTCCCTCACTAAAATTGTTTTTTTTTTTAATTACTTTTCAGCGAGGAAATAAGAAATCTTATGGTGGCCCACACAAATTTATATGCCCATCAATTTTTTACCCAAAATCCCACATCATCATATGCCAGATGGACCCCTGTCAATAAAGGAGAAATTATGACATTTGGGGGCATTGTACTGCATATGGGCACAGTAAAAAAAGACAGAGTTTCGGCAATGTTGGAGTACTGATATTCTCTACATCACACCAGTATTCCATATGGCCATGACAATGACTCGATTTGAAGCGATCCAAAAATTTTTGCATCATAGTGATAATGCGCACTGTCCTCTCCGAGACAATCCAAACTTTGATCGTCTATATGAAATTCGGCCAGTAGTTGACCACTTCAGCAGCAAATTTGCTGACGAGTACAATCCTCAAAGGTGACATCTTTATAGATGAATCTCTGGTTCTCTTCAGAGGGAGGCTAAAGTTCCACCAATACCTGCCCAGTGAGAGGGCTGGGTGCGGAATTAGGCTGCGGTCACACGATCAGTAGTTGGGCAGCACGGTGGCGCAGTGGTTAGCACAGCAGCCTTGCAGCGCTGGAGTCCTGGGTTCTAATCCCACCTTGGACAACATCTGCAAAAGAGTTTGTATGTTCTCTCCGTGTTTGTGTGGGTTTCCTCCGGGCACTCCGGTTTCCTCCCACATTCCAAAGACATACTGATAGGGAATTTTGATTGTGAGCCCCATCAGGGACAGCTATGATAATGTGTACAAACTGTAAAGCGCTGCGTAATATGTTAGCGCTATATAAAAATAAAGATTATTATTATTAGTTGGTCAGTATTTTACATCAGTATTTGTAAGCCAAAACCAGGAGTGGAACAAATAGAGGAAAAGTATAACAGAAACATATGCACCACTTCTGTATTTATCATCCACTCCTGGTTTTGGCTTACAAATACTGATGTAAAATACTGACCAAATACTGCTAGTGTGACGGCAGCCTTAAACTGTACAAGCTGTGTGAGAGTACCTCAGGGTACACCCAGAGATTTAGGGTCTATAAAGGGAAAAAATCCCAGATTTACTCCTTTGAATGCCCCCTTGTCTAGGGGGTGCGTGGGAAAATTGTGAAGGAATTGCTTCACCCACTGCTGGATTAAGGTTATCATCACCTCTACATAGATAACCTTTACACCAGCATCCTACCCTTCAGGACCCTCTATACCAGATGTACAGTTGTATGCGGACCATGTGAAAAAAATCAGAGAGGTCTCCCTAAGCTGCTAATTGGGTAACTGCAGAGAAAAGGCGACTGCAGAGCCAAACTCAGTGACAACATGCTGGTGGTCAAGTATAAGGACAAGGGGATGTCCTGATCTTCATCACCATACACCGTGAGAACAGCTCCCTTGTCACTGTCTGAGGTACCACAACACAAGTCCCAAAGACTCCGAGAAGCTAAAGTATGGTACAAAAAAATTGGCTGCAAAAAAGGGCAATTTGAAAATGCCTTCTTAGAGGAGGAAACTTTTTTTTTCTTATCCAGCAAGATGGCACCGCCGGCGCGTGCTCAATAGCAGCTATGAAATCTATACACACCAATAGCTGCTACTGCACAGCTGCGGCAGGCGCCATTTTCAGATTGCCTTTTTTTTGTCCTCGCTCTATTAAATCAGCAAAAGGGATTAAGTGCAAAGTACACATGTGATTATGCTGCAGCGCAGGTGCCTCTGCCGGCATCTGCCTGCAAAAGCACTTTTCCTCCACTATGTACATATATTCATTATGCAAACTAGGGGGCAGGTCACTGAGGGATTAGTGACCTGTCAGCAGTCTGCATTATGATTTTATATTCAGAGCACCACATACATGAACCCCGCCTTAAGGCACGAGAATTTCATTAAGAGCTCATACTCATTTGTGTGAGAAACGGACGAGTGCAATCCGATAAAAAAATCGGATTGCACTCGGACCAATCTTATTCAGTAGGTGACATCTCATTTGCAATTTTTTTCTCAGCCGAAATTGGACTGAGAAAAAAAATCGCAGCATGCTGCGTATTGCTGCGATTCTGGGACGAGACTCGCCAATGTAAGTCAATGGGTGTGAGGGGAAAAAAAAAAATCGCACAGCACTCACACCATGTGAGTGCTGTCCGATTTTTACGCACCGGTGTCCTTTGAAAAGCCGGTAATTCATGCGCGGCGTACAGTAAAATCACACTGACATGTTAGAATAGAATAGATATATACACATAGAATAGGTATATCTATCTATCTATCTATCTATCTATCTATCTATCTATCTATCTATCTATCTATATATTCACTGCTCAAAAAAATAAAGGGAACACTAAAACCCACATCCTAGATATCACTGAATGAAATATTCCAGTTGTAAATCTTTATTCATTACATAGTGGAATGTGTTGAGAACAATAAAAATCACAACTAATATCCCACGGAGATCTGGAGTTGGAATGATGCTCAAAATAAAAGTGGAAAACGAAGTTACAGGCTGATAAAACTTCAGTGGAAATGCCTCAAGACAATGAAATGATGCTCAGTAGTGTGTGTGGCCTCCACTTGCCTGTATGACCTCCCTACAATGCCTGGGCATATTCCTGATGAGGCAGCGGATGGTCTCCTGAGGGATCTCCTCCCAGACCTGGACTAAAGCATCCACCAACTCCTGGACAGTCTGTAGTGCAATGTGACGCTGGTGGATGGTGCGAGACATGATGTCCCAGATGTGTTCAATCGGATTCAGGTTTGAGGAACGGGCGGGCCAGTCCATAGCTTCAATGCCTTCATCTTGCAGGAACTGCTGACGCTCCAGCCACATGAGGTCTGACATTGTCCTGCATTAGGAGGAACCCAGGGGAAACCGCACCAAGATATGGTCTCACAAGGGGTCAGAGGATCTCATCTCGGTACCTAATGGCAGTCAGGCTATCTCTGGTGAGCAAATGGAGGGCTGTGCGGCCCTCCAAAGAAATGCCACCCCACACCATTACTGACCCACTCCCAAACCGGTCATGCTGAAGGATGTTGCAGACAGCAGATCGCTCTCTACGGCGTCTTCAGACTCTGTCACATCTGTCACATGTGCTCAGTGTGAACCTGCTTTCATCTGTGAAGAGCACAGGGCACCAGTGGCGAATTTGCCAATCCTGGTGTTCTGTGCCAAATGCCAAGTGCCCTAAACGGTGTTGGGCTGTGAGCATAGCCCCTATCTGTGGATGTCGGGCACTCAGACCATCCTCATGGAGTCGGTTTCTAATCGTTTGTGCAGACACATGCACATTTGTGGCCTGTTGGAGGTCATTTTGCAGGGTTCTGGCAGTGCTCCTCCTGTTCCTTCCTGCCACGTAGGCTGAGGTACTGGTCCTGCTGTTGGGTTGTTGCCCTCCTACTGCACCCTCCACATCTACTGTGTACTGGCCTGTCTCCTGGTAGTGTCTCCAGCCTCTGGACACTACCCTGACAGACACAGCAAACCTTCTTGCCACAGCTCGCATTGATGTGCCATCCTGGATGAATCCATCTCATGCTACAACGAGTGTGAAAGCACAACCAACATTCAAAAGTGACCAAAACATCAGCCAGAAAGCATTGGTACTGAGATGTGTTCCCTTTATTTTTTTGAGCAGTGTATATAACACAGCCTCCTCCATAGAATATAATATGCTTCACCCATAGTATATAACACAGCCTCCTCCAAAGAATATAATGTGCCCCCCATAGTATATAACACAGCCTCATCCATAGAATATAATGTGCCCCCCATAGTATATAACACAGCCTCCTCCATAGAATATAATGTACCCTCCATAGTATATAACACAGCCTCCTCCATAGAATATAATGTACCCTCCATAGTATATACCACAACTTCCCCCATAGAATATAATGCATTATGTGCCCCCATAGTATATAACACAGCGTATAACACAGCCTCCTCCATAGAATATAATGTACCCCCATAGTATATAACACAGCCTCCTCCATAGAATATAATGTGCCCCCATAGTATATAACACAGCCTCCTCCATAGAATATAATGTCCCCCATAGTATATAACACAGCCTCCTCCATAGAATATAATGTACCCCCATGGTATATAACACAGCCTTCTCCATAGAATATAATGTACCCCCCATAGTATATAACACAGCCTCCTCCATTGAATATAATGTATTCCCCCCTTCCAATAGTGCCACAGTCCATTACTCAGGTATATATTAAAAACAAAAAACCCACAATCCTCACCTCTCCTCATGCACCGCGCTGCTCCCGGCTCCGGTCTCAGCGGCTGCACAGTGGGTGCGTAATGATATGATGTCATCGTGCACCCGCAGTGTCAGAGAATGATGGGATAGGGAGCATCAGCTGATGTTGTCTCCTCCATCATTGCTTTGAACTGTACTATGACGCCGGTACAGTTCAATGCGGTGGCAGCGGGGAAAGTTGGTTCTGGCGGCAGGCGGGCCCCCCTGCCTGACGGGCCCCATAGAGACTGCGTCCGTTTTTTTTTCTGGATAACAATCAGATGAATTTTCATACAATCATCTGAATCCAGTTGGAAACTCATAAAATACATGTATTATCTATAGTTTATGCATCCTTTGCAGTCTAGAATGAGATGGTTTCAATACTAACCAGACATTGTCTTTCGTAGTCCAAAGCCCAACAACATGTAATAAATTTGCAATCATTATTTTATGTTCTTTAGTGGTTTGTGTGCAAAATGGGTGAAGGATTTATTCAAAAACCCTGGAAACAACCAACATTACTGCAGCTATACATGGTAGGTACTTGTTATATTCACAGTAACAGAACTTGAACAGTCATAGGGAGATTATAGGAAGTATTTCTTGGGAATCACTCTTGGACGTGTACATTTCCTTTTTAATACATTGCAATTCCTGGCAGGATTTTCTGGCACTGAATAGGTTAAGGTAATTGCCGCAGGCACGGTTAGTTCAATAAATGGAAAGCATCTCTAGGGAAGGCTGTCATAACCCAGTGAAGCACAGCATACAAATTGTTCAAGGCAGCCAATCAAAAGCACAGTGGAAAGGACTGGAGCGTATCCCAGCACACTTCCATCCGTAAAGGAGACCTGACACACCAACTAGTGGTGGCTGCGTAGTCTGGCTAGTAATATATGGTTACATAATAAGGCTGCGTGAGCACCAGATTCTCCATTTATTAGTAGTCCGTTATCAAATGTACTGCTAATAGCAATGCAGTAATGCGTTATAGTAGCTTCTCTCATCATGCCATTAAATGATGGATAGTAATAGAATAGGAGGGATATTGCAAGCAAGAGAAATTCTGGATCAAAATGAAAGCAAGCAATGACCTAGTGATACACTGAAATTACATAACTTCATTACCTAAAGGAGATGCATGTGATGAAAAAATTCTGTTCTAGTGCCTCTCTTGTACATGGAGTTGTGACCATATATTGCAGCAAAGCCTCATTGCTGGTGAGGTCAAGATCTCTCTGTATGTTCCCACACTCTCATACACGTGCTGCGGAGCATATTCACAGCATTAATGGTCAGTGTCACGTACCCACTTCTCAGAACGTGACTAGGAGTTGCACCTGCAAGGGTTAATCTATCTGCGCTCACTCAATCCAGCATTCAACCTCTGTCCTATGCTGCAATGGGAGCATAAGTCACACCCCGACAGGGACCACGCACCCCGCTTCACACACGCTGCCACCACTCACTGAACATCCAGACGATGAGTTCCGGTAATACTGCTAATACTTTCTGCTAATCAGCAGGGTCACACACTTTAGGGCTATGGATTCTTTTAGAGTATACAAGGTTCAAACTTATTAAAGTTTTAAGCTTTAATGGAAAAGATACAGTACTTACAATAAAAGGATATAAAAATATGGAAATAAAAAGTGACATACAAATATGCAAAACAGTTATAAAATAAAAGGGAGAAACTTACAGAAACATCTAAACTTTGAAGTCTGGTATTCTGTTCCCTGAGAGGGAAAGGGTATGAAATGGATCACATCAGCTTGGCTGCCCTCAATTGTGAACAACTTTCTTTGTGTAGAGCCCAAGTTATAGGTTTAGCATGGAGATCAGATTTCTAGACCAGCCTTTCATTTTAATAGTCTTATAGTCTTTTAATTCCTGGTTTATGACTGGACCATGGCTACTTTACCAATTAATACATAATTTTTTTCCTATAAAGGCTTTTTGTCATAACCTTTCTTTCCCATAGCAAATAGAAATTGTCAGGCTGCACTAGGTCCCATTTGGCGTCTTCCTTCAAAGGCATCAGAGGTGTGAAATGTTTCAAACTCTATGTTCTCAGGAAGGCACTCTGGGGTCTGAGACCCTATGACCAGGAAAGCTGTCTTTTCTCATGATAACATAGGCTATGACCTTTGTGAAGAGCTGAAGCCTAAGAACAGATGCTAATTTACTGCATACATCGCCTTCAAATACATATTTCTACTACAGTCAGCACTGCGGATTAGAAATGTGAAGGATGAAGTGTGCTGCTTAACACCACCTACATTGCTATCTACTGATAAGGATTTCACTGTGGCCTTTCCACTGTACATGTCTGCAGCGGAAATGCTTTGTGGAAACGTACCCTAATAGGGTTGCAATGTAGCACAACTAAAGTAAGTGCATCTATATAAAAAAAATTAGAATTGAGAGTCCTCAGTAGTTGATACCTTTCAATGGCTAACTGAAAAGATGGTAACAAATTGCAAGCTTTCGAGACTACACAGGTCTCTTCATCAGGCATAGGCCGGCATCACACTCGGCGTAAGACAATACGGTCCGTACTTTACGGCCGTAATACAGCCGTAATACGGAGAAATGTTCCCAAAATAGTGATCCGTAGGCAGGGTGTGTCAGCGTATTTTGCGCATGGCATCCTCCGTATGTAATCCGTATGGCATCCGTACTGCGATATTTTCTCGCAGGCTTGAAAAACCGACATCTAATGGATTTATGTGCTCAAATGTTCGGGAAAACATATATACAGTATATATATATATATATATATATATGTCATTGAGACACATATATATTTATAGTCTGTATTTATATTTACTACAGCGCGATATCTGTGAAAAGCCGGTAATTCAATTGCCGGCTTTTCATTTCTCCTTCCCAAACCCGACAGGATATGAGACATGGTTTACATACAGTAAACCATCTCATATCCCCATTTTTTTTGCATATTCCACACTACTAATGTTAGTAGTGTGTGTATGCAAAATTTGGGCGCTGTAGCTGCTAAAATAAAGGGTTAAATGGCGGAAAAAATTGGCGTGGGCTCCCGCGCAATTTTCTCCGCCAGAGTGGTAAAGCCAGTGACTGACGGCAGATATTAATAGCCAGGAGAGGGTCCATGGTTATTGGCCCCCCGTGGCTAAAAACATCTGCCCCCAGCCACCCCAGAAAAGGCACATCTGGAAGATGCGCCTGTTCTGGCACTTGGCCACTCTCTTCCCATTCCCGTGTAGCGGTGGGATATGGGGTAATGAAGGGTTAATACCACCTTGCTATTGTAAGGTGACATTAAGCCAGATTAATAATGGAGAGGCGTCAATTATGTCACCTATCCATTATTAATCCAATTGTTTGAAAGGGTTAAAAAACACACACACACATGATTTAAAAGTATTTTAATGAAATAAACACAGCGGTTGTTTTAATATTTTATTGCTCTCTCAATCCATTTGCAGACCCTCGCTTGGCAAAACAATAAACCCACAATATACATACCTTCTGCTGACCCGTCACGTCCCACGAGGTAATCCATCTGAAGGGGTTAAAATAATTTACAAGCAGGAGCCCTGCAAATGCAGCTGTGCTCGTGCTTGTAATTCCCCGGTGAATGAAGGAAATGTAGGTCATTGACCAACATTTCCTTCAGTCGCGGTGATGCGCCCCTGCTGGATGTTCTCATGAACTGCAGCCTGGGAACTTTTTCCCACGCTCCAGGTCATATGAGGACATCCACCAGGGGGCGCATCACCGCGACTGAAGGAAATGTAGGTCAATGACCTACATTTCCTTCATTCGCCGGGGAATTACAAGCACGAGCACAGCTGCATTTGCAGGGCTCCTGCTTGTAAATTATTTACTCTGGTGGAGAAAATTGCGCGGGAGCCCACGCCAATGTTTTCCGCCATTTAACCCTTTATTTTAGCAGCTACAGCGCTGAAATTTTGCACATACACACTACTAACATTAGTAGTGTGGAATATGCAAAAAAAAAAGGGGATATGAGATGGTTTACTGTATGTAAACCATGTCTCATATCCTGTCGGGTTTAGGCAGGAGAAATGAAAAGCCGGCAATTGAATTACCGACTTTTCACTAACACCGCTGCGTATTTCTCGCAAGTCACACTGCTGGTCCGTGTGGAATCCGTATTTTTCTCGCCCCCATAGACTTTCATTGGCGATTTTTTTGCGCAATACGCTGACAAACGCAGCATGCTGCGATTTTGTACGGCCGTAGAAAGCCGTATAATACTGAACCGTAATATACGGCTGATAGGAGCAGCCCCATTGAGAATAATTGTGCCATTTATTTTGCGAGTTTTACGGACGTATTTTCTGCGCTCTTACGTCCGTAAAACTCGCCAGTGTGACGCCGGCGATAGACTAAAAGAAATTCTGGAGAATCACATATTTATGCACAACACATCACAGAACCCCCCCCCCCCAAAAAAAAAAAAAAAAGAGAAAAACATGGATAAGACAGGTGACATGAAGCAGAATATATAAACAGTTATGTCCATAAATATTGGACCAGTTCTTAGATAAGGAGTGTTTTATTGTCCTCTGATTGGGGTCTGGTTATGTTGTGATGACCCCACATGGTCTGAGGGGCAAATTTCTTAGTTCCTTAGTTGATGTAAAAAGACATAAATCCATGCGAAACATTCATTCCTGCACTAAGGGTGTCATAGGTCATCATCAGTTTATATTCCCATATACTTCTGTCTCTCTGAGATTTGAAGCTACCTTTTAATACAAGTAATTTCATGTCCACTGGCTAAAACGGTACCAATATATATAACTTTCCTGTATGCATCTATAGAAACACTTACTGTATGTCAGCCAGTAAAAGCAGTTGGGTTTTTGTTGATAAAACACTGCAAATTTAATTTTAAAATAAGCAATAAAAAAATAATTGATGCGTTTCAGAGGTATTTACCAGTTCCCTATAAATATATTTCCACAGAATAATATAACAATTTTGTTATCAACAGGTAGAAGAGAACATTGCATAGATGTTTAATGCTTCTTACCTGCTGTTTCACTTAGGCTAGTTTCACACTAGCATTCGGCAGGGCTGCGGATGGCAGACTTCTACCTCTGTTAAGCCCCACCCACTGCAGCACCACTTTCTTCAGCTCCGCCTACATCTGCATGCATCCAGCGTACCCTATCTTTAACATTGGGATGCGGATGTATGCGAATGCCTCCGCATCCGTCGTTTTGACACTATGCCGACCACAACAAAATGCAACATGTTGCGTTCGACGCAGTTCAGCGCAGCGTCAAAATGATGCATGTGGAGACATCCGCATGGCCTGCGTACCCACTGTTAAAGATAGGTATGCAGGAACCATGCAGACGTAGGCGGAGCTGAAGGAAGAGGTGCGGCAGTGGGTGGGGCTTAGCAGAGGAAGAAGTCTGCCATCCGCAGCCCTGCCAAACACTAGAGGTAAACTAGCTGTTAGGGCTAGCGGAATGCACCAAATGGATATAGAGACTTTATTATAATATATGCGTTCGCAGCCCGGGGTCCACCGTGCAGGAGAGCCCGCTGCCAGAAAATGGTGGAACTAAACTGCGGTATGAGCTACCTCTGTTACTTCACAGAGTAGCCGTGAATTCAAAGCACTGCACCCTGTTAACCTTCACAGTGGCACAGGCTAACTACCCAAACGAGAGCAGTCAGTGGTCATGCATGCACACAAAACTCCTCGCCGGAGGTGCCAGCATTCTAGGGGCTTATTTCAGCCAGGTCCCTGAATACTCAAACGCACAAACTCCTCGCCGGAGGTGCCAGCATTCTAGGGGTTTATTTCAGCCGGGTCCCTGAACACTATCATACGTGACCACACTCACGCAAAGTACAACATAGAACAATACTAGCGCATGGCCATGCGAGCCTTAAATAGTTGCAGCACGTACAGGACCTTCCTAGAAGGACCAATGAGAGGCTGCCACAGAGCGTGAGCACCTACAGGACCTTCCTGAAGGACCAATGGCCTTAGCTGCAGTGTCTGATCATGTGACCCTCGATCTCCACTGAGAGATCTTACTCTGGGCATGCTCAGAACGAGAAAAGCAGGACTTAGTCCCAGAAGCGTCTGCTCGCCGCTGCCCAGCACTGACTCCAATGGCAGAAGCAGTAAAATCAGCAGTAATTCTCTGTACAGAGTCAGACTGAGCGAGATGCTGGGACCTACGTCTCTGCTGAGCAGGCTCCACTGCGGCAGGAGAAGAATGGGCCTGAGATTCCCCCTGTGCAGAGGTGGGAACTCGACCCCTAACATTACCCCCCCTCCTTGGGCCTCGCTACGCTTGAAGGCAGCAATGAGCTGCGGAGCCCGAATGTGCTCAGCAGGCTCCCAGGACCTATCCTCAGGACCGTAACCCTTCCAGTCCACCAAATAAAATGTTTTGCCACGAACCACCTTGCACCCCAAAATAGCGTTCACCTCGTAATCGTCCGTAGACGAACCCGATGTCCCGGCAGATGACTCAGAAAACCGGGACATGTATACGGGCTTGAGGGACACATGAAAGGTGTCGGTGATACCTAGACGTGGAGGAAGGGCTAGACGGTAGACCACAGGGTTAACCTGTTCGAGGACCTTGAAGGGACCTAAGTAGCGAGGTGCAAACTTAGTGGACTCAACACGCAGCCTGATGTTACGGGCGGAGATCCACACTAAGTCGCCAGGAGCAAAGGTCGGGGCAGGGAGCTGATGTGCATCAGTGGAGGACCTCATTCTCTCCTTGGAGGCCTGGATAGCATCCTGAGTGCGGTCCCAAATGTCTCGTGCCTCCACTGCCCAGTCTGCCACCCTGGAATCAGCAGAGGACACGGGCATAGGCACTGGAACCCCTCGGATGTTGGCCGTAATTAAGGAGGAAAGGAGTCTGACCGGTGGAGTCGGCTATAGCGTTGTTAAGGGCAAACTCAGCCCACAGTAACAAGGATGCCCAGTCATCCTGCCTGGCAGAAACAAAATGTCACAAATAAGTGACCAGAGTCTGATTGGCCCTCTCAACCAACCCATTCGTCTTGGGATGATAAGCCGAGGAGAGATTTAACTCAATACTGAGTAGACGACAAAGCTCCCTCCAGAATCGAGACGCAAACTGGGTACCCCGGTCACTGACAATCTTGTCCGGCATACCGTGTAAGCGAAAGATATGCTTGATGAACAAGGCTGCCAGAGCCCGTGCAGACGGTAGCCGTGGAAGAGGCACCAAATTAACCATTTTGGAAAAATGATCGGTGATCACCCAGATAATGGTGCAGTTACGAGACTTGGGTAAGCCCACCACAAAGTCCATCCCGACCATCTCCCAGGGCCTATCCACCACTGGCAGAGGATAAAGCAACCCAGCTGGCCGTTGCCGAGGAGACTTGTTCTTGGTGCAAGAGACACACGCCCGAACATAGTCTGCGACATCACGAGCCATATGCGGCCACCAGTATGTCCTCGCCAGCAACTCAGATGTCCGTTTGGAAGCAAAATGTCCACCCACCCTGGACGAGTGTGCCCAAGAGAGAACCACCGGTCGCAAACTGGATGGTACAAAAGTCTTGCCCGGAGGCACAGACTCTAGCAAAACTGGGGCCACAGTTCTCAGGCTCTCAGTGGGGACAATAAGCCGAGGCTCCTCTTCCTCCTCCACAGATGACACAACGGAGCGAGAGAGAGCGTCGGCACGAATGTTCTTCTCCCCAGAAAGAAAATGGAGGGTGAAATGAAAGCGGGAGAAGAACAAGGACCATCTGGCCTGGCGAGAATTTAACCGCTGGGCTGTCTGCAGGTGCACCAAATTTTTATGATCTGTGAAGACTTGGAATGGAAAACGAGCTCCCTCCAAGAGATGTCTCCACTCCGAGAAGGCCAACTTCATGGCTAGCAACTCCCTGTCCCCGATGGAATAATTCCTCTCTGCTGGTGAGAAGGTCTTTGAAAAGAAGAAGCAAGGATGCTTCTGACCTTGAGCATCCTTTTGGAAGAGAACTGCTCCAGCACCAACAGATCAGGCATCCACCTCCATGATAAATGGCTTATCTACATCGGGGCGATGTAGGATGGGAGTGCTAGCGAAGTGTGTCTTTATGGAGTTAAAGGCCTTGGAGACCTCCTCAGACCACAATTTGGGATTTGCCCCCTTCTTGGTGAGGGCAACCAAGGGAGCTACCAAAGTTGAGAAGTGCGGAATGAACTGACGATAATAATTAATGAACCGCATAAAGCGCTGCACCGCTTTAAGATAATGGGGTTCCTGCCAGTCCATCACAGCCTGTAGTTTGGCAGGATCCATAGCCAATCCCTGGGCGGAGATGATATAGCCTAGGAAAGGTAAGGACTCCTGCTTGAACATACACTTCTCCAACTTGGCATAGAGGGAGTTTGCTTGTAGGAGGTCGAAGACTTTGCAAACATCTCTTCGGTGGGAGTCAATATCTGGAGAGTAGATGAGAATATCATCCAGATAGACTACGACCGAGGTGGTGAGCATATCCCGGAAGATGTCATTCACAAAGTCTTGGAAAACGGCTGGGGCATTACAGAGCCCGAAGGGCATCACCAGATATTCATAGTGCCCATCCCTGGTGTTAAAAGCCATCTTTCATTCGCCCCCCTCACGGATGCGAATCAGGTTGTAAGCACCCCACAAATCTAGTTTAGTAAACACCCTTGCTCCCTGAAGCCTATCGAAGAGCTCAGATATCAAAGGCAAAGGATACTTATTTTTAACGGTGATGGCGTTAAGACCCCTGTAGTCTATGCATGGACGCAGTTCCCCACTCTTCTTCTGCACGAAGAAGAACCCAGCCCCAGCAGATGACACTGACTTCCTGATGAACCCTCTTGCCAGATTCTCTTGAATGTACTGAGACATTGCCTCCATCTCCGGGAGAGATAACGGATAAACTCGACCCCGGGGAGGCTCAGCACCAGGCAAGAGATCAATAGGACAGTCATAGGGGCGATGGGGCAGAAGAGTCTCTGCCGCCTTTTTGGAGAACACGTCAGCATAAGACCAATATTGCTTGGGGAGAGAGGATAGATCTGCGGGTACCTCTGTTGTAGCAACCTGAATGCACTCCCTCTGACACCTACCCCCACAAGATTCACCCCAACCCAAAATTCTGCCTGAGGACCACTCGATATGAGGAGAGTGGTACCGTAGCCATGGTATCCCCAACAGGACCTCATCAATTCCTTCAGGAATGACGAGCAGAGAAATAATCTGATGGGATGGCGACATGGACAGAATAAGAGGGATGGTCTGGTGTGTTATCTGTGAGGGCAGTGTCGACCCATTCACCACTCGTACCGTTACTGGTTGAGCTAGCATAACCAGGGGTATTGCGTGACGTTGGGTGAAGGCTGAAGACATAAAATTGCCCTCCGCCCCAGAATCCACGCAGAGCTCTACCGAGTGGGTGGATGAGCCAATAATTATTGTCCCCTTTAAAGACAATTTGGAGGCAAACATCGCCGTGTCTAGTGTACCTCCACCTACTACCACTAGACGCTGATGTTTCCTCGACCGCTGGGGACATCTGGTGGCAAGATGTCCTGACTGCTGGCAAACTTGACAGACCTTGTGTGCACAAGCGGTCCGGGACTTAGATCCCTCATGTGACACTTCCATGGCCTCATGTGACTCAGGAACCAGGACCGGAGATTCCAGAGGTTTGGCAAAGGTGGGAGCCAGCCGAAACCTCTGCCTACACTGAGCTCGCTCTAACCTCCACTCGTTAAAATGAAGGTCAATACGAGTGGAGACAGATATTAACTCCTCCAGTGTGGCAGGAATCTCCCTAGTGGCCAGAGTGTCCTTAACATGACCAGCCAGCCCCCTCCAAAATATGGGGATAAGGGCTCTATCCGACCACTCCAGCTCAGAAGCTAAAGTACGGAAGTGGACGGCAAATTGGCTGACCAAGGACTCACCCTGAGTTAATGCCAGCAGTTGGAGCGCCATGTCATGGGTGACTCAAGGTCCTAAAAAGACCTGTTTCAGAGTGCTCAGGAACAGCGGAGCACTCTGCACCACATGATCACCACGTTCCCACAGCGGTGTAGGCCACTCCAATGCCCTGTCCGACAAGAGGGACACAATAAATCCCACCTTAGCTCGCTCTGTGGGAAAACGTGCAGCCAGGAGCTCGAGGTGAATAGAGCACTGACTCACGAATCACCTACAGGACTTGCTGTCACCAGAAAATTTCTCTGGCAGCGGAAGGCGAGATAATGTCGGAACAGGGGTGGCAGTAGACAGGGTTGCTGCAGCCACGCTAGCAGCCTGTACAGCTACTGCGGTAACATCCACAGCTGAGGTTGAGCTCTCGAGAGCCGCCAACCTACCCTCCAGCTGCTGGATATACCGCAAAGATTGCTGAATGTCCGCCATTTAAAAGCCAGACCCTGGCGCTAGTATTATGTTAGGGCTAGCGGAATGCACCAAATGGATATAGAGACTTTATTATAATATATGCGTTCGCAGCCCAGGGTCCACCGTGCAGGAGAACCCGCTGCCAGCAAATGGCGGAACTAAACTGCGGTATGAGCTACCTCTGTTACTTCACAGAGTAGCCGTGAACTCAAAGCACTGCGCCCTGTTAACCTTCACAGTGGCACAGGCTAACTACCCAAACGAGAGCAGTCAGTGGTCATGCATGCACACAATACTCCTCGCCGGAGGTGCCAGCATTCTAGGGGCTTATTTCAGCCAGGTCCCTGAATACTCAAACACACAAACTCCTCGCCGGAGGTGCCAGCATTCTAGGGGCTTATTTCAGCCGGGTCCCTGAACACTATCATATGTGACCACACTGGCGCAAAGTACAACATAGAACAATACTAGCGCATGGCCGTGCGGCCATGCGAGCCTTAAATAGTTGCAGCACGTACAGGACCTTCCTAGAAGGACCAATGAGAGGCTGCCACAGAGCGTGAGCACCTACAGGACCTTCCTGAAGGACCAATGGCCTTAGCTGCAGTGTCTGATCATGTGACCCTCGATCTCCACTGAGAGATCTTACTCTGGGCATGCTCAGAACGAGAAAAGCAGGACTTAGTCCCAGAAGCGTCGTCTCGCCGCTGCCCAGCACTGACTCCAATGGCAGAAGCAGGAAAAGCAGCAGTAATTCTCTGTACAGAGTCAGACTGAGCGAGATGCTGGGACCGATGTCTCCGCTGAGCAGGCTCCACTGCGGCAGGAGAAGAATGGGAGACCGCAGCGGAGATGGCCCAAGATTCCCCCTGTGCAGAGGTGGGAACTCGACCCCTAACACTAGCTTTATCAGTTTTGGGTATAGTGCACTGTGTCCCTTAAAAGGTCTCTAACAGCAGGATTTTGTTTGCTATGTGATCTGAAGACAGCAGGAGGTGGGGTTAAAACACAGATTTCAGGGATGCCTCTCTTATCAAGCTCCTGGTTTTGTTTGCTTGCAGTGATTGTTTTACCACCAGGAGCTGATCATTGCTGGGACACAGCAGCTCCTGCCTTTCTAAGTTTGGATCCTGCCTGGCAGTCTGACACGCCCTCTCCTGTGATAGGCACCTATATACAAAGCCTGGTGTGGGCGTGGTTAGCTTTCTCAGCTCTCCTGCTGTCATGCAGTGACTAAGGGTACCGTCACACATTGAAATTTCCATCGCTACGACGTTACGATTCGTGACGTTCTAGCGATATCGTTACGATATCGCTGTGTCTGACACGCTACTGCGATCAGACACCCTGCTGAGAATCGTACGTCGTAGCAGATCGTTTGGAACTTTCTTTCGTCGCTTGATCACCCGCTGACATCGCTGGATCGTTGTGTGTGACAGCGATCCAGCGATGTCTTCGCTTGTAACCAGGGTAAACATCGGGTAACTAAGCGCAGGGCCACGCTTAGTAACCTGATGTTTACCCTGGTTACAAGCGTAAACGTAAAAAAACAAACCGTACATACTCACCCGTCGGTGTCCTTCAGGTCCCTTGCCGTCTGCTTCCTGCTCTGAGTGCCGGCCGGAAAGTGAGAGCAGATCACAGCGGTGCTGCGCTCTGCTCTCACTGTACGGCTGCACTCAGAGCAGGAAGCAGACGGCAAGGGACCTGAAGGACACCGACGGGTGAGTATGTACTGTTTGTTTTTTTTACGTTTACGCTGGTAACCAGGGTAAACATCGGGTTACTAAGCGCGGCCCTGCGCTTAGTTACCCGATGTTTACCCTGGTTACCCGGGGACTTCGGCATCGCTCCAGCGCCGTGATTGCAACGTGTGACCGCAGTCTACGACGCTGGAGCGATGATCATACGACGCTGCGACGTCACAAATCGTGCCGTCGCAGCGATGAAAATTTCAATGTGTGACGGTACCCTAAGGACTATGAGCGCTTACCTGATCCCTCAAACTAGGGGGCACCCTAGTCTTTCCCTGTTCCCTGGACTACCACAGGAGTTGCAGATGCCAGGGTCACATACCTTGCTATGCTCCTATCTTAGCTCTTAACTTTTTCCTCCCCACTAAGGTAGGTGTGAGGCAGAAATGTGTAAGATTACACTGGTCAACAGCATTTTTGGTGCCAAAGATATTTCATCGAATTTAGGGTATTTTTGGGGTGCTGATTCTGAATATGTCATCAGTTTTGCCAGATTGGCTCAAGTTTTTGAGATTTTTGGTATCTTATTTATAGCACTTGTTGGTAAATGCGACGCATCATCTCATTAATTTCTTTGGATTAGTACTTGAACTGAGCAGTTCTCAATATAGTTTTGTGTTAATTAGTGTTCTAAAAGTTTGTTCATAGCTTGATTTTTGCACTAACTTTATGTTGTTGTCTGTTTTCCAGTGAAAAGCATGAACTCATCAAGAAGTTGTCTTAGCGATCCAGACTCATTCTGTTACATTTGTGGTGAATACACACTGCCAAAACATAGAAGAAACATAACAGACTTCGTAAAAAAAGTGTATTTTGCCTATTTTGGGGTTATGCTTGGGGACCTAGACAAGTTTTGGGCACCACACATAGTGTGCAAAGCATGTATCGAATTATTACGAAAATGGAGCAAAGGACAAAGAAAAAGCTTCAAATTTGGTGTTCCAATGGTGTGGAGAGAGCCAAAAAATCATCATGATGACTGTTATTTATGGTAAACACAGGTACAGGCACATCTTCACAATGAGGGACAGGCCTTCTTGCAGATTCCATGTTACTCCCATTTTCGTTTCTTATGCTTATTGAATCCTTGCACTTGCACTGCACAGAAATAACAGTCATCATGATGATTTTTTGGCTCTCTCCACACCATTGGAACACCAAATTTGAAGCTTTTTCTTTGTCCTTTGCTCCATTTTCGTAATAATTCGATACATGCTTTGCACACTATGTGTGGTGCCCAAAACTTGTCTTGGTCCCCAAGCATAACCCCAAAATAGGCAAAATACACTTTTTTTACGAAGTCTGTTATGTTTCTTCTATGTTTTGGCAGTGTGTATTCACCACAAATGTAACAGAATGAGTCTGGATCGTTAAGACAACTTCTTCTTGATGAGTTCATGCTTTTCACTGGAAAACAGACAACAACATAAAGTTAGTGCAAAAATCAAGCTATGAACAAACTTTTAGAACACTAATTAACACAAAACTATATTGAGAACTGCTCAGTTCAAGTACTAATCCAAAGAAATTAATGAGATGATGCGTCACATTTACCAACAAGTGCTATAAATAAGATACCAAAAATGTCAAAAACTTGAGCCAATCTGGCAAAACTGATAGCATATTCAGAATCAGCACCCCAAAAATACCCCAAATTCATTAAAATATTTTGGACACCAGAAAAAAAAATGTTTTTTGTTGACCTGTGTTATAGTAACCAGACAAACAGGGATAAAAGAAAACTACAATCTTACACTCACAAAACAAAAGAGTGGAACACAGAGGAAGGATAGGTAGCAAAAACCATATAGGTGAGGATTAGAGATGAGTATACTTGTTAGGAAAACTTTCACCAATCTCATATTAGGCATGAACATAGCACATTTGGATTCGGATTTGGATTCCCAAGTATTTTTCCTCAAAGTCAGCAAAATTTGGCCACAGTTCAGTAAATGATCGCGTTTCCTCTAAAGCTTTTGTTAGGACTTTGGCTAGGATAGTGGTGATGTATGATGAGCGAGGGGGACATGTTTGATGAGGGGCGCCCGACTGTAGGCTTTTTTAACTTAATTTGTGGAGATTCCGGCTGTCAATCTGAACGCAGAAATGATCCACAACATATAGAGAGACACAAGGTGTGGGGATACAAAATTTTATCTTAATTAACCAGACGCCTATTTTCAGCAAGCCAGGAAGAAAAGACTGTTATCTATATGCTGACTTTTGAATGTATGCTTTTTTTCTTCATTTGGGCGAGAGTCTGAAATGTTGACTCGTCTTTCATGCAGGGTCATTGTTTGAATAATGATGTTTGCTGATATGCTAATTACACATTGTCCAGGCCAGCTAGATTGCTGACTTGCAAAACAGAGGAGGAAAAACTATGCAAATAGATCATCAGTCTTCCTCTTTACCTGAGAATGCTGGTTTGAAGGACACTTGTTAAATATAAAAAGGAGAGATACCTCCAGATATAAAGAGAAAGACATCCAGACAGCCAAGAGATCCAAAGAAACAGAGACTCTTTACAGGACAGCAGCCAATACATCATGGCTTCATCATGAGAGACATATATTTGTCATTCTACAGGATGCCAGCTTAGGGGACTTCAGCCCCAGCTGGAAGAATACAGATCTGCTCCATTGACCATCATGAATCCATGAATACATTTGGGGTAGTCAGGATTTGGACCCACTGGTTGCCTGGGCCCCATGGATACGTTTGTGTGGGCCAGGAATGGGACACGCCAGTCGCCTGGCTCTATGGAAATGTTTGGAAAAGCCAAGTTGTGGGTAAACTGACCTTGTACCTGAATGGACTGTAATCTTCCTAAGCTTTCCGTTACCTTCTCTCTGTGCGTGCCACAGGTGGAGTAGTCGGCCCTGGAAGCTGAAACCAGGTTGTGACACTCTGGTCAACTGGCCTTGTACCTTAATGGACTGTCATCTTCCTAAGCTTGTTGTTACCTCCTCTTGATGTGTGTGCCACAAGTGGGGTAGACAGCCCTGGAAGCTCTGAAGTCACAGCTGCTCTTATCCAGGCGAGTCAGCAGAAGGGTGACACTCTGTAGTGTAGTGTTTCTGTGCATTCGGCGGGCACGTCAAAATGACGCATCCGTACTCATCCGTATCCATCCGCATGTCCTGCATACTCAATGTTAAAGATAGGTACGCAGGAGGCATGCAGAAGTAGGCAGAGCTAAATGGAAGAAGTGTGGAAGTAGACGGAGCTTAACGAAGGAAGTACGCAGCCCTCCACAGCTCAGCCGAATGCTAATGTGAAACTAGCCTAAACCTTCTATGATGAGAGTCCTGATACCATATGCAACAGCTCAAATTGGTTTTCTGCTCAGCCATACTCAGGTGGCACAAATATCACCCCTTCCATTACAGGCAACCCACCAGATAGAGACACACATTTCAAAAAATTGTTTGCAACACCAGCAGCAGTAGCAACAGCAGGCACAAAAACCACGACAAAGGTGTCACAGACTGCAATAACGCAGCAGGCTAAAAACTACATCATCGCCTAGTCTGTTCAGTCTGTGATTGGGCTGCAAAAGTCATTGGATATCCTTAAATTGTTCATCTTGATGAAAGTCAGGTGATCTACACTTTCAGGCAGCAGCCATATGCTCTTATCCCTCAGGACACCACCAGTAGTGCTGAAGACATGTTCTGAGAGAACAATGGCTGCCGGGCATGAAAAAATCTTCAAGGTGTGACAGGTGAGCTCAGGCCACTCTTCCATTTTTGAAGACCAAAATGTAAAAGGGTCCAAACTCCCCATGATGGCATTGGTATTGAGCTCGAGATACTCCTGCACCATCCTCTCTAGTTGTTCACTATGTTTCAGACTTGTACTCTGTTCTGCTGATGCGCAAGCTGGTATAAAAACTGCGTAAAACAACTCACAGAAATTGCTTACACTTACACTGCTGCTAATGTTTTTGCATTGATGACTCGACGTTCCTGACTTTGGAAGTCTATAACTGTGATGCACACTGTGTGCATCACTGCTGTTTTGGGTAAAACCACTCTTAATATTGTCTACAAGCGTGTTTCAATGCTCCATCATGTGGTCGTCCATTTCCAGGGGGGGGAATCATCTCACAAAATTTACTATTGTACCTTGGATCAGAGTGGCAATCCTGTAGTGGCAATCCAGTAGTCAACAATATTTCTAATCCAAACAAAACGGACATCATGTTGCACATAGTACAGCATTAAGGTGCTCATATGGTGGGCACTTACATGAGGTCCAAGTCCTTGGTGTGCTGGTGGTGGGGTAACACTCAAGCTTGCTTCTTCCATCCTCACCACCAACCACGGACAACAGACAGGGGATTATTATCCGCTTTCTTCATCTCGTGACTGTTATGCGCCCATTACCACTTCCTCCCTCATCCTCCTCTATTTGTTCTTCAGCTCCTGCACCTTTAATAACAGTTTGTCTGGTACCATGAGCCCCCCTTGATTGCTGTAATCTACCCTTCCATGGCACACGCCTGTGCGATGACAGTCCGGAACTTAAAAATATTGTTATCCCTTCTGCATCCTCCTCTGCTTCCACCACTTCCTCTGTGAAAACCACCTCTTCCCGCAGACTATTCAAAGTGTGCTCCTGTAGGTAGATGACTGGATTAATGATGCTGTTGATGGCATCGTCAATGCTAACCATCTTAGTAGCCATTTTGAATCTGCGCAGAACGGTGCAGAGGTCCTTCATCTGTGCTCACTCCATTCTGCGTTGTCCATGGCTATAAGACATGACATACTGCATTAGGGCTCATCACTGCTGCCACATTCACTGCAACATATGCAGAGTGGAAATCTATTGTGTCGACACATCACATATCAAAGGGTTAACCGGTAGCCAGAAAGACCTCTGTAGCAATGCAATTTAATGACTCGCGTTGTGCGAACGGTGGAAGTGAACAAACAGCAACCCTGTTTTCTGCTGCAGCGCATCCAGACTAGAATAATGATGGAGAAATTGTTGTACCAACAGATTGAGGATGTGAGTCATACAAGGCTTGTGTATGAAGTTACCCCGGTGTACAGCCGCCACCAGGTTTGCACTGTTATCGCACACGGCCTTCTCTGCCTTCAGATTCAGTGAAGATTGCCATTGCTCAAACTCAGCCTGGATAGCTTTCCACAACTCTTGAGCTGTGTGACTGGGATCTCCAATGCATATTCATTTAAACACTACCTGGTTGCAGTGAGCACTGGCTGTGCAGTACAGAGGATTTTCTCTACACTGTTGGAATGTATGTCTCATTAAGGGAGAGATTGAAAGCGCAGGTGGAGGCCTTGGGAGAGATGGAGGAGACAGAAGCAATGGAAGAAGTGTTAGATACAGAAGTTAGTCCCTTTGGGGATTCGAAGACTTGGTGTCTAGTAGTTTAGTTCTCCATCCCCTGTTGTGTAGTGATTTAGTTATCCAAACCTAAGTGTTTAATAGGTTAGTTCTCCAACCAGTGTTGCCTAGTAGTTTCGTTCTTCATCCTCTGGTGTGTAGTGGTTTAGTTCACCATCCCCAAGTGCCATATAAGCCTTGGGGATTCCAATACTTGTGAAGCAGACCCTTCCCTGCCTGTCCCACAGCTACCAGAGTCACTCAGTGCCCAGTCACCAAGATGTAACACCCCTGGCTATGCTTGCTCATCCAGGTGTCAGTGGTGAAGTGCACCCTGGCATATATAGATTTTTTCAAGGAACAGGCGATGTTGTCTGTGACATGCTGGTGTAGCGCAGGCTCATCTTTTTTAAAAGTAATGACGAATGGGCAACTGGTACTGGGAGACTGAAATGGGCATCAGCTTTTGGAAAGTGGCTGTATACACCAAGCAGAAATGTTGCATTTCCTTGGCCAACAGATTGGAGATGGTGAAGTTCAAGCTCTTAATGTTGTCTAGGAGGAAACAATCTTTTATTACGTGACCAAAAACAGCAAGCATGTCCATTTCCATAACAGCTGAAGAGCTCTCACTCACCCAGACTCTAGTGGGCAAACAGGTGGAGGTTCTGCGGCTGGAGACCAGTGTAATAACACTTGCCACTGTGATGGAGGAGGAAGAAGCAGCAGATGCAGTTGATAGAGCAGCCAGTGGATGCCGAGGTCCACTAGGCTGCATTTTAGCGCAGTGAGATTCCCAGACCAATGCATGTTGATCGTGCATTTGCCAGTTCATGCATGTAGTAGTTAAATTACTGGATTTTTTGCCTCTACTGAGTCTTTTTTTACAAAGTTGTCAGGCAACTTGAGTTGGGTCATCCTTTTTGGTTTAAAAAAAGGCCCAGGATAGGTAACCCTTTCTGCCCATGCGAAGTACGGTCCTAAAACCGCTGCTGGCCACAGCAGAATTGTGGCTGAGGGTACTGTGCTTGTCATGGTTGCATTACTCTATGTCTGTGCGGGAAGGTGGAACATTACCTTCTTGTCTTCCTCCTCCTCAGCAGTGTGCCTCTGGGTTCACGCCAAGTGGGATCTGCAAACTCATTATCATCCTCTCTGTTCTCCCACTCCTCTCCCTGAGAGTCACCCTCCTCGTCTTCCTGCCCTGAGAGCACCATACAGTCCGCATGTGCCTCAGGTATTTGAGTCTCATCAGGTTTACCTCCACCCCCGGGGGTTAACATCTGGTGATGAGGGCCTCCCTTCCAACAGTCTTGCACCCCTCCAATCTATTCTAAAGTCTGCTGCCTGACTAATAGACCTATACCCACGCTATTTCCCAGTCTCTCCTCTCCGTCAATCCCTTCACTGGCTCCTCATTATCCAGACACTCCAGTTCAAAACTCTAACCATGGCATATAAATCCATCCACAACCTGTCTCCTCCATATATCTGTGACCTACTCTCTCGGTACTTAATAGCATGCAACCTCCGATCCTCACAAGATCTACTTTACTACTTCTCTTTTATCTCCTCTTCCCACAATCGCATTCAAGATTACTCCCAAGCATCCTCTCTTCTCTGGAATTCTCTACTCCAACATATCAGACTCTTGCATACTATGATACCATGGAAATCTTCAAAAGGAACCTGAAGAACCATCTCTTCCGACATGCCTACTACCTACAGTAGCCATCGTTCCACCATACCGCTGCATCACCAGCTCTACCCTCGCTTATTGTATCCTCACCCATCCCTTGTAGACTGTGAGCCATCACGGGCAGGGTCCTCTTTCCTCCTGTACCAGTAGATGACTTGTATTGTTTAAGATTATTGTACATGTTTTTATGTATTCCCCATTTTAACATGTATAACACCATGGAATAAATTGCACTATTACAATAAATAATAATAATACAGCTGTGTGGCTGCTAAAGAACGGAAGTCGAGTACCCCGTTCAGTAACAGAAGTTGTCAAAATGCTGCGCAATTGCACTATTTCTGGAGAAATTGATGCCATTTTAGTGATGTTTGATAATAACTTTTTTAAATATGGAGACTCCAAGTTGGGTCTCCATCTGGTGGGTTACCTGTAGTGAAAGGGGTGTCAGAGCCCCATTATACTATTTCTACTCTGGGGAAATCGATGCCACTTTAGTGGTGTCTGCCCCTAATTTTTGGAAATATTTGGACTCCAAGTTGGGTCTCCTTCATGTGAGCTGCCTGTAGCAGTAGGGCACCCAGACTGACAGGCCTGCACTTACTTTTAGTCAACCACCTGTGTTACTCTCCTTAAATTTTTTAAACAGTAGCAGTCTATGAAGCTGATATTTGTGTCTCCTAAGTGTGGCTGAGCAGAAAAGCAGTTTGAGCGGTTGCATTAGGTATCAGGGCTCCCCACAAAGCAGGCTTACACCGGTCCCTCACCCACCACATCTTAATTTAAACTTATTCAAAACTCTAAGGCTAGCGTTTCTGTGCACAGCGTATCATCTTCATGCGCAAACGCATGACAAAACGCATGCAAATGCATATTTACTCAGCGTTTTCTATCCGCATGATCTTACGCATGATGGCCAAAAAACGCTGTGTGTGCATGCGTTTGTATGCGTTTATGCATGCGCTTGCGTTGTTTATGCTCATGCATACGTTCTTTACCAATGGACAAGGCTTCTAGAATTTGTATATATAGACCCTGCACAGATTAAATTCTCTTCTTTTGATGCTGTATCCTGCTGCAAGATGGATCTTATCGTGGAGAGCTTCAATCTAAGTCTGGATTTATCATTGAAATTGACTTTTGCTGTGGCTTGTGAGGAAGAAAGGAGAAGAGAAAGACGGAGAAGAGGTAATCGTCGCTATTGGCAACACCCTATTTTTGAAGTCCGAAAGAGCCGTGTAGCCTACCACTCATTGTACACTGAGCTTCGTGAAAACCCGCAAAAGTTTTTTGAATACACGAGGATGTCTGACCAGAGCTTTCAAGAATTGTTGCATCGTGTGCGAGGATCCATCACCAGGCAGGACACGCAATTACGTAGAGCAATTCCTGCTGAAGAACATCTGTTCATGACCCTAAGGTATGTAAAGTTGAATAAGAAACACCTGTCATTAATATTCTTTTTGTAAAAGCCATGTACTGATTTTTTTCCTCCATTTTCTTTTCCACAGATTCCTGGCTACCGGAGAGACACCAAGATCTTTACATTTTAAATTTCGGATTGGATTGTCCACTCTTTATGGGATTGTTGGAGACACCTGCCGTGCATTGTGTGACGTTCTGCGTGCAGAACTCCTCTCCTAACCCACAACTGAACTCTGGCTGAAAAATTCAAAAAAATTTGTAATTTTCCAAACTGTGTGGGGGATGTGGACGGTAAACTTCGGATTCTAAAACCTGCTGGAAGTGGATCCGAGTACTTCAATCGTAAAAAATACTTTTCCATTGTTCTCATGGCGATTGCGGATTGCATTGCTGAATGTCGATTTGTCACCGTTGACATTGGCTCATTTGGACACGGAAATGATTCACAGACTTTCAAAAACTCTGAAATGGGACAACGTTTGTATGCTAATAATTTTAATTTTCCACCACCACAACCTCTTCTGAACACTGAAGGACCACCAATGCCATTTGTTGTTGTTGGGGATGAGGCGTTTCAAATGTGTGCCAACCTCATAAAACCATACTCAAGTTGGGACTTGAAGCACACCAAAAGGATTTTCAACTACAGACTGACAAGGGCACGAAGAACTGTGGAGTGTGCCTTTGGTTTGCTGGCAGCTAAATGGCGCATTTTGGGAACAGCCATGAATCTAAAAGCAGAGACAATTGATGTGGTTGTCAAAGCATGTGTTGCTCTACACAATTACATCATGGCAAAAGAGCAACCCCACTTTGAACTTGGGGAACCTGTTAATACCACATTACTGGATTATCATGCTCACCCTCTAAGGACTACAGTGGAAGTTGCCCAAATGACAAAAAAATTGGCTGCCTACTTTGTCTCTGATATTGGACGTGTGTCATGGCAAGATGAAATGAAATGTACCTGAAATGTTCTGTACCTGTACTTTTTTCTGACTGTAATATTGACACCTTGAATGTAACTTTAATACACCTTAACTGTAACACCCGTTAATACTTCACCCAACAATACACTCAACAATACACACATGTTTAAATATAGAGCTAAGGAAAACACAGTGAGAGTTATTGTGAATCAAAAGAATTTTTAGTAACAAAAATAAAAACAATTTATATATTTTTTTAAAAAATGAAAATGTGATTACTTTCGGGTTCTGCGGGAGGAAGTGACATGGTGGACCTGGGGTGTGTCGTGCTGTGATGGTAGGCTTGGAGTGGTTGGGGAAGTAGGGGAAGTGGAAGTGGCAGACATTTCAATTAGAGGATTGGGTCAGATACATTGGCAGAGGACACATTGGGGGAACAGGACACATTAGGAGTGGAAAACAAGTTGGAAGGGATTGACACACTTGATGGGAAAGAACCAAGGGAAGGTGTGGACAGACTTGAAAAAAAAAGACACATTCGAAAGTGAGGGTGGAGGGGGTGGTTAATGTTTTTTGGCAGTTTTACATTTCCTGGACTTGGTTTTGCTACTTCCTCTGCCTTTTTCTTCCTGTTGCTGCATGGTGGGAGTGGAAGTCTGGGCTGCTCCACTCGGCTGCATGGTAGAAGTGGAAGGCTGGGCTGCTGCACTCGGCTGCATGGTTGAAGGGGAAGGCTGGGCTGCTGCACTTGGCTGCATGGTATAGCTGGGTACTGTTGGAACAGTCCTAATATCTAGCTGTGGTTGTGGTGGAGGTGGATAGTGCCACTGATGCTGTCCTGGAGCTGTTGCCCTGTAGGGAAAGAACTTTGTGCCTGCTGCTGATATCGGGACCACTGCATGGCCTCGGTGTAAGCATCCTGACAGGCCTTCATCACATAGAGATGGAGATCAGGACTAAGGTTTTCTGTCACGCCCCGTTCTGTAGAGGAAAAATAATGCTGCTCCGGTCTATTAAGGTCGGCTTCCAGGTGGTCAAGGCGTCTGTGGACACCCTGGAAAAGTGTGTTCATATGAGTGAACCCACTTTCCAGTATTTCTACAACCGCCTTCATCCCAGCCTGGAAGACTGAGCTTAAGTGAATAAACTCGGGCATGACTGACTTCTGACAGGCCTTCTGCCGCTGGCGAGCAGACCCAAGTAAAGTAGTGGCAGAGGGCTGGGAGAGGGGAAAGCCAGAAAGACTGGCTTCCTGTTCCCCAGCCTGTGAAGCCTGCCTGGTTGCTCCATCGCTGGTGGATGAATGGGACTGGGCCTGTTCATTGGCTGGTCGATGAGGGGCCTCTCCAACAGAGGACGATCCAGGTTCTGTGGTGCTGCACCAGGTTCTGTGTGGAAAATAAATGAAAAAATTAGTAAAAAGATTAAAAGTTTAAATAATAGTAAGACAACACAAAAGATACTCACGTTCGCTGAGCAAACGCAGATATCAGAAAAAATAGCTGCTGATGGTACTTATATTTTCTGACTTTTTGAGCAGCACCACGTCGAACCCAAATCTTCTCTCTCATGTCCTTATTGAGGCTATCATTCATCGAACGCCTACGAACTTTTACTCTCTTCACTGTGAAGGGGGAAGAAAAAAAAATTATTGCAAAAAGATACCAACATTTACAGCAAAACCGACGGGTAAAAGACCACATTGCAATACTTACGAAAATCTTTTCTGACTTGTGGCCTTGCATAGTCCCAATCATCCAACAGCGATCTGGCCACTTCTTCCCAGAGTCGTCGGATCAAGGCTGAGTTGGAATGATTCCTATTACTGGGGTCCTACAACGCTGCTCGCATAGAAGAGGATTCTTTACTGTTAGGGCAGTGAGAATTTGGAATTCCTTGCCTGAGGAGGTGGTGATGGCTAACTCAGTTGAGGTGTTCAAGAGAGGCCTGGATGTCATCCTTGTATCTTACAGTTATTAGATTCTTTAGAAGGAAGTAGATCTGGGAATTTATTCTGATGGAATATAGGCTGAACTGGATGGACAAATGTCTTTTTTCGGCCTTGCTAACTATGTTACCATGTTACTATGAATAAGGACTTCATTATCAATACCCGGTTGTCCTTCCTCACATTGTGGAACCTATAGATGAAACACAATATATCGTAAGTTAAACTGAAAGCAAATTCAATTACAACTCAGATAAAGGCTACTTACACCCCGTCTTTCCTCCTCAGCAACTTGAGGCCAACGACCCTGGGAAGAATCATTTCCACTAGACTGCTCCTGCCCTTCTGCACTGTCAGGTACCTGTAAAGAAGATAGATGATTTAACACATGTCTAGTATTGACAGTCAATACATACCAATCAGTAAATCAAATGTGATTACATAATCTGTGTCATGTCCACTTTCGGAAGCTTCAGTGGAGGACTTGTTGGAAGAGCAGGCAACAGTCAAGTGAAACACTAGAGAAAAGAACAGATAAGAAAAATGTAACTTGCTAAGAGCCAAACACAATGTAGCACAACAAAAAAGAACAATGGACAACAATACTTACATTACAGGCATTAGTCCAACAGCACAACAGTCAGGCAGCACCAAGACGGCAGCACCAGGACTGCAGCAGCACCAGGACAGCAGCAGAACCAGGACAGCAGCAGCACCAGGACGACAGCGGCAAACAGTCTACAAGGAAAATAAAAATATTAGTACAGAGTACACAGGACGGCAGCAACAGGACCGGAGCAAAAAACAGTCGACAAGGAACAGGAAAAAAAATAGTACAAAGTACAGACTGCAAAGAGAAACAGACATTTTCAAAGCTTCTATATTTACATCCAGAGTCTTGTCCACAGTCTTGTGCTTCCATCCAGAGTCTTGAGAGTAATGGACTTACCTGTCTCCTGACCCACTTTTATACATCAGTGATTTTGTAGGTGTTAACATAATTTCCTGGACATGATTAGTGTGAAGTACGCATTGCGTATCGAACGCATGCGTACGCATGTCCTTGCGTACCAGTGCGTTCCCATAGACAGTGATGCTTTTTTTTTTACACAATCATCCGCAATCGTCCGCATACGGATGATTGCACAGTATTTGACGCCTCAAAAAATGCAACATGTTGCTTTCGCCGGACACCGGCACACAATGCAAAACGACGCATGCGTACGTATGTCCCTGCATACACCATGTTAAAGATATGTACGCATGACGCATGCGGATCATACACAGCGCACAGAAACGCTAATGTGATCCCAGCCTAAATGCTGCTGTGTCATTATCAAATTCCTACTGTGGGTCAATTGATGCCACTTTTCCTGGTATCTGCCCCTAATTTTTGGAAATGTTTGGACTCCAAGTTGAGTGTCCTTCATGTGTGTTACCTGAATTTAGCAGGACACTTAGAGCACCAGGCCTACACCTGTCACTCATCCACCTGTTACTGATCAATGTTTAAGCTAGAAATACTGATCCAAGCTCTGTCCCAGGCCCTGTACCATGCATCCATGCTGTGCAAGTCTACTATTTGTACTCTGGATCAATTGATGCCAGTTTTCCTGGTGTCTGCCCCTAATTTGAGCTGTTTTGGCAGCTTTTTGGCCCCTTTAAAGATGTTGTCTATGCGTTTTGTTTTGCCCCCAATTGAATTCAATGGGGTTCGGGTATGTTTGACAAAGTGTTTAGCGAACCGAACTGAACTTTAAGGCTGTGCACACGCTGCAGATTTTTTGCATTTTTTCGCTATAAAAACGCGAAGAAAAACACATACATTATGCATCCCATTTAGAATGCATTCCACAATTTTTGTGCACATGATGCGTTTTTTTTTCGCGAAAAAAACGCATTGCGGTAATAAACGCAGCATGTTCATTAATTTTGCGGATTTTTTGCGGATTTCCCACTATATTATTGCATTGGGAACCTCCAGAAAAATCCGCAAAAAAACGCACCAAAAACGTGGTAAAAACGCATGCGGATTTCATGCAGAAAATGTCCTGTTTTGCTCAGGAAATTTCTGCAAGAAATCCTGAACGTGTGCACATAGCCTAAAGGTTTGCTTATCACTAGTGAGGATAAGGATGAGCACTCAAACCAAATCCACTAAGCAATCTCCAGAATAACTCTCTAAACTCCTACTCCAAACACAAACTGCTCCTCCAACACCAAACCAAGCAGAATGAACTATCACTGGCAAGGTCAGAAGCAAGGAGGAGGGTTCTTATAAATGGTGGGAGTATCAAACTCATAACAGCTGATATCACCCAAGACACAGAACTCCAAATAAAAGTTTAACCCTTGCAGCGCCAGAGCAAGGAAAGCCAGAACTGCTAATTGAACGGTGAATCCGTTGTAACTACCGCAGGTGTATGTGTCACCAGATGCTACCATCGTCTGATCCCATTTTCTTGCGGTTTCCCCATGACAGCTGCATTGCTATATCTAAGAATCCTGATTGTGTCATAATGTGTCAGAGTGGCTGCATCCAGTAATGTAAAAGTGATACATCATTAGAATCAGCTTCTCTTTGCCTACATCAGGCTGCTGTCAGATGAGGTACCAAAAACCTGCTGACAGATTCCCTTTAAAATTCAATGTTGCTCTATGAGGACACCTACAGTATTTAAACACCCATCTGACAACTCATAACAAAGTATTAAATATTTTCACTTGTATTTCTGGGGATTTATCAGCATCATAGCAATAAACCGTATTAAAAAAAAGCCTAATTACATTTGAACCATGCTCTAATTATGAATTGTCATTATATGCTTTCCTTTTATGTGTCCCGTTATGGGTATTGTTTGTATTCCTCTTATAGTCACTCTCTAATTTTACATTAGGATTAGTGAAGCACAGAGGCATTACAAAGAAGGGTTTTGTGCATTAGCCAGGGTCGAGCTTGCTAAAATTCTACCAGCACTTCATTGCATCCCTCAGGAGAGCTCTGCGGAGACTGCAGACTACAGGAAAGTCATGTGATGTGTTCGTGCAACTGTAATGAACATCAAACCTCTGCATTCACAAGACACCACATTTTAACCTATAGGATTTGAGCTGTCTATTCCTCTGCTAGATGACAACTTAAATTGTTCGTTATATCATATATTGTGAGATTTATGCCCTGCTAAATATGATACAGCAATATGTGTGCTTTAGAATATCAGATTAAGATAGAATGTTTGAGACAGATTCAGCAATCCAATAGAAATAATAAATGATTGTAATAAAGTAGCATCAGAATGTATATGTTAATTGATAATACGGATTCATAGTGCCAATGTTATTAAATGGAATTTATCAACAGGTTTTGCTACCTAATCTGAGCACAGCATGATGTAGAGATAGAGACCCCGATTACAGTGATGTGTCAATTACTAGGCTGCTTAAGGTACCTTCACACTAAACGACGCTGCAGCGATACAGACAGCGATCCCGATCGCTGCAGCGTCGCTGTTTGGTCGCTGGAGAGCTGTCACACAGACCGCTCTCCAGCGACCAACGATGCCGAAGTCCACGGGTAACCAGGGTAAACATCGGGTTACTAAGCGCAGGACCGCGCTTAGTAACCCGATGTTTACCCTGGTTATCAGTGTAAAATGTAAAAAAAAAAAACAGTACATACTCACCTTCGCGTCCCCCGGCGTCCGCTTCCCTGCACTGACTGAGCGCCGGCCCTAACAGCAGAGCGGTGACGTCACCGCTGTGCTCTGCTTTCACTTTACGGCCGGCGCTCAGTCAGTGCAGGAAGCGGACGGCGAGGGATGTGACGGACATCAGAAGGTGAGTATGTACTGTTTGTTTTTTTACTTTTACGATGGTAACCAGGGTAAACATCGGGTTACTAAGCGCAGCCCTGCGCTTAGTAACCCGATATTTACCTTGGTTACCATTGTAAAACATCGCTGGCATCGTTGCTTTTGCTGTCAAACACAACGATACACGGCGATCTGACGACCAAATAAAGTTCTGAACTTTCCTAAACGACCAGCGATATCACAGCGGGATCCTGATCGCTGCTGCGTGTCAAACTCAACGATATCGCTTAGCCAGGACGCTGCAACGTCACGGATCGCTAGCGATATCGTTTAGTGTGAAGGTACCTTTAGTGTAGTTTCTATAAAATCAATTATCAGCATGAGATTATCAGTAGGGGACTACTTAACCTGCTGCCAGGTTGTCCAACCCCATCCTCACCACTGATTGGCAGCTTTCTGCTTATGCACAATCTACACATAAAGCTGCCAATCTGTGATGGGGGCAGGCAGTGGCGTAACTTGAAACTCATGGGCCCCGATGTGAAAGCTTCAACAGGGCCCCCAAATATTTTAAATCTTTAATAGCAATAGTTTTTTTCTATAGGCCAAAGGAACTTTTAGGGCCCCCTAGGCTCCAGGGCCCGGGTGCAATTGCAACCCCTGCACCTGTTGTAGTTACGCCCGTGGGGGCAGGCTTATACCGAACTCATCATTCAGAGAACTGGTAGATCTTCAGCAGATTTTATTTATTTATTTTACTCACTTATGTAGCACCATTAATTCCAAAGCACTTTAAGACCTTATTATAAAACAGTTTTTAGAGGGAATCTGTCACCCCAAAAATCATATATGAGATAAGGCCACCGGCATCAGGGGCTTATCTACAGCATTCTGTAATGCTGTAGATAAGCCCCCGATGTATTCTGAAAGGTAAGAAAAACAGGTTATATTATATCCAGTGCGCAGGCGCCGGGCCTCTCTGACTTTACCAGTGCCTGCGCACTGCAGTACTTTGCTCTGTCCTCAACAGGTCAAAGTACGCCTGCGCCGGAGCCACGGCAGGAAGACAAGAAGAGGAGGTCATCGCATGAAGATAGGAGGCGCTGAACCCGGACCGCGACACCCATCGGACCGGATTGCAGCTGGACCTCCCACCCAGGTGAGTATAATCTAACGTCTTTTTCTTACCTCTCAGGTTACAGTGGGGGCTTATCTACAGCATTATAGAATGCTGTAGATAAGCCCCTGATGCCCGTGGCCTTATCTCATATACGATTTTTGGAGTGACAGATTCCCTTTAATCAAAACTGTAGCACCCAGTGAAGTAAGTGATACATTACTAGAATCAGAATGTCTGCCCCAAAAATAATAATAATAATAATCTTTATTTAGATAGCACCAACATATTACACAGCACTTTAAAGTTTAACAGTTTCAAAACACAAGTCATAAGTAACAATGTTAGCAATACAATCATTAAAGCAAAATAAGCTTGTGAGAGCCTACAATCTACAATGAGGTGGGGGAGATACAAAGTACAGGTGTGTATTTATAATGGTGTATATACAATGATGGTCCAGCCATCTTGAGGGATAGATGGAGCTGGTGAATGGGCTACACATGCACACTTAGACATAAAATGATTTAGATTAGTGAACGTGATAGGTCACTCTGAACAAATGCGTTTTGAGGGAGTGTCTAAAACTATGCAAATTGTGGATGGTCCTAATTTGTTGGGGTAGAGCATGCCAGAGGATTGGCACAGCACAGGAGAAGTCTTATAGTCGGGAGTGAGAGGTACGGATTAGTGCAGAGGTTAGTCGAAAGTCATTGCAGAGCGCAGTGGTTGGGTTAGGCCAATAGACAGAAATGAGGGAGGAGATGTAAGGGGGTGCCGCACTGTGGAGAGCTTTGTGGGTGAGAACAAGTACTTTGAATTGGATTCTATAATGAATGGGCAGCCAGTGTAATGACTGGCGAAGAGCGGACACGTCCGAGTGCTGATTAGCCAGAGGGATGACCCTGGCTGCTGCATTAAGTATGAACTGGAGAGGGGAAAGTCGAGTAACAGGGTGGCCAATTAATAGAGCGCTGCAGTAGTCCAGGCAGGAGTGGATCAATGCGACAGTGAGGGGTTTTGTTGTTTCCATGGTGAGAAGAGGGCGGATTCTAGAGATGTTCTTTAGGTGTCAGCGGCACGAGCGGGCAAGGGATTGTATATGGGATGTGAAGAAGAGATTGGTGTCAAACGTAACACCCAGACAGCGCGCCTGCTGCCGGGGTGTTATTATGGTGCCACCCACGGAGAGGGAAATGTCAGGTTTAGGGAGGTTAGTAAATGGCGGGAGCAGAAGAAGCTCAGTTTTCAAGATGTTGAGTTTCAGATAGAGCGGACATAATGTTGGAGACTGCAGACAGACAGTCAGTGGCGTTCTGTAGTACAGTGGGGGTAAGGTCGAGGGATGACGTGTATATAAGCTGCTCTCAGAAGGGGTAGCAAGAACCTGGTGAAAGATTGCCTTTAAGAACTACCTTCAATCTACAGAAGAACAAGGAGTCCTGGTAGTGGCGATATAGTGTAAAATGAAGGTTTTTATTACAACAGCGCGTTTTGATGCTGGACTGGCACCTTTTTTAAGGTAAAAAAATTGGGAGGGATAGAGTTAATTACCTCTTGGTAGCAGGATTTACAGTACTTCAGTGGTAGAGCTTTAGAACGCAATTGACCCCATATCTGCATGTTAACAGTGTTTGGGGACATGAGAGGTTTCCTTTAACCCTTTACGTCCGAGCCTGTTTTCACCTTCGTGACAAAGCCTAATTTTTCAATTCTGACCAGTGTCACTTTATGAGGTAATAACTCTGGAATGCTTCTACCAATCACACTGATTATGAGACTGTTTTGTGACATATACTAATTCATGATAGTGATAAAATTTGTTCAATATGACTCGCGTTTATTAGAAAAAAATGGAAATTTGGTGAAAATTGTCAAACTTACACAATTTTTGAAACTATTTTTTTTCGTTAGGAAGTTATAAGAGTTAAAAGTTGACTAGCGATTTCTCACTTTTGCAACAAAATTTACAAAACCATTTTTTTAGGGACCACATTACATTTGAAGTGACTTTGAGGGGTCTATATGACAGAAAATATCCAAAAGTGACACCATTCTAAAAACTGTATTCCAAAAGGTTCTCAAAACCACATTCAAGAAGTTAATTAATCCTTCAGGTGCTTCAGAGGAATTAATGGATTGTGAAAGAAAAAATTAACATTTACATTTTTTTCACAAAACTTTAATTTGAGACCCAAATTTTTTTATTTTCACAAGGGTAACAGGAGAACATGGACCCCAAAATTTGTTTGAATGTAAAATTAGCTGGAATAATTAGCGGAAGTCATGTCGCATTTGCAGAGCCCCTGATGTGCCTAAAAAGTAGAAACCCCCACAAGTGACACTATTTTGGAAATGTGACCCCTCAGAGAACTCATCTAGATGTGTGGTGAGCGCATTGAAACCCCAGGTGCTTCACAGAACTTTATAACATAGAGCCGTGAAAATAAAAAAAAAATCAAATTTTTCCCATAAAAATGCTCTTTTAGCCCCAATTTTTTCATTTTTCATAAGGGTAACTGGAGAAAATGGACCCCAAAATTTGTTGTGCAGCTTCTCCTGAGTACACAGATAGTCCATGTGTGGGGAAAACTACTGAACAGCTCATCTTTACATCAGTCAATCCAGTCCGGGCACAGCTCCTGGCACTGCTGATTGTCAGCGGTCAGAATTAGCTGACACATGGCGGCAATCGCCCGTGCACAGCCTTCTGTGTGTCGGAGATCGCCATGACGTATGTATACTGCTTTGGTTTGGAGGTACTTCCCAACCATGACATCTATATCTTGTAAATGTTGGGAAGGGGGTAAGGAAACCATTCTCGTACCAACAAAATAAAACTAAATTTCTGTATTATGAAATGTTGTGCAATATTTATGATTTTAAGTCTAATTTTATCACAAATTAAATCTAATATGCTTTAGATTTACATAAGATTTTGAAATATTTATCTTTTCGCACCAATAGAAAACATTCAAACTGTAGTTGTCTTTTGGGCCCATTAATTAAAGAAAAACGTTAAAAAAAGAATGTCCAACTGCTTATGCCAGCCAAAAAACGAATTTCATCTGTCAGATAATTCCAAATGCATCGGATTTGTTGAAGGTTTGTTGCATCAGATTGTTAAGAATTTAATCACAATTTTCAATAACTCATTATTGTTCATTAATATTAATAATACTTTTATTTATAAAACAGCACATACAGCTATATGAAAAAGTTTGGGCACCTCTATTAATCTTAAGCTTAATGTTTTATAAAAATTGTTTTTTTTGCAACAGCTATTTCAGTTTCATATATCTAATAACTGTTGAACACAGTAATGTTTCTGCCTTGAAATGAGGTTTATTGTACTAACAGAAAATGTGCAATCTGCATTCAAACACAATTTGACAGGTGCATAAGTATGGGCACCTCACCAGAAAAGTGACATTAATATTTAGTAGATCCTCCTTTTGCAAAAATAACAGCCTGTAGTCGCTTCCTGTAGCTTTTAATGAGTTCCTGGATCCTGGATGAAGGTATTTTTGACCATTCCTATTTACAAAACAATTCCAGTTCAGTTAAGTTTGATGGTCGCCGAGCATGGACAGCCCTCTTCAAATGATCCCACAGATGTTCAATGATATTCAGGTCTGGGGACTAGGATGGCCAAAAAACACCATTTTTTTTTAGGGACCACATCTCATTTGAAGTCATTTTGAGGGGTCTAAATGATAGAAAATACCCAAGTGTGACACCATTCTAAAAACTGCACCCCTCAAGGTACTCAAAACCACTTTCAAGAAGTTTATTAACCCTTCAGGTGTTTCACAGGAATTTTTGGAATGTTTAAATAAAAATAAACATTTAACTTTTTTTCACACAAAATTTATTTCAGCTCCAATTTGTTTTATTTTACCAAGGGTAACAGGAGAAAATAGACCCCAAAATTTGTTGTACAATTTGTCCTGAGTACGCTGATACCCCATATGTGGGGGTAAACCACTGTTTGGGCGCATGGCAGAGCTTGGAAGGGAAGGAGAGCCATTTGACTTTTCAATGCAAAATTGACTGGAATTGAGATGGGACGCCATGTTGCGTTTGGAGAGCCCCTGATGTGCCTAAACATTGAAACCCCCCACAAGTGACACCATTTTGGAAAGTAGACCCCTAAAGGAACTTGTCTAGATGTGTGTTGAGCACTTTGACCCAACAAGTGCTTCACAGAAGTTTATAATGCAGAGCCGTAAAAATACCAAATCATATTTTTTCACAAAAATGATCTTTTCGCCCCCATTTTTTTACTTCCCCAAGGGTAAGAGAAGAAATTAGACCACAAAAGTTGTTGTGCAATTTGTCCTGAGTACGACGATACCCCATATGTGGGGGTAAAGCACTGTTTGCGTTTGGAGAGCCCCTGATGTGCCTAAACATTAAAAAACCCCGCAAGTGACACCATTTTGGAAAGTAGACCCCCTAAGGAACTTATCTAGATGTGTTTTGAGAGCTTTGAACCCCCAAGTGTTTCACTACAGTTTATAACGCAGAGCCGTGAAAATAAAAATTCTTTTTTTTTTCACAAAAATGATTTTTTAGCCCCCAGTTTTGTATTTTCACAAGAGTATCAGGATAAATTGGACCCCAAAAGTTGTTGTCCAATTTGTCCTGAGTACACTGATACCCCATATGTGGGGGGGAACCACTGTTTGGGCGCATGACAGCTCGGAAGGGAAGGAGCGCCATTTGGAATGCAGACTTAAATGGATTGGTCTGCAGGTGTCACGCTGCATTTGCAGAGCCCCTGATGTACCCAAACAGTACAAACCCCCCACAAATTACCCCATATCGGAAACTAGACCCCCCAAGGAACTTATCGAGATGTGTTGTGAGAACTTTGAACCCCCAAGTGTTTCACTACAGTTTACAACGCAGAGCCGTGAAAATAAAAAATCTTTTTTTTCCCACAAAACTTATTTTTTGGCCCCCAGTTTTGTATTTTCCCAAGGGTAGCAGGAGAAATTGGACCCCAAAAGATGATGTCCAATTTGTCCTGAGTACGCTGATACCCCATATGTGGGGGGGAACCACTGTTTGGGCGCATGACAAAGCTCGGAAGGGAAGGAGCGCCATTTGGAATGCAGACTTAAATGGATTGGTCTGCAGGCGTCACGTTGCATTTGCAGAGCCCCTGATGTACCCAAACAGTACAAACCCCCCACAAATGACCCCATATCGGAAACTAGACCCCCCAAGGAACTTATCTAGATGTGTTGTGAGAACTTTGAACCCCCAAGTGTTTCACTACAGTTTACAACGCAGAGCCGTGAAAATAAAAAATCCTTTTTTTCCCACAAAACTTATTTTTTGGCCCCCAGTTTTGTATTTTCCCAAGGGTAGCAGGAGAAATTGGACCCCAGAAGCTGATGTCCAATTTGTCCTGAGTACGCTGATACCCCATATGTTGGGGTAAACCCCTGTTTGGGCACACGGGAGAGCTCTGAAGGGAAGGAGCACTGTTTTCCTTTTTCAACGCAGAATTGGCTGGAATTCAGATCGGATGCCATATCCCGTTTGGAGAGCCCCTGATGTGCCTAAACAGTGGAAACCCCCCAATTATAACTGAAACCCTAATCCAAACACACCCCTTACCCTAATCCCAACAGTAACCCTAACCACTCCTCTAACCCAGACACACCCAACTCTATTCCCAACCGTAAATGTAATCCAAACCCTAACCCTATCTTTAGCCCCAACCCTAACTGTAGCCCCAACCCTAGCCCTAACCCTAGCCCTAAACCTAGCAATAACCCTAGCCCTATCACTAGCCGTAACACTAACCCTAACCCTAGCCCCAACCCTAGCCCCAACCCTAGCCCTAACCCTAGCCCTAACCCTAGCAATAACCCTAGCCCTATCACTAGCCCTAACACTAGCCGTAACACTAGCCGTAACACTAGCCCTAACCCTAGCCCTAACCCTAGCCCCAACCCTAGCCCTAACCCTAGCCCTAACCCTAGCCCCAACCCTAGCCCTAACCCTAACCCTAGCCCCAACCCTAGCCCTAACCCTTGCCCTAACCCTAGCCCTAACCCTAACCCTAGCCCTAACTCTAGTCCTAACTCTAGCCCTAACCCTAACCCTAATGGGAAAATGGAAATAAATACATTTTTTATTTTTTTTATTTTTCCCTAACTAAGGGGGTGATGAAGGGGGGTTTGATTTACTTTTATAGCGGGTTTTTTAGCGGGTTTTTATGATTGGCAGCCGTCACACACTGAAAGACGCTTTTCATTGCAAAAAATATTTTTTGCATTACCACATTTTGAGAGCTGTAATTTTTCCATATTTGAGTCCACAGAGTCATGTGAGATCTTGTTTTTTGCAGGACGAGTTGACGTTTTTATTGGTATCATTTTCGGACACATGACATTTTTTGGTCGCTTTTTATTCCGATTTTTGTGAGGCAGAGTGATCAAAAACCAGCTATTCATGAATTTCTTTTGGGGGAGGCGTTTATACCGTTCCGCGTTTGGTAAAATTGATAAAGAAGTTTTATTCTTCGGGTCAGTACGATTACAGCGATACCTCAATTATATCATTTTTTTTATGTTTTGGTGCTTTTATACGATAAAAACTATTTTATAGAAAAAATAATTATTTTGGTATCGCTTTATTCTCAGGACTATAACTTTTTTATTTTTTTGCTGATGATGCTGTGTGGCGACTCGTTTTTTGCGGGACAAGATGACGTTTTCAGTGGTACCATGGTTATTTATATCAGTCTTTTTGATCGCGTGTAATTCCACTTTTTGTTCAGCGGTATGATAATAAAGCGTTGTTTTTTGCCTCGGTTTTTTTTTTTTTTTTCTTACGGTGTTTACTGAAGGGGTTAACTAGTGGGGCAGTTTTATAGGTTGGGTCGTTACGGACGCGGCGATACTAAATATGTGTACTTTTATTGTTTTTTTTATTTTATTTAGCTAAAGAAATGTATTTATGGGAATTAAATTTTTTTTTTTCTTTATTTAGGATATTTTTTTTATTTTTTTTTTACACACATGTGGGGAATTTTTTTTTAACTTTTTTACTTTGTCCCAGGGGGGGACATCACAGATCATTGATCTGGCAGTGTGCACAGCACTCTGCCAGATCTGTGATCTGCTGTGCAGGGCTGCAGGCTTACCAAGTGTCTGCTCTGAGCAGACACTCGGTAAGCCACCTCCCTCCCTGCAGGACCCGGATGCCGCGGCCATCTTGGATCCGGGACCTGCGGCGAGGAGGGAGGTAGGAGACCCTCGGAGCAACGCGATCACATCGCGTTGCTCCGGGGGTCTCAGGGAAGCCCGCAGGGAGCCCCCTCCCTGCGCGATGCTTCCCTGTACCGCCGGTACACCGCGATCATGTTTGATCGCGGTGTGCCGGGGGTTAATGTGCCGGGGGCGGACCGTGACCGCTCCTGGCACATAGTGCCGGATGTCAGCTGCGATATGCAGCTGACACCCGGCCGCGATCGGCCGCGCTCCCCCCGTGAGCGCGGCCGATCGGCTATGACGTACTATCCCGTCGAGGGTCAGATAGGCCCAGGTCACCTCGACGGGATAGTACGTCTAAGGTCACAGAGGGGTTAATATTAGACGGGTCCAATCAGTAATCCAATATAGTTCTTTAGTGCCTAATAATAATTGGGCTTTGGCATCATTGGACGCAGCTAAAGCCTTTGACTCTCTTGAATGGCCCTTTTTATTTGCATGTCTGAGGAGATATGGCTTCGGGGCTAGGTTTAAAAAATGGGTAGGTGCAATATATGCAAAACCTAAAGCTCATATAATTATAAATAATTCGTCATCGGAGTCATTTTCTCTATCTAGAGGGACACGACAGGGGTGCCCCTTATCCTCGGCTAACTTTGCTCTTGCGATTGAGGCACTGGCTATACGCATGCGGTCTTCTCCAAATATTGTGGGTATAAATATAGCCGATCGTCTAGATACTATTGGCTTATATGCTGATGATATGATTTCATTCATGGATAGGACAGAAGAGATGCTCCCACATGCAGTTACTATTATAGATATATTTAGTAAATGCTTTGGATTATATATAAATTGGGATAAATCCGCCCTACTGCCTCTCTCATAGCCCAATGACCCACCTTGATACTTTGTCTTTGCTGCCTGTGGTGTCTCATTTTAAATATCTAGGTATTAACATATCAAAAAATAGTGAGCTTGATTTACAACTTAATATTATTCCCCTACTGGAATTAGTCAAAATTAAATTTGCCTCGTGGGGTAAACTTCCTCTATCAGTAGCTGGCCGTATAAACTTAATTAAAATGGTTTTACTTCCTAAGCTCAGCTACTCTCTCCAACATAGTGCGGTGTTGATTCCTAAATCCTTCTTCACGAATCTAAATTCCTTGACCACATCTTTTATTTGGGGGAAAGACAGACCCAAACTTAAACTCTCTACTCTACAGAGGTCCAAACAGATGGGGGGAGCGGCATTGCTGGATTTTTATTTATATTACCTAGCCGGACAAATCAAGGCTTTGAGTAAGTGGATGCCCGATAATCACCTACCCAACTCAGAAAGTCACTTAATGCATTCTGCAAAGGTGGACTGCCCATTAGGTTTCTTAGAAACAAATAAACCTGGTGTCCCTCGATTACTACCTCTACTTAAATTAGCACGGTTAGTCTGGAGACAAATTAAAAAAGTCATTCACTTTGAGGATATTATAGCAGAGATGTCACTGTGGAACAACTCTTATTTTCCGCTGTTGTTGGGTCACCCGTCTGCTAATTTTTGGATTTCACATAATGTTTTCTCGATTAAAGATTTGTATGATGATGGAGTTTTGATGTCATTTGAGCAAATTCAATCTAATTACAACTTCCCGAGGTCCCAGTTCTTTCGTTTTCTTCAGCTCAGATCAGCTATCCAGTCACATCTACGTTCTGTGAGTATGACTCAAATCATCTCATTTTTCCCCTTAATAGGAATTAAGTCGCAAGGTCCCCAGGGTCTCATCTCTGCTTTATATACATGCATGTTATTGGTGGGAACCAATTCTGCTATAGTGTAGGGAAGGTGGGAAGCTCTCATTCCTGATGCTCAAGATGAGGATTGGGAGGAAATTCTTGAATCTCCGATTGGAGTGTCCCCATCAGTCAATAATAGAATGACCCAGTTATATATCATACATCAGTCCTATTTAACTCCGTTGCGGCTTTTTAAGATGGGTCAGTTTCAAACATCGGAATGTTTGAGATGTCATTCGCTGGAAGCAAACTTTACACACATGGTATGGGGTTGCCCCATTATTTTGTCTTAATGGAGCCAAGTAACATCGCTGTTGACATCTCTAGTACAATCCCCTGTTCCCCTCAGTCCCTTAGTTTGCTCATTTGAAGTGCTGGACGACGAAGCCCGGGGACACTGTTAAAATTTTTCTACGTGAGACACTCTTTCTGGCTAGGAAAGTGTTGGCATTGCGCTGGAAGGGTAGAGTACATCCCTCTCTCGGGACATGGATAGAATTGGTAAACTTATTCATACTATATGAGCGAACAGTATAGCAAAATGGGAGCTGTGTAAAGATATTCGACAAGATTTGGAACAGGTGGAACTCTTCTCACATTACTGTATCGGGATATGTTGGCCTGGCACCGCCATGAGTGTCATGGTTGGAACGCATCAAATCATACTCTACGGCATCAGATAGTTATTATAATATATATACGTATCGGGTGGCAAAATAGGATAGGATAGTTATGGCTTAATTTGGTTGTATAATGAAGAAAAGAAGAGGAGAGGCGAGAAGGAATACTTATTTTTTTCCTCTTTTTTGGATACATGTCACCAAGCAGACATGAAGTTATGTAATGTCTCCTGTTCACTTGACCAGTGGTTTATTATATATATAGCAACATATGGACTTATAAAACTGAAAGTGTATGAATAATTTAATGCACAAATTTGTTCTCCATTTGTAACTACCTTGACAAGTGTACTTATTTATACTGGCTTGTTTGCACAAATATGCAAATGTTGTTTTTGTTTTTGGTTAATAAACGAATTAAAAAAAAAAAAAGAGTAACACATAGTTCACCAATTCTAACAGGAGGAGTGAGTGTCCTGCTCTCAAGAGCTTACAGTCTATGAGATGGTGTTGACACAATATGTGCAATATGTGAAAAGTACTTGTAATATAGGGTTCAGCCAACTTTATAATAAATAAGGTAATTAATTTAAAGCTGCATGAACCAGTCTCAAGCCAGTATCAAAATACTGCCCGACAATTTCAAGCACAAAGTCAAGAGTAAACAGGAGCAAGCTAGGAGCCACTCTATCTAACTATAAAATTAGAATTGCACTCTGAAATGCTATAATATGTAAACATTATATATTGGAAATTGGAACTGCATTACTGCTTGTAGAAAACACATTAAAAAATGAATGTACTTAGCACACAAATTGGCCAATTTGTGTGAGCCCAACAGCCAGCAACAATACTGTAGTGGATCATCACTGTGACCAGTGATTGGTAATAGCAGGCACATGTTTGGGTCAGGACATCATCACTGGAGCAGGAAGTAAGTAAGCAGGAAAACTAGCAGGGCACCAATATACTATGGCTTTTTTGTTACTTGATAACATACTTAAGTATTTTACAAATATTTTTCCCTGGCAGGAAAACCCGTTTAACCCCTTCCCGACCTGTGACGCCACGTAGGCGTCATGAAAGTCGGTGCCAATCCGACCTGTGACGCCTATGTGGCGTCATGGAATGATCGCATCCCTGCAGATCGAGTGAAAGGGTTAACTCCAATTTCACCCGATCTGCCGGGACAGGGGGAGTGGTACTTCAGCCCGGAGGGGTGGCTTCACCCCCCCGTGGCTACGATCGCTCTGATTGGCTGTTGAAAGTGAAACAGCCAATCAGAGCGATTTGTAATATTTCACTATGAAAACTGGTGAAATATTACAATCCAGTCATGGCCGATGCTGCAATATCATCGGCCATGGCTGGAAACACTGGTCTGCACCACCCCACCACCACCGATCACCTCCCCAGTCCTCCATCCTGTGCTCCGCTCCCCTCCATCGTCCTGTCCGCTCCCCCGTCCTCCTTTCCACTCCCCCGTGCTCTGATCCCACCCCCCCCTGCCCTGATCACCCCCCCGTGCTCTGATCCCCCCCCTCATACTTACCGAGCTTCCCGGTGTCCGTCCGTCTTCTCCACGGGCACCGCCATCTTCCAAAATGGCGGGCGCATGCGCAGTGCGCCCGCCGAATCTGCCGTCCGGCAAATTCGTTCCAGCTACATTTTAATCACTGTGATAAAACCTATCACAGTGATCAAAATAAAAAAAATAGTAAATGACCACCCCTTTATCACCCCCATACGTAGGGACAATAATAAAATAAAGAAAATATTTTTTTTTTCCACTAGGGTTAGAATTAGGGTTAGAACTAGGGGTAGGGTTAGGGTTAGGGGTAGGGTTAGGGGTAGGGTTAGGGTTAGAACTAGGGTTAGCGTTAGAATTAGGCTATGTGCACACAGTGCGGATTTGGCTACGGATTCGTAGCAGTATTCCATCAGGTTTACAGTACCATCCGCTGTGCCCATGGTGCGGAAAATACCGCGTGGAAATGCTGCTTTGTATTTTCCGCAGCATGTTAATTCTTTGTGCGGATTCCGCAGCGTTTTACAACTGTTCCTCAATTGGAATCCGCAGGTGAAATCTGCATAAAAAACACTGGAAAACACAGTGCCTTTTACCTGCGGATTTTTCAAAAATGGTGCGGAAAAATCTCACACAAATCCGCAACGTGGGCACATAGCCTTAGGGTTGGAATTAGAGTTAGGGTTGGAATTAGGGCTAGGGTTGGAAATAGGGTTAAGAATAGGCTTGTCATTAGGGTTATGGTTGGGGGTGTGTTGGGGTTAAAGTTGTGGTTAGGGTTGGGGTTAGGGTTGGGATTAGGGTTAGGGTTGTGGTTAGGAGTGTGTTGGGGTTAGGGTTGTGATTAGGGTTATTGCTAGAGTTGGGATTAGGGTTAGGGGTGTGTTGGGGTTAGTGTTGGAGTTAGAATTGAGGGGTTTCCACTGTTTAGGCACATCAGTGGTCTCCAAACGCAACATGGCGCCACCATTGATTCCAGCCAATCTTGCGTTCAAAAAGTCAAATGGTGCTCCCTCCCTTCCGAGCACTGACATGCACCCAAACAGTGGTTTACCCCCACATATGGGGTACCAGCATACTCAGAACAAACTGGGCAACAACTATTGTGGTCCAATTTCTCCTGTTACTCTTGCAAAAATAAAAAATTGCTTGCTAATATATAATTTTTGAGGAAAGAAAAATTATTTTTTATTTTCACGGCTCTGCATTATAAACTTCTGTGAAGCACTTGGGGGTTCAAAGTGCTCACCACACATCTAGATAAGTTCCTTGGGGGGTCTAGTTTCTAAAATGGTGTCACTTTTGCGGGGTTTCTACTGTTTAGGCACATCAGGGGCTCTGCAAACGCAACATGACGCCCGCAGAGCATTCCATCAAAGTCTGCATTTCAAAACGCCACTACTTCTCTTCCAGACCCCGACATGTGCCCAAACAGTGGTTTACCCCCACATATGGGGTATCAATGTACTCAGGAAAAACTGGGCAACAACTATTGGGGTCCAATTTCTCCTGTTACCCTTGGGAAAATAAAAAATTCTGGGCTAAAATAATTTTTGAGGAAAGAAAAATTATTTTTTATTTTCACGGCTCTGCGTTATAAACTTCTGTGAAACACCTGGGGGTTTAAAGTGCTCACTATGCATCTAGATAAGTTCCTTGGGGGGTCTAGTTTCCAAAATGGGGTCACTTGTGGGGGAGCTCCAATGTTTAGGCACACAGGGGCTTTCCAAACGCAACATGGTGTCCTATAACGGTGGAGATAATTTTTCAAGTCAAATGGCGCTCCTTCCCTTCCGAGCCTTACCATGTGCGCAAACAGTGGTTTACCCCACATGTGAGGTATCGGTGTACTCAGGAGAAATTTCTTAACAAATTTTGGGATCCATTGTATCCTGTTGCCCATGTGAAAATGAAAAAATTGAGGCTAAAAGAAATTTTGTGTGAAAAAAAGTACTTTTTCATTTTTACGGATCAATTTGTGAAGCACCTGAGGGTTTAAAGTGCTCACTATGCTTCTAGATAAGTTCCTTGGGGGGTCTAGTTTCCAAAATGGGGTCACGTGTGGGGGAGCTCCAATGTTTAGGCACACAGGGGCTCTCCAAACGCGACATGGTGTCCGCTAAAGATTGGAGCCAATTTTTCATTCAAGAAGGCAAACGGCGCTCCTTCCCTTCCAAGCCCTGCCGTGCGCCCAAACAGTGGTTTACCCCCACATATGAGGTATCAACATACTCAGGACAAATTGGACAACAACGTTCGTGGTCCAGTTTCTCCTTTTACCCTTGGGAAAATAAAAAAATTGTTGCTAAAAGATCATTTTTGTGACTAAAAAGTTAAATGTTCATTTTTTCCTTCCATGTTGCTTCTGCTGCTGGGAAACACCTGAAGGGTTAATAAACTTCTTGAATGTGGTTTTGAGCACCTTGAGGGGTGCAGTTTTTAGAATGGTGTCACTTTTTGGTATTTTCAGCTATATAGAACCCTCAAACTGACTTCAACTGTGAAGTGGTCCCTAAAAAAAATGGTTTTGTAAATTTTGTTGTAAAAATTAGAAATCACTGGTCAAATTTTAACCCTTGTAACTTCGTAGCAAAAAAAAATTTTGTTTCCAAAATTGTGCTGATGTAAAGTAGACATGTGGGAAATGTTATTCATTAACTATTTTGTGTCACATAACTCTCTGGTTTAACAGAATAAAAATTAAAAATGTGAAAATTGCGAAATTTTCAAAATTTTCGCCAAATTTCCATTTTTTTCACAAATAAACTCAAAAATTATCGACCTAAATTTACCACTAATATGAAGCCCAATATGTCACGAAAAAAACAATCTCAGAACCGCTAGGATCCGTTGAAGTGTTCCTGAGTTATTACCTCATAAAGGGACACTGGTCAGCATTGCAAAAAACGGCCAGGTCATTAAGGTCAAAATAGGCTGGGTCATGAAGGGGTGAAATGTTTGTGTCTATGTCTTTGCCTCTCTGAAAATCCCATTCCAATGAGTTTCATATGCAATTGTTTATCTCTTGTCTTTTACAGTACTGTCTATTGTTTTAACCATATTATTTTAGTAGTCACAAGGAAGTTTCATATTTCAGTCAAAATAATGCAATTTACAGAGAACATGACGAGTTCACATCAGGTTAAGTAGTATTAAGTTATGGAAGTAATGAGAAGTTAGTCAATGTGATTCAGCGTATAATGAAGTAGAAATAGTCACTGAGCAATATTCCGATAAATGTTAAGCGCAATGTACCAACCGATTTAGAATTACTGCATTAAAAAAGAATGACATAAAGATCACCAGAAATAAAACATTGTTCTGAAAGCTAGAGATGAGGGGATCAATCCACAAAGGACCGAGTTGCAGTCAAATTTCCTGAAATTCAGTTTCAATAAAATTCAAACGTTGAGATTCAATTTTTTAAAAAAGGAACCAGAACACTTGCATGGACCCATTTCCCACTGCTGAGGCATCAGAGGGCAGGCATTGCACTGTGGGTCTTTTCATGATGCCCAGAGCTGTGCCACCACAGATCAACCCTTCCCAGTGAATCACAGTTTGTATGGCAGAGTCATTTCCTTCTCCAGAGTAAGTCTATTTCTTCTGCAGACTGTAAACCAGTGTTCCCCAACTCCGGTCCTCAAAAGACACCAACAAGTCATGTATTAGCATTGCCCAGATGATAATTGCATTACCTGGAAAGGCAAGAATTCCATCACCTGTGCAATACTAAGGAAATCCTGAATACATGACCTGTTGGTGGCTCTTGAGGACCAGAGTTGGGGAGCACTGCTGTAAACTATTATTGTCAGCTGGGTCCTCTCTCTTACCTGTAGAGGGTAGTCAGCTCAGGGGCTGGCAAATTTTGGCCTGTGAGGCAATCACAAAGCAGTGGCCCTTAAGTTGCGGAGGCACATCTTCTGCCTGCTATCTCTGGCAGCTGCATTACAGCAGCAGAGGTAACAGACTTTAAACATAATGGAGGCTTGTACTTAGATATGTGAACAGAATGGACCTTTCTAAATAGATTCAGGAACAGAAAGAAATTGCAGCACAGATAAGTGAACAGAACCAAGCCTACTACATAGATACAGGAACAGAACAAAGTTTACTGCATAAATATGATCTCAGAACTGAGATTACTACATAACTACAGGAACAGAAAGAAGCTTAATACATAGCTAAAGGAGCAGAACTGAGTTTACTACAGAGATATGGGAACAAAAACAAACTTAATATACAGATACGACAACATAACCAATCTTAGTACACCAATGTGGACACAAAACTGTGTTTATTATATAGATACAGCAACAGATCAGCGCTTACAAGATAGATAATGTAACAGCCAAGCTTACTGCAAAGATTTGCATAACGGAACCAAGCTTACTACATATATACAGTAAGAGAACTGAGCTCACTGCACAGGAGCAAACCCAAGCTTTCTACAGAGTAATGTGAACAGAATCTGATGTCAGAATAAAAAGTCTGTGAATTGGAAATTGCATGTTATTTTCATAGTTTCGCCTAATTCATCAAACAGCAATTGTGTTGAAAAAAAGCTAAACATTTCAAAAGATACATAGTGAGAAATATATTCTCATTTAGTTTTAGGATTCTGATAGGATTTGGCTGTTTTCATATCCACTGTGCTCGCCAAATTACCGCTCCATATATAGTTTGCCTACCTAAAAATCAGATGCCAATCTCTTTCACTTCGGTGTTTCTCAATTGAAACAATGAGATGCAGAATAGAAATCAGGTGGCATGTTATTGTTTCTTTACAAACCAGTAATGTGACGAGCGCAGAGAATGTGAAAACAGCTGAGTCCTAATATTACATTACACAATGTTAGGAGTCAGAGTGAAATTGATATTATTTATTATTATTATTATTATTATTATTATAGTGCCATTTATTTTATGGAGCATTACATGTGAGGAGGGTATACATAATAAAAAACAAGTACAATAATCTTAACCCCTTCATGACCTTGGGATTTTCCATTTTTCCGTGTTCGTTTTTCGCTCCCCTCCTTCCCAGAGCCATAACTTTTTTATTTTTCCGTTAATATGGCCATGTGAGGGCTTATTTTTTTTGCGGGACGAGTTGTACTTTCGAACAACATCATTGGTTTTACCATGTCGTGTACTTACTAGAAAATGGGAAAAAAATTCCAAGTGCGGTGAAATTGCAAAAAAAGTGCAGTCCCACACTTGTTTTTTGTTTGGCTTTTTTGCTAGGTTCACTAAATGCTAAAACTGACCTGCCATTATGATTCTCCAGGTCAGTACAAGTTCATAGACACCTAATAATATAAAAAAGAGAAAAAAAAGTGATCAGCACTCACCATTCCTGATGCTATAAAAAGTCTTTATTAGGACATGGACACGGACAGGGAGAGCATGGTGTCCAGGGATGACAGCTGTTTCGCGCTACATGCGCTTCCACAGATCCCGATCTGTGGAAGCGCATGTAGCGCGAAACAGCTGTCATCCCTGGACACCATGCTCTCCCTGTCCGTGTCCATGTCCTAATAAAGACTTTTTATAGCATCAGGAATGGTGAGTGCTGATCACTTTTTTTTCTCTTTTTTATATTATTACCTCTTTTTGGTTGAGCACCCCATACGCCCATGCACTGAGTAGGGGGTATAGGAGCTGGTACAGCGTATTGTAGCACGCTAATAGGTGATCGCATGGGACAGCAGTGCGAGTATATTATCTTTTGTTTGGACTCATAGACACCTAACATGACTAGGTTATTTTTTATCTGTGGTGAAAAAAAATTCCAAACTTTGCTAAAAAAAAAAAAAAGGCGCCATTTTCCGATACTCGTAGCGTCTCCATTTTTCATGATCTGGGGTTGGGTGAGGGCTTATTCTTTGCGTGCTGAGCTGGCGTTTTTAATGATACCATTTTGGTACAGATACGTTCTTTTGATCGCCAGTTATTGCATTTTAATGCAATGTCGCGGCAACCAAAAAAACGTAATTCTGGCGTTTAAATTTTTTTGCTCGCTGCGCCGTTTAGCGATCAGGTTAATGCTTTTTTTATTGATAGATCGGGCGATTCTGAACGCGGCGATATCAAATATGTATAGCTTTTTTTTTTTTATTATTGATTTATTTTGATTGGGGCGAAAGAGGGGTGATTTAAACTTTTATATTTTTTTTATTTTTTTCACTTTTTTTTTTACTTTTGCCATGCTTCAATAGCCTCCATAGGAGGCTAGAAGCAGGCACAACGCGATCGGCTTTGCTACATAGCAGCGATCATCAGATCGCTGCTATGCAGCAGAAATGCAGGTGCGCTATGAGCGCCGACCACAGGGTGGCGCTCACAGCTACCGGCGATCAGTAACCATAGAGGTCCTTGAGACCTCTATGGTTACCCTGCAGAAGCATCGCTGACCCCCGATCATGTGACGGGGGTTGGCGATGCGCTCATTTCCGGCCGCCCGGCTGGAAGCGCCGGTTAAATGCCGCTGTCTGTGTTTGACAGCGGCATTTAACTAGTTAATAGCGGCGAGTGAAATTCACCCGCCGCTATTGCGGGCACATGTCAGCTGTTCAAAACAGCTGACATGTCCCGCTTTGATGCGGGCTCACCGCCGGAGCCCTGCATCAAAGCGGGGCTTCTGACCTCGGACGTACTATCCCGTCCAAGGTCAGAAAGGGGTTAATCAATGCAAGTCATAACTGGTACAGGAAGAGAGAGGACCATGCCCGAGAGGGCTCACAATCTACAAGGGATGGGTGAGGATACAGTAGGTGAGGGCAGAGCTGGTCGTACAGCGGTTTGGTGGTTACTACAGGTTGTAGTCTTGTCGAAAGATGTAGGTCTTCAGGTACCTTTTGAAGGTTTCCACGGTAGGTGAGAGTCTGATATGTTGGGGTAGAGAGTTCCAGAGGAGGGGGGATGCATGGGAGAAAGCTTCTATGTGATTGTGGGAAGAGGAGATAAGAGAAGGAGATCTTGTGAGGATCGGAGGTTGCGTGCTGGTAGGTACCAGGAGACGAGGTCACAGATGTATGGAGGAGACATGCTGTGGATGGCTTTGTATGCCATGGTTAGGGTTTTCAACTGGAGTCTGAGTAAAGGGGAGCCAGTGAAGGGATTGACAGAGAGGAAAGGCTGAGAAATAGCGGAGGAATAGGTGGAAGAGTTGGGCAGTAGAGTTTAGGATAGATTGGAGGGGCGTGAGAGTGTTAGAAGGGACCACAGAACAGGAGATTGCAGTAGTCAAGGCAGGAAATGATGAGGGTATGCAGTAGAGTTTTTGCAGATTCTAGGTTGAGGAATGTACGGATTCGGGAGATGTTTTTGAGTTGAAGTCAGCAGGAAGTGGAAAGGGCTTGGATATGTGGTTTGAAGGAGAGATCAGAGTCAAGGATTACCCCGAGGAAGCGAGCTTGTGGGACTGGGGAGAGTGAGCAGCTGTTTACTTTAATGAATAGGTTTGTTGGGAGAGTCGAGTGTCGAGTGAGATGGGTAAAGATGATGAAATCCTACAAGTGTACTGGACACCTCCTTAAGGGTAACTTGTCACCTCGAGAAATGCTATTAATCTAGGGACACCCTAGCTCACCCTGTTCCCCGGGATACTTCAGATGGCAAAGTTGCCGGGACCCCCGCCCTTGCCTTATTTCCTAGCACAGCCCTACGTCTGTCCCCTTCCCCCACCCGGGGAAGAGAGGCGCTACTGTGTACCACAGTACACCAACCCGACAGACAGGGTGACGAAGACAAGGGTAAACTGAAAACTCCACACACAAACTATACACTCACATACTTCTAGGGTTGGCCGATTGCACCAAATAAAAATGAATAACAAATAAGGTGCAATCACAACCCGGGGTCCACGTGCAGTAAACTGCTGCTAGTATAAACAAAGACGGATAAAAAACTAGTGAACGTTCCTCCTTTAACACACTGAGTTAACGCCACACAGTGTGAATGCAACGCAGAAAACCAAACCCAAATACAACTCAGAGGTGCACACTGCCTACTCAGCTAACCACCGAGAGGTACAGGAACAGTATGTACCAGCTCAGCTAACCACTGAGGGGTACAGGGACAGTAAGTACCAGCTCAATTAACCACCGAGGGGCACAAGGACAATAGGAAGTGTGCAATACCCCGGTAGAACCACGGCAAAAGAACATGTGGGTAGAACTTGCTCTGTGGTGCCCTGTTAACCCCACTGGGAAGTATAGCATACACACGGGACGAAAACAGATAGCAAATACCCAGAGTCAGCGAGAACAAGCAGCAAACCTCCTCTCCGGAGGTGCCATAATTCTAATGGCACAGGGCCAGCCCTGAGCACATGCTGACAAAGATCTCTGATGTCTCACTGATAGCTGATATGGCGCTAAACACACCAAACGCACAGACAGAGCGGTAGAGAATCCACCCACTCATACACCAAACACGTGATGCTAGCACACACGCGTGCTTCACTGATAGCCCTTTATGCGCCAGGTTCCACCCCAAACACTCACGCCCAGTCAGTCGGGGCGTCGCCAGTGGACCAATCCAGAGCTACCACATCAACAGAGCAGAAAGCATCCAAGCACCAATGACAAGGCGCCACATCACGGACATGCTCAGTAAGGTGATTTCTGGACTTCGACTCCAGAGAGTGGGGCTGCCTCTGTATACCACTGGTTACTATAGACTTTAGCTGGAGAGCCAGCAGTAACCACATGTATAACAGGATCCTGAGCAAGATGCTGGGACCAATGTCTGCACTAAGCAGCAGACCCAGTGGCCGGACCTGACAGGGAGATCAGAGCAACAAACAGTGCCTGCGATATATCCCACCCGGCAGGGAAGTCCCGGCCTCTAACACATACAACAGACGTATTCCCCAGGGTGTGCAGGGAAGGGGAAGAAATTAAAACAGGGAAGGATAAAGTATTTCCAAGCATACAAACCAGCCAACAGTTGCTAATAAACTCCTCCAGCTCTCCTTCACAACACCAGCTTCTTCCACTCCAAGATCACGCAGCAAATTGCTAATACTGACGATGACTAGGTAATCGAGCCCAGATTTTATAGGGAAAAGGAGTGGCTAACTGATCACAGCTGAATGCAGGAGTCTTCCAGTATGGCCATACTGTCTCCTCATACTTCCACCCTCCCCATACCGTTTACGCACTTATTCCCCTCCACTCTTCATACAGTTTCCTTACACAATGGATACTTTCCATACTATCTCCTCACACATTCCTCCCTTGCTCTACATATTATCTCATACATCCACAACTGCATACTGTTTCCACACCCATTCTCCCCCTCACTCATACTATTTCCTCACACATTACCCCCCTCACTTCCTATACTGTGTCCGTACCCATTTTCATCCTGGTCATTATACTCTTTCTCCACACATTCTCACCATACTACCATAAATATTTCCCTTATAATTGGGCACATCAAACAGTTCTGACCTTGCAAATGATTGATTCCTCTAATTGTCCAATATTGCGTAAATCTTTATGGTTTGATCTGGTTGACCCTTGGGATGCACATTCACCAGACATATCTTTGCACAGGAATTGTCACAAAGGTCTTCTGCTCAGATTTGTCTGTGTATGAAGAAGATACTGTGGTAGGACCTACTGCTTATCCTGCATCCTCCCTGTCATAACTGGGGGGTAAAGAAGGTGTAAGCTGTGCAGAGTTAGTAATTTTACAGTCTTTATCGAAGTGTTCATTAGAAGCACAACATCTGCAACATACTTCAAACTTCTTTAGAAGCTCCTTGCGTTCCTGGATCGGTTTCTTTCTGAAGCCAATGCACTTCTTTAGGGGATGTGGCATTTTATGAATGGCACACATTTAGATTTTTACCCTTTTCACCTTGGCTGCTTTTGTCTGGAGCTGACTGGGCGGCCATTATTTTTCGCGCTTCTCAGTTCATTCACGCCCACAACTCCACGCCCTTTTTCTTCTCCTGCGCTCCTCGTGGCGCGGTAATGGCGGCAATTTTGGCGGCAAATGGCAGCACACAGTCTTTAAGCAAATCACAGTTCCAATACAGTTCTGTCACAGTTCTTAGGCACACATGACCTGATTTTTCAGGCTTAAGTAGATCCTGTTCATGACGCCGAGATTTGGAGCACCCCCACGTGTAGGGCAATGGGGTACTCGGTACTGGGTCTATCTCTCTCGGTTCTGGAGATGTCACGGTGGCCCGACCCAGTCCGTAGCCCTTCTGAGGGGCATCCAATTAAAGGTGAAGTTTGTCTGGTGTTCGTGACGCCACCTGTGGTATTCAGTCAGGGTGACCGACGCTGCTAGGGGTCCGCTGGGGTGATGGAATGGCAGCTAGATTGTATACCTTCCCACAGGTGAAGTATGTCCCCAGGGCTTCCCAGATGTGTAAGTGGTGATGGTGGACGTTGTAAGGCGCAATGAATAACGAGGACACAAAGGTTGCAGTCTCTTTACCTTTTACTGAAGACTTCAGGATCCACAGTCCAGAGTACCGTTCACATGGCAGGCAGAGTCCGGCCAGTCCGAAGGCACATCCAGAGTTCCCTTATCCAGGTGGAAATCAGTAGCCTTCCTACTAGCGCCTGTGTGTTGTAGTACCTCCCTGCTGAGCACCACGGGATAGTCCTCACAACTTTCGTGGATGTTTCTGATGTTCTCTCTCTCTCTGTCCCCCAGATGGTATGAATAGGACAACCCATATGACGGGGTAGGCCTGGAGCTTATTTATAGGGACCCTAGTGACGCCCCTCTCCCACAATTTGCCTCCGTGTCTTCTTAGGTATTAAGGTCGGGCAACCAACTTGGAATTGACTGTCCTGCCGGTCTCTGAAGTAATACATAGAGTCAATTACTCCCTTGGTGTTCTGTTATGACCCCAGTGGACAGGGTCTCAGAGGAACGTGTAAGTCTGCAAGATACAAAAATCCAGCTCATAGGGCTGTGGTAACTGGGTTGACCAAATAGCTACTCCTAACGCCAACACTAGAAGTAGCCGGGGATCATGCCTACGGTGATCGCTAGATGACTCGCGCCAGCCGGAGAATCTAACTACCCCTAGGAGAAGAAAACAAAGACCTCTCTTGCCTCCAGAGAAAGGGACCCCAAAGCAAGATACAAGCCCCCCACAAATAATAACGGTGAGGTAAGAGGAAATGACAAACACAGAAATGAACTAGGTTCAGCAAAGAGAGGCCAGCTTACTAATAGCAGAATATAGCAAGATAACTTATCTGGTCAACAAAAACCCTATAAAAATCCACGCTGGAGATTCAAGAACCCCCGAACCGTCTAACGGTCCGGGGGGAGAACACCAGCCCCCTAGAGCTTCCAGCAAAGGTCAGGATACAGATAGGAACAAGCTGGACAAAAATACCAAACAAAACAAAAGCAAAAAGCAAAGAAGCAGACTTAGCTTGAAAAACAGGAACCAGGATCAGAGGACAAGAGCACAACAGATTAGCTCTGATTTCAACGATGCCAGGCATTGAACTGAAGGTCCAGGGACCTTATATAGCAACGCCCCTGAACTAACGGCCCAGGTGAGGATATAGAAAAAGACAGACGCTCCAGAGTCAAATCACTAATGACCACTAGAGGGAGCAAAAAGCAAAATCACAACAGTACCCCCCCCTTAGTGAGGGGTCACCGAACCCTCACCACGACCACCAGGGCGATCAGGATGAGCGGCGTGAAAGGCACGAACTAAATCGGCCGCATGAACATCAGAGGCGACCACCCAGGAATTATCTTCCTGACCATAGCCCTTCCACTTGACTAGGTACTGAAGCCTCCGCCTGGAGAGACGAGAATCCAAGATCTTCTCCACCACGTACTCCAACTCGCCCTCAACCAACACCGGAGCAGGAGGCTCAGCAGAAGGAACCACAGGCACAACGTACCGCCGCAACAAGGACCTATGAAACACATTGTGGATAGCAAACGACACAGGAAGATCCAGGCGAAAGGATACAGGATTAAGAATTTCCAATATCTTGTAAGGACCAATAAAACGAGGTTTAAATTTGGGAGAGGAAACCTTCATAGGAACAAAGCGGGAAGAAAGCCACACCAAATCCCCAACACGTAGTCGGGGACCCACACCGCGGCGGCGGTTGGCAAAGCGCTGAGCCCTCTCCTGTGACAACTTCAAGTTGTCCACCACAAGATTCCAGATCCGCTGCAACCTATCCACCACAGAATCCACCCCAGGGCAGTCAGAAGGTTCCACATGACCCGAAGAAAAACGAGGATGGAAACCAGAGTTGCAGAAAAACGGCGAAACCAAGGTGGCGGAACTAGCCCGATTATTAAGGGCAAACTCAGCTAACGGCAAGAAGGTCACCCAATCGTCCTGATCAGCAGAGACAAAACACCTCAAATAAGCCTCCAAAGTCTGATTAGTTCGCTCCGTCTGTCCATTAGTCTGAGGATGGAAAGCAGACGAAAACGACAAGTCAATGCCCATCCTACTACAAAAGGATCGCCAGAATCTGGAAACGAACTGGGATCCTCTGTCTGACACAATATTCTCAGTGATGCCGTGAAAACGAACCACGTTCTGAAAAAACACAGGAACCAGATCGGAAGAGGAAGGCAGCTTAGGCAAAGGAACCAAATGGACCATCTTGGAGAAGCGATCACATATCACCCAGATAACAGACATGCCCTGAGACACCGGAAGATCAGAAATGAAATCCATGGAGATATGTGTCCAAGGTCTCTTAGGGACAGGCAAGGGCAAGAGCAACCCGCTGGCACGAGAACAGCAAGGCTTAGCTCGAGCACAAGTCCCACAGGACTGTACAAATGACCGCACATCCCTAGACAAGGAAGGCCACCAAAAGGATCTGGCCACCAGATCTCTGGTGCCAAAAATTCCTGGGTGACCTGCCAACACCGAGGAATGAACCTCGGAAATGACTCTGCTGGTCCACTTATCAGGCACAAACAGTCTGTCAGGTGGACAAGAATCAGGCCTATCAGCCTGAAATCTCTGCAACACACGTCGCAGATCTGGAGAAATAGCTGACAAGATAATACCATCCTTAAGAATACCAACAGGTTCAGCGACTCCAGGAGCATCAGGCACAAAGCTCCTGGAAAGAGCATCGGCCTTCACATTCTTTGAACCTGGTAAATACGAGACAACAAAGTCAAAACGGGAGAAAAACAATGACCAGCGGGCCTGTCTAGGATTCAGGCGTTTAGCAGACTCGAGATACATCAGATTTTTGTGATCAGTCAAGACCACCACACGATGCTTAGCACCCTCGAGCCAATGACGCCACTCCTCAAATGCCCATTTCATGGCCAACAACTCCCGATTGCCCACATCATAATTTCGCTCCGCAGGCGAAAACTTCCTAGAGAAAAAGGCGCAAGGTCTCATAACAGAGCAACCAGGGCCTCTCTGCGACAAAACGGCCCCTGCTCCAATCTCTGAAGCATCCACCTCAACTTGAAAGGGAAGCGAGACATCAGGCTGGCACAAAACAGGCGCCGAAGTAAACCGACGTTTCAACTCCTGGAAAGCCTCCACGGCAGCAGGAGCCCAATTAACCACATCGGAGCCTGTTATGATTTTCCCAATGGCAGGGAAATCAAAAATAACAAACGGACTAGCTCTCGGGTGATGGAAACTAAAGTGACCGTGACCTGAACCTGACACAACACTGGAAGTAGCCGGGGAGTGTTTCCTACGATGCCCTAGACACCACGCGCCAGCCGGAGATCTAACTACCCCTATCAGAGGAATATACAGGCCTGCCTTACCTCCAGAGATGAACCCCAAAAGGAGATAGGAGGCCCCCACAAATATTGACGGTGAGTCAAGAGGAAAAGACATACGTAGGATGAACAGCAGATTTAGCACAGTGAGGTCCGCTTACTAGATAGCAGAAGTACAGGAAAGAGTTACTTCACGGTCAACTTCAAAACACTACTCAAAAACACCATCCTGAAATTACTTTAAAACTCCAGTGACAACTCATGCCACTGGAGTGGCAATTTCAGTCCACGAGAGCTTCCAGCTACAGAGAGTCACATTGCAGATAGCTGGACAAAAAATAGCATTAACTAGGAACAAAATTCAACTTAGCTGAACTGGAACTTGAGGCAGGAGAATGCAACAGAATGCTACTGATACATTGTTGGCCGGCATCAGACCAGCAGCCAAGCAGGCTTAAATAGGAAACTCCCCTAATGGGTGTCAACAGGTGATCAAGGATAGAAGAAGGCAAATAAGTGGCAATACCATAAAACACCACCGGGGGAGCCCACAAACAGAATTCACAACAGTACCCCCCCCTTAAGGAGGGGGCACCGAACCCTCACCAGAACCACCAGGGCGATCTGGATGAGCACTATGGAATGCACGAACCAAATCAGGAGCATGAACATCAGATGCTGTCACCCAAGAATTATCCTCCTGGCCATAGCCTTTCCACTTAACCAGATACTGAAGTTTCCGTCTGGAAACACGGGAGTCCAAGATCTTTTCCACCACATACTCCAACTCACCCTCAACCAGCACAGGAGCAGGAGGATCAGCAGACGGAACAACCGGCACCTCATACCTCCGCAATAATGACCGATGAAAAACATTATGAATAGTAAAAGATGCTGGGAGGTCCAAACGAAAGGACACAGGATTGAGAACCTCCAGAATCCTATAAGGGCCGATAAACCGAGGCTTAAACTTAGGAGACGAGACCTTCATAGGAACAAATCGAGAAGACAACCAAACCAGGTCCCCAACACAAAGACGAGGACCGACACGCCGATGACGATTAGTGAACTGTTGAGTCTTCTCCTGGGACAACTTCAGATTGTCCACAACCTGTCCCCAAATCTGATGCATTCTATCAACCACAGCATCTACTCCAGGACAATCCGAAGACTCCAATTGACCGGACGAAAAGCGAGGGTGAAACCCTGAATTACAAAAAAATGGAGAAACCAAAGTGGCAGAACTGGCCCGATTGTTAAGGGCAAACTCTGCCAATGGCAAAAAATCAAGCCAATCGTCCTGATCAGCAGACACAAAACACCTCAAGTAAGTCTCCAAGGTCTGATTAGTACGCTCAGTCTGGCCATTAGTCTGAGGATGGAACGCAGACGAAAACGACAAGTCGATGCCCATCCTGGCACAGAACGCCCGCCAAAATCTAGACACAAACTGAGTACCCCTGTCAGACACTATATTCTCAGGAATACCATGCAAACGCACAACATTCTGAAAAAATAGAGGGACCAGCTCAGAGGAGGAGGGCAATTTGGGCAAAGGTACCAAGTGAACCATCTTGGAAAAACGGTCACACACCACCCAGATGACGGACATCCTACGAGAAACAGGAAGGTCAGAAATAAAGTCCATAGAGATGTGCGTCCAAGGCCTCTTAGGAATAGGCAAGGGCAACAACCCGCTGGCCCGGGAACAGCAGGGCTTAGCCCGAGCACAAACATCACAAGACTGCACAAAAATACGTACATCTCGAGACAAGGAAGGCCACCAGAAGGACCTAGACACCAGATCCCTGGTGACAAAAATTCCAGGATGACCTGCCAACGCGGAAGAGTGAACCTCCCAAATAACTCTACTGGTCCAGTCATCAGGGACAAACAGTCTACCAGGCGGACAGCGATCAGGCCTATCCACCTGAAACTCCTGCAAAGAGCGCCGCAGGTCTGGGGAGACAGCTGACAATATCACCCCATCCTTCAGGATGCCAGTAGGTTCGGAATCACCAGGCGAGTCGGGCTCAAAACTCCTAGAGAGGGCATCCGCCCTCACATTCTTAGACCCAGGCAGATATGAGACCACAAAGTTAAATCGAGAGAAAAACAACGACCAGCGCGCCTGTCTAGGATTCAGACGCCTGGCTGACTCAAGATAAATTAGATTTTTGTGGTCAGTCAAGACCACCACCTGGTGTCTAGCACCCTCAAGCCAATGACGCCACTCCTCAAATGCCCACTTCATGGCCAAGAGCTCCCGATTTCCAACATCATAATTTCGCTCAGCGGGCGAAAACTTTCGAGAGAAAAACGCACATGGTCTCATCACTGAGCAGTCAGGACCTTTCTGCGACAAAACTGCACCTGCTCCGATCTCGGAAGCATCTACTTCAACCTGGAACGGGAGCGAAACATCAGGCTGGCGCAACACAGGAGCAGAAGAAAAGCGGCGCTTAAGCTCCCGAAAGGCCTCCACAGCCGCAGAGGACCAATTAGCAACATCAGCACCCTTCTTGGTCAAATCAGTCAAAGGTTTAGCAATGGCAGAAAAACCCGCTATGAATCGGCGATAGAAATTAGCAAATCCCAAGAATTTCTGAAGACTCTTTAGAGAAGTAGGTTGTATCCAATCACAAATAGCCTGAACCTTAACAGGGTCCATCTCCATAGATGAAGGGGAAAAAATAGATCCCAGAAAGGAAATTCTCTGAACCCCAAAAATACACTTTGAGCCCTTCACAAATAGAGAATTAGCTCGTAAAACCTGAAAAACTCTCCTGACCTGTTGAACATGAGATTCCCAGTCCTCCGAAAAAATCAAAATATCATCCAAATACACAATCATAAATTTATCCAGATATTCACGGAAAATATCGTGCATAAAGGACTGAAAAACGGAAGGGGCATTCGCGAGACCGAAAGGCATTACCAAATACTCAAAATGGCCTTCAGGCGTATTAAATGCGGTCTTCCACTCATCCCCCTGCTTAATCCGCACCAAATTATACGCACCACGTAGATCGATCTTAGTGAACCACTTCGCCCCCTTTATGCGAGCAAAAAGATCAGTCAGTAAAGGTAACGGGTACTGGTATTTAACAGTAATCTTATTCAGAAGTCGATAGTCGATACAAGGTCTCAATGAACCATCCTTTTTACCCACAAAAAAAAACCCTGCCCCCAATGGAGACAAAGAGGGGCGAATATGACCCTTTTCCAAAGATTCTCTGATATACTCCCGCATAGCAGTATGTTCAGGTACAGACAAATTAAACAAGCGACCCTTAGGAAATTTACTACCGGGAATCAACTCAATAGCGCAGTCACACTCTCTGTGAGGGGGGAGAGAATCAGTTTTAGGCTCCTGAAAGACATCATAAAAATCTGACAGAAATGCTGGGATCTCAGAGGGAGTAGATGAAGAAATGGGAACCAAAGGTGCATCCCCATGAATCCCCCGACATCCCCAACTCAGCACAGACATTGATCTCCAGTCCAAGACTGGATTATGAATTTGTAACCATGGTAATCCAAGTACTAATACGTCATGTAGATTATATAACACAAGGAAACGAATAATCTCCTGATGGTCTGGGGAAAGATGCATAGTCACTTGTGTCCAATATTGTGGTTTATTGCTAGCCAAAGGTGTAGAATCAATACCCTTTAAGGGAATAGAAACCTCCAGAGGCTCTAAATCAAACCCACAACGCTTGGCAAAGGACCAATCCATGAGACTCAGAGCGGCGCCAGAATCCACATAAGCATCCACAGTAACAGATGATAAAGTACAAATCAATGTCACGGACAAAAGAAATTTAGACTGCAAGGTACCCATAGAAAAAGATTTATCAACCTTTTTATCAACCTTCTTTATGCGTTTAGAGCATGCTGATATAACATGAGCTGGATCTCCACAATAGAAGCACAACCCATTTTTGCGCCTGTAATTCTGTCGTTCGCCTCTAGACAATACACTATCGCATTGCATATGCTCTGGTGCCTCTTCAGAGGTCACCGCCAAATGATGCACAGGTCTTTGCTCAGAAGATACCGCCATATGGTGCACAGGTTTTTGCTCAGAAGATACCGCCATATGGTGCACAGGTTCTTGCTCAAAAGATACCGCCATATGGTGCACAGATTTTTGCTCAGAAGATACCGCCATATGGTGCACAGATTTGCGCTCCCGTAAACGCCGATCAATCTGGATAGCCAATTTCATGGCATCATTCAGACCTGTAGGCACAGGGAACCCCACCATGACATCCTTCACGGCATCAGAGAGACCTTCTCTGAAATTAGCTGCTAGAGCGCACTCATTCCATTTAGTAAGCACCGACCATTTACGAAATTTCTGGCAGTATATCTCAGCTTCATCCTGCCCTTGGGAAAGAGCTATCAAGGCTTTCTCAGCCAAAATCACTAAATTAGGTTCTTCATAAAGCAACCCCAAAGCCAGAAAAAATGCATCTACATTTAATAACGCAGGATCCCCTGGCGACAATGCAAATGCCCAACTTTGTGGGTCACCCCGCAATAGAGAAATAACAATTTTAACCTGTTGCGCAGGATCACCAGCAGAGTGAGATTTCAGAGACAAAAACAATTTACAATTCTCTCTGAAATTCAAAAAACGGGATCTGTCTCCGGTAAAAAATTCAGGCATAGGGATCTTAGGTTCAGACATTGGAGCACGAATAACAAAATCTTGTAAGTTCTGGACCTTTGAAGCCAGGTTATTCAGACCTGCAACCAAACTCTGTGGATCCATGATTCAAACAGGTGTAACCAAAGCCATTCAGAGATTAAGAGGAGAGGAAAAAAAAAAAAGGCTGAAGACTGCAGTTTAAGCAAGGAGTACAAATAAGCACTAAGGTGCACTTTCCAAACACAGAAGGAGGAAAAAAAAAACCTTTTCATATCCTTTCCTGCTTTAGTGCATAGTTTTAACACATGTGGGCCGGCCAAACTGTTATGATTTTCCCAATGGCAGGGAAATCAAAAATAACAAACGGACTAGCTCTCGGGTGATGGAAACTAAAGTGACCGTGACCTGAACCTGACACAACACTGGAAGTAGCCGGGGAGTGTTTCCTACGATGCCCTAGACACCACGCGCCAGCCGGAGATCTAACTACCCCTATCAGAGGAATATACAGGCCTGCCTTACCTCCAGAGATGAACCCCAAAAGGAGATAGGAGGCCCCCACAAATATTGACGGTGAGTCAAGAGGAAAAGACATACGTAGGATGAACAGTAGATTTAGCACAGTGAGGTCCGCTTACTAGATAGCAGAAGTACAGGAAAGAACACCATCAAAAACACCATCCTGAAATTACTTTAAAACTCCAGTGACAACTCATGCCACTGGAGTGGCAATTTCAGTCCACGAGAGCTTCCAGCTACAGAGAGTCACATTGCAGATAGCTGGACAAAAAATAGCATTAACTAGGAACAAAATTCAACTTAGCTGAACTGGAACTTGAGGCAGGAGAATGCAACAGAATGCTACTGATACATTGTTGGCCGGCATCAGACCAGCAGCCAAGCAGGCTTAAATAGGAAACTCCCCTAATGGGTGTCAACAGGTGATCAAGGATAGAAGAAGGCAAATAAGTGGCAATACCATAAAACACCACCGGGGGAGCCCACAAACAGAATTCACAACAGTACCCCCCCCTTAAGGAGGGGGCACCGAACCCTCACCAGAACCACCAGGGCGATCTGGATGAGCACTATGGAATGCACGAACCAAATCAGGAGCATGAACATCAGATGCTGTCACCCAAGAATTATCCTCCTGGCCATAGCCTTTCCACTTAACCAGATACTGAAGTTTCCGTCTGGAAACACGGGAGTCCAAGATCTTTTCCACCACATACTCCAACTCACCCTCAACCAGCACAGGAGCAGGAGGATCAGCAGACGGAACAACCGGCACCTCATACCTCCGCAATAATGACCGATGAAAAACATTATGAATAGTAAAAGATGCTGGGAGGTCCAAACGAAAGGACACAGGATTGAGAACCTCCAGAATCCTATAAGGGCCGATAAACCGAGGCTTAAACTTAGGAGACGAGACCTTCATAGGAACAAATCGAGAAGACAACCAAACCAGGTCCCCAACACAAAGACGAGGACCGACACGCCGATGACGATTAGTGAACTGTTGAGTCTTCTCCTGGGACAACTTCAGATTGTCCACAACCTGTCCCCAAATCTGATGCATTCTATCAACCACAGCATCTACTCCAGGACAATCCGAAGACTCCAATTGACCGGACGAAAAGCGAGGGTGAAACCCTGAATTACAAAAAAATGGAGAAACCAAAGTGGCAGAACTGGCCCGATTGTTAAGGGCAAACTCTGCCAATGGCAAAAAATCAAGCCAATCGTCCTGATCAGCAGACACAAAACACCTCAAGTAAGTCTCCAAGGTCTGATTAGTACGCTCAGTCTGGCCATTAGTCTGAGGATGGAACGCAGACGAAAACGACAAGTCGATGCCCATCCTGGCACAGAACGCCCGCCAAAATCTAGACACAAACTGAGTACCCCTGTCAGACACTATATTCTCAGGAATACCATGCAAACGCACAACATTCTGAAAAAATAGAGGGACCAGCTCAGAGGAGGAGGGCAATTTGGGCAAAGGTACCAAGTGAACCATCTTGGAAAAACGGTCACACACCACCCAGATGACGGACATCCTACGAGAAACAGGAAGGTCAGAAATAAAGTCCATAGAGATGTGCGTCCAAGGCCTCTTAGGAATAGGCAAGGGCAACAACAACCCGCTGGCCCGGGAACAGCAGGGCTTAGCCCGAGCACAAACATCACAAGACTGCACAAAAATACGTACATCTCGAGACAAGGAAGGCCACCAGAAGGACCTAGACACCAGATCCCTGGTGACAAAAATTCCAGGATGACCTGCCAACGCGGAAGAGTGAACCTCCCAAATAACTCTACTGGTCCAGTCATCAGGGACAAACAGTCTACCAGGCGGACAGCGATCAGGCCTATCCACCTGAAACTCCTGCAAAGAGCGCCGCAGGTCTGGGGAGACAGCTGACAATATCACCCCATCCTTCAGGATGCCAGTAGGTTCGGAATCACCAGGCGAGTCGGGCTCAAAACTCCTAGAGAGGGCATCCGCCCTCACATTCTTAGACCCAGGCAGATATGAGACCACAAAGTTAAATCGAGAGAAAAACAACGACCAGCGCGCCTGTCTAGGATTCAGACGCCTGGCTGACTCAAGATAAATTAGATTTTTGTGGTCAGTCAAGACCACCACCTGGTGTCTAGCACCCTCAAGCCAATGACGCCACTCCTCAAATGCCCACTTCATGGCCAAGAGCTCCCGATTTCCAACATCATAATTTCGCTCAGCGGGCGAAAACTTTCGAGAGAAAAACGCACATGGTCTCATCACTGAGCAGTCAGGACCTTTCTGCGACAAAACTGCACCTGCTCCGATCTCGGAAGCATCTACTTCAACCTGGAACGGGAGCGAAACATCAGGCTGGCGCAACACAGGAGCAGAAGAAAAGCGGCGCTTAAGCTCCCGAAAGGCCTCCACAGCCGCAGAGGACCAATTAGCAACATCAGCACCCTTCTTGGTCAAATCAGTCAAAGGTTTAGCAATGGCAGAAAAACCCGCTATGAATCGGCGATAGAAATTAGCAAATCCCAAGAATTTCTGAAGACTCTTTAGAGAAGTAGGTTGTATCCAATCACAAATAGCCTGAACCTTAACAGGGTCCATCTCCATAGATGAAGGGGAAAAAATAGATCCCAGAAAGGAAATTCTCTGAACCCCAAAAATACACTTTGAGCCCTTCACAAATAGAGAATTAGCTCGTAAAACCTGAAAAACTCTCCTGACCTGTTGAACATGAGATTCCCAGTCCTCCGAAAAAATCAAAATATCATCCAAATACACAATCATAAATTTATCCAGATATTCACGGAAAATATCGTGCATAAAGGACTGAAAAACGGAAGGGGCATTCGCGAGACCGAAAGGCATTACCAAATACTCAAAATGGCCTTCAGGCGTATTAAATGCGGTCTTCCACTCATCCCCCTGCTTAATCCGCACCAAATTATACGCACCACGTAGATCGATCTTAGTGAACCACTTCGCCCCCTTTATGCGAGCAAAAAGATCAGTCAGTAAAGGTAACGGGTACTGGTATTTAACAGTAATCTTATTCAGAAGTCGATAGTCGATACAAGGTCTCAATGAACCATCCTTTTTACCCACAAAAAAAAACCCTGCCCCCAATGGAGACAAAGAGGGGCGAATATGACCCTTTTCCAAAGATTCTCTGATATACTCCCGCATAGCAGTATGTTCAGGTACAGACAAATTAAACAAGCGACCCTTAGGAAATTTACTACCGGGAATCAACTCAATAGCGCAGTCACACTCTCTGTGAGGGGGGAGAGAATCAGTTTTAGGCTCCTGAAAGACATCATAAAAATCTGACAGAAATGCTGGGATCTCAGAGGGAGTAGATGAAGAAATGGGAACCAAAGGTGCATCCCCATGAATCCCCCGACATCCCCAACTCAGCACAGACATTGATCTCCAGTCCAAGACTGGATTATGAATTTGTAACCATGGTAATCCAAGTACTAATACGTCATGTAGATTATATAACACAAGGAAACGAATAATCTCCTGATGGTCTGGGGAAAGATGCATAGTCACTTGTGTCCAATATTGTGGTTTATTGCTAGCCAAAGGTGTAGAATCAATACCCTTTAAGGGAATAGAAACCTCCAGAGGCTCTAAATCAAACCCACAACGCTTGGCAAAGGACCAATCCATGAGACTCAGAGCGGCGCCAGAATCCACATAAGCATCCACAGTAACAGATGATAAAGTACAAATCAATGTCACGGACAAAAGAAATTTAGACTGCAAGGTACCCATAGAAAAAGATTTATCAACCTTTTTATCAACCTTCTTTATGCGTTTAGAGCATGCTGATATAACATGAGCTGGATCTCCACAATAGAAGCACAACCCATTTTTGCGCCTGTAATTCTGTCGTTCGCCTCTAGACAATACACTATCGCATTGCATATGCTCTGGTGCCTCTTCAGAGGTCACCGCCAAATGATGCACAGGTCTTTGCTCAGAAGATACCGCCATATGGTGCACAGGTTTTTGCTCAGAAGATACCGCCATATGGTGCACAGGTTCTTGCTCAAAAGATACCGCCATATGGTGCACAGATTTTTGCTCAGAAGATACCGCCATATGGTGCACAGATTTGCGCTCCCGTAAACGCCGATCAATCTGGATAGCCAATTTCATGGCATCATTCAGACCTGTAGGCACAGGGAACCCCACCATGACATCCTTCACGGCATCAGAGAGACCTTCTCTGAAATTAGCTGCTAGAGCGCACTCATTCCATTTAGTAAGCACCGACCATTTACGAAATTTCTGGCAGTATATCTCAGCTTCATCCTGCCCTTGGGAAAGAGCTATCAAGGCTTTCTCAGCCAAAATCACTAAATTAGGTTCTTCATAAAGCAACCCCAAAGCCAGAAAAAATGCATCTACATTTAATAACGCAGGATCCCCTGGCGACAATGCAAATGCCCAACTTTGTGGGTCACCCCGCAATAGAGAAATAACAATTTTAACCTGTTGCGCAGGATCACCAGCAGAGTGAGATTTCAGAGACAAAAACAATTTACAATTCTCTCTGAAATTCAAAAAACGGGATCTGTCTCCGGTAAAAAATTCAGGCATAGGGATCTTAGGTTCAGACATTGGAGCACGAATAACAAAATCTTGTAAGTTCTGGACCTTTGAAGCCAGGTTATTCAGACCTGCAACCAAACTCTGTGGATCCATGATTCAAACAGGTGTAACCAAAGCCATTCAGAGATTAAGAGGAGAGGAAAAAAAAAAAAGGCTGAAGACTGCAGTTTAAGCAAGGAGTACAAATAAGCACTAAGGTGCACTTTCCAAACACAGAAGGAGGGAAAAAAAAACCTTTTCATATCCTTTCCTGCTTTAGTGCATAGTTTTAACACATGTGGGCCGGCCAAACTGTTATGATTTTCCCAATGGCAGGGAAATCAAAAATAACAAACGGACTAGCTCTCGGGTGATGGAAACTAAAGTGACCGTGACCTGAACCTGACACAACACTGGAAGTAGCCGGGGAGTGTTTCCTACGATGCCCTAGACACCACGCGCCAGCCGGAGATCTAACTACCCCTATCAGAGGAATATACAGGCCTGCCTTACCTCCAGAGATGAACCCCAAAAGGAGATAGGAGGCCCCCACAAATATTGACGGTGAGTCAAGAGGAAAAGACATACGTAGGATGAACAGTAGATTTAGCACAGTGAGGTCCGCTTACTAGATAGCAGAAGTACAGGAAAGAACACCATCAAAAACACCATCCTGAAATTACTTTAAAACTCCAGTGACAACTCATGCCACTGGAGTGGCAATTTCAGTCCACGAGAGCTTCCAGCTACAGAGAGTCACATTGCAGATAGCTGGACAAAAAATAGCATTAACTAGGAACAAAATTCAACTTAGCTGAACTGGAACTTGAGGCAGGAGAATGCAACAGAATGCTACTGATACATTGTTGGCCGGCATCAGACCAGCAGCCAAGCAGGCTTAAATAGGAAACTCCCCTAATGGGTGTCAACAGGTGATCAAGGATAGAAGAAGGCAAATAAGTGGCAATACCATAAAACACCACCGGGGGAGCCCACAAACAGAATTCACAACAGTACCCCCCCCTTAAGGAGGGGGCACCGAACCCTCACCAGAACCACCAGGGCGATCTGGATGAGCACTATGGAATGCACGAACCAAATCAGGAGCATGAACATCAGATGCTGTCACCCAAGAATTATCCTCCTGGCCATAGCCTTTCCACTTAACCAGATACTGAAGTTTCCGTCTGGAAACACGGGAGTCCAAGATCTTTTCCACCACATACTCCAACTCACCCTCAACCAGCACAGGAGCAGGAGGATCAGCAGACGGAACAACCGGCACCTCATACCTCCGCAATAATGACCGATGAAAAACATTATGAATAGTAAAAGATGCTGGGAGGTCCAAACGAAAGGACACAGGATTGAGAACCTCCAGAATCCTATAAGGGCCGATAAACCGAGGCTTAAACTTAGGAGACGAGACCTTCATAGGAACAAATCGAGAAGACAACCAAACCAGGTCCCCAACACAAAGACGAGGACCGACACGCCGATGACGATTAGTGAACTGTTGAGTCTTCTCCTGGGACAACTTCAGATTGTCCACAACCTGTCCCCAAATCTGATGCATTCTATCAACCACAGCATCTACTCCAGGACAATCCGAAGACTCCAATTGACCGGACGAAAAGCGAGGGTGAAACCCTGAATTACAAAAAAATGGAGAAACCAAAGTGGCAGAACTGGCCCGATTGTTAAGGGCAAACTCTGCCAATGGCAAAAAATCAAGCCAATCGTCCTGATCAGCAGACACAAAACACCTCAAGTAAGTCTCCAAGGTCTGATTAGTACGCTCAGTCTGGCCATTAGTCTGAGGATGGAACGCAGACGAAAACGACAAGTCGATGCCCATCCTGGCACAGAACGCCCGCCAAAATCTAGACACAAACTGAGTACCCCTGTCAGACACTATATTCTCAGGAATACCATGCAAACGCACAACATTCTGAAAAAATAGAGGGACCAGCTCAGAGGAGGAGGGCAATTTGGGCAAAGGTACCAAGTGAACCATCTTGGAAAAACGGTCACACACCACCCAGATGACGGACATCCTACGAGAAACAGGAAGGTCAGAAATAAAGTCCATAGAGATGTGCGTCCAAGGCCTCTTAGGAATAGGCAAGGGCAACAACAACCCGCTGGCCCGGGAACAGCAGGGCTTAGCCCGAGCACAAACATCACAAGACTGCACAAAAATACGTACATCTCGAGACAAGGAAGGCCACCAGAAGGACCTAGACACCAGATCCCTGGTGACAAAAATTCCAGGATGACCTGCCAACGCGGAAGAGTGAACCTCCCAAATAACTCTACTGGTCCAGTCATCAGGGACAAACAGTCTACCAGGCGGACAGCGATCAGGCCTATCCACCTGAAACTCCTGCAAAGAGCGCCGCAGGTCTGGGGAGACAGCTGACAATATCACCCCATCCTTCAGGATGCCAGTAGGTTCGGAATCACCAGGCGAGTCGGGCTCAAAACTCCTAGAGAGGGCATCCGCCCTCACATTCTTAGACCCAGGCAGATATGAGACCACAAAGTTAAATCGAGAGAAAAACAACGACCAGCGCGCCTGTCTAGGATTCAGACGCCTGGCTGACTCAAGATAAATTAGATTTTTGTGGTCAGTCAAGACCACCACCTGGTGTCTAGCACCCTCAAGCCAATGACGCCACTCCTCAAATGCCCACTTCATGGCCAAGAGCTCCCGATTTCCAACATCATAATTTCGCTCAGCGGGCGAAAACTTTCGAGAGAAAAACGCACATGGTCTCATCACTGAGCAGTCAGGACCTTTCTGCGACAAAACTGCACCTGCTCCGATCTCGGAAGCATCTACTTCAACCTGGAACGGGAGCGAAACATCAGGCTGGCGCAACACAGGAGCAGAAGAAAAGCGGCGCTTAAGCTCCCGAAAGGCCTCCACAGCCGCAGAGGACCAATTAGCAACATCAGCACCCTTCTTGGTCAAATCAGTCAAAGGTTTAGCAATGGCAGAAAAACCCGCTATGAATCGGCGATAGAAATTAGCAAATCCCAAGAATTTCTGAAGACTCTTTAGAGAAGTAGGTTGTATCCAATCACAAATAGCCTGAACCTTAACAGGGTCCATCTCCATAGATGAAGGGGAAAAAATAGATCCCAGAAAGGAAATTCTCTGAACCCCAAAAATACACTTTGAGCCCTTCACAAATAGAGAATTAGCTCGTAAAACCTGAAAAACTCTCCTGACCTGTTGAACATGAGATTCCCAGTCCTCCGAAAAAATCAAAATATCATCCAAATACACAATCATAAATTTATCCAGATATTCACGGAAAATATCGTGCATAAAGGACTGAAAAACGGAAGGGGCATTCGCGAGACCGAAAGGCATTACCAAATACTCAAAATGGCCTTCAGGCGTATTAAATGCGGTCTTCCACTCATCCCCCTGCTTAATCCGCACCAAATTATACGCACCACGTAGATCGATCTTAGTGAACCACTTCGCCCCCTTTATGCGAGCAAAAAGATCAGTCAGTAAAGGTAACGGGTACTGGTATTTAACAGTAATCTTATTCAGAAGTCGATAGTCGATACAAGGTCTCAATGAACCATCCTTTTTACCCACAAAAAAAAACCCTGCCCCCAATGGAGACAAAGAGGGGCGAATATGACCCTTTTCCAAAGATTCTCTGATATACTCCCGCATAGCAGTATGTTCAGGTACAGACAAATTAAACAAGCGACCCTTAGGAAATTTACTACCGGGAATCAACTCAATAGCGCAGTCACACTCTCTGTGAGGGGGGAGAGAATCAGTTTTAGGCTCCTGAAAGACATCATAAAAATCTGACAGAAATGCTGGGATCTCAGAGGGAGTAGATGAAGAAATGGGAACCAAAGGTGCATCCCCATGAATCCCCCGACATCCCCAACTCAGCACAGACATTGATCTCCAGTCCAAGACTGGATTATGAATTTGTAACCATGGTAATCCAAGTACTAATACGTCATGTAGATTATATAACACAAGGAAACGAATAATCTCCTGATGGTCTGGGGAAAGATGCATAGTCACTTGTGTCCAATATTGTGGTTTATTGCTAGCCAAAGGTGTAGAATCAATACCCTTTAAGGGAATAGAAACCTCCAGAGGCTCTAAATCAAACCCACAACGCTTGGCAAAGGACCAATCCATGAGACTCAGAGCGGCGCCAGAATCCACATAAGCATCCACAGTAACAGATGATAAAGTACAAATCAATGTCACGGACAAAAGAAATTTAGACTGCAAGGTACCCATAGAAAAAGATTTATCAACCTTTTTATCAACCTTCTTTATGCGTTTAGAGCATGCTGATATAACATGAGCTGGATCTCCACAATAGAAGCACAACCCATTTTTGCGCCTGTAATTCTGTCGTTCGCCTCTAGACAATACACTATCGCATTGCATATGCTCTGGTGCCTCTTCAGAGGTCACCGCCAAATGATGCACAGGTCTTTGCTCAGAAGATACCGCCATATGGTGCACAGGTTTTTGCTCAGAAGATACCGCCATATGGTGCACAGGTTCTTGCTCAAAAGATACCGCCATATGGTGCACAGATTTTTGCTCAGAAGATTCCGCCATATGGTGCACAGATTTGCGCTCCCGTAAACGCCGATCAATCTGGATAGCCAATTTCATGGCATCATTCAGACCTGTAGGCACAGGGAACCCCACCATGACATCCTTCACGGCATCAGAGAGACCTTCTCTGAAATTAGCTGCTAGAGCGCACTCATTCCATTTAGTAAGCACCGACCATTTACGAAATTTCTGGCAGTATATCTCAGCTTCATCCTGCCCTTGGGAAAGAGCTATCAAGGCTTTCTCAGCCAAAATCTCTAAATTAGGTTCTTCATAAAGCAACCCCAAAGCCAGAAAAAATGCATCTACATTTAATAACGCAGGATCCCCTGGCGACAATGCAAATGCCCAACTTTGTGGGTCACCCCGCAATAGAGAAATAACAATTTTAACCTGTTGCGCAGGATCACCAGCAGAGTGAGATTTCAGAGACAAAAACAATTTACAATTCTCTCTGAAATTCAAAAAACGGGATCTGTCTCCGGTAAAAAATTCAGGCATAGGGATCTTAGGTTCAGACATTGGAGCACGAATAACAAAATCTTGTAAGTTCTGGACCTTTGAAGCCAGGTTATTCAGACCTGCAACCAAACTCTGTGGATCCATGATTCAAACAGGTGTAACCAAAGCCATTCAGAGATTAAGAGGAGAGGAAAAAAAAAAAAGGCTGAAGACTGCAGTTTAAGCAAGGAGTACAAATAAGCACTAAGGTGCACTTTCCAAACACAGAAGGAGGGAAAAAAAAACCTTTTCATATCCTTTCCTGCTTTAGTGCATAGTTTTAACACATGTGGGCCGGCCAAACTGTTATGATTTTCCCAATGGCAGGGAAATCAAAAATAACAAACGGACTAGCTCTCGGGTGATGGAAACTAAAGTGACCGTGACCTGAACCTGACACAACACTGGAAGTAGCCGGGGAGTGTTTCCTACGATGCCCTAGACACCACGCGCCAGCCGGAGATCTAACTACCCCTATCAGAGGAATATACAGGCCTGCCTTACCTCCAGAGATGAACCCCAAAAGGAGATAGGAGGCCCCCACAAATATTGACGGTGAGTCAAGAGGAAAAGACATACGTAGGATGAACAGTAGATTTAGCACAGTGAGGTCCGCTTACTAGATAGCAGAAGTACAGGAAAGAGTTACTTCACGGTCAACTTCAAAACACTACTCAAAAACACCATCCTGAAATTACTTTAAAACTCCAGTGACAACTCATGCCACTGGAGTGGCAATTTCAGTCCACGAGAGCTTCCAGCTACAGAGAGTCACATTGCAGATAGCTGGACAAAAAATAGCATTAACTAGGAACAAAATTCAACTTAGCTGAACTGGAACTTGAGGCAGGAGAATGCAACAGAATGCTACTGATACATTGTTGGCCGGCATCAGACCAGCAGCCAAGCAGGCTTAAATAGGAAACTCCCCTAATGGGTGTCAACAGGTGATCAAGGATAGAAGAAGGCAAATAAGTGGCAATACCATAAAACACCACCGGGGGAGCCCACAAACAGAATTCACAACAGGAGCCCTTCTTGGTCATATCCGTCAAAGGTTTCACAATGCTAGAAAAGTTAGCGATAAAACGACGGTAGAAGTTAGCGAAACCCAAGAACTTCTGAAGACTCTTAACTGACGAGGGCTGAGTCCAATCAAGAATAGCTCGGACCTTGACTGGGTCCATCTCCACAGCAGAAGGGGAAAAAATGAACCCCAAAAAGGGAACCTTCTGTACACCAAAAAGACACTTTGAGCCCTTGACAAACAAAGAATTTTCACGCAAAATTTTAAAGACCATCCTGACCTGCTCCACATGCGAGTCCCAATTATCAGAAAAAACCAGAATATCATCCAGATAAACGATCAGAAATTTATCCAGATAGTTCCGGAAAATGTCATGCATAAAGGACTGAAAAACTGAAGGTGCATTAGAGAGCCCAAAAGGCATCACCAAGTACTCAAAATGACCTTCGGGCGTATTGAATGCGGTTTTCCATTCATCCCCTTGCTTAATGCGCACAAGTGTTGTGAATTTGCTTTTTGCTCCCTCTAGTGGTTACTAGTTTTTTGACTCTGGTTTTTCTGTCATTCCTTTTATCCGCACCTGGGTCGTTAGTTAGGGGTGTTGCTATATAAGCTCCCTGGACCTTCAGTTCAATGCCTGGCAACGTAGTTATCAGAGCTAGTCTGCTGTGCTCTTGTCTACTGATCCTGGTTCCAGTTATTTCAGCTAAGTCTGCCTTTTGCTTTTTGCTATTTGTTTTGGTTTTGTATTTTTGTCCAGCTTGTTCCAAATCTATATCCTGACCTTTGCTGGAAGCTCTAGGGGGCTGGTGTTCTCCCCCCGGACCGTTAGACGGTTCGGGGGTTCTTGAATTTCCAGTGTGGATTTTGATAGGGTTTTTGTTGACCATATAAGTTACCTTTTTTTATTCTGCTATCAGTAAGCGGGCCTCTCTGTGCTAAACCTGGTTCATTTCTGTGTTTGTCATTTCCTCTTACCTCACCGTCATTATTTGTGGGGGGCTTCTATCCAGCTTTGGGGTCCCCTTCTCTGGAGGCAAGAAAGGTCTTTGTTTTCCTCTACTAGGGGTAGCTAGATTCTCCGGCTGGCGCGTGTCATCTAGAATCAACGTAGGAATGATCCCCGGCTACTTCTAGTGTTGGCGTTAGGAGTAGATATATGGTCAACCCAGTTACCACTGCCCTATGAGCTGGATTTTTGTATTCTGCAGACTTCCACGTTCCTCTGAGACCCTCGCCATTGGGGTCATAACAGTTTGCCAGGCCAGTATTAAATGTTTAATGCATTGCAGAAGAGGGATTATAAGAAAGAAGATTCAGAGTTTTTTTTTTTTTTCCTTTTTCTTTTTCCCCTTTACCTCAGAGTGGCTATGCTTGCTGCAGACATGAATGTCCAGACCTTGATTACAAGTGTGGACCAGCTGGCTACTCGTGTGCAGGGCATACAAGACTATGTTATCAGGAATCCTAGGTCAGAACCTAAAATACCGATTCCTGAACTGTTTTCCGGAGACAGGTTTAAGTTTAGGAATTTCGTGAATAATTGTAAATTGTTTTTGTCCCTGAGACCCTGTTCATCTGGAGATTCTGCTCAGCAAGTAAAAATTGTTATTTCGTTCTTACGGGGCGACCCTCAGGATTGGGCTTTTTCGCTGGCGCCAGGAGATCCGGCATTGGCTGATCTTGATGCGTTTTTTCTGGCGCTCGGTTTACTTTATGAGGAACCCAATCTTGAGATTCAGGCAGAAAAGGCCTTGCTGGCTATGTCTCAGGGGCAGGACGAGGCTGAAGTGTATTGCCAAAAATTTCGGAAATGGTCCGTGCTGACACATTGGAACGAGTGTGCTCTGGCCGCTAATTTTAGAAATGGCCTTTCTGAAGCCATTAAGAATGTTATGGTGGGTTTTCCCATTCCCACAGGTCTGAATGATACTATGGCACTGGCTATTCAAATTGACCGGCGGTTGCGGGAGCGCAAAACCGCAAATTCCCTCATGGTGTTGTCTGAACAGACACCTGATTTAATGCAATGTGATAGAATCCTGACTAGAAATGAGCGGAAAATTCATAGACGCCGGAATGGCTTGTGCTACTACTGTGGTGATTCTACACATGTTATCTCAGCATGCTCTAAACGTATAGCTAAGGTTGTTAGTCCTGTCACCGTTGGTAATTTGCAACCTAAATTTATTCTGTCTGTAACTTTGATTTGCTCACTGTCATCTTATCCTGTCATGGCGTTTGTAGATTCAGGTGCTGCCCTGAGTCTCATGGATCTCTCATTTGCTAAGCGCTGTGGTTTTACTCTTGAACCATTAGAAAATCCTATTCCTCTTAGGGGTATTGATGCTACACCATTGGCAGCAAATAAACCGCAGTATTGGACACAGGTTACCATGTGCATGACTCCTGAACACCGCGAGGTGATACGTTTCCTGGTTTTACATAAAATGCATGATTTGGTTGTTTTAGGGCTGCCATGGTTACAGACCCATAATCCAGTCCTGGACTGGAAGGCTATGTCAGTCTCAAGTTGGGGCTGTCGTGGTATTCATGGGGATTCCTTGCCTGTGTCTATTGCTTCTTCTACGCCTTCGGAAGTTCCGGAGTATTTGTCTGATTATCAGGATGTCTTCAGTGAGTCTGAGTCCAGTGCACTGCCTCCTCATAGGGACTGTGACTGTGCTATAGATTTGATCCCAGGCAGTAAATTTCCTAAGGGAAGACTGTTTAATCTGTCGGTACCTGAACATACCGCTATGCGTTCATATATCAAGGAGTCTCTGGAGAAAGGACATATTCGTCCGTCTTCTTCCCCTCTTGGTGCGGGATTCTTTTTTGTGGCAAAAAAGGACGGATCTTTGAGACCTTGTATTGATTATCGGCTTTTAAATAAGATCACTGTCAAATTTCAGTATCCTTTACCGCTGTTGTCTGACTTGTTTGCCCGGATTAAGGGTGCCAAGTGGTTCACCAAGATAGATCTTCGTGGTGCGTACAACCTTGTGCGCATTAAGCAAGGTGATGAATGGAAAACCGCATTCAATACGCCCGAAGGTCATTTTGAGTACTTGGTGATGCCTTTTGGGCTCTCCAATGCGCCTTCAGTTTTTCAGTCCTTTATGCATGACATTTTCCGGAAGTATCTGGATAAATTTTTGATTGTTTATCTGGATGATATTTTGGTTTTTTCTGATGATTGGGATTCGCATGTGGAGCAGGTCAGGTTGGTCTTTAAAATTTTGCGTGAAAATTCTTTGTTTGTCAAGGGCTCAAAGTGTCTCTTTGGTGTACAGAAGGTTCCCTTTTTGGGGTTCATTTTTTCCCCTTCTGCTGTGGAGATGGACCCAGTCAAGGTCCGAGCTATTCTTGATTGGACTCAGCCCTCGTCAGTTAAGAGTCTTCAGAAGTTCTTGGGCTTCGCTAACTTCTACCGTCGTTTTATCGCTAATTTTTCTAGCATTGTGAAACCTTTGACGGATATGACCAAGAAGGGCTCCGATGTAGCTAACTGGGCTCCTGCTGCCGTGGAGGCTTTCCAGGAGTTGAAACGCCGGTTTACTTCGGCGCCTGTTTTGTGCCAGCCTGACGTCTCACTTCCCTTTCAGGTTGAGGTGGATGCTTCGGAGATTGGGGCAGGGGCCGTTTTGTCGCAGAGAGGCCCTGGTTGCTCTGTTATGAAACCTTGTGCCTTTTTCTCTAGGAAGTTTTCGCCTGCCGAGCGAAATTATGATGTGGGCAATCGGGAGTTGTTGGCCATGAAATGGGCATTTGAGGAGTGGCGTCATTGGCTCGAGGGTGCTAAGCATCGTGTGGTGGTCTTGACTGATCACAAAAATCTGATGTATCTCGAGTCTGCTAAACGCCTTAATCCGAGACAGGCCCGCTGGTCATTGTTTTTCTCCTGCTTTGATTTTGTTGTCTCGTATTTACCAGGTTCAAAGAATGTGAAGGCCGATGCTCTTTCTAGGAGCTTTGTGCCTGATGCTCCTGGAGTCGCTGATCCTGTTGGTATTCTTAAAGATGGAGTTATCTTGTCAGCTATTTCTCCGGATCTGCGACGTGTGTTGCAGAGATTTCAGGCTGATAGGCCTGAGTCTTGTCCACCTGACAGACTGTTTGTCCCGGATAAGTGGACCAGCAGAGTCATTTCCGAGGTTCATTCCTCGGTGTTGGCAGGTCACCCGGGAATTTTTGGCACCAGAGATCTGGTGTCCAGGTCCTTTTGGTGGCCTTCCTTGTCAAGGGATGTGCGGTCATTTGTGCAGTCCTGTGGGACTTGTGCTCGAGCTAAGCCTTGCTGTTCTCGTGCCAGCGGTTTGCTCTTGCCCTTGCCTGTCCCGAAGAGACCTTGGACACATATCTCCATGGATTTCATTTCTGATCTTCCGCTATCTCAGGGCATGTCCGTTATCTGGGTGATATGTGATCGCTTCTCCAAGATGGTCCATTTGGTTCCTTTGCCTAAGCTGCCTTCCTCTTCCGATCTGGTTCCTGTGTTTTTCCAGAACGTGGTTCGTTTGCACGGCATCCCTGAGAATATTGTGTCAGACAGAGGATCCCAGTTCGTTTCCAGGTTCTGGCGATCCTTTTGTAGTAGGATGGGCATTGATTTGTCGTTTTCGTCTGCTTTCCATCCTCAGACTAATGGACAGACGGAGCGAACCAATCAGACTTTGGAGGCTTATTTGAGGTGTTTTGTCTCTGCTGATCAGGACGATTGGGTGACATTCTTGCCGTTGGCTGAGTTTGCCCTTAATAATCGGGCTAGTTCCGCCACCTTGGTTTCGCCTTTTTTCTGCAACTCTGGTTTCCATCCTCGCTTTTCTTCGGGTCATGTGGAGCCTTCTGACTGTCCTGGGGTGGATTCTGTGGTGGATAGGTTGCAGCAGATCTGGAATCTTGTGGTGGACAACTTGAAGTTGTCACAGGAGAAGGCTCAGCGCTTTGCCAACCGCCGCCGCGGTGTGGGTCCCCGACTACGCGTTGGGGATTTGGTATGGCTTTCTTCCCGCTTTGTTCCTATGAAGGTCTCCTCTCCCAAATTTAAACCTCGTTTTATTGGGCCTTACAAGATATTGGAAATCCTTAATCCTGTATCTTTTCGTCTGGATCTTCCTGTGTCGTTTGCTATTCACAATGTATTTCATAGGTCCTTGTTGCGGCGGTACATTGTGCCTGTAGTTCCTTCTGCTGAGCCTCCTGCTCCGGTGTTGGTTGAGGGCGAGTTGGAGTACGTGGTGGAGAAGATCTTGGATTCTCGCCTCTCCAGGCGTAGGCTTCAGTACCTGGTCAAGTGGAAGGGCTATGGTCAGGAGGATAATTCCTGGGTGGTCGCCTCTGATGTTCATGCGGCCGATTTAGTTCGTGCCTTTCATGCCGCTCATCCTGATCGCCCTGGTGGTCGTGGTGAGGGTTCGGTGACCCCTCACTAAGGGGGGGGTACTGTTGTGAATTTGCTTTTTGCTCCCTCTAGTGGTTACTAGTTTTTTGACTCTGGTTTTTCTGTCATTCCTTTTATCCGCACCTGGGTCGTTAGTTAGGGGTGTTGCTATATAAGCTCCCTGGACCTTCAGTTCAATGCCTGGCAACGTAGTTATCAGAGCTAGTCTGCTGTGCTCTTGTCTACTGATCCTGGTTCCAGTTATTTCAGCTAAGTCTGCCTTTTGCTTTTTGCTATTTGTTTTGGTTTTGTATTTTTGTCCAGCTTGTTCCAAATCTATATCCTGACCTTTGCTGGAAGCTCTAGGGGGCTGGTGTTCTCCCCCCGGACCGTTAGACGGTTCGGGGGTTCTTGAATTTCCAGTGTGGATTTTGATAGGGTTTTTGTTGACCATATAAGTTACCTTTTTTTATTCTGCTATCAGTAAGCGGGCCTCTCTGTGCTAAACCTGGTTCATTTCTGTGTTTGTCATTTCCTCTTACCTCACCGTCATTATTTGTGGGGGGCTTCTATCCAGCTTTGGGGTCCCCTTCTCTGGAGGCAAGAAAGGTCTTTGTTTTCCTCTACTAGGGGTAGCTAGATTCTCCGGCTGGCGCGTGTCATCTAGAATCAACGTAGGAATGATCCCCGGCTACTTCTAGTGTTGGCGTTAGGAGTAGATATATGGTCAACCCAGTTACCACTGCCCTATGAGCTGGATTTTTGTATTCTGCAGACTTCCACGTTCCTCTGAGACCCTCGCCATTGGGGTCATAACACACAAGGTTGTACGCACCACGAAGGTCTATCTTGGTAAACCACTTGGCACCTTTAATCCGGGCAAACAAGTCAGACAACAGCGGCAAAGGATACTGAAATTTGACAGTGATCTTATTTAAAAGCCGATAGTCAATACAAGGCCTCAAAGATCCGTCCTTTTTAGCCACAAAAAAGAATCCCGCACCAAGAGGGGAAGAAGACGGACGGATGTGTCCTTTCTCCAGAGACTCCTTGATATATGAACGCATAGCGGTATGTTCAGGTATCGACAGATTAAACAGTCTTCCCTTAGGAAACTTACTGCCTGGAATCAAATCTATTGCACAGTCACAGTCCCTATGAGGAGGCAATGCACTGGACCTGGACTCGCTAAGGACATCCTGATAATCAGACAAGTACTCCGGAACTTCCGAAGGCGTAGAAGAAGCAATAGACACAGGCAGGGAATCCTCATGAATACCACGACAGCCCCAACTAGACACTGACATAGCCTTCCAGTCAAGGACTGGATTATGGGTCTGTAACCATGGCAGCCCCAAAACAACCAAATCATGCATTTTATGTAGAACGAGAAAACGTATCACCTCGCGGTGTTCAGGAGTCATGCACATGGTAACCTGTGTCCAATACTGCGGCTTATTTTCTGCCAATGGCGTAGCATCAATACCCCTAAGAGGGATAGGATTTTCTAATGGTTCAAGAATAAAACCACAGCGCTTAGCAAATGAGAGATCCATAAGACTCAGGGCAGCACCTGAATCTACAAACGCCATGACAGGATAAGATGACAGTGAGCAAATCAAAGTTACAGACAGAATAAACTTAGGATGCAAATTACCAACGGTGACAGGACTAACAACCTTAGATATACGTTTAGAGCATGCTGAGATAACATGTGTAGAATCACCACAGTAGTAGCACAAGCCATTCCGGCGTCTATGAATTTTCCTCTCATTTCTAGTCAGGATTCTATCACATTGCATCAAATCAGGTGTCCGTTCAGACAACACCATGAGGGAATTTGCGGTTTTTCTATCACATTGCATCACATCAGGTGTCTGTTCAGACAACAACATGAGGGAATTTGCGGTTTTGCGCTCCCGCAACCGCCGGTCAATTTGAATAGCCAGGGACATGGTATCATTCAGACCTGTGGGAATGGGAAAACCCACCATAACATTCTTAATGGCCTCAGAAAGGCCATTTCTAAAATTAGCGGCCAGTGCACACTCGTTCCAATGTGTCAGCACGGACCATTTCTGAAATTTTTGGCAATACACCTCAGCCTCGTCCTGGCCCTGAGACATAGCCAGCAAGGCTTTCTCTGCCTGAATCTCAAGATTGGGTTCCTCATAAAGTAAACCGAGCGCCAGAAAAAACGCATCAATATCAGCCAATGCCGGATCTCCTGGCGCCAACGAAAAAGCCCAATCCTGAGGGTCACCCCGTAAGAATGAAATAACAATTTTTACTTGTTGAGCAGAGTCTCCAGACGAACAAGGTTTCAGGGACAAAAATAATTTACAATTATTCCTGAAATTCCTAAACTTAAATCGGTCTCCTGAAAACAGTTCAGGAATCGGAATCTTGGGTTCAGACCTAGGATTTCTGGTAACATAATCTTGTATACCCTGCACACGAGCGGCAAGCTGGTCCACACTTGTAATCAAGGTCTGGACATTCATGTCTGCAGCAAGCTTAAGCCACTCTGAGGTAAAGGGGAAAAGAAAAAAAAAAATGAGAGAGGGAAAAAAAAAAAAAACTCAAAATTTTCTTTCTTATAATCCCACTTCTGCAATGCATTAAACATTTAATACTGGCCTGGCATACTGTTATGACCCCAGTGGACAGGGTCTCAGAGGAACGTGTAAGTCTGCAAGATACAAAAATCCAGCTCATAGGGCTGTGGTAACTGGGTTGACCAAATAGCTACTCCTAACGCCAACACTAGAAGTAGCCGGGGATCATGCCTACGGTGATCGCTAGATGACTCGCGCCAGCCGGAGAATCTAACTACCCCTAGGAGAAGAAAACAAAGACCTCTCTTGCCTCCAGAGAAAGGGACCCCAAAGCAAGATACAAGCCCCCCACAAATAATAACGGTGAGGTAAGAGGAAATGACAAACACAGAAATGAACTAGGTTCAGCAAAGAGAGGCCAGCTTACTAATAGCAGAATATAGCAAGATAACTTATCTGGTCAACAAAAACCCTATAAAAATCCACGCTGGAGATTCAAGAACCCCCGAACCGTCTAACGGTCCGGGGGGAGAACACCAGCCCCCTAGAGCTTCCAGCAAAGGTCAGGATACAGATAGGAACAAGCTGGACAAAAATACCAAACAAAACAAAAGCAAAAAGCAAAGAAGCAGACTTAGCTTGAAAAACAGGAACCAGGATCAGAGGACAAGAGCACAACAGATTAGCTCTGATTTCAACGATGCCAGGCATTGAACTGAAGGTCCAGGGAGCTTATATAGCAACGCCCCTGAACTAACGGCCCAGGTGAGGATATAGAAAAAGACAGACGCTCCAGAGTCAAATCACTAATGACCACTAGAGGGAGCAAAAAGCAAAATCACAACAGTGTTCCGGCCACCGGCTACGTGCCTCAGAAGGAGGCTGCCGATCTTGGGGCAGAACTCCTCCCGGTATTATCTCCTTGTGCTGTGACTTTGTTTCTCACTCTCCACAATATACTTCTCTTTGTGTCCTTTCTTAGGATGCTGCCGCAATGGGTGCAGGCGCAGCTCCGTAACTATCTATCTCGTGCTTGGCCTCTGTCAGGATCCCACCCCTGACAGGGACCCTCTGTCTGCAGCTCAGATGTTCCTCCTTCTCCCCCTGTCTGCCTGACAGGTCCTCTCTGGGTCAAACCCAGGTAGCTTCTGACTAACTTCCTATCCAACCCATCAGTTTTTCCTGTGTGTGAGGAGTGCCCTAATAGAAAGAAGCAAGGCTCCCCCTGGTGGACTGGAGTGTGAAGTGTAGTATGTGACTAGTGATGCCTGGTCAGGTGAACTCCTTTAGTCCCATCAGACATAATATCACTCCCCCAGGAGGAAGAGCGACATTACTGCAGCAACCAGGACTCTGGGGCGCTGCACTCCAAACCCCCCCCCCCCCCCCCGGTAAATCCAGTACTCTGGGACTGGGAAAAGAAGAACAACAGTACATGTTAGCAAAAGACATACAAAATTTTTGGAATGCTGTAACCAAATTAATTTAACAATGCTTCCCTTTATGGGAGGTGAGGGCACTTGAATGTTACACACAAGAACATATTTACATTGTGCAAAAAGCAAATTGGAAACAGTTGTTAACGCAATTACCCATACGGGTATTCTATCTACTAAGTGCTATCTCAACAATAATTTAACATTTTTGTTTCTCTCAGTACAAAGTCTATCAACCATCTGTCTATGGCTCTCTAGAGGACTCACTAACCCCTACAGGTTCACTTTATTGAAATTCAGCTTTCAACTGTCTTTGTCCTCAATTTTATTTAAAGTACATCATTAAACATTCTACTTTCAACATTATCAAACATTTCTTATCACTAGCTTGCTAACTACATACTATTACTATGTAAAACATTATTACTATCTATCTATTTAAGGCAACATTATCACTTTTAAGCGAAGTACAACAACTAACATCCCCTTTAAGAGGAAACCAAGTTCTTTCCGAGGTAGTGCAAACAATCAATTTGCAAGTCAGTTATCATCTCGTAAAACAACAAGAACTTTCACGCTGTCATCAGGAACAGTCTCTTCAAAAAGCTCTTCTTTGTAAAACCAGTAGAGAGTACCTTTAAGAAGGTGCAAACTATGTACAAGCAGTTTGTAACCATGCGACTGTTCATGATTCAAATGTTCCTTGGCAAAACAGTGATGAACCTGTGCAAAACTAGAAACAATAGGGATTCCTGGTAAACAAAGGGATCCCTTTAAGAATTAACCCTTGATGGGTTTTAGCAGCAGGGAACAGGGAAACAAACAGTTAACTATTTACAGTTTTCAGTTCTCCGAGGTTTATTCTGGCGGCCTCCACCAGGGCTCTACCTGACAGGTAGCCCTCTGTGGTTTGGGGTAGTTCGCGTCCAAGCTCACTCCCGGTGCCGGGTACACTCTGTGAGTCCGTTTCTCATGCATGGTCAGGTCGTGCGCCGCAATAAAGGTCTGGGTGGTCTGATGGATGATGCACGTTACAGCAGGATCTGCCGCAGCCGCTTCAGCGGTAAGGTCTTCTTCCAGGGTCCTGGATACCGCCAAGAGGGCTGTGCATTTCTGCACATCCCGGGCCCACCAGCTGTTTTCCCTTTGGTACCGACGGTAGGTCACAGCATCTCCAGGTTTCAGGACGGAGTCCGCGCCGTCCCCGCCCAGGCAGGACTCCACCTCGTCCCGGTGAACGTGGACTCTCACCGACGACCCGATCTCCTGGATGAATCCCTTCTCTTTGTGAGGTTGGTATACTACCACAACACCCCACTTTGGTAGTGAATCGTCCAACAAGTCGCCTCGAGCCTCCCGCTCAACTTCCCTCTTGTACTCTGCCATCAGATGCCACCTGTATTCTCCCCACGGGAAGGGTCCAAGGTCATGCTCGCGTAATTCCAGGCCTGGTGACGGAGGCTCCGGGGCTCCAGCAGCCGCGGCGACAATCGGGGTAAAGGCGGGAGGGATGCAAAATCCCGGCATATCCGGGAACCTAGTGTCTGCTCGTGAGGTGACTCTTCCGGCGCCACTCCATTCCTCTGGGGTTGGTGCCAGAGCTGGTGCGGGCAGTGGAGGTCCTGTGGACAGCTCCCAGGGGTCCATTTTCTCCAGCGGTGGCATGCCGGAGTAATCCACCGGTGACGGGGGTCTGTGCGGGGCCATTCTTTTTCGAGGGTCCCCTCTGATCTCCAGCTCCATTCTTTCCCCTTCTGAAGAATAGTTTCGTTTCTTTGGTCTCCTCCCACAATGGAGAATCAGGAGGCGGACCTCGGTTGCTGACGGACACGTCTTCAGGATACAGAAATATTTAGACTGGACGGCCATTATTTTTCGCGCTTCTCAGTTCATTCACGCCCACAACTCCACGCCCTTCTTCTTCTACTGCGCTCCTCGTGGTGCGGCAATGGCGGCAATTTTGGCGGAAAATGGCAGCACACAGTCTTTAAGCAAATCACAGTTCCAATACAGTTCTGTCACAGTTCTTAGGCACACATGACCTGATTTTTCAGGCTTAAGTAGATCCTGTTCGTGACGCCAAGATTTGGAGCGCCCCCACGTGTAGGGCAATGGGGTACTGGGTACTGGGTCTATCTCTCTTGGTTCTGGGGATGTCACGGTGGCCCAACCCAGTCCGTGGCCCTTCTGAGGGGCATCCAATTAAAGGTGAAGTTTGTCTGGTGTTCGTGACGCCACCTGTGGTATTCAGTCAGGGTGACCGACGCTGCTAGGGGTCCGCTGGGGTGATGGAATGGCAGCTAGATGGTATACCTTCCCACAGGTGAAGTATGTCCCCAGGGCTTCCCAGATGTGTAAGTGGTGATGGTGGACGTTGTAAGGCACAATGAATAACGAGGACACAAAGGTTGCAGTCTCTTTATCTTTTACTGAAGACTTGAGGGTCCACAGTCCAGAGTACCGTTCACAGGACAGGCAGAGTCCGACCAGTCCGAAGGCACATCCAGAGTTCCCTTTTCCAGGTGGAAATCAGTAGCCTTCCTAATAGCACCTGTGTGTTGTAGTACCTCCCTGCTGAGCACCACAGGATAGTCCTCACAACTTTCGTGGATGTTTCTGATGTTCTCTCTCTCTGTCCCCCAGATGGTATGGATAGGACAACCCGTATGACGGGGTAGGCCTGGAGTTTATTTATAGGGACCCCAGTGACGCCCCTATCCCACAGTTTGCCTCCGTGTCTTCTTAGGTATTAAGGTCGGGCAACTAACTTGGAATTGACTGTCCTGCCAGTCTCTGAAGTAATACGTAGAGTCAATTACTCCCTCGGTGTTCCGGCCACCGGCTACGCGCCTCAGAAGGAGGCTGCCGATCTTGGGGCAGAACTCCTCCCGGTATTATCTCCTTGTGCTGTGACTTCGTTTCTCACTCTCCACAATATACTTCTCTTCGTGTCCTTTCTTAGGATGCTGCCGCAATGGGTGCAGGCGCAGCTCCATAACTATCTATCTCGTGCTTGGCTCCCCCTGGTGGACTGGAGTGTGAAGTGTAGTGTGTGACTTGTGATACCTGGCCAGGTGAATACCTTTAGTACCATCAGACGTAATATCACTCCCCCTGGTGGAAGAGCGACATTACTGCAGCAACCAGGACTCTGGGGCGCTGCACTTCAACATACTTCTTGCGCAGAGACCTATAGAACACATTGCGAATTTTAAGAGCCTGGTGTAACTTAAGACACAAAGCTGCAGGGTTATTCTATAGGGGCCAATAAACCTAGGTCCCAGTTTCCAAGAAGGGATCTTCAACTTGATATTCCTGGTAGACAACCACACAAAGTCATTCTCAATTAGGTCCGAACCTAGCGAGCGATTTCTGTCAGCCATACGTTTGTACCTGTCTCCCATGATCTTCAATTTACTCTGAACCCCCCCCCCCCCGCTACACTGAAGAGAGCAACAAAGCAAAACATTCCTCCTCAGGAACTCCCGAAACCCCTTCCCCACTAAAAGTACCAAACTCTGGATGGAAACTGTATGCATCAAAGAAAGGTGACTTGCCAGAAGATTCTTGTCAATTATTATTAATATCAAACTCGGCCAATGGCCTCCTGGTTTTCAGAGACAAAACACCTGAGGTAAGTCTACAAATTCTGATTAGTGTGCTTGGTCTGTCCATTCAACTGAGGATGTAAAGCAGAGGAAAAGAATGGATGCACCCCCAGTCGAGTACAGAACACCTTCCAGAACTTAGAAACAAATTGGGTCCCCCCGATCTGACACCACAACGCAGGGAGCCCGGTGAAGCTTTGCGATCTCATTAACAAAAACCTAAGCAAAAGTCCTAGCATTCAGAAGTGCCGGTAAAGCGATGAAATGCACCATTTTACTGAACCTATCCACAACCACCAGAACCACAGTCTTGCCTGGCGATACTGGTAGGTCAGTAATAAAATCTATGGACAGGTTTGTCCATGGTCTGCTAGGAATGGATAGTGAAAAAAGAGGACCAGACATATGGGTATACAATACTTTAGAACGTGTGCAAACACTGCAAGCAGACACCTGTTCAACCACATCCCGATGCAACCCGGCCACCAAAATGACAAGAAAGGAGGTCTGCGGTTGCCTTATCACCTGAATATCCTGGAAGTACAGAGTTATGATTTTCCCTAATTACTTTACGGTGCAAATCAAATGGCCCAAATAACCCCCCCGAAAGGCAGGAGGCAGGTGTGTTCCCCTGAGCCTCCAACACCTCACCCTCCAGGTCAGGATATAAGGCCGAGATGACTACTTCCTTCTGCAAAATTGGAGTAGGGTCCTCATGGTCACCACCACCAGGGAAGCTCCGGGACAAAGCATCCGCCTTGGTGTTTATAACTCCTGGACGGAAAGTGACCACAAAATTGAATCTAATAAAGAACAAGGACCACCTAGCTTATCTAGGATTAAGACATTTCGCTGATTGAAGATATGACAGATTCTTGTGGTCCGTGATAACAGTAATAGAATGTACTGCACACTCCAACCAATGTCATCACTCCTCGAATGCCAATTTAATCGCCAAAAGCTCCCTATTACTCATATCATAATTTCTCTCAGCCGAGGATACTTTTTTGAAAAAGAAGGTGCATGGACGCCATTTACCAGGGGATGTACCCTGAGACAACACAGCCCCAACCCCCACCTCCGATGCATCCACTTCTATCACAAAAGGTTGAGAAACATCCGGTTGACTGAGTATAGGTGCAGTGTCAAAACAACTCTTTAAGAAGGAAAAAGCCTGTGGAGCAGCATCTGACCATTTAGCAAAATCAGACCCCTTCCTTGTCATGTCAGTAAGGGGTTTCACCCTTACCAAATAATTTTGAATAAACTTACGGTAAAAACTTGTAAAACCCAGAAAACGCAGTAATGCCTTCAGATTCTTCGGACAGTCCCAGTCTAGTACAGCACAAACCTTTTCCGGATCCATCTGAAAACTGGAAGATGATAACGGGTAAATCCAACTCGGAGAACACCTTAGCTCCCGCAACCTGGTTGAATGAATCTGGAATGAGAGGAAGAGGGTATGGATCTCGGATAGTAATCTGATTTAATTCCCGAAATCTAAGCAGGGACGTAGACCACCTTCTTTTTTCTTCAAAAAGAAGAACCCTGCTACAGCGGGTGAAGATGAGGATCGGATATGTCCCTCCTCCAGACTTTCCACAATTAAATCCTTCATGACTTGTCTCTAGGGACAGAAAAGATTATACAGTCTGGACTTAGGAAGTTTAGCTCCAGGGGTCAAGTTAATAGGTCATATGTACGGTGAGGAGACAAATCCTGACATCCCTTCTCAGAAAAAAAGTCCTCAAAACCCAACAAAAATGCAGGTACAGTTGCTGTAGAGACTGTAGAAATAAATATTTAAACAGCTCATGGCAATAATCCCCGCAATCAACTATCTCCTTGGCTTGCCAATCTGCCAACGGATTATGTTTCAGCAACCAGGGAAGACCCAATACAATTGGGGTGGGAAGACCATCTAGGACATAGCAAGGCATTATCCCACAATGCATCAAACCCACCCTCAGTCTTACATTAAGTACAACCTGAGTCAGAGCTTTTTGTGCTGAATCAATGCCGAAGATGGGAATAGGCTTAAGTAAAGTACAGTGTCACGACTCCCGGGTAATACTGCTGTGGGAAACTATGCACACAGCAGCAAGGGAACTGAACAAAATGCCAGGTTACTAACCTAGTTACAAACAGGACCTGAAACATGTGACAAAGTGAGAGGTGGTCAGGGGCGGAGCCAGATGCCGGGGTGCAAAGAAAGGATAAACACAAGAGAGTTGTCAAGCAAACAAAGATCAAAGCCAGGAGATCACAAAGTACCAAAGGGGAGAGACAGGGGATTGTCAGAAGTAAAGCCAGAGGTCAGTAATCCAGAAGAACAAACAGAGTAATCACACGGAGAGCAAGGGAAACACTATGCAAACCCAGCACACACTCCAGGGGTCAGGCACACAGACTAAAACAGAAAGTATAGCTGACAATGAAACCTAGATTGGAGTGAGTATAAATGCTCCTCCCAGATTGAAAGAGAGGCCCACAACATTAACACTGAGAGAACAGGACATTAACCATGTCCAAACCATGACATACAGCAAGCCAGCCCATGAGTTCTAGCAAGCTCTGCATCAGTCATGCTGACTTCAGCTCCACTGTCAGGAAACACAGAAATCTCCTTGGTTTCACTCTCTAGCACCATCTCTGCTGTCAGGACAAAGCGGGAACTGCAGGTTGATGATAAAAGCACCCCTTGCTTATTTATCTCCAGACTACCAGGGGTTAAACGAGTCTCCTTTTGCTTAGGCATCAAAGGACTGGCACCAATAAAATGTCCCATTTTTTCCACAAAAAAAACACTCCCTTTTATTTTGCAAACCTCTGGGGAAATGTATGATGCAGAGGCACCCCCTAACTGCATGGGTTCCTCCATCTCCCCCAGAACTGGTTCACCATTAAACTACTCCCCTGGAAAAGGGGCAATACCCCAAAAAGGAGGGTTTTACCTACCGATCCCAAAGGCATCTATCAATGTGAATAGCCAACGACATAGCAACCTCCAAGGACTCAGGGATTTCATACATTGCCAAAGCATCCTTCAATCTTTCAGTAAGGCCTTGAAGAAATTGGCTTCTGAGAGCCGGTTCACTCCATTTATTATCAGTTGCCCATCTGCGGAATTCAGAGCAATACGTCTCCACTGACTGATTCCCTTGCTGAAGGCAATGCAACCTGGACTCAGCCAAAGTGATTCGTCAGGGTCATCATAGATAAGGACTAGAGCCCCAAAAAATCCCTCCACAGACTGGAGACAAACCGAATCCTGCGGTTAAGTGAAAGACCAGGATTGAGGATCTCCTTGTAGCAGAAAGATCACAATACCAACTGGCTGTTCCTGATTTCCAGAGGAGTGAGGACGAAGTTTAAAATACAGCTTGGAAGCCTAAGAAAAAAAACATACACAAATAAAACCACGTGTCAGTTTTTTTTTTCCTATATATGCACGGCCGGTGATAATGTCACACACAGTATGGGAAGACTAAGTGCAATACAAAGGGATAAGGGGAAGGAAGCCCAGACACTAGAGAAAGGGTGAGTGGAGACCCATAGGCAGATCTGATAACACCCTACATGCCCTACCATTCCTAAATTGGTTCCTCATCAATTGCCAAGCATGAACCTAAGCCCTGTATCTCCCTAAAGCTAGGCCTGGATAGGGAGGGGGAGGGGGTGAGCACTGGTCAGTCCCCACTGTAAACTAAAGACAAAAAGGTAGACAGACAAGGGGAATGAACTTAGCTTGAGCTGACTCAGAGAGGTAACACCAAATGATGTCAAACAGCTCCAGAGAGGAAGTTAGCTGACTGCTATAGCTCCAAGCCTTCTCAAGGGAAAAATGTGAATATCACCGGCAACACTCTGCAGCAGACTGGGGATATATAAACCCCCAGGTCCAGGTGTGTCAACTAGAGCCAAAGGGAGATTGCTGCTGGGTCCAAGAGTCAGAAGGATTAAAGAGGCATCTTTAATGCCAAATGCAGAGACCTTCTGCAGCCAGATGCAGAGTGGCAGTCTGTTGCACTGACACCCCCGTGACATATTTCTCCCACTATACATGACCATTTATATCTATTTGTCAAATAGAAGACATACAAGATAAGACTAGTGTTAAAACAAATTGTGAAAATGCAAAAAAAAAGATATAATACCGCAGTGGTGGTAAAAGTGCTAACGTGTAAAAGTGCAATAGTGCAGGATGTGCCACACATGTGAAGCAACGAAACAAAGATTGAGAAAGTGAAAGTTATTGAGTGAAAGTGCAAATAAATAAACACAAAACACAAAAAATAATATAAGCATGCTGAATAATTCAAAAAATGTTGAAGACATGAAAATTCGTAAAACAAAATGTCCTTACTTCTTTCTTCCTTTTTTTATATAGTGTGGATGGGATAAGTCATTCATCCTATGAAGGATAAATGTGAAGTGAGGATAACAGTGTAAATTAATAAATAGCCAACTAGTAGTGTACAAAAATGCATTCATGGGTATTGTTAATTGATAGTAGTAGCAACTGACAATAAAATATTACAAAATAAACACAGTTGATAAAAATGGATAAAAAGATAATATATATATATATATATATATATATATATATATATATATATATATATATATATATATATATATGTATATATATATATATATATATATAGTATCAATAAGTCAAAAATATATATATTAATAACAAATGTGTGGGGCCATATAGAGATATACACTCACCGGCCACTTTATTAGGTACACCATGCTAGTAACGGGTTGGACCCCCTTTTGCCTTCAGAACTGCCTCAATTCTTCGTGGCATAGATTCAACAAGGTGCTGGAAGCATTCCTCAGAGATTTTGGTCCATATTGACATGATGGCATCACACAGTTGCCGCAGATTTGTCGGCTGCACATCCCAAAGATGCTCCATACAAGGCAGGATGGATCCATGCTTTCATGTTGTTTACGCCAAATTCTGACCCTACCATCCGAATGTCGCAGCAGAAATCGAGACTCATCAGACCAAGCAACGTTTTTCCAATCTTCTACTGTCCAATTTCGATGAGCTTGTACAAATTGTAGCCTCAGTTTCCTGTTCTTAGCTGAAAGGAGTGGTACCCGGTGTGGTCTTCTGCTGCTGTAGCCCATCTGCCTCAAAGTTCGACGCACTGTGCGTTCAGAGATGCTCTTAGGCCTACCTTGGTTGTAACGGGTGGCGATTTGAGTCACTGTTGCCTTTCTATCAGCTCGAACCAGTCTGCCCATTCTCCTCTGACCTCTGGCATCAACAAGGCATTTCCGCCCACAGAACTGCCGCTCACTGGATTTTTTTTCTTTTTCGGACCATTCTCTGTAAACCCTAGAGATGGTTGTGCGTGAAAATCCCAGTAGATCATCAGTTTCTGAAATACTCAGACCAGCCCTTCTGGCACCAACAACCATGCCACGTTCAAAGGCACTCAAATCACCTTTCTTCCCCATACTGATGCTCGGTTTGAACTGCAGGAGATTGTCTTGACCATGTCTACATGCCTAAATGCACTGAGTTGCCGCCATGTGATTGGCTGATTAGAAATTAAGTGTTAACAAGAAGTTGGACAGGTGTACCTAATAAAGTGGCCGGTGAGTGTATAGGGAGAGGCACATCAAATCAACAGACACATTGCAATCATAATACAGAAAGCTGAGATGATGGTATGAGGGGTAACAGGTCTTCTAAGACTGAAAGAAACATCTATCAATGAAGAAATAAAAAACCCTGCAATATAAAAAACAAGAATATGAGATGCATAAGAAACACAAAAATAGACATCAACAATATAAAAAAGTAAATGCCAAGAAATTAAAATTGTATCTTACCGGAAATGGACAAAACTAATGTTTAAACTATGTAGAGCAATAGTATTCAGCAAGTATATCCATCGGGATTCCTTTTGCTTCAACAAGTATATCCATCGAGATTCCATCTGCTTCCAGCCTGCTAGAACGTGTATTTTCACTGTTTCATTTCTGAATTTTGATGCCGCCTACACCCCGTAGGGAGCACACTACCCTTACCATTGATATGGCCCATTCCCCTTTTGTCCAGTCAGATCTCTGTTTCATATATTTGTCCCTTCACGGACCTTATTTTTTACTATACACTTCCTTTCTGTTATCTAACCAACAGGTGCACACCATTATCTTCTTAGTCTCACCTTATATAAACCGTCAGTCTTCAACTCTGATATCTCCCCATCGAAGAAGCCTCAGAGAAATGCACACTTGGTGTTGTTTCAAGGTAATACCTATTACTCATTATCCATTCACAATGAGCTCATGACAACTATGTACTTTAAAGGAAAGGTACCGCATTTTTTTTTTTGTATTAAAATAATTGTTTATATAAACAATTATTTTTCATACAAACTTCCTTTTTTTAACTTTAACATTTTTTTTATTATTAATTTTTTTTTCAGCCACTGGGCGCCGCCATTTTGCTTTGCAGGAGTGTAAGTGTAGCTGCACGTCACTTACACTCTGCATTTACGGCAGCCCAGGGCATAGAGATCTGCGGTCGGGAGCCGACTCTATACCTACCATTATAATCTGCTCCCTGCTCTGGTCTGGCCACGCCCCCTGAGCCGTCCACAGCACGGCAGAGGCAGGAGACCAGCGCCATCTTCCTGGAGCTCACACTGCAGCTGTGAGCTCTAGGCCAGCTTCCCAGGATGATCGCAGGAGCCCTGCAGTCATAGGAGGAGGAGGAGACCATGGACGGGAGGGAGAAGCACTCAGCAGGCAGCCGTGAGTATCAGTGGGGAGGGGGAGAGGGAATCTAATCCTCTCCTTTGTGGTGCTGACTCTGAGCAGTTATCTCCTCCCATGTATGTTACTGAGCTGTGTATCTACTCCTCTCCTGTGTGATACTGTCTGCTTAGCCATGCATCTAATCATCTCCTGTGTGATACTAACTGAGCTGTGTACCTAATCCTCTACTGTGTGCTGAGCCATGCATCTAATCCTATACTGTGTGATACTATGCTGAGCCATGCATCTAATCCTATACTGTGTGATACTTTGCTGAGCTGTGTACCTAATCCTATCCTGTGTGATACTGTGTGCTGAGCCATGCATCTAATCCTCTCCTGTGTGATACTAACTGAGCCATGTATCTAATCCTATCCTGTATGATACTGTCTGCTGCGCCGTGTATCTAATCCTCTCCTGTGTGATACTATGTTGAGCCGTGCATCTAATCCTATACTGTGTGATACTGTGTGCTGAGCCATGCATCTAATCCTATCCTGTGTGATACTATGTTGAACCGTGTATCTAATCCTGTCCTGTGTGATACTGACTGCTGAGCTGTGTATCTAATCCTCTCCTGTGTGATACTGTGCTGAGCCGTGTATCTAATCCTATACTGTGTAATACTGTATGCTGACCTGTGTATCTAATCCTATACTGTGCTGACCTGTGTATCTAATCCTCCTGTGGAATACTGACTGCTGAGCCGTGTATCTAATCTGCTCCTGTGTGATACTCTCTGCTGAGCCGTGTATCTTATCCTATCCTGTGTGATACTGTCTGGTGAACAGTGTATCTAATCCTCTCCTATGCATTCCTTTCCCCCCTGCATGTCTTTCCCCATTGCACACACAACTCTATGCGTGCGATAACAGGAGCTGCAGGGGTCATGCTGTATTATGGCATTATGTGAGATCTATATGACGGTATTATGTGATCTGTATGGTGGTATTATGCTTGATCAGAATTGTGAGAATTATATGGTGGTATTGTGTGTGATCTATATGGCGGTATTATGTGAGATCTATATGGCGGCATTGTGAGAAGTATGTGGCGGTATTGTGTGATCTATATGGCGGTATGCGAGAACACTGGCGGTATGTGTGATCTATATGGTGGTATTATGTGAACTGTATGACAGTATTGTGTGATCTATTTGATAGTATTGTGTGTGATCTATATGGCGGTATTATGTGTGATCTATATGGCGGTATTATGTGAGAACACTATGGCAGTATTATCTTCAGAAAGCGGACCCATTCTATGGTGGTTCTGGCTGAGCACCTGCACGCGGGTCTGGGGTAATAGAGGGGGCAGCATGACCTCCAGTTAGGTGCAGTCAGGGCTGGTGAGGCAGCTTTAGAGAGGGGTCTCATTTTTATCGTTACTATATGGCTACATTTCCCCCCAGCGTCACCCCAGACTGCGCCTGTCGTCTCACTTTCACACATCGCCAAGACAGGATCTGAGGAGCCTGACGTACCGACGCATGCTGTGAAAGAAATGCCCGACGTGGGCAGCGGAAGCAGTCTTACAACGCTTCCGCTGCCCCATTGCAAGGTCCGGGCAGGAGGGGGCGGAGTTTCGGCCGTGCATGCACGGTCGAAAATGGTGGGACTCGACAAACAAAAAAAGTTACATGTAACTTTTTTTGTGGCAGCGGTCACACGACGGTTGCGACGTGTGGCAATACATCGCAATGCGTCGGTAATGTTAGTCTATGGGGAAAAAACGCATCCTGCAGACAACTTTGCAGGATGCGTTTTTTCTCCTAAACGACGCATTGCGACGTATTGCAAACAACGCTAGTGTGAAAGTAGCCTAAGGCTGCCGTCACACTAGCAGTATTTGGTCAATATTTTACCTCAGTATTTGTAAGCCAAAACCAGGAGTGGGTGATAACTGCAGAAGTGGTGCATATGTTTCTATTATACTTCTCTAAGTGTTCCACTCCTGGTTTTGGCTTACAGATACTGAGGTAAAATACTGACCAAATCCTGCTAGTGTGACGGCAGCCTTACTCTGCAGTCACCAACAAAATGGCTGCTCACTGGGTTCCTGAATATTATCCTCTCATCCCTTAGCAGACACCCAGAAGGGGAGGAGAGGAGACATCACACCTGTCAGCAGACTCCGCCCATAATTACTGCAGTGCTGTAATGTGAGCTAGTTGTACACTAGGTTTTTCTGAAATTTCAGCAGCTGCTCCCCCTAGTGTTTAAAAGTGGAAATTCCAAAACTTTTAAAATTATTTTTCATATTTTACTAAATTATAAACAAATGATAATATTTTTTAAGAAAATGTAAACATTAATTCTTTACATTTTTACAATTGCTGTAAAAAAAATTTTTTTGATGGCACCTTCCCTTTAAGGATCACTTCAGTGTTTACTTGTGACTGTTAAAATGCATTTACCATCATTATGGCTGTGCTTTGCATGCCTTACCCACTTCTATTATATGTAACTTGGCCATCTCAGGTTATTTATTATTTCTTTATGAGACTGATGTTTCTTCATCTCCTAACTGTAAACACTTTCCTCATTATTGGTACAATATTACTTTGAGTCCTACTCTAATGCATATTGAGCAAGTGGGATTTGCTTCATACCTACCCAGGTGTTTTGCAATTATTTTGTCATATAAATTATTTGGTACACCTTTTATCTTCTTTGGTGCAGTTTTTCATGATGTACTTGTCACCCATCACTATGTCATTTTATGGATTTAAATTTTTTTGTCTTAATAAAGTTGATTATTTTACTTCAGCTTGGTTATTTTTTTAGATTTTGTGTCCAAAACTTCCTTTCTAAAATATGTATCTGCTCCATCTGTAATTTTATATGAACAAGACTCTGTCCTGGCCCCAGTGTTGTTCAACATTTTTATATATGATCTAGTTAGGGGAACTGAAGGTAAAGTAATCAAATTTACAGAGGATGCAAAGCTAGGAGGGATAGCTAAAGGTACCGTCACACTCAGCGACGCTGCAGCGATATAGACAACGAGCCGATCGCTGCAGCGTCGCTGTTTAGGTCGCTGTAGAGATGTCAAACACAGCAGCTCCACAACGATGCAGGAGCGATCCTGTGACGTAACGGCGACTCACTTATCGTTCTCACAGGTCGTTAGCTCCATGTTTAACATTGCTGACATCGTTGCTTTTGCTGTCAAACACGACGATACACGCCGACCTGACGACCAAATAAAGTTCTGGACTTCTAGCTCCGACCAGTGATATCACAGCGGGATCCAGATCGCTGCTGCGTGTCAAACACAACGAGATCGCTATCCAGGACGCTGCAACGTCACGGATCGTTGTCGTTCTCGTTGTAAAGTTGTTTAGTGTGAAGGTACCTTAACACTAGAGAAGACAGATAAAGGATTCAGAAGGATCTAGATAAGCTTGAACAATGGGCAGCAACTAAAATAATGGTATTTAACAAGGAGAAATACAAGATTCTATATCTGGACAAGAAAAACAAAAGTTACATCTACAGAATAGCAGGAATAGAACTAAGCAATAGCACATGTGGAAAAAGACTTGGGTATACTAATAGACCACAGACTGCACATGAGTCAACAGTGTGATGCAGCAGCAAAAAACAGCACACACAGTTTTAGGATGTATTAAGAGAAGCATAGAGTCTAGATCACGTGAAGTAATTATCCCCCCTCTACTCTTCCTTGGTCAGGCCTCATCTGGAATGCTGTGTCCAGTTCTGGGCACCACATTTTTAAAAGGACATTGAAAAACTGGAGCAAGTTCAGAGAATTAAATGATCTGGGAATGTTTAGCTTGCAAAAAAAGAAGGCTAAGAGGAGACTTAATAGCTGTCTCTACAAATATCTGAAGGGATATCACAATGTAGAGGGATCATCCTTATTCTTATTTGCACATGGAAACATCAGAACCAATGGAATGAAACTAAAAGGGAGAAGATACCGATTAGATATTAGAAAAAACTTTTTGACAGTAAGGATGATTTATGAGTGAAACACGCTGCCACGAGAGGTGGTGAGTTCTACTTCAATGAAAGTCTTCAAACAGAGGCTGGACAGACATCTGTCTGGTTTAGAGAATCCTGCATTGAGCAGGGGGGTTGGACATGATGACCGTGGAGGTCCCTTCCAACTCTAACATTCTATGATTCTATTAAATGTTTCTGTCAATGATCTCTCCTACTATGAGTAATTTTACACACTTAACTTGTTGAAGTAAAATAATACAAGAGTATCGATGTGACATTTTAGATTTTGTACTTTAAGTGCAGGATATTTAACATCCCACTACCATTCATCTATTTGTGTTACTTTTGAAACACCTACTCCACTTCATGTTACATAGAACCTTTTAAATCAAGTTTTTAAACATAAAAGTCTGTTTCATCAATATCTTTTCCATTCTGCTATTGTACATGGAGCTAATAGAAACATATTAATCATGTGGGGTTTGTTATAAAAGCTTTTCATAAAATACATGCGAATTACGTAGACAGAAAGTGTGAAAGATTTGCCTTTTTAGAGTTTGAATATTGCGTGTGTGGGTGCCTTGATTGCTTATTGCACAACATCTTAGCGAATATTTTTTAAATGTGTATGTTGCATGCATGCCACTCAGTATATGATGGCGATACAAAGGAAACATGAATAAAGATGGGCAGACCCATAGATGTCCGGGTCTGGTGAGTTCAGCCGAACAGTTAAAAAAAAGTTTGGGTTCAGGTACCAGAACAGTACCCGAACCCAAACCCGAAACCGGACCTAATTCACTTGGCAAACACTGCTTTTGATCGGCAGTAAAATCATTACTGTCAGTCAGACAGCTGTGGTTCCCATGCTGTCAAATGACAGCGCGAGCCACAGCTGTGATCGGAAGTAAAAAGTCTACCTCCGGTCACTGGCGTCAGCTAATGGGACTAGCACTCCCATCAGCCTACGCCTGCTACCGCTAATAATAGCAAGAGCAGGCAGCGGCTGATGGGAGTATTCATCAGCCGCCGCCACCTGTGCTGTATATAAATAACTTATAAAAAGACAGCGTGTGTTCCCCTGATTTTTTTTGAAAAACAGCCAGGCAAAACTCACAGCTGGAAGCTGCAACCTTCAGCTGTACAGCTTTAGCAAGGCTGGTTATCAAGAACAGAGGGGTCTCCATGTTCTACTTTTAAATCTACTATATAATTATCTAAGGGTACTTCCATCTGTCTGTCCTTCTGTCTGTCTGTCTGTCGCGGTTATTCGTTCGCTGATTGGTCTCGCCAGCTGCCTGTCATGGCTGCCGCGACCAATCAGCGACGCGCGCAGTCCGGAAAAAAATGGCCGCTCCTTACTCCCCGCACTCACTGCCCGGCGCCCGCATTCACCCCTCCGGTCACCGCTCACACAGGGTTAATGCCGGCGGTAATGGACCGCGTTATGCCGCGGGTAACGCACTCCGTTACCGCCGCTATTAACCCTGTGTGTCCCCAACTTTGAACTATTGACGCTGCCTATGCGGCATCAATAGTACAAAATGTAATGTGAAAAATAATAAATAAAAAAACCTGCTATACTCACCCTCTGTAGTCCGCTGAGCCGCTTGCGCCACCCGCCATCTTCCGTTGCAGATTGTGGTGGCAAAGATGGTATGGCAGAAGGACCTGCCATGACGTCACGGTCATGTGACCGCGACGTCACCACAAGGCCTGCGCGGAAAGGACCTGCGTGACGTCACGGTCATGTGACCGCTACACGGTCATGTGACCGCGACGTCATCACAGGTCCTGCGCTCAGACCAACCCTGGGACCGGAAGCTGCCGTGGACTACAAGGGGCCGTCGGAAAGGTGAGTATATGTTTATTTTTTATTTTTTAACCTGTGACAAACATGGCTGGGCAATATACTACGTGACTGGCCAATATACTACGTGGCTCTGTGCTGTATACTACGTCACTGGGCAATATACTACGTAACTGGACAATATACTACGTCGCTGGGCAATATACTACGTAATTGGGCAATATACTACAGCGCTGAGCAATACACTGTGTTCCAAATTATTATGCAAATTGGATTTAACCCCTTAGTGACGGAGCCAAATTGTTTAAATCTGACCAGTGACACTTTATGTGATAATAACTCTGCAACGCTTCAACAAATCCCAGTGATTTTGAGACTGCTTTTTCGTGACACATTATACTTTATGATAATGGTAAATTTAGGTCAATATGTTTTGTGTTTATTTATAAAAAATATCAAAAATTTTAGAAAAATGTTAAAAATTAGCAGTTTTCAAAATTTGAATGATTATCCCTTTAATCCAGATGGTCATACCACAGCAAACCATTAATAAATAACATTTCCCACGTGTCGGCTTTACATCAGCATCATTTGTAAAATGTTATTTTATTTTGTTATCATTTTAGGAGGTTTAAAAATGTAGCAGCAATTTTTCATTTTTTCAAGGAAATTTACTAAATTTATTTTTTTAGGGACTTATCCATGTTTGAAGTGACTTTAAGGGTCTCATATTGGGAAACCCTCAAAAGTGATACCATTTTAAAAACAGCACCCCCTGAAATATTCGAAAACTGCAGTCAGGTAGTTTATTAACCCTTCAGGTGCTTTACAGGAATTAATGCAAAGTGGTATGACAGAAATGAAAATGTGTATTTTTACCACCTAAATGCCTCTAACTTCTGAACAGATTACAACAGCCGTCAGACTCTAAGGCCACTATTTGGTCGTGAATTGCCACGGCAAACATCAGGACCACAAAATCATGATCCGAGGGCACCAGTTAGGATAAAGAGGAAGCTCCCACACTCTGTTAACCATTTATAATGATGTAGTCACTATTGACAGCAGCATCTAAGGGGTTAAACAGATTTGGACGGTGCAAACACTGATCATGGCTGATACAGCAAGTTGTCAGCTATAGTGCACAACCGACAGCTGCTGGATTGTTGTTATGACCCCAATGGCAGAGGGTCTCAGGAATAAATACCAAGTCTGCAAACATAAAAAAACAGCTCATAGGGCAGTGGTAACTGGGCTGACCATATATCTAATCCTAGGACCACAAATAGAAGTAGCCGGGGAACGTGCCTACGTTGGTTCTAGACGTCTCGCGCCAGCCGGAGAACTAACTAACCCTAGAAGGGAAAAGAAAGACCTTTCTTGCCTCCAGAGAAAAGACCCCCAAAGTTGGATACAAGCCCCCAACAAATAATAACGGTGAGGCAAGAGGAAAAGACAAACATAAGAATGAGCTAGGTATTTAGCAAAGAGAGGCCCACTAGCTAATAGCAGAATATAGTAAGATGACTTATATGGTCAGCAAAAACCCTATTAAAATATCCAAGCTGGATATTCAAGAACCCCCGAACCGTCTAACGGCCGGGGAGAGAACACCAGCCCCCTAGAGCTTCCAGCAAAGTCAGAAATCACATTTAGTACAAGCTGGACAAAAATAGAAGCAAAGCAAGTAACTCAAAAAACAAAGAAGCAAGACTTAGCTTAATTTTGCAAGAGCCAGGACCAGCAGACAGGAGCAACAGAAGGATCTGATTACAACGATGCCAGGCACTGGACTAAGGATCCAGGAAGTTTATATAGCGACACCCCTGGACTAACGACCCAGGTGAGTGCCAAACTGAAGAAAGACAATCCCAGAGTCATATCACTAGTGACCACAAGAGGGAGCCAAAAAGTCTAATTCACAACAGTACTCCCCCCTTAAGGAGGGGTCACCGAACCCTCACCAAGACCACCAGGACGATCAGGATGAGCAGCGTGAAAGGCACGAACTAAATCGGCCGCATGCACATCAGAGGCAACCACCCAGGAATTATCCTCCTGACCATAGCCCTTCCACTTAACCAGATACTGAAGCCTCCGCCTGGAGAGACGAGAATCCAAGATCTTCTCCACCACGTACTCCAACTCGCCCTCAACCAACACCGGAGCAGGAGGCTCAACAGAAGGAACCACAGGTACAACGTACCGCCGCAACAAAGACCTATGGAACACGTTGTGAATGGCAAACGACACCGGAAGATCCAAGCGAAAGGACACAGGATTAAGGATTTCCAATATCTTGTAAGGACCGATGAAGCGAGGCTTAAATTTAGGAGAGGAGACCTTCATAGGAACAAATCGAGAAGACAGCCATACCAAATCCCCAACACGAAGTTGGGGACCCACACCGCGGCGGCGGTTGGCAAAATGCTGAGCCTTCTCTTGTGACAACTTTAAGTTGTCCACCACATGATTCCAGATCTGCTGCAACCTATCCACCACAGAATCTACCCCAGGACAGTCAGAAGGCTCCACATGTCCCGAGGAAAAACGAGGATGGAAACCAGAGTTACAGAAAAATGGCGAAACCAATGTAGCGGAACTAGCCCGATTATTAAGGGCAAACTCAGCCAACGGCAAGAAGGTCACCCAATCATCCTGATCCGCAGAAACAAAACACCTCAAATAAGCCTCCAGAGTCTGATTAGTTCGCTCCGTTTGTCCATTAGTCTGAGGATGAAAGGCAGACGAAAACGACAACTCAATGCCCATCCTAGCACAAAAGGATCGCCAGAACCTGGAAACAAACTGGGATCCTCTGTCAGACACAATATTCTCAGGAATGCCATGTAAACGAACCACATTCTGAAAGAACACAGGAACCAGATCGGAAGAGGAAGGCAGCTTAGGCAAAGGCACCAAATGGACCATCTTAGAAAAGCGATCACATACCACCCAGATGACAGACATGCCCTGAGACACCGGGAGATCTGAAATGAAATCCATGGAAATGTGTGTCCCAGGCCTCTTCGGGACAGGCAAGGGCAAGAGCAACCCGCTGGCACGAGAACAGCAAGGCTTAGCTCGAGCACAAGTCCCACAGGACTGCACAAACGACCGCACATCCCGTGACAAGGAAGGCCACCAAAAGGACCTAGCCACCAGATCTCTGGTGCCAAAAATTCCCGGATGCCCTGCCAACACCGAGGAATAATAATAATAATAATAATAATAATAATAATAATAATTTTATTTATATAGCGCCAACATATTCCGCAGCGCTTTACAACTTATAGAGGGGACTTATACAGACAACAGACATTACAGCATAACAGAAATCACAGTTCAAAACAGATACCAGGAGGAATGAGGGCCCTGCTCGCAAGCTTACAAACTATGAGGAAAAGGGGAGACACGAGAGGTGGATGGTAACAATTGCTTTAGTTATTTGGACCAGCCATAGTGTAAGGCTCGGGTGTTCATGTAAAGCTGCATGAACCAGTTAACTGCCTAAGTATGTAACAGTACAGACACAGAGGCTATTAACTGCATAAAGTGTATGAGAACATGATGGAGGAACGTGATTATGTTGTTGTTTTTTATTAATAGGCCACACAGGGATAATTAGGTTAATGCGTTGAGGCGGTAGGCCAATCTGAACAAATGAGTTTTTAGTGCACGCTTAAAACTGTGGGGATTGGGGATTAATTGTATTAACCTAGGTAGTGCATTCCAAAGAATCGGCGCCGCACGTGTAAAGTCTTGGAGACGGGAGTGGGAGGTTCTGATTATTGAGGATGCTAACCTGAGGTCATTAGCAGAGCGGAGGGCACGGGTAGGTTGGTAGACTGAGACCAGAGAGGAGATGTAGGGTGGTGCTGAGCCATGGAGTGCTTTGTGGATGAGGGTAGTAGTTTTGTACTGGATTCTGGATTGGATGGGTAGCCAGTGTAATGACTGGCACAAGGTAGAGGCATCGGTGTAACGGAAATGACTCTGCTGGTCCACTTATCAGGAACAAACAGTCTGTCAGGTGGACAAGAGTCAGGTCTACCAGCCTGAAATCTCTGCAACACACGTCGCAAATCCGGAGAAATGGCTGACAAGATAACTCCCTCTTTAAGAATACCAACCGGTTCTGCGACTCCCGGAGAGTCAGGCACAAAGCTCCTTGAAAGAGCATCAGCCTTCACATTCTTTGAACCTGGTAAATACGAGACCACAAAGTCAAAACGGGAGAAAAACAATGACCAGCGGGCCTGTCTAGGATTCAGGCGTTTAGCAGACTCGAGATACATCAAATTTTTGTGATCAGTCAAGACCACCACACGATGCTTAGCACCCTCGAGCCAATGACGCCACTCCTCAAATGCCCACTTCATGGCCAACAACTCCCGATTGCCAACATCATAATTCCGCTCAGCAGGCGAAAACTTCCTCGAGAAAAAGGCACAAGGTCTCATCACAGAGCAACCAGGGCCTCTCTGCGACAAAACGGCCCCTGCCCCAATCTCAGAAGCATCCACTTCAACCTGAAAGGGAAGTGAGACATCAGGCTGGCACAAAATAGGCGCCGAAGTAAACCGGCGCTTCAACTCCTGGAAAGCCTCCACGGCTGCAGGAGCCCAGTTAGCAACATCAGAACCTTTCTTGGTCATATCCGTCAAAGGTTTAACAATTCCAGAAAAATTAGCAATAAAACGACAGTAGAAGTTAGCAAAACCCAAGAACTTCTGAAGACTCTTAACTGACGTGGGTTGAGTCCAATCATGAATAGCTCGGACCTTGACTGGGTCCATCTCCACCGCAGAAGGGGAAAAAATAAACCCTAAAAAGGGAACCTTCTGTACTCCAAAGAGACACTTTGAGCCCTTAACAAATAAAGCATTCTCACGCAAAACCTGAAACACCATCCTGACCTGCTCTACATGCGAGTCCCAGTCATCAGAAAAAAACAGAATATCATCCAGATAAACGATCATAAATTTATCCAGATACTTCCGGAAAATATCATGCATAAAGGACTGAAACACTGAAGGAGCATTAGAGAGCCCAAAAGGCATCACCAAGTACTCAAAATGACCTTCCGGCGTATTAAATGCGGTTTTCCATTCATCTCCTCGCTTAATGCGCACAAGGTTGTACGCACCACGAAGATCTATCTTGGTGAACCACTTGGCACCTTTAATTCGGGCAAACAAGTCTGACAACAGAGGCAAAGGATACTGAAATTTAACAGTGATTTTATTCAAAAGCCGATAGTCAATACAAGGTCTCAAAGATCCGTCCTTCTTGGCCACAAAAAAAAATCCCGCACCAAGAGGGGAAGAGGAAGGACGGATATGCCCCTTCTCCAGAGATTCCTTGATATACGAACGCATTGCGGTATGCTCAGGTACAGATAGATTAAATAGTCTTCCCTTAGGAAATTTGCTACCTGGAATCAAATCTATGGCACAGTCACAGTCCCTATGAGGAGGCAAAGCACTGGACCTGGACTCGCTGAACACATCCTGATAATCAGACAAATACTCAGGAACTTCCGAAGGAGTAGAGGAAGCAATAGACACCGGCGGGGAATCACCATGAATACCCTGACAGCCCCAACTTGACACAGACATTGCCTTCCAATCCAAGACTGGATTATGAGTCTGTAACCATGGCAAACCCAAAACGACCAAATCATGCATTTTATGCAGAACAAGAAAACGAATCACCTCCCGATGTTCAGGAGTCATGCACATGGTTACCTGTGTCCAAAACTGCGGTTTATTTTCCGCCAATGGCGTAGCATCAATACCCCTCAGAGGGATAGGATTAACCAACGGCTCAAGAACAAAACCACAGTGCTTGGCAAATAACAGATCCATAAGACTCAGGGCAGCACCTGAATCCACAAACGCCATAACAGGGTAAGAGGATAATGAGCAAATTAAAGTCACAGACAAAATAAATTTAGGTTGCAAATTACCAATGGCGACAGGACTAACAACCCTTGTTAGGCGTTTAGAGCATGCTGATATAACATGTGTAGAATCACCACAGTAAAAACACAACCCATTCTGACGTCTATGATTTTTCCGCTCATTTCTGGTCTGAATTCTATCACATTGCATCAAATCAGGTGTTTGTTTAGACAACACTACCAGAGGATTAGCGGTTTTGCGCTCCCGCAAACGCCGGTCAATTTGAATAGCCAGCGCCATGGAATCATTCAGACTTGTAGGAATGGAGAAACCCACCATCACATTCTTAATGGCTTCAGAAAGGCCATTTCTGAAATTTGCGGCCAGAGCACACTCATTCCACTGAGTAAGCACGGACCATTTCCGAAATTTTTGGCAATACACTTCAGCTTCATCCTGGCCCTGAGAAATAGCCAGCAAGGCTTTTTCTGCCTGAACCTCAAGATTGGGTTCCTCTTACAGCAATCCGAGCGCCAGAAAAAACGCATCAATATTTGCCAATGCCGGATCTCCTGGCGCTAGCGAGAAAGCCCAATCCTGAGGGTCGCCCCGTAAAAAAGAGATAACAATTTTAACTTGCTGAGCTGAGTCTCCAGATGAACGGGGTCTCAGAGATAGATACAATTTACAATTATCCCTGAAATTCCTAAACTTAAATCGGTCTCCAGAAAACAGTTCAGGAATAGGTATTTTAGGTTCAGACATAGAAATACTGGTAACAAAATCTTGTATGCTTTGCACACGAGCAGCAAGCTGGTCCACACTTGTAATCAAGGTCTGGACATTCATGTCTGCAGCAAGCTCAAGCCACTCAGAGGTAAAGGGGAGGAAGAGAGGAAAAAATAAATAAATAAAAAAATAAAAAAACTCAGAATTTCCTTTCTTATTATCCCACTTCTGCAATGCATTAAACATTCAATATAGGCCTGGCATACTGTTATGACCCCAATGGCAGAGGGTCTCAGGAATAAATACCAAGTCTGCAAACATAAAAAACCAGCTCATAGGGCAGTGGTAACTGGGCTGACCATATATCTAATCCTAGCACCACAAATAGAAGTAGCCGGGGAGCGTGCCTACGTTGGTTCTAGACGTCTCGCGCCAGCCGGAGAACTAACTAACCCTAGAAGGGAAAAGAAAGACCTTTCTTGCCTCCAGAGAAAAGACCCCCAAAGTTGGATACAAGCCCCCAACAAATAATAACGGTGAGGCAAGAGGAAAAGACAAACATAAGAATGAGCTAGGTATTTAGCAAAGAGAGGCCCACTAGCTAATAGCAGAATATAGTAAGATGACTTATATGGTCAGCAAAAACCCTATTAAAATATCCATGCTGGATATTCAAGAACCCCCGAACCGTCTAACGGCCGGGGGGAGAACACCAGCCCCCTAGAGCTTCCAGCAAAGTCAGAAATCACATTTAGTACAAGCTGGACAAAAATAGAAGCAAAGCAAGTAACTCAAAAAACAAAGAAGCAAGACTTAGCTTAATTTTGCAAGAGCCAGGACCAGCAGACAGGAGCAACAGAAGGATCTGATTACAACGATGCCAGGCACTGGACTAAGGATCCAGGAAGTTTATATAGCGACACCCCTGGACTAACGACCCAGGTGAGTGCCAAACTGAAGAAAGACAATCCCAGAGTCATATCACTAGTGACCACAAGAGGGAGCCAAAAAGTCTAATTCACAACAGATTGTCACCTGTATGGGGAGGCTATTCTCTTATATGTCAGGTCAGTTAAAAGACGTATTGGCGGTCATTAAGGGGTTAAGTGTGATAAAGATTTAATTGTTTTGTTTTTCAAATAAACTCATGGATGGTATTGTGTCTCAGGGCTTAATGTATCACTGAAATCAATCTTAAACACATGTGATAATTGGTTTTCCAGATGATTCTAATTAAAGGAAAACTACTTAAAAATGATGTTCCACATTATTAAGCAGGTCACAGTTTTCAAGTAACATGGGAAAGAAAAAGGATCTCTCTGCTGCCGAAAAGCATCAAATAGTGCAATGCCTTAGTGAAGGGATGAAAACATTAGAAATTTCCCAAAAACTTAAGCGTGATCATCGTACTGTTAAGAGATATGTGGTTGTATCTGAGCACAGATGTGTTTATGCTGATAAAGGCATAATGAGGAAGATTTCTGCCAGGCAAGTTCATCGGATTAAGAGAGCAGCTGCTAAAAAGCCATTACAAAGCAGCAAACAGATATTTGAAGCTGCTGGTGCCTCTGGAGTCCCTCGAACCTCAAGGTGTAGGCTCCTTCAAAGGCTTGCTGTGGTGCATAAACCTACTAAATAGATTTTTTATTCAGTTAATGTGACCTCCTAATGCTGCTAATTCCACAAATGAGCATTTTCAGTTCTTTAAAACATATCAAATGTTTAGAAATTCTGCTGTGCATAATAATTTGGAACAGTGCATTTTAAGTTTTTATTCATTTTGGAGATTATACTGTTATTATTGGGAGGTTTCTTCAATAAAATTCGATGTATACTCTAACGGGTGATTACTTTTATTAGACTGACTGTCATTTGCACCAACCATTTAGGATAATCCAATAAAAATGTCAGTTGCATAATAATTTGGAACATAGTGTATACTACGTCTCTGGGCAATTTACTATGTGGCTGGGCAATATACTACGTCGCTGGGCAATATACTACGTCGCTGGGCAATATACTATGTGACTTGGCAATATACTACGTGACTTGGCAATATACTACGTGGCTGGGCAATATACTACGTGACTGGGCAATATACTACGTGACTGGGCAATATACTACCTGGCTGGGCAATATAGTACGTGGCTGGGCAATATACTACGTGGACATGCATATTCTGGAATACCCGATGCGTTAGAATCGGGCCACCATCTAGTTATTTAAATAAATAACTAAAAAGCATGGCATGAGGTCCCCCTCATTTTTTACAACAAGCCCAGACCTCGATGACATCTCCGCTGGTCACTGAGGTTGAACTCGCAGCAGCTCATTCTCCCAGTGGTTCTTAGGCTGGACGGTCACATCTTGGCACCATCCAGGTTGAAAACAGTTCATCCACAGACATGGATTACGGCAAGGGACAAAAAGACAGACAGGTGAGAGATATGGTTGTTTTTTATATTTTACAGAAGACGAGGGCTTCCATGTAATGGGCGTTAGGTGAGTATGAGGCTGTAGTCACACACAACGTATAAAAATACGGTCCATTTTTTATGGACAAAATACGCAGAAATGTTCCCTGAACAGTGATCCATATGTCGTCCGTTGGCAAGGTGTGGCTGTGTATTTTGCACATGTAAACCTCCGTATGGCGAGATTTTCTCACCGGCTTGCAAAATGAACATACAATGGATCCATGGGCTAAACTATTCGTGAAAACATACATACACTCTCTCTCTATGGCTGTAAAAACTGGGGAATGAATGGAATGCAACTTCGGTGACTTGCGGTGCTGCGCCCCCTGGAGGCATAAACTCATATGAACTCTAGCGTGAGAAAATATTCAGAAAAATTCCCACGCTAGAGTACATATGAGTTTATGCCACCAGGGGGCGCAGCACCGCAAGTCACCGAAGCTGCATTCTATTAATTCCCCAGTTTTTACAGCCAGGGGCAGCTGCATTAGCAGGCTCCTGGTTGTAAAATTATTTAACCCCTTCAGATGGATTTACATCGTGGTACATGACTGTGCGGCGGACAGGTAGATAGTGTTTTTTTATTTTTCCATTTTTTTCAGAAGATCGAGGGTCATCAGTTGGATTGAGAGTACAATAAACATATTAAAACCCATGTGTATTTATTTCATTAAAATACTTTATTCATAATGTGTGTTTGTGTTAATTTAACCCTTTATTACTATTGAATTAATAATGGATAGGTGTCTTATTGACATCTCTCCATTATTAACCTGGCATAATGTCACCTTACATTAGCAAGGTGACATTAACCCTTTATTACCCCATATCCCACCGCTACTCGGGAGTGGGAAGAGAGTGGCTAAGTGCCAGAATAGGCTCATCTTACAGATGTGCCTTTTCTGGGGTGGCTGGGGGCAGATGTTTTTAGCCAGGGGGGAGGCAATAACCATGGTCCCTCTCTAGGCTATTAATATCTGCCCTCAGTCACTGGCTTTCCCACTCTGACGTAGAAAATTGTGCGAGAGCCCACGCCAGTTTTTTCCATGATTTATCCCTTTATTTTAACACCTAGAGCTCCCAAATTTTACAAACAGACACGTCTAACATTATTAGTGAGGAATATGTAAAAGCAGAAGGGATATGAAATGTTTTACTGTATGCAAACCATGTCTCATATCTTGTCGGGTTTGATAAGGAGATAGTGCAACACCCTAGGGAGCCGGTTGTTGCAGTGATGTTGCCTTCCTTTTGGGGAGGGTGATGTCATGCCTGGAGGCAAGGGAGATTCTCTCTATCAGGTAAGGCACTCACATTCAACACATCTGAATTTAGGCCAGGAGGGGGAGCTCAGGACCCAAATTCAGGGGAGCTTCCTTACACTTTATGTATCCTGGTCTGGAGGAGGAGCTAGCCAGTCTGAGAGAGGAGAGTAGAGTAGAAGGACGTCTGGAGCAGACGTAGGGGCCGAGCAGCCATGAGGGAGCTGCAACGCCTGGAAAGAGTGAGAAGCAGAAGGAGAGTTGAATTGTGGAGAAGCTTAGAGGGAAGAAGCACAGAGGAGGAAGAAGCTCAGCAGGGGAACAGCAGAAGGACACCCTGGGAGCCAGAGTGCAGAACCGGGTACCGGGAGCCCAAGGCTATAGTGGGACTCTAGAACACTTAGCACAACCGAAGGGCATAGGACTGTATGTCAATTGCCTGCATCAAGTCTGAGGTGAAGCAGTAACTTTAGAGCCCAGGGCATGATAGAGTCCCTATAAACAGGCTCAAACTGCCTATCGTACAGACATCTGTCTTAGGACAGGAGAGAGGGGACTTGCTCTGAGCTTCAAGAGCCAGGGACCTAACCAACTAAACAGTAGTAGGAAAGGCTTACGGACCTCACCTGGGAGAGGGATCTCCTATTGCCTCCAGGCCGGCCAGACCACATACCCTGCACTTGGTACCCTGGACTGAAGACTACTACTAACATCAGTAAACCAGGTAAAGACTTTGCAAACTTGTGTCCTCGTTCTTTTGCTCATTTATTTATCGGCTTACACCATCTTGCCATACACTTGGGAAGCCCTGGGGACCCCGCTTCACCTGTGGGAAGCGTCACCATCTTGCTGCATACCATCACCCCAGAGGACCCCTTTAAGCAGCGTCGGTCCTCACATTACAAAATCCCTTAAAAGACCTTCCCCTTTAATTGGGCACCCAGGGCCACGGACCGGGTCGCAGCCATCGTGACATCCCCTTTAAGACCGGACCCGGTACCAAGTACCCCGCTGCCCTGGCAGGTGATCCAATAGCAAAAGCCGGCAATTGAATTACCGGCTTTTAAGCTACCTAGCTCTGTATTAAATATAAATATATATATGTTGTGTGTCACTGACATTTATATGTATATATATATATATATATATATATATATATATATACCCATTCTATGTGTAGACAATTATTTTACCTATTCTATTCTAACCTGTCAGTCTGATGTTACTGTACACCGCACTGAATTGCCGGCTTTTCTATAGAACACCGGTGCGTATTTCTCTCAATTCACATGCATGGTCCATGTGTAATCCGTATTTTTCTCGCCCCCATAGACTTTCATTGGCGGATTTTTTGTGCAATGCGCTGACAAACACAGCATGCTGCAATTTTCTCAGCCCATAAAATACGGCCGAGAAATATACGGCTGATGGAAGCTGCCCCATAGAGAAACATTGGTCCGTGTGCAATGCGTAGTTTTTGCGCCTCTCATACGTCCATATTTCTCTCTAGTGTGACCCCGGCCTAACTGTGTTTGTTATTTTAAAATAAAAAAGTAAAAGTGTGTTTTGTTTCATTTCAAATAAAAGACTTTATACTTGCTGTGTGTTTATTTACCATGCAACTATAGGATTAGTTATGGATAGGTGTCTTATAAAGGCCTCTCCATTACTAATTTGTGGGCTTTATGTCACCGGACAATACATAGGTGCAGTCAACCCCACATATATGAACTGCACTTGCCACTGCCACAGGGCAAGTGGGAAGAGCCGGGCAAAGCACCAGAATTGGTGCATCTAATATATGCACCTTTTCTTGGCAGCTGTGGTCTGCTATTTTTAGACTGGGGGGGCCAATGTCTATGGCCCTTTACCAGCCTAAGAATACTAGCCCCCAGCTGTGTGCTATAGCTTGTTTGGCTGTCAAACAAAATAAATAATTAAATAATTCAGAGTGGGGACCCCTCTATTCTTAATAACCAGCCTTGCTAAAGCTGACAGCTGAGGGTCATCAAAAAGTCAGGTGAACACACACCTTTTTTTAATTAGTTATTTATTTAGCATGCAGGCAGTGGCTGATAAATACTCCCATCAGCCGAGGCCTGCTCTCGCTGTTGTTAGTGGCAGCAGGCATAGGCTGATGGGAGCAATAGTCCCATCAGCTGATGCCAGTGACTGGAGGTAAACTTTTTACCTCCGATCACAGCTGCGTGCGTGCGTGGGAACCACGGCTGTTTGACTAGCGGTAAAGATTTTATCGCTGATCAGAGCAGTGTTTGCCACGCTGTCATGCATGTGTCAGCACGACAAACACCTGGTGTTCAAGGGACAGAACCCGAACAGTAACATGGACTTCCTGGTGAAGTCCATGTTCGGTGTCTGTGCCAGAACATTAGATGTTCGATACGGATGCCTAACTTTAATGTTCGGGTTTGCCTTTCTTTAAACATGAGTTCTTTTTGTAATCCTGGGGGAAATCTTACTCAGGGCAACCATTAATTATAATTTCTCACTGTACAGGGGAGGTAACGATTTACAGGCACACAGCTATGACACAGTTCTGAGCTGGAGCTGAAGTTGATCACAGGGATTTTATTCAATCTTCACTTCGTCACACAGAATCACTTCTCTTCATGCAATGCTTCATCAACATATATGAAAGTCTCTTCACAGATTACTTCTCTTCACCTACAGTCTCTTAACTTAAGCCGAACTGTACCTTGCTCATGGAGTGAGGTGGGTGGAGGGGCATGAGCCCAGTGCTGTAACTCTCTCACTTCTATCTTGAGGTAATAAAGATGCTCCTGGCTGTCCTGACTGTTTTTATGATTATATCAATTGCTTCCAAGGAATATCTGGTCTATACAGCTTGTCTGATTTCAGTCTGACAGGTGACTCTCTAAGGCTACTTTCACACTAGCGTTAACTGCAATCCGCCACAATGCGTCGTTTTGCCGAAAAAACGCATCCTGCAAAAGTGCTTGCAGGATGCGTTTTTTCCCCATAGACTTACATTAAGCGACGTATTGCGACGGATTGACACACGTCGTGTTGTGGTGGACCGTCGGGACCAAAAAACGCTACATGTAACGTTTTTTGCTCCCGACGGTCCGCTTTTTCCGACCGTGGATGCGCGGCCGGAACTCCGCCCCCACCTCCCCGCACTTCCCCGCACCTCACAATGGGGCAACGGATGCGCTGGAAAAATGCATCCGCTGCCCCCGTTGTGCGGCGGAGACAACGCTAGCGTCGGGGACCTCGGCCCGACGCACCGCGACGGTCCGAGCCCGACGCTAGTGTGAAAGTAGCCTTAAACACAACTTCCTCTTGGATGTTCAGGACCCAATAATAACTTTCCCAGTATCCCCTGGGTTTGAGCTAACCACTCCCTGTCTGCTATAACCATTATAACCCCTATAGTTGCTGGATGATTCAAAATCAACAGTGCAGATTCTTCCTATCATATGTACTACTTCTAAATCAGACTACTCAATAATATTCAACAGTGAACTGTCCACCACATCAAATATTGCATATACCTGTACAGCATCCATCTGGTCAATTTTGAAGATAATCTTAGCAATCCAGGTTACCAATGCGAAAAAGTTGGAGAATAACGCTAGGTGCACACTGATGTTTTTTTTAGTAGTTTTTGAAATAGAGTCAAAGCAGAACTCTCCATATCCCCTTAAAAATTTACAGTTTCCGCTTCAAAAACTCAGAGAAAAGACTCAGTGTGCACATAGCCGAAAATGGTAAAAAAAAGCCACAATGGCTAATATGTACTAGGCCAAGTGCCCTTGCATCTGAATTTATTTCTAAGTTTTCCCAGCAAGCCCAACCTGGCTACACCCATAGCAATATAACACGTAATGATTTTCTCCTAATTTTGAGCCATCTATTCAGTGGAAAATATTTTCAACCTTTATTTATTTTACTCACTTATAAAGCACCATTAATTCCACAGCACTTTACAGACATTATCGGCACTGTCCACATTGGGGCTCACAATCTAAATTCCCTATCAGTATGTCTTTGGAGCGTGGGAAGAAACCCACACAAACACAGAGAAAGAACATACAATCTCCTTGCAGATGTTGTCCTTTGTGGGATTTTAACCCAAGACCTCAACGCTACAATGCTAACCACTAGGGTTGAGCGAAACGGATCGGTCATTTTCAAAAGTCGCCGACTTTTGGCAAAGTCGGGTTTCATGAAACCCGATCCGATCCCAGCGTGGGATCGGCCATGCGGTACACGATCTTCGCGCCAAAGTCGCGTTTCCTATGATGCTTAAAGCGCCATTTCTCAGCCAATGAAGGTGGATGCAGAGTGTGGGCAGCGTGATGACATAGGTCCTGGTCCCCACCATCTTAGAGAAGGGCATGGCAGTGATTGGCTTGCTTTCTGCGGCGTCACAGGGGCTATAAAGGGGAGTTCCCGCCGACCGCCATCTTACTGCTGCTGATCTGAGCATAGGGAGAGGTTGCTGCCGCTTTGTCACAAGCAGGGATAGCGTCAGGGAGGGAAAATTAACCCCCCAAACCGCTTGTGCTGTAGCGATTTCCACTGTCCAACACCACCTTTTCTTTGCAGGGACAGTGGAGGCTAGCTTTCTGTGCAACAGCTCTGTAGCTTATAAGGCTCCCTGATAGCTGCGTTGCTGTGTGTACGCCGCTGTACAAACCAACTGCTTTTTTCAAAGCACAAATCCTGTTGCTCCTTTCTGCACAGCTATCTTGTTTGTTTGTCCACACTTTTGACTTTTGTGTGCAGCAGTCCTTTTTATTGCTGCCTGCCATACTTTTCTGAGATTACTGTAGGGAGATAGTAATTGTAGTACAGTCCCTTTTTTTTTTTTGTTATATCTCTTCAAGCCACTTTCTGCCACAGAAAATATACTCTAATACAGTGGCCCAGATTTATTCACTAGTCTCCCTGAAAAAAAAAAAGGGGGCAGATTAAAATTGGCAAATCTGCATCAGTGCCAGTCCTGTCTGTGGCATGTCTTTCTTTTTCTGCCACAGAAAACCTACTGTATAACAGTGGGCCTGATTTCTTCACAATTCTCCCAGAAAAAATAAAACAAGTGGGAGATTAAGATTGGAAAATCTGCATCAGTGCCAGTCCTGTGTGTGGCATCTGTCTTTCTTTTTCTGCCACAGAAAACCTACTGTATAACACTGGGCCTGATTTCTTCACAATTCTCCCAGAAAAAAAAAACAAGTGGGAGATTAAGATTGGCAAATCTGCATCAGTGCCAGTCCTGTGTGTGGCATCTGTCTTTCTTTTTCTGCCACAGAAAACCTACTGTATAACAGTGGGCCTGATTTCTTCACAATTCTCCCAGAAAAAATAAAACAAGTGGGAGATTAAGATTGGCAAATCTGCATCAGTGCCAGTCCTGTGTGTGGCATCTGTCTTTCTTTTTCTGCCACAGAAAACCTACTGTATAACAGTGGGCCTGATTTCTTCACAATTCTCCCAGAAAAAAATAAAACAAGTGGGAGATTAAGATTGGAAAATCTGCATCAGTGCCAGTCCTGTGTGTGGCATCTGTCTTTCTTTTTCTGCCACAGAAAACCTACTGTATAACAGTGGGCCTGATTTCTTCACAATTCTCCCAGAAAAAATAAAACACGTGGGAGATTAAGATTGGCAAATCTGCATCAGTGCCAGTCCTGTGTGTGGCATCTGTCTTTCATTTTCTGCCACAGAAAACCTACAGTATAACAGTGGGCCTGATTTCTTCACAATTCTCCCAGAAAAAAAAAACAAGTGGGAGATTAAGATTGGCAAATCTGCATCAGTGCCAGTCCTGTGTGTGGCATCTGTCTTTCATTTTCTGCCACAGAAAACCTACAGTATAACAGTGGGCCTGATTTCTTCACAATTCTCCCAGAAAAAAAAAACAAGTGGGAGATTAAGATTGGCAAATCTGCATCAGTGCCAGTCCTGTGTGTGGCATCTGTCTTTCATTTTCTGCCACAGAAAACCTACAGTATAACAGTGGGCCTGATTTCTTCACAATTCTCCCAGAAAAAAAAAACAAGTGGGAGATTAAAGGGAACCTGTCACCACGTTTTTGGAAGATGGGATAAAAATAGCGTTAAATAGGGGCAGAGGTGGGCGTTACATTAGTGTGTGTGTTATGCGTTTATTACCCACCTAAGTTGCCGAAATAACTTTGCAAAGTCTCCGTTTTCGCCTGTCAATCAGGCTGGTCAGGTCACATGGGCGTGGTGTCTTCACCCAGATTTGGCGTAGTTTTCCGTTGGTGGCGTAGTGGTGTGCGCATGCCCAAAGTCCGGAATCCTCTTCCAGGGGATTTAAAATAGCGCGGTGTTCGTTATTGCATTGGTGATCGGTGGGCGCGGCCATCTTCCTTTGGCCGCGCGTGCGCAGAAGCGGCGCTCTGCTGGCCGCGGCTTCAGGAAAATGGCCGCGGGATGCCGCGCGTGCGCAGATGGATATCGCGGCGGCCATTTTCCTGAAGCCGCGGCCAGCAGAGTGCCGCTTCTGCGCACGCGCGGCCAAAGGAAGATGGCCGCGCCCACCGATCACCAATGCAATAACGAACACCGCGCTATTTTAAATCCCCTGGAAGAGGATTCCGGACTTTGGGCATGCGCACACCACTACGCCACCAACGGAAAACTACGCCAAATCTGGGGGAAGACAACGCCCATGCGACCTGACCAGCCTGATTGACAGGCGAAAACGGAGACTTTGCAAAGTTATTTCGGCAACTTAGGTGGGTAATAAACGCATAACACACACACTAATGTAACGCCCACCTCTGCCCCTATTTAACGCTATTTTTATCCCATCTTCCAAAAACGTGGTGACAGGTTCCCTTTAAGATTGGCAAATCTGCATTAGTGCCAGTCCTGTGTGTGGCATCTGTCTTTCTTTTTCTGCCACAGAAAACCTACTGTATAACAGTGGGCCTGATTAAATCACTTGTCTCCCATATCCCCCAAAAAAATTAAAATAAAGGGAGAATAATCTTGCCAAATCTGTGCATCTGTGCCAGTGCTGTCTGTGGTATCTGTCAGTTATTTTGTGCCACAGGAACTATACTGTGATATAGTGGGCCTGATTAAATCCCTTGTCTCCCATATAAAAAAAGAGGGACATTTCTGTTGCCAGTGTGTGCATCTGCGTCAGTCCTGTTAGTGTCATATCTGCCAGCCTCTTTCTGCCAAACAGTGTAGTGTAATACAGTGGGCCTGATTTTTCCCTGCATTCTCCCACACATAAAGAGGGACATTTCTATTGCCAGTGTGTGCATCTGCGTGCGTCAGTCCTGTTAGTGTCATATCTGCCAGCCTCTTTCTGCCAATCAAACAGTGTAGTGTAATACAGTGGGCCTGATTTTTCCCTGCATTCTCCCGCACATAAAGAGGGACATTTCTATTGCCAGTGTGTGCATCTGCGTCAGTCCTGTTAGTGGCATATCTGCCAGCCTCTTTCTGCCAATCAAACTGTGTAGTGTAATACAGTGGGCCTGATTTTTTCCTGCATTCTCCCACACATAAAAAAGGGAGATTTAAATTCACAACAAGTTCACGTACACCTTCTACCTGGTTTTACAGGACCACATAACGGTTGTTAGTTTGGTTACATTTTTCCAAGAATGAGGAAGTCTGGTGGAAGAGGTCGTGGCCGTGGGTGGTCATTGCCAGCTGGTAATGATGGTAGTGGTGGTGGTCGTGGAGCATCAGGTGGTCGTGGGAAAAGCAATATAGCCCCTAAGTCTCGAGTTGTTGAGCCAGCGTCATCCTCTGGCTACACAAGGCCTCGAAGGCTCCCTTTTCTGGGAGTAGGAAAAACCGCTTTTGAAGCCGGAGCAGCAGGAACAAGTATTGGCTTTCATTGCTGCCTCTGCCTCTAGCTCTTTCGCCTCCTCCTCGGAAAGTGCCAAATGTCAGAGCAGTGCGTCGTCAGTGGATGCTCCCGGTCAGGAACAAGTCGCTTCCTTGTGTCCTTCACCCAGATCAACAGTGAAGGATGCGTCAGGCGACACAACAGGTTACTCCATGGAGCTCTTTACACATACCGTGCCTGGGTTAGAAAGGGAAATTGTTAACAGGCCATGCCCATTACAAGATGAATCGGACATGGAGTGCACAGATGCACAGCCACAGCCAGATTATTATGCTGTTCCTTTGACTCAGATCAGAACATTGCCCTTGCAGTGTACTGATCCAGAATCTGACCCCGATGAGACTATGGAGCCCCGTCACGAACGCTATAGCACCGGCTTACACGGTGACCCAGAGGAAGGTGCACAGGACATAGAAGAGGAGGTCATAGATGACCCAGTTGTTGACCCCGATTGGCAGCCATTGGGGGAACAGGGTGCAGGCGGCCGTAGCTGTGAAGCAGAGGAGGAGGAGCCGCAGCAGACATCAACATCGCAACAGGTTCCATCTGGCAGGCCCGTATCTGGCCAAAAACGTGTGGCAAAACCAAAACCAGTTGTAGGACAGCGTGGCCATCCGGTTAAAGTAGCTCAGTGTGCAATGCCTGAAAAGGTATCCGATAGTAGGAAGAGTGCAGTCTGGCATTTTTTTAACCAAGATCCCAATGATCAGTGCAAAGTCATCTGTAAGAAATGCTCAAGGACCTTCAGCAGAGGTCAGAATGTTAAAAATCTAAATACAAGTTGCAAGCGTAGACATTTAACCACCATGCACTTGCAAGCCTGGACAAACTACCAAACGTCCCTTAACGTTGTAGCACCTTCTCACAATGAAGCTAGTCAGCAACGCGACATCTCTTCCCTCACTGTAAGCCCACCGTTTACCACACCACCTGCAGGTAATGTGGCGGTTTCGTCGCAAGTCAGGGAATCACCAGGTTCGTGGTAGGAAAAACTGTATGTAGGGCAACAGCAAGAATACCATCACCAACGCTCTCTCAGTCACCCATGTCCACTGGCACCCCCGCTAGTTCCACCCTATGCAGCTCTCCAGTCCAGCTCACCCTACATGAGACTCTCGTTAGGAAAAGGAAGTACTCATCCTCGCATCCACGTACACAGGGTTTGAGCGCCCACATTGCTAGACTAATCTCGTTAGAGATGATGCCCTACCGGTTAGTTGAAAGCGAAGCTTTCAAAGCCCTGATGGACTACGCTGTACCACGCTACGAGCTACCCAGTCGACACTTCTTTTCGAGAAAAGTCATCCCAGCCCTCCACCAGCATGTAAAAGACCGCATTGCCCATGCGCTCAGGCAATCTGTGAGTAGAAAGGTGCACCTGACAACAGATGCATGGACCAGTAGGCATGGCCAGGGGCGTTACGTCTCCATCACGGCACACTGGGTTAATGTGGTGGATGCAGGGTCCACAGGGGACAGCAATATTTGGACAGTTCTGCCTAGCCCACGGTGTCATGATCTCAATGGCAAGAGAACATAGCATAAGCATATATAGGAACTAGCTCTTGGAAGATGGGAACTGAGCTGACCATGAACTAAACCTAACGCACAACTAGCAGTGGCCGGGTAGCATGCCTACGTTGATTCTAGATGCCCAGCACCAGCCGGAGGACTAAATAAAACTAGCAGAGGAAAATATTAGTCCTAGCTCACCTCTAGAGAAATACCCCGAAAGGAGACAGAGGCCCCCCACATGTATTGGCGGTGAGTTGAGATGAAATAACAAACGTAGTATGAAAATAGGTTTAGCAAATTTGAGGTCCACTTACTACATAGCAGAAGACAGAAAGGACACTTTCATGGTCAGCTGAAAACCCTATCAAAAACACCATCCAGAAATTACTTTAAAACTCTGGCATTAACTCATAACACCAGAGTGGCAATTCCTGTTCACAAGAGCTTTCCAGACACAGTAACGAAACTACAGCTGTGAACTGGAACAAAAATGCAAAAACAAACATGGACAAGAGTCCAACTTATCTAGTAGTTGTCTAGGAGCAGGAACAAGCACAGAGAGGCTTCTGATAACATTGTTGACCGGCAAGCAACTAACAGAGCAGCAAGGTTATATAGCGACTCCCACATCTTGATGGGAACAGGTGAACAGAGAAGATGAAGACACCAGTTCAATTCCACCAGTAGCCACCGGGGGAGCCCAGAATCCAAATTCACAACAGTACCCCCCCCTCAAGGAGGGGGCACCGAACCCTCACCAGAACCACCAGGGCGATCAGGATGGGCCCTATGAAAGGCACGAACCAGATCGGAGGCATGAACATCAGATGCATTCACCCAAGAATTATCCTCCTGGCCGTATCCCTTCCACTTGACCAGATACTGGAGTCTCCGTCTGGAAACACGAGAGTCTAAGATTTTCTCCACAACGTACTCCAACTCACCCTCAACCAACACCGGAGCAGGAGGCTCAACGGAAGGCACAACCGGTACCTCATACCTGCGCAATAATGACCGATGAAAAACGTTATGAATAGAAAAGGATGCAGGGAGGTCCAAACGGAAGGAAACAGGGTTAAGAATCTCCAATATCTTATACGGGCCGATAAACCGAGGCTTAAACTTAGGAGAAGAGACCCTCATAGGGACAAAACGAGAAGACAACCACACCAAATCCCCAACAGAAAGCCGAGGACCAACACGACGGTGGCGGTTGGCAAAAAGCTGAGTCTTCTCCTGGGACAACCTCAAATTGTCCACCACCTGCCCCCAGATCTGATGCAATCTCTCCACCACAGCATCCACTCCAGGACAATCCGAAGATTCCACCTGACCAGAGGAAAATCGAGGATGAAACCCCGAATTACAGAAAAACGGGGACACCAAAGTGGCAGAGCTGGCCCGATTATTGAGAGCGAACTCCGCCAATGGCAAAAAAGCAACCCAATCATCCTGGTCAGCAGACACAAAACACCTCAGATATGTCTCCAGGGTCTGATTAATCCGCTCGGTCTGGCCATTCGTCTGAGGATGGAAAGCGGACGAAAAAGATAAATCTATGCCCATCCTAGCACAGAATGCCCGCCAAAATCTAGACACGAATTGGGTCCCTCTGTCAGAAACGATATTCTCAGGAATACCATGCAAACGAACAACATTTTGAAAAAACAGAGGAACCAACTCGGAAGAAGAAGGTAACTTGGGCAGAGGAACCAAATGGACCATCTTAGAAAAACGGTCACACACCACCCAGATGACAGACATCTTCTGAGAAACAGGCAGATCTGAAATAAAATCCATCGAGATGTGCGTCCAAGGCCTCTTAGGAATAGGCAAGGGCAACAATAATCCACTAGCCCGAGAACAACAAGGCTTGGCCCGAGCACAAACGTCACAAGACTGCACAAAGCCTCGCACATCTCGTGACAGAGAAGGCCACCAGAAGGACCTTGCCACCAAATCCCTGGTACCAAAAATGCCAGGATGACCTGCCAACGCAGAAGAATGAACCTCAGAGATGACTCTACTGGTCCAATCATCAGGAACAAACAGTTTATCAGGTGGGCAACGATCAGGTCTATCCGCCTGAAACTCCTGCAAGGCCCGCCGCAGGTCTGGAGAAACGGCTGACAATACCACTCCATCCTTAAGGATACCTGTGGGCTCAGAGTTACCAGGCGAGTCAGGCTCAAAACTCCTAGAAAGGGCATCCGCCTTAACATTCTTAGAACCCGGTAGGTATGACACCACAAAATTAAACCGAGAGAAAAATAATGACCAGCGCGCCTGTCTAGGATTCAGGCGCCTGGCGGTCTCAAGATAAATCAAATTTTTGTGGTCAGTCGATACCACCACCTGATGTCTGGCCCCCTCAAGCCAATGGCGCCACTCCTCAAAAGCCCACTTCATGGCCAAAAGCTCCCGATTCCCAACATCATAATTCCGCTCAGCGGGCGAAAATTTACGGGAAAAGAAGGCACAAGGCCTCATCACGGAGCAATCAGAACTTTTCTGCGACAACACTGCCCCAGCTCCGATCTCAGAAGCGTCGACCTCAACCTGAAAAGGTAGAGCAACATCAGGCTGACGCAACACAGGGGCAGAGGAAAAACGGCGCTTAAGCTCCCGAAAGGCCTCCACAGCATCAGGGGACCAATCAGCAACATCAGCACCCTTCTTAGTCAAATCGGTCAATGGTTTAGCAATATCCGAAAAACCAGCAATAAATCGACGATAAAAGTTAGCAAAGCCCAAAAATTTCTGAAGACTCTTAAGAGAAGAGGGCTGCGTCCAATCACAAATAGCTTGAACCTTGACAGGATCCATTTCAATGGAAGAGGGGGAAAAAATATATCCCAAAAAGGAAATCCTCTGTACCCCAAAAACACACTTAGAACCCTTCACACACAAAGAATTAGACCGCAAAACCTGAAAAACCCTCCTGACTTGCTGGACATGAGAGTCCCAGTCATCCGAAAAAATCAGAATATCATCCAGATACACAATCATAAATTTATCCAAATAATCGCGAAAAATATCATGCATAAAGGACTGGAAAACTGACGGAGCATTAGAAAGACCAAAAGGCATCACTAAATACTCAAAGTGGCCCTCGGGCGTATTAAATGCGGTTTTCCACTCATCCCCCTGCCTGATTCGCACCAAATTATACGCCCCACGAAGGTCAATCTTAGAGAACCACTTGGCCCCCTTTATGCGAGCAAACAAATCAGTCAGCAACGGCAATGGGTATTGATATTTAACAGTGATTTTATTCAAAAGCCGATAATCAATACATGGTCTCAAAGAGCCGTCTTTTTTTGACACAAAGAAAAAACCGGCTCCTAAGGGAGATGACGATGGACGAATATGTCCCTTTTCCAAGGACTCCTTTATATATTCTCGCATAGCAGCATGTTCAGGCACAGACAGATTAAATAAACGACCCTTTGGGTATTTACTACCCGGGATTAAATCTATGGCACAATCGCACTCTCGGTGCGGAGGTAACGAACCAAGCTTGGATTCTTCAAAGACGTCACGATAGTCAGACAGGAACTCAGGAATTTCAGAGGGAATGGATGATGAAATGGAAACCACAGGTACATCCCCATGAGCCCCCTTACATCCCCAGCTCAACACAGACATAGCTCTCCAGTCGAGGACTGGGTTGTGAGATTGCAGCCAAGGCAATCCTAGCACCAAATCATCATGTAGATTATACAGCACCAGAAAGCGAATAATCTCCTGGTGATCCGGATTAATACGCATAGTTACTTGTGTCCAGTATTGTGGTTTATTATTAGCCAATGGGGTGGAGTCAATCCCCTTCAGAGGAATAGAAGTCTCCAAAGGCTCTAAATCATACCCACAGCGTTTGGCAAAGGACCAATCCATAAGACTCAAAGCGGCGCCAGAGTCGACATAGGCGTCCGTGGTAATAGATGACAAAGAGCAAATCAGGGTCACAGATAGAATAAATTTAGACGGTAAGGTGTAAATGGAAACAGATTTACCAAGCTTTTTAGTGCGCTTAGAGCATGCTGATATAACATGAGTAGAATCACCACAATAGAAACACAACCCATTTTTCCGTCTAAAATTCTGCCGCTCGCTTCGGGACAGAATTCTATCACACTGCATACTCTCTGGCGACTTCTCAGTGGACACCGCCAGATGGTGCACTGGTTTGCGCTCCCGCAAACGCCTATCGATCTGAATAGCCATTGTCATGGACTCATTCAGACCCGCAGGCACAGGGAACCCCACCATAACATCCTTAATGGCATCAGAGAGACCCTCTCTGAAAGTCGCCGCCAGGGCGCACTCATTCCACTGAGTAAGCACAGACCATTTACGGAATCTTTGGCAGTAAATTTCCGCTTCATCTTGCCCCTGAGATAGGGACATCAAAGTTTTTTCTGCCTGAAGCTCCAAATGAGGTTCGTCATAAAGCAACCCCAAGGCCAGAAAAAACGCATCCACATTGAGCAACGCAGGATCCCCTGGTGTCAATGAAAAAGCCCAGTCTTGAGGGTCGCCCCGGAGCAAGGAAATCACAATCCTGACCTGCTGTGCAGGGTCTCCGGCAGAGCGAGATTTCAGGGACAAAAATAATTTGCAATTATTTCGAAAATTCTGAAACCCGGATCTATTCCCCGAGAAAAATTCCGGCAAAGGAATTCTCGGCTCAGATACAGGTGCATGACAAACAAAATCTTGCAAATTTTGTACCTTCGTGGCGAGATTATGCAAACCTGCAGTTACACTCTGAAGATCCATTACAAACAGGTGGACACAGAGCCATTCAAGGGTTAAGAGGAGGTAAGAAGCAGCTAGACAGCAATTAAGGGCTAGGCAGCAAAACTCTGAGGGGAAAAAAAAAAATTTCCCTTCAACACTTCTTTTTCTCCTGCTTCAGCCCAAACAATTAACACTTTGAGGGCCGGTCAAACTGTCATGATCTCAATGGCAAGAGAACATAGCATAAGCATATATAGGAACTAGCTCTTGGAAGATGGGAACTGAGCTGACCATGAACTAAACCTAACGCACAACTAGCAGTGGCCGGGTAGCATGCCTACGTTGATTCTAGATGCCCAGCACCAGCCGGAGGACTAAATAAAACTAGCAGAGGAAAATATTAGTCCTAGCTCACCTCTAGAGAAATACCCCGAAAGGAGACAGAGGCCCCCCACATGTATTGGCGGTGAGTTGAGATGAAATAACAAACGTAGTATGAAAATAGGTTTAGCAAATTTGAGGTCCACTTACTACATAGCAGAAGACAGAAAGGACACTTTCATGGTCAGCTGAAAACCCTATCAAAAACACCATCCAGAAATTACTTTAAAACTCTGGCATTAACTCATAACACCAGAGTGGCAATTCCTGTTCACAAGAGCTTTCCAGACACAGTAACGAAACTACAGCTGTGAACTGGAACAAAAATGCAAAAACAAACATGGACAAGAGTCCAACTTATCTAGTAGTTGTCTAGGAGCAGGAACAAGCACAGAGAGGCTTCTGATAACATTGTTGACCGGCAAGCAACTAACAGAGCAGCAAGGTTATATAGCGACTCCCACATCTTGATGGGAACAGGTGAACAGAGAAGATGAAGACACCAGTTCAATTCCACCAGTAGCCACCGGGGGAGCCCAGAATCCAAATTCACAACACCACGGTCTAGGAAACAGTTGGCTGTAGGCGTTCGCCACCCCTCCTCCTCCTCCTCTAGAAGCGAAAGCTCATCCACAGAGCGCAGTCGCACGACCACTCCATCCGCAGCTGCCACTGTTGCACACGAGGTGTCCAATTATGGAACAGCTAGTGGCAAGCGTCAGCAGGCTGTATTGGCAATGAAGTGTTTGGGCGACAACAGACACACCGCGGAAGTTCTGTTCGAGTTCTTGCAGCAAGAAACTCAGTCATGGCTGGGCACTTTACATCTTGAGGCAGGCAAGGTAGTGAGTGATAACGGAAGAAATTTTATGGCTGCCATAGCCATTTCACAACTGAAACACATTCCTTGCCTGGCTCACACCTTAAACCTGGTGGTGCAGTGCTTCCTGAAAAGTTATTCGGGGTTACCCGACCTGCTGCTGAAAGTGCGCAGACTTTGCTCTCACATGTGCCGTTCGCCCGTACACTCCAGCCGTATGCAGAACCATCAGCAGTCTTTGAACCTTTCCCAGCATCGCCTAATCATCGACGTTGCAACAAGGTGGAACTCCACACTGCACATGCTTCATAGACTGTGCGAACAGAGGCGTGCTGTTATGTATTTGTGGGAGGATACACATACAGGGGCAGGCAGTTGGATGGCAGACATAGAGTTGTCTGCTGTGCAGTGGTCGAAGCTCCAAGACCTGTGTCAAGTCCTTCAGTGTTTTGAGGAATGCACACGGCTGGTTAGTGCAGACAACGCCGTAATAAGCATGAGCATCCCCCTAATGCGTCTGCTGATGCAAAGTTTGACGCACATAAAGGAGCAGGCGTCTGCAGCCGAGGACGAGGGAAGCCTTGATGACAGTCAGCCATTGTCTGCTCATGGAAGTCTACAGGACGAGGTGGCGGGCGAAGAGGAGGAGGACGAGGAGGATGATGGGGATGAGTATTTTTTGGATGAGGAAGCTTCTCAGGGGGCAATAGAAACTGCTGGCGGTGCAAGGCCGGGTTCAGGGTTTTTGAGGGAGACAAGTGACGTTGATTTGCCCGAAAGTGCTCCTCAAACCAGCATATGCACTGATTTGACAACTGGAACATTGGCCCACATGGCGGATTATGCCTTGCGTATCCTCAAAAGGGACCCACGCATTATAAAAATGATGACCGATGACGATTACTGGTTGGCCTGCCTCCTTGATCCTCGCTATAAAGGCAAATTGCAAAATATCATGCCACATGAGAACCTTGAACAAATATTGGCAACCAAACAAGCAACTCTTGTAGACCGTTTGATTCAGGCATTCCCAGCACACAGCACCGGTGATGGTTCTCACACGAGCTGCAGGGGGCAACGGGGCAGAGGTGTTAGGGTACTGTCACACCGTGCAATTTTCGTCGCTACGACGGCACGATCCATGACGTCGCAGCGTCGTATGAGTATCGCTCCAGCGTCGTAGACTGCGGTCACACTTTGCAATCACGGCGCTGGAGCGATGCCGAGGTTCGCTGGTAACCAGGGTAAACATCGGGTTACTAAGCGCAGGGCCGCGCTTAGTAACCCGATGTTTACCGTGGTTACCAGCGTAAAAGTAAAAAAAAAAAAAAAACGTACATACTCACCATGTGATGTCCGTCAGGTCCCTTGCAGTCTGCTTCCTGCTCTGACTGAGTGCAGCCGTACAGTGAGAGCAGAGCGCAGCGGTGATCACCGCTGTGATCTGCTCTCACTTTCCGGCCGGCGCTCACAGTCAGAGCGGGAAGCAGACTGCAAGGGACCTGACGGACATCACATGGTGAGTATGTACGGTTTGTTTTTTTTTACTTTTACGCTGGTAACCACGGTAAACATTGGGTTACTAAGCGCGGCCCTGCGCTTAGTAACCCGATGTTTACCCTGGTTACCAGCGAACGCATCGCTGGATCGCTGTCACACACAACGATCCAGCGATGACAGCGGGAGATCCAGCGACGAAAGAAAGTTTCAAACGATCTGCTACGACGTACGATTCTCAGCAGGGTCCCTGATCGCTGCTGCGTGTCAGACACTGCGATATCGTAACGATATCGCTAGAACGTCACGAATCGTACCGTCGTAGCGATCGTAATTGCACTGTGTGACAGTACCCTTAGAGGTGCACAAATCAGAAGTGACGTAGGACAGAGCGGTTTTCTGACCAGGTTGTGGAGTGATTTCGCAATGACCGCAGACACGACAGGTACTGCAGCATCAATTCAAAGTGACAGGAGACATTTGTCCAGTATGGTTACTAACTATTTTTCCTCCATTACCGATGTTCTCCCTCAACCGTCATTCCCCTTTGATTACTGGGCATCCAAAATAGACACCTGGCCTGAATTGGCCGAATATGCATTGCAGGAGCTTGCTTGCCCAGCAGCTAGTGTGCTATCAGAAAGAGTATTCAGTGCTGCTGGTTCAATAATGACCGAAAAAAGGACTCGTCTGTAGTGTTGAGCATTCCGATACCGCAAGTATCGGGTATCGGCCGATACTTGCGGTATCGGAATTCCGATTCCGGGATTCCGATACTTGCCGCGTATCGGATACCGGAATCGGAAGTTCCAAGATTCAAAATGCAGAAATTCAGCCAATGAGAATGATTCCAAGTGTGGGCACATCCTGTTTAGCATGGAGGGCATGAAACTACTGGCAAGGCTGTGATTGGCTGCTGAAATGATGTCATGATGCAGTTTAAAAGTCGCTGGCGCCATTTTGCGATCACTCTGCTGTGAATTCAGTTAGTGACAGGACGCTGTTTGCTGACTGAGGGACAGTTTAGAGATAGCGATTTGCTTCTTTGTGCTTTCCAAAGGCTAATTTAGCAACCGCTGTGTTCACCTACTATTCACCTTGCTTTTGCCTTGTAGCGCTGTTTTCACAGCGATCTGCAAGGTCTGTGTGTGTGTGTGTGTGTGAGTGCAGCCCACTCTCTAGTCTGAGTGCAGCCACATAGGCCATCCATAGCTGGTTGTATTCAGTTCAGGGAGGGTGGTTCATTGCCTCATACTGTTCTTTTTTTTTTTTTTTTTCAAGTAGTGTAGTCTGCTGCTAATTTATTCAAAAAAATCCTATTAGTGTCTTTCCACCCGTCTCCAGCTAATTTGTGGAAAAACACTACGTAATGTTAAGTCCTTCTCAGTCCCTGGCTTACTAGAGGTAGGGATCCCATAGAAATGACACGCAGCACAAAGGTTGTGTGATCATATACAGGGGAAGCCCAGGAGCACGTCTGACTCACTGGGCTGTACCCCCTCCTTTTATATAGAAAAAAGTTAAACATTTTACAGACATGCGTACAAGCGCTCATATTTCACATCCTTATACAATAACAGTCTATACTAGAGATAAGATTCAATTTCTGGTATGTAGGTAAAAGGTTACAACACAGAAGGAATGCGTCCATAAAAGGAAATGTCAACTTTGCTTAAGTTATCTTGAAATAAGCCAGCTGTTTCAGGAGAAAGACACAATGGATTCTTTCAGTCTGATCTCCACAATTCCCCCCTTTGACATATTCTTTTATTTATTACCACAGGGCTAAAGACAAAGCCTTTATTTTTGGTATTACACATGTACACACTTATATTATTAATAAGAGAATCAAATCTAGTATTAATTCTTCTATCGCAAATTATTTTCTTCTTTAGCAGTATACTAAAATATAAAAACAAAAATTAGTACGGTAATATTAATTTATACTCTTGCATCTATTACACAAAGTTTATCTGTGCATACTGAGATACCCTTGAGCACAATCTGGAATAGTAGTATATGACTACAATAATCATAACTATATGTATTATGCTCTGCATAATCCCAGCAACCCACCCACCGATTCCTCTGAACCAGTTGGCTGGGTTAAGAAAAGAAAAGGTATCTGACCACCAGCTATCCTTATTCTGGTCATTATCTTTGTCATACTGATCTCTGAGTCGTTGTACGTCCTTTAATTTAAATGTCATACTCATCAGATTCATTACAAACCAGGTTCCCCGGTTTGCTTGTACAATCACTTGCATTACCTTGAGGGAACAACTCAGAATGTTCCCAATTTCTATTGTGTATGTATCTTTCCAATACTACAGGTTTGAAGGCATCAGAGGAAGGGACGGTTGTACTGAAACTGAGCTTTAGATTTTCAGTGGGGACCTGTCCTAGATCAGTTAATCCAGTCTTATTCCTAGGTACCCATTTTCCTCCCTTGAATGCTAAATATTGTAGATGTGTATTACTCCCTGAGAGATTACCCTGCCACCAAGGAAATTCTACCCATCCCACAATTGGTATGGCGATTGTAGTATTCCACAGCCTAGCATTACCAGTTTGGTTGTTGGCCAGGTTGTCTGAACAATTAGGCCAAGCGAATATTTCTTCTGCTGATACGGGAACTGCTAGAAAAGGTATACTTGTGGCTGATACCGGTGAATGGGTACAGATCCAACAATCTGCCAGGGGTTGTGTATTATTTAACAAGTCATGCACTAATTTTCTATGATGTTGTACGAATCTATTGTTCAAAGGGGTTAGAGAATTTAGTCTTTCCCATGCCTTTGTCGTGGTTAATACTATTAACATCAATATCATGAGTTTTGTACTGCTTTTTTGCAGTGGCTTGCATGTATCCATGATGCCTTTCCTTCAAGCTTGACTGATGTAGGTGTTGTCAACAGGACTTGGAAGGGTCCGTCAAACCTTGGTTCTAGAGCCTTTCTGGTGTGTCTTTTTACATAGACTTGATCACCTGGTTCCAACTTGTGACTTCCTTCAATGTTGTCAGGATCTGGAAGGGAAGCAAAAACTTGTGCATGCACCTTAGTTAATTGTTTCTGAAGATTTTGCACATAAGAAGTTAATGACTCAATATTTAACACAAGTTGCTGTGGAAAATAACATCCTAAATTGGCAGTCCTACCAAACAAAATTTCATATGGAGACAGTTTAGTCTTACCCCTTGGGGTATTGCGTATTGAGTAAAGGGCCAGTGGAAGGCATTCTGTCCAAGGCTTTCCTGTTTCAGCCATGGCTTTCTGTATTTTTAATTTTAAAGTTCCATTCATGCGTTCCACCTTACCAGAACTTTGAGGATGGTATGGAGTGTGTAACTGACTTTCAACACCCAACATTTTCAGTACATTTTGAAATATTTCTCCAGTGAAATGAGTACCCCTATCTGACTCGATCACTTCAGGGAGACCGTAACGGGGTATCAGTTCGGCAACTAGTTTTACAGCAGTGTTTTTAGCTGAAGCCTTCCGAACTGGATAGGCCTCTGGCCACCCTGAGAACATGTCCACACACACCAACACATACTCATACCCATTACTTTTTGGCAGCTGGATAAAGTCTATTTGTAATCGCTGAAACGGATAGAGAGGTCGGACGTGGTGCTTCATAGGGGTCTTTGTCGTCTGTCCGGGATTATGTGCCAGGCATATAACGCATGCAGCACAATAGTCTCTTGCGTAGTTGCCAAAACCTGGAGCCAACCAGACTTGCTTTGCCAGTAGTGTCATTACATTTGCAGACACATGAGTAGGGTGGTGTAGTCCACCAACTACAATCGGGTACCAGGCTCTAGGTAGACATATTAGTCCATCTTTCTTCCAAATTCCTGCTTGTTCTTCTGCCCCTTCCTTTTTCCACCTGTCCCTCTCCTCTTCTCCTGCATCTTCCTGTGCTTGTCTCAGTCTATCTTCAGTATTTTCTGTGAGGTTTACAGTATGAACCTGTCGTAAGGGTTTGACTGCCGCTGCTTTGGCTGCTTTGTCAGCCCTATCATTTCCCCTAGATTCCCTAGTGTCGAGTCTCACATGTGCAGCTACCTTAATTACTGCTACTTCTTTTGTTTCTTGTGCAGCCTCTAAGATCTGTTTGATCAAAGAAGCATGTTTTACAGGTTGTCCTGATGCTGTCATGTAACCTCTAGCTCTCCAGATTACTCCAAAATCAAACACAATACCATGTGCATACCTAGAATCAGTGTATATATTAGCTGTCTGATTCTCAGCTATTTTTAGCGCTTCAATCAATGCTGTTAGTTCTGCTTCTTGTGCAGACTGTTTTGGTGGAAGTGGTTCTGCTTTGAGAGTTTCAGATTCTGACACAACTGCATACCCTGTATGGAAGTTACCTGTGTCATCTGCAAACCTACTACCATCTATAAACAGCTCTAAATCTGGATTTTGAAGTGGTGTTTCGGATACATTGGGTAAGCCTGCCGTTTCTTGTAAAATGAGCTCTGTACAATCATGTGTGTCTGTAGGGAAAAAATTTGCGTGTGGATCAGTGTCCTTATTCCCCCCTTCAGACTCGAGAGGTAGAAGTGTTGCTAAATTAAGAGTCTGAAGCCTTGCAAATGTGATAGTAGAGGGGAGCAGCAAAGAACACTGTAGCCGCAAATGTCTGGCCATGGAAATGTGTTTTGGTTGTACCTGGTTTAATATCCCATAAACATCATGTGTGGTTTGAACTGTGAGTGGATACTCTAGGACAATTTCTGATGCTTTGTCCAACAATAGTGAGACAGCAACAACTACACGTACACAGGTTGGCGCTGCTCTAGCTACGGGATCTAACCTTGCTGAAAGATATGCAATTGGTCTTTGTTTCCCTGCATGCTTCTGGGTAAGAACTCCTGTAGCATGAGAATCAACTTCTGCAGCCATAAGCTGAAATGGTTTAGTGTAGTCTGGTAGCCCTAACGCTGGAGCTGAAACAAGGGCATCTTTTAATTGTTGGAACGAAATCTGACCTTCTTTTGTCAACAAATAAGGTTCACTTTTTACACAGTCATACAGTGGTTGCATTAGTTGACTGGCATGTATAATCCATTGTCTACAATGAGACACTATTCCTAAAAATGCTCGTAGCTGTTTATGATTTCTAGGCTCATTCATCTGTCTTATTGCTTCAGTTCTTTGAGGTGTAAGATGCTTTTTACCTTGAGAAATGCAATGACCTAGAAAGACCACTTTGATCTGACAAACTTGTAGCTTTTGTCTATTCACTTTACACCCTTCTTTTTCTAGAAAACATAGTAAACTCACAGTGGACCTTTCTGCAGTTTCTAGATCTGGGCAGCAAAGTAGTAGGTCATCCACATACTGCAAAATTACTACCTGTGATTCAGGTTCAAACCTTTGAAGAACTGTTTGTAGGGCATTTGAATAAAGAGTAGGGGAGTGTATCATTCCCTGTGGAAGGCGTGTCCACGCCAACTGTTTGCCCTTAAATGTAAATGCAAACAAATGCCAACTATCTTGGTGTAAAGGAACCGAGAAAAATGCATTTGAAAGATCTATTACAGTAAACACTTGAGAACTGGCTGGTATCTGTGATAGTAACGTATGAGGATTGGGTACAACTGGGGTGATTGGATCTAGAACTTTGTTTATTTCTCTTAGATCATGTACCATACGATATTTGGGCATAGAACCCTTATCAAGAGTTCTCTTCTTGACTGGATACAGAGGAGTGTTAGCAGGTGATTGTATCTCTACCAAAACTCCTTTCTCTCTATATCCCTCTATCTGTTTTGTAATTGCTAATTCCTGCTGGGCACTCACAGGGTATTGTCTGAGCTGTGGGAGAACAGTTCCTGGTTGCACAGATAATTTTACAGGAGAAATATGCAATAATCCCACATCAGTGTCACCCTGTGCCCACAGTGTTTCTGGGATCATTGAGAGGTCTAGATCTGTGGTGTACTCTTTTTCTTCAGTATAATCCTCAAAAACCTGAATTCTTACATATTGTTCTAATGATTCTGCATCATCAGGGATAGTCAGCATAACTGTGCCATCTTCCCTAAAATTGATGTTAGTTTCTAATTTCTTTAGTACATCAGTTCCTAACAGACATGTTGGGGCACCTCTGGCATACAAAAATCTGGATGCAAAACATTTAGGTCCTAATGAGACCTCTATCATACAGTGTATGATTTCTTCCCACCCATTGTCTTTGATAATTCCACCTCGTTCTTTACTCAGTTTTTCCCATTCTGTACTGAACATAAGTGCTTCTGAAATTCCCAATTTTTCTCTTACCCTCCTAATCTGCCTTCTGACTATCTTTCCACATCTTTCCTGTATGATATCTGCTGCTTCCACTTGTCCTAAGACGGTTTTTGTCTGTTTATTTCCCATTTTTCTTTTCAATACTAGCTATGACTACCCTAGGTGACGTTTGGACAACCACTTCCTCTGTTGGTGGCGTCTCGTTGCCTTCTCTCCTAGGGAGCTAAAATATTGAAGGCTCGTCTGCTCCGTTTCTTCTAATATGCAGGACGTACTTAAGTGCTATTATGCACGCAAACAGACTCAGCAACACCATACAGATCACAAAACTTTCTGTGTCAGTTAGCATACTTGTCCCAGGCTCATGAAACCGCGTCCTGGGCTCATTCTATCAAACCTTATCCAGAAATGAAGGAGGTTTAAGCACTTAATAAGAGTCAAGCATGGGCGGAGAAGAAGAACGCAACCACATGACCCAGTTAGGCTGACTTCCATGTATAAGGCTTATACCCCAACTATTTCGGCTTATTTTTCTACGCACTTTTGCTCTTCTTTCACAACATACCACAACCTTCACACTGTTCACACACTGCCAGGGACAGGACTCATAAATCTATACAATATGGTAACCCGAGTTTTATAGGTATCTACTCACTACTAGACTAACCCAGCGTGACACGGCTCATAGAGATCTTTCGGATAATACAGGGCAGATAAAAGAGAACTAATAATGTCTCTTACCTGGCCAGGTTTTGCAGTTCATTTGCCGTCCATTATCCCAGATCTCCGTTGTCCGTATCCGCAGGTAAATCTCGAGCAAATACTCTCACCTCAGGTCCCTGTTCGGTGCGCCAGAGTAATGTTAAGTCCTTCTCAGTCCCTGGCTTACTAGAGGTAGGGATCCCATAGAAATGACACGCAGCACAAAGGTTGTGTGATCATATACAGGGGAAGCCCAGGAGCACGTCTGACTCACTGGGCTGTACCCCCTCCTTTTATATAGAAAAAAGTTAAACATTTTACAGACATGCGTACAAGCGCTCATATTTCACATCCTTATACAATAACAGTCTATACTAGAGATAAGATTCAATTTCTGGTATGTAGGTAAAAGGTTACAACACAGAAGGAATGCGTCCATAAAAGGAAATGTCAACTTTGCTTAAGTTATCTTGAAATAAGCCAGCTGTTTCAGGAGAAAGACACAATGGATTCTTTCAGTCTGATCTCCACAATAGGATAACGTAGAGGAGGGTTTTTGGGCCTTGCAGCGCCGTTTACGGCTGTCTGCACGGTCTCCGTGTGACTGCAGCTCGCCCTGTAGTCTGTGAGCAGCCGTAGCCTGGTTGTCTCCAGCTCAGGGTTGTTCACTGCGTCATACCGCCAAATCAATTTTCATTTTGTTTTAAGTAGTGCAGGCTGCTGCACATTTTTTCAAAAAATTCCTATTAGTGTCTTTCCACCCGTCTCCAGCTAACTTGTGGAAAAACACTACATAGGATAACGTAGAGGAGGGTTTTTGGGCCTTGCAGCGCCGTTTACGTCTGTCTGCACGGTCTCCGTGTGACTGCAGCTCTATCCGTTGTCAGTTCAGCCCCAAAAAAATAAATAAATAATAAAGTTCACCAAACACACCAGTTACACCACTTTACATTTGTGTAGGCCACATTAGCTCATATTAAAGTCTAGTCCACACTTTAGAAAATTAGTGTTTCTTATACCTGTTAGGAGGAGTTGCTCAGGAATAAGCACACAAAGCCGTTAGTACTTTTCTGCTTATCTTTATCAGTCAACCAAGATGAAGAAGGCAGTGAGTAAGGCACGTGGGCGTGGGCGCGGAGCAGGGAGGGGACGTGGGGATTCTGTGCCTGCTGCGGGCACCGGTGACTCATCAGCACCCACATTCACCAGGCAACAGTCGTTCATGCGCAGCTTTGTGTCAGAGCGCCGTACACCGCTGCTGCGTGAAGAACAAATTGAAGCCGTTGTCGGATGGATGGCAGCTAATGCATCAACTTCAATTAGTGCCACATCCTCTCAGACACAGAGCACTGGAGAGCAGCCATCTGTCTCTTCACCACCTGCCAAATTGCCCAGGCAGACAGAGAGCCCAGGACAGGAGCCGTCTCTACTTCTGTTCTCTGAATCTCTTGGCTTGGAAACAGGGGGCCAGCCAAGCAGCATTGGAGAAATGGAAGAAGAGGCAGGGTGCAGTGATGCCCAACAGCTTTTTCTCTCTTCCTCTGAAGAGGCGGGTGGGCCAGTGGCTCCGGTCACCACATCGCAGGCCGCATCAGCTGATGATGACACTCAGGTGCCACTTACTGGTGCGTGCTCTGCTGCTGAGACTACCCAGGAGGAGCAGTTGGGGGCAGAGGGTAGTGTAGATGATGAGGTCCTTGACCCATCTTGGCGTGAGGGACAGGAAGGTGGTGGGAGCAGCTCTGAGGAAGAGATTCCCCGTACGGCCCAAAGAGGGAGAGGGAGGGGGAAGACTGCGGATCCTGCAGCCTCCGCTTTGGCACCCGTTAGGAGCATGTCTCTTCCAAAAGCCAAAAAGGGCGCTCCCAAGACTTGCAGTGCCTGGTCCTTTTTTGACACAGTTGCAGATGACATTTGCTATGTCAGATGCAAGGTGTGTCATCAAAAAGTCAAAAGAGGGAAAAATGTCAGCAACCTCAATACCTCCAACATGTGGAAACATGTGCGCAACAGGCACCCGGCGGAGTTAGAAAAACACACTGAAGAGCTAGGCCAACCAACAGCGGCAGCTACCACCTCTTCAGCTCGTGTTGCCTCTTCCTCTAGCTCACACGCAGCTGGTTCGGCTTCCTCCCAGGATCGCCGTGGAAGAACCTCTGGCCCTGTTGTCCAGAGACCCGCTGTAATTCCACCCGCAGCACCACTTTCCCAGTCATCCACACACTCCCAGCCCACTCTACAGCCATCGGTAGTACAGGCATGGGAGAAAAGGCGGCCTTTCTCGTCAAACCACCCACGAGCACAGGCTGTGACTGCAGGCATTGCCAAACTTCTTTCACTGGAAATGCTGTCATTCAGGCTGGTGGAGACTGACAGCTTCCGTGACTTGATGTCATTGGCAGTCCCACAGTACAATGTGCCCAGCCGCTTTTACTTCAGCAGGCAAGCCGTCCCTGCCCTGCACAAGCATGTGGAGGGACACATAAAACACGTGCTACTGAACGCCGTCAGTAGCAAGGTCCACCTCACCACCGATGCGTGGACCAGTCAACATGGACAGGGGCGATACCTTTCCCTCACTGCCCATTGGGTTAATGTCGTTGAGCCGGGTACAGACCGTGCGAGTGGCGCAGGACGTGTCCTGCCCACTCCAAGGATTGCAGGAATCCATTCTGTACGCATTGACTCCTCCTCTTACACCAGTTCCTCAGAATCATCACTGCAGGAGCCGTCACAGTCCACTTCCACATGGACCCGTGATGAACGTGTACCTGTTACGACCGACATGAGCACAGCCGTGGCCAAACGTCAACAGGCCGTGTTGAAATTAATTTTTTTGGGGAATCGTAGCCACACAGCGCAGGAGCTCTGGAATGCCATCAAGCAGGAGAGCGATGTGTGGTTTGTGCCAGCGAATCTCCAGCCAGGCATGGTAGTGTGTGATAATGGCCGAAATCTGGTGGCAGCTCTGGGCCTCGGCAACCTCACTCACATCCCATGTCTGGCACATGTGCTCAATTTGGTCGTGCAGAGCTTTTTGAGGGACTATCCGGATCTTGATGCACTGCTGCACAAGGTCCGCCTAGAGTGTGCTCACTTGCGGCGTTCCAGCACGGCAAAAGCGCGCATTGCGGCTCTGCAGCGCCGACACCGCCTGCCGGAACATCGCATCATATGTGACCTACCTACCAGGTGGAATTCCACGTTACATATGTTGGAGCGGTTGTGTGAGCAGCAGCAAGCTGTAATGGAGTACCAGCTGCTTCAGGCGCAAAGAAGTCGCAGTCAGCGCCGTACAGACTTCACAACCACAGAGTGGGCCACTATGAATGACGTCTGCCAGGTTTTGCGTCCCTTTGATTATTCCACGTGGATGGCGAGTGCAGATGATGCACTAGTCAGCATGACTGTCCCCCTTATCTGCCTGCTTGAAAAATCACTGCAAGCGCTAAGGGATGATGTTGTGGAAGAGGTGGAGGATGAGGATTCACCATTTCCATCATCTTCTGGACAGTCAGCGCCACGTGGTTCCTCACAAACGCGTAGGCAGGGGATAGTTTGTGAGGAGGATGAGGAGGAGTCAATGGAGGAGGAAGACATCCGTCCAGAGGAGGGAGTTACCGAATTGTCCAGTACTCAGTGTGTACAGCGAGGGTGGGGTGATGACGAGCGGGCAGAGACCACGCCTCCAGCAGGGGACAGCGTTTCTTGGGCAGTTGGCAGTCTGCAGCACATGGTGGATTACATGCTGCAGTGCCTGAGAAACGACCGCCGCATCGCCCACATTCTCAACATGTCTGATTATTGGGTGTTCACCCTCCTCGATCCTCGCTACCGGGACAACGTAGAAAGCCTCATCACACCGTTGAACCGGGAGCGAAAAATGCGGGAGTACCAAGACACACTGGTCAATTCCATCATCTTCCCCATTCCAACTGAGAGAAGTGCTGCTAGTGCATTCCAAAGCAGCTCAGTGCGTCCAGGCAGTGGTGGAGGCTCTGCACAAAGATGGAGCAGAAGCAGTGCCTCTGCCCAAGGCAAGACCAGTATGGCCCAACTGTGGCACAGTTTTCTGTGCCCCCCACAAAAGTCTACACCATCACAGACGGCTCCAGTCAGCAGGAGGCAACGGTTCCGTCAGATGGTGACAGACTACATGTCTTGCCCTCTTGCTGTACTCCCAGACGGCTCTTCCCCTTTCAAGTTTTGGGTCTCAAAGCTGGATACATGGCCAGAGCTAAGCCAGTATGCATTGGAGGTGCTGTCTTGCCCTGCGGCCAGTGTATTATCGGAACGTGTCTTTAGTGCTGCAGGTGGTGTACTAACTGACCGTCGCATGCGACTATCCTCCGATAACGTTGACCGGCTTACTTTCCTGAAAATGAACAAGGCCTGGATCTCGCAGGAATTTGCCACTCCTCCTCCTGATTAAATAATTAGGTCACTGTATACGTTATCCAGGTCTCCTGTTGTGTTCATCTTTCTACCACCTGAACTTAAATTCCTGGGCTCCAACACCGCCAGTTGAGGCTCAGAAGTGCCGTCTGCACAGTCAAAACATACGACCCAGTGTTATTGGGTTTCAGTAACGTCAGCTGATCCCCAGCTGTGTAGCCGGCAATGTGTCATGCGACCGCCACGCTGACACAACAACTGAAATGTAAGGGAATCTGTCCCCCCCCCCCCCAAGGCGTTTGTTACTGAAAGAGCCACCTTGTGCAGCAGTAATGCTGCACAAGGAAAAAGTAGCTATTTTGGTTTAGCTCCTTGCACACGCAGAACTTAACACTTATAAAATGTGTCCACTGATACCGTAAAACCGTCCCGGAGGTGGGACTTTCCTTCATAATATGACGCAGCACAGCCGTCATTCCTACCCCCCCGGCGCTGCGCCCCGGCTCCTCAGCGTTGTTTGATTCCGTCCCGGAGCCTGCGCTGTTATGTTATCCCGTGGCCAGGCACACTTAGCGCTGCCCGTCTTCTGGCATCATTTGGTGTCAGGATGGCTGCGCCTGTGCGGCCGCGCTGGCCGAGAGCCCGCCTCGCAGTGTCTTCTGATTTAATCCCACTGGGGGCCTGGGATCCATGGACATGCGCATTGCATATCTGAACCTCCACCTCTCACTCATCTCCCTATGGCTTCTTCAGACTGTTCGGTGTCAGCTGGTCCCTAATAGCATGCCACGGTCGTGACACCGCACAGTCTTAAGAAGCCGTAGGGAGGGGAGTGAGAGGCGAGGATATGCACTGCGCATGGCCATGGATCCCAGGCCCCCAGTGGGATAAAATCAGAAGACACTGCGAGGCGGGCTCTCGTCCAGCGCGGCCGCACAGGCGCAGCCAGCCTGACACCAAATGATGTCAGAAGATGGGCAGCGCTAAGTGTGCCTGGCCAAGGGATAACTTAACAGCGCAGGCTCCGGGACGGAATCAAACAACGCTGAGGAGCCGGGGCGCGGCGCCGGGGGGGTAGGAATGACGGCTGTGCTGCGTCATATTACGAAGGAAAGTCCCACCTCCGGGACGGTTTCACGGTTTCAGGGGACACATTTTATAAGTGTTTAGTTCTGTGTTTGCAAGGAGCGTGATGAAAAGAGCCACCTTTTCCTTTCGCATCTTTTGTGCTGCACAAGCTGGCTCTTTCAGCTACAAACGCCTTGGGGGGGGGGGTCAAAGGTTCCCTTTCGACTTTCTCAGGCTTCGGCCTACATTGTGTTCCTCTGCTTTTCCACCTGTCCCTGGGCTCCAACACTGCCAGTTGCCGTCCAGAAGTGCTGTACGCACAGTCAACAGTCCCTCCTCTGTTATTGGGGTTCAGTAACGTCAGCTGTTCCCCTGCTGTGTGTGTGGCAATCCCTCCTACCTCCTCCTCCTCCACCTGTCCCTGGGCTCCAACACCGCCAGTTGCCGTCCAGAAGTGCTGTACGCACAGTCAACAGTCCCTCCTCTGTTATTGGGGTTCAGTAACGTCAGCTGTTCCCCTGCTGTGTGTGTGGCAATCCCTCCTACCTCCTCCTCCTCCACCTGTCCCTGGGCTCCAACACCGCCAGTTGCCATCCAGAAGTGCTGTACGCACAGTCAACAGTCCCTCCTCTGTTATTGGGGTTCAGTAACGTCAGCTGTTCCCCTGCTGTGTGTGTGGCAATCCCTCCTACCTCCTCCTACCTCCTCCTCCTCCACCTGTCCTTGGCTCCAACACCGCCAGTTGCCGTCCAGAAGTGCTGTACGCACAGTCAACAGTCCCTCCTCTGTTATTGGGGTTCAGTAACGTCAGCTGTTCCCCTGCTGTGTGTGTGGCAATCCCTCCTACCTCCTCCTACCTCCTCCTCCTCCACCTGTCCCTGGGCTCCAACACCGCCAGTTGCCGTCCAGAAGTGCTGTACGCACAGTCAACAGTCCCTCCTCTGTTATTGGGGTTCAGTAATGTCAGCTGTTCCCCTGCTGTGTGTGTGGCAATCCCTCCTACCTCCTCCTCCTCCACCTGTCCCTGGGCTCCAACACCGCCAGTTGCCATCCAGAAGTGCTGTACGCACAGTCAACAGTCCCTCCTCTGTTATTGGGGTTCAGTAACGTCAGCTGTTCCCCTGCTGTGTGTGTGGCAATCCCCCCTACCTCCTCCTACCTCCTCCTCCTCCACCTGTCCCTGGGCTCCAACACCGCCAGTTGCCATCCAGAAGTGCTATACGCACAGTCAACAGTCCCTCCTCTGTTATTGGGGTTCAGTAACGTCAGCTGTTCCCCTGCTGTGTGTGTGGCAATCCCTCCTACCTCCTCCTCCTCCACCTGTCCCTGGGCTCCAACACCGCCAGTTGCCGTCCAGAAGTGCTGTACGCACAGTCAACAGTCCCTCCTCTGTTATTGGGGTTCAGTAACGTCAGCTGTTCCCCTGCTGTGTGTGTGGCAATCCCTCCTACCTCCTCCTACCTCCTCCTCCTCCACCTGTCCCTGGGCTCCAACACCGCCAGTTGCCGTCCAGAAGTGCTGTACGCACAGTCAACAGTCCCTCCTCTGTTATTGGGGTTCAGTAACGTCAGCTGTTCCCCTGCTGTGTGTGTGGCAATCCCTCCTACCTCCTCCTACCTCCTCCTCCTCCACCTGTCCCTGGGCTCCAACACCGCCAGTTGCCGTCCAGAAGTGCTATACGCACAGTCAACAGTCCCTCCTCTGTTATTGGGGTTCAGTAACGTCAGCTGTTCCCCTGCTGTGTGTGTGGCAATCCCTCCTACCTCCTCCTCCTCCACCTGTCCCTGGGCTCCAACACCGCCAGTTGCCGTCCAGAAGTGCTGTACGCACAGTCAACAGTCCCTCCTCTGTTATTGGGGTTCAGTAACGTCAGCTGTTCCCCTGCTGTGTGTGTGGCAATCCCTCCTACCTCCTCCTACCTCCTCCTCCTCCACCTGTCCCTGGGCTCCAACACCGCCAGTTGCCGTCCAGAAGTGCTATACGCACAGTCAACAGTCCTTCCTCTGTTATTGGGGTTCAGTAACGTCAGCTGTTCCCCTGCTGTGTGTGTGGCAATCCCTCCTACCTCCTCCTCCTCCACCTGTCCCTGGGCTCCAACACCGCCAGTTGCCGTCCAGAAGTGCTGTACGCACAGTCAACAGTCCCTCCTCTGTTATTGGGGTTCAGTAACGTCAGCTGTTCCCCTGCTGTGTGTGTGGCAATCCCTCCTACCTCCTCCTCCTCCACCTGTCCCTGGGCTCCAACACCGCCAGTTGCCGTCCAGAAGTGCTGTACGCACAGTCAACAGTCCCTCCTCTGTTATTGGGGTTCAGTAACGTCAGCTGTTCCCCTGCTGTGTGTGTGGCAATCCCTCCTACCTCCTCCTACCTCCTCCTCCTCCACCTGTCCCTGGGCTCCAACACCGCCAGTTGCCGTCCAGAAGTGCTATACGCACAGTCAACAGTCCCTCCTCTGTTATTGGGGTTCAGTAACGTCAGCTGTTCCCCTGCTGTGTGTGTGGCAATCCCTCCTACCTCCTCCTCCTCCACCTGTCCCTGGGCTCCAACACCGCCAGTTGCCGTCCAGAAGTGCTGTACGCACAGTCAACAGTCCCTCCTCTGTTATTGGGGTTCAGTAACGTCAGCTGTTCCCCTGCTGTGTGTGTGGCAATCCCTCCTACCTCCTCCTACCTCCTCCTCCTCCACCTGTCCCTGGGCTCCAACACCGCCAGTTGCCGTCCAGAAGTGCTGTCCGCACAGAGCCAAACACCTCGCCAATGTGTTAGTGGGGTTCAGCACCGCCAGCTGTTCCCCTGCTGTGCAGCCGGCAACGTGTACTGCGACCGCCACGCAGGCACAACAAGTTAAATTTAAGGGAACCTGTCCCCCCCCCCCAGGCGTTTGTTACTGAAGGAGCCACCTTGTGCAGCAGTAATGATGCAAAGGGAAAAAGTGCCTCTTTTCGTGGTGCTCCTTGCACATGCTGATCCTAACACTTATGAAAAGTGTCCCCTCCTACCGTGATACCGTCCGGTTGGTGGAACTTTCCTTTGTGATGTGACGCAGCACAGCCGTCATTCTTACCCCCTTGGCGCCGTGCGCCGCCTCCTCAGCGTTGGAGGTTCAGATATGTACTGCGCATGTCCATGGATCTCAGGCCCCCTGTGGGATTAAATCAGAAGACAGTACGAGGCGGGCTCTCGGCCAGCGCGGCCGCACAGGCGCAGCCAGCCTGACACCAAATGATGTCAGAAGACGGGCAGCGCAAAATGTGTGCATGGCCAAGGGCTAACCTAACAGCGCAGGCTCCGGGACTGATTCAAACAACGCTGAGGAGGCGGCGCACGGCGCCAAGGGGGTAAGAATGACGGCTGTGCTGCGTCACATCACAAAGGAAAGTTCCACCTACCGGACGGTATCACGGTAGGAGGGGACACTTTTTATAAGTGTTAGGTTCAGCATGTGCAAGGACCATAATTAAAAGAGCTAAGTTTACCTTTTCCAGCATTAGTGCTGTACACGATGGCTCTTTCAGCTACAAACGCCTGGGGGGGGGGGGGGTTAAAGTTTCCCTTTCAACTTGCTCCAGTGCAGGCTTCGGCCTACACTCTGCTCCCTCTCCTCCTCCTGCTGACCCTGGGCTCTAACACCGCCGGTTGGGGCCCAGATGTGCTAGCTGCACAGAGCCAAACACCAGCCAATGTGTCAGTGGGGTTCAGCACCGCCAGCTGTTCCCCTGCTGTGCAGCCGGCATCGTGTCCTGCAAAAGCCACGCAGACACAAGAACTGAAATTGAAGGGAACCTGTCCCCCCTCCCCCAGGCGTTTGTACGTTTTTAAGGCCACCTTGTACAGCGGTAATGCTGCATGTGTGCAAGGTGGCTCATAAACGTATTCTCCTCGCACATGTGGAACTGAAAACACGTCTGAAATGTGTCCTCTGTGTGACCATTTAACCGTCCCGGGGGTGTGACTTTCCTTTGTAATGACACGCTGCAACCCCCTTGGTAGCGCTGCCCGTCTTCTGGCATCATTGTTTGGCTGCCTGCGCCTCTGCGGCCGCCCTGACCCACACAACGCCCCTCGGTGTCTTATTTCTTGGGACTGCGAGGGTGTGATTGATGGGCATGAGCAGTGCATCAGTTCGCCTGTCCCTCATCTCCTTCCGCCTTCTTCAGACTGTGCGGCTTCATGGCCGTGGCATGCGATAAGGGATCAGCTGACGCCGCACAGTCTGCAGCGGGTGTAAGGACCCGAGTGCGAGAGGCGAACATATGTGCTGCGCCAGGCCATGAATCCCAGCCCCGCAGTGTTTTAACAATGTTAAGACACCGCGGGGCTGGGATTCATGGTCATCGCGAACCGCAGCGGCCGACATTAAATGAGGTCAGAAGATGGGCAGCGCTAACAGCGCTAGGCCAGGGGATAACACGACAGCGCAGACTCCTGTACAGCAAATAACAACGCTCAGGAGGCTGCACCCAGCACCAAGGTGGGATTCTTGACATCTGTGCTGCGTCTCATTACAAAGGGAACTCGCGCCTCCAACACAGTTTGACTGTATAAAGGGCTAAATGTTATACGTGTTTCATTCAGCGTGTGCAAGGAGCAAAATTAAAAGAGCAACCTTTGACTTGTGCAGCACTACTGCTGCATAAGCTGTGGCTCTTCTACTTTGTAACCCCTGAGGGGGGGTTAAAGGTTACCTTTGAAATTGGTTCAAGTAGGCTTCGGCCTACACTCTGCTCCCCCTGCAGAGCCCGGGCTCCAACACCGCCAGTTGGGGCCCGGTACTGCTAGCTGCACAGAGCCAAACACCAGCCAATGTGTCAGTGGGGTTCAGCACCGCCAGCTGTTCCCCTGCTGTGCAGCCGGCAACGTGTCCTGCAACAGCCACGCAGGCACAACAGACCCAAAGCTGCCGCCAGTGCAGGCTTTGGCCTACACTCTGCTCCATCTCCTCCTCCTGCTGACCCCGGGCTCTAACACCGCCAGTTGGGGCCCGGTACTGCTAGCTGCACAGAGAAAAACACCAGCCAATGTGTCAGTGGGGTTCAGCACCGCCAGCTGTTCCCCTGCTGTGCAGCCGGCATCGTGTCCTGCAAAAGCCACGCAGACACTTGCTCTTGTACCTTCTGCTCCCCATCCTGGTTCCAGTACCGTCAGCTGGTTCTGGGCAGAGCCTTTGGCTTAGGTGCCTCCCTCTGGGTATCCGAGTTCCACCAACGTCAGGTGGTCCTTGGTAGTGCTTTCAGGCACGGGTACCTCCTGCTTAGTAACCGGGTTCCAGTAACGTCAGCTGGTCTTCGGTAGTTCCATTGGCTCTTGGACCTTCGGCTACCCATCCGGGTTCCAGCACCGTCAGCTGGTTCTCGGCAGTGTCTTTTGCTCTTGTACCTTCTGCTCCCCATCCTGGTTCCAGTACCGTCAGCTGGTTCCGGGCAGAGCCTTTGGCTTAGGTGCCTCCCTCTGGGTATCCGAGTTCCACCAACGTCAGGTGGTCCTTGGTAGTGCTTTCAGGCACGGGTACCTCCTGCTTAGTAACCGGGTTCCAGTAACGTCAGCTGGTCCTCGGTAGTTCCATTGGCTCTTGGACCTTCGGGTAGCCATCCGAGTTCCAGTTCCATCAGCTGGTTCTCGGCATTTTCTCAGCCTTCTTGTACCTTCTGCTACATTTCCAAGTTCAAGAGACTAAACACGATGACCCGGAAGACCACCCCTAAGATGACGACGACACCAGAGACGACAACCACCGTGATGACGACGACCCTGGAGACGATGACCCCGAAGACCACCCCGATGACGACGACCCCGGAGACGACGACCCTGAAGACCACCCCGATGACGACGACCCCGGAGACGACGACCCTGGAGACGACGACAACCTGGAAGACCGAGAAGCAGAAGAACAAGAGGCTGCAGAACAAAGAGCAGAAGAACATTAAGCATAACACTAAATATCAGAGCAAAAAATATTATCTAAATTATAAGCAGAAGAAGACTAAGCAGTGTATGGGGGTGAGTCCGTTCCTCCTCGTGGTGCCCCTGGATAAAGCCTGATGCTGCAGGCCAAACTGAACGCGGACAAATGTAACTCTTTTGTGACAGGCAGAACGGAAGGTGTAATCTTCAAACTTTTATAGATAACAACTACGGGAATGCCTGTCACAAATAAGAATATGATGAAGAAGTAGAATATGATGAAGATAATAGTAAAATAAAAAGAATATGAACAATGTAAGAAAAAAAATAATAGGTAGAAGATGAAGAAGAAGATGAATAAGGTGAAGAAGTTGATGTCAAAGAAGCTGATGATGAGGATAATGAAGAAGAAAGTGTGGGAGAAGTAAAAAAGAAGGTGAAGGGCGTGGCTTTGTCATCAATATCTGACAAAATAAAAAAAAATTAACATAGTCAAAATCTTTCTACCGCCGAACGTCATAAAAAAAAACAAAAACCTGCTATTCTATTACATTGGGCTAAACCTCTGTGCCTTTAATGTCTCCGCCACGTCCCCCAATACATCCTACATTATTCTTAGTTGTTTTCCTTCATGTAGAATGAACCTACAAGTTTATAAAGGGTTTATTTTAATTCCGATATTTTCGTCCCATTGACTTGCATTGGGATCGGGTATCGGTATCGGATTAGATCCGATATTTTGACGGTATCGGCCGATACTTTCCGATACCGATACTTTCCGATATCGGAAAGTATCGCTCAACACTACTCGTCTGGCTACCCAAAATGTTGATGATCTAACCTTCATTAAAATGAACCACTCATGGATTTCAAATTATTTTGCCCCACCTTTCCCGGCTGACACCTAGCTTTTCTGTAAAAAGGTCTTGCTTTGGGACTGGTGTTACTGACTGTTCCAATCTCTTAATTTGCAGCTGCTGTTTGTCCAGCATGCGACATGTTTACACCTCCCTAAATGGCCTAACTCCCCCCACGGGGCCGTGGTCTCGCCACTTGGCGCAAGCACCCGTCAGAGTGCCGTTTGTCTGAAGAGTTGGGTGTGCCCACTTTTGGTCGATGGCACTGGCACTGGGTCCCTCATAGTACAATGAAGTGTCTCTTGTGGTGGTGGCGCACCCAACGTCAGACACACCGTTGTAACATGAGGGGCCCTGGGCTTGTACCGCCGGCCAGGAGAGAGTGTCCCCCCCCCCAGGTCAAACAGTGCTCTACCACTTGCAAAATTATCTCTCATTGCTCCACCACTGTTTATGCACTGAAATCCTTCAATGCCTGGCACTGACAATAACAATTTGTTGACATGTATGATGCTAGTTAAAATAGTCAGGGGCCCTGTCCTACTTTTACACCAGTAAATACTTTGCGCCAAATTACAATGTCTGAAAGTCAGCATAGGAGCACACCCCTGTACCTAAGTATGCCACCCTTTTTTTTTCTTTGGTTTAGTTTTTTTTTGGGAGACATTAACATCTATTTAGTTTTTGGGAGTACTTACTGCGTCAGACACTCCTTCCAATTGTCCTCCGCTGACCACACCAATGCTGCCTGTGTACCCCTGCCACATAATGGAAGCTGCATAAGGCCTATTTTATTATTTTAGGCCTAGGAAGTCTGTCTGCGGTCCCTCCTTCCAATAGTCCTCCGCTGACCACACCAATGCTGCCTGTGTACCCCTGCCACATAATGGAAGCTGCATATAGCCTATTTTATTATTTTAGGCCTAGGAAGTCAGTCTGCGGTCCCTCCTTCCAATTGTCCTCTGCTGACCACCCAATGCTGCTTGTGTACCCCTGTAGCCTAATTTAAGCTGCATATAGCCTATTTTATTATTTTAGGCCTAGGAAGTCTGTCTGCGGTCCCTCCTTCCAATTGCCCTCCGCTGACCACACCAATGCTGCCTGTGTACCCCTGCCACATAATGGAAGCTGCAAATGGCTTATTTTATTATTTTAGGCCTATGAAGTCTGTCTGCGGTCCCTCCTTCCAATTGTCCTCCGCTGACCACACCAATGCTGCCTGTGTACCCCTGCCACATAATGGAAGCTGCATAGAGCCTATTTTATTATTTTGGGCCTAGGAAGTCTGTCTGCGGTCTCTCCTTCCAATTGTCCTCCGCTGACCACCCCAATGCTGCCTGTGTACCCCTGCCACATAATGGAAGCTGCATAGAGCCTATTTTATTATTTTAGGCCTAGGAAGTCTGTCTGCGGTCCCTCCTTCCAATTGCCCTCTGCTGACCACACCAATGCTGCGTGTGTACCCCTGCCACATAATGGAAGCTGCATATAGCCTATTTTATTGTTTTAGGCCTAGGAAGTCTGTCTGCGGTCCCTCCTTCCAATTGTCCTCTGCTGACCACACCAATGCTGCCTGTGTACCCCTGCCACATAATGGAAGCTGCATATAGCCTATTTTATTATTTTAGGCCTAGGAAGTCTGTCTGCGGTCCCTCCTTCCAATTGTCCTCCGCTGACCACACCAATGCTGCCTGTGTACCCCTGTAGCCTAATTTAAGCTGCATATAGCCTATTTTATTATTTTAGGCCTAGGAAGTCTGTCTGCGGTCCCTCCTTCCAATTGTCCTCCGCTGACCACACCAATGCTGCCTGTGTACCCCTGCCACATAATGGAAGCTGCATAGAGCCTATATTATTATTTTAGGCCTAGGAAGACTGTCTGCGGTCCCTCCTTCCAATTGCCCTCCACTGACCACACCAATGCTGCGTGTGTACCCCTGCCACATAATGGAAGCTGCATATAGCCTATTTTATTATTTTAGGCCTGGGAAGTCTGTCTGCGGTCCCTCCTTCCAATTGTCCTCCGCTGACCACAACAATGCTGCCTGTGTACCCCTGCCACATAATGGAAGCTGCATAGAGCCTATTTTATTATTTTAAGCCTAGGAAGTCTGTCTGCGGTCCCTCCTTCCAATTGCCCTCCGCTGACCACACCAATGCTGCCTGTGTACCCCTGCCACATAATGGAAGCTGCATAGAGCCTATTTTATTATTTTAGGCCTAGGAAGTCTGTCTGCGGTCCCTCCTTCCAATTTCCCTCCGCTGACCACACCAATGCTGCCTGTGTACCCCTGCCACATAATGGAAGCTGCATATAGCCTATTTTATTATTTTAGGCCTAGGAAGTCTGTCTGCGGTCCCTCCTTCCAATTGTCCTCCGCTGACCACACCAATGCTACCTGTGTACCCCTGCCACATAATGGAAGCTGCATAGAGCCTATTTTATTATTTTGGTCCTTGGAAGTCTGTCTGCGGTCCCTCCTTCCAATTGTCCTCCGCTGACCACACCAATGCTGCCTGTGTACCCCTGCCACATAATGAAAGCTGCATACAGCCTATTTTATTATTTTAGGCCTAAGAAGTCTGTCTGTGGACCCTCCTTCCAATTGCCCTCCGCTGACCACACCAATGCTGCCTGTGTACCCCTGCCACATAATGGAAGCTGCATATAGCCTATTTTATTATTTTAGGCCTAGGAAGTCTGTCTGCGGTCCCTCCTTCCAATTGTCCTCCGCTGACCACACCAATGCTGCCTGTGTACCCCTGTAGCCTAATTTAAGCTGCATATAGCCTATTTTATTATTTTAGGCCTAGGAAGTCTGTCTGCGGTCCCTCCTTCCAATTGTCCTCCGCTGACCACATCAATGCTACCTGTGTACCCCTGCCACATAATGGAAGCTGCATAGAGCCTATTTTATTATTTTGGGCCTAGGAAGTCTGTCTGCGGTCCCTCCTTCCAATTTCCCTCCGCTGACCACACCAATGCTGCCTGTGTACCCCTGCCACATAATGGAAGCTGCATATAGCCTATTTTATTATTTTAGGCCTAGGAAGTCTGTCTGCGGTCCCTCCTTCCAATTGTCCTCCGCTGACCACACCAATGCTACCTGTGTACCCCTGCCACATAATGGAAGCTGCATAGAGCCTATTTTATTATTTTGGTCCTAGGAAGTCTGTCTGCGGTCCCTCCTTCCAATTGTCCTCCGCTGACCACACCAATGCTGCCTGTGTACCCCTGCCACATAATGAAAGCTGCATAGAGCCTATTTTATTATTTTAGGCCTAAGAAGTCTGTCTGTGGTCCCTCCTTCCAATTGCCCTCCGCTGACCACACCAATGCTGCCTGTGTACCCCTGCCACATAATGGAAGCTGCATATAGCCTATTTTATTATTTTAGGCCTAGGAAGTCTGTCTGCGGTCCCTCCTTCCAATTGTCCTCCGCTGACCACACCAATGCTGCCTGTGTACCCCTGTAGCCTAATTTAAGCTGCATATAGCCTATTTTATTATTTTAGGCCTAGGAAGTCTGTCTGCGGTCCCTCCTTCCAATTGTCCTCCGCTGACCACATCAATGCTACCTGTGTACCCCTGCCACATAATGGAAGCTGCATAGAGCCTATTTTATTATTTTGGGCCTAGGAAGTCTGTCTGCGGACCCTCCTTCCAATTGTCCTCCGCTGACCACACCAATGCTGCCTGTGTACCCCTGCCACATAGTGGAAGCTGCATATAGCCTATTTTATTATTTTAGGCCTAGGAAGTCTGTCTGCGGTCCCTCCTTCCAATTTCCCTCCGCTGACCACACGAATGCTGCCTGTGTACCCCTGCCACATAATGGAAGCTGCATATAGCCTATTTTATTATTTTAGGCCTAGGAAGTCTGTCTGCGGTCCCTCCTTCCAATTGTCCTCCGCTGACCACACCAATGCTACCTGTGTACCCCTGCCACATAATGGAAGCTGCATAGAGACTATTTTATTATTTTGGTCCTAGGAAGTCTGTCTGCGGTCCCTCCTTCCAATTGTCCTCCGCTGACCACACCAATGCTGCCTGTGTACCCCTGCCACATAATGAAAGCTGCATAGAGCCTATTTTATTATTTTAGGCCTAAGAAGTCTGTCTGTGGTCCCTCCTTCCAATTGCCCTCCGCTGATCACACCAATGCTGCCTGTGTACCCCTGCCACATAATGGAAGCTGCATATAGCCTATTTTATTATTTTAGGCCTAGGAAGTCTGTCTGCGGTCCCTCCTTCCAATTGTCCTCCGCTGACCACACCAATGCTGCCTGTGTACCCCTGTAGCCTAATTTAAGCTGCATATAGCCTATTTTATTATTTTAGGCCTAGGAAGTCTGTCTGCGGTCCCTCCTTCCAATTGTCCTCCGCTGACCACATCAATGCTACCTGTGTACCCCTGCCACATAATGGAAGCTGCATAGAGCCTATTTTATTATTTTGGGCCTAGGAAGTCTGTCTGCGGACCCTCCTTCCAATTGTCCTCCACTGACCACACCAATGCTGCCTGTGTACCCCTGCCACATAATGGAAGCTGCATATTGCCTATTTTATTATTTTAGGCCTAGGAAGTCTGTCTGCGGTCCCTCCTTCCAATTGTCCTCCGCTGACCACACCAATGCTGCCTGTGTACCCCTGTAGCCTAATTTAAGCTGCATATAGCCTATTTTATTATTTTAGGCCTAGGAAGTCTGTCTACGGTCCCTCCTTCCAATTGTCCTCCGCTGACCACACCAATGCTGCCTGTGTACCCCTGCCACATAATGGAAGCTGCATAGAGCCTATTTTATTATTTTGGGCCTAGGAAGTCTGTCTGCGGTCCCTCCTTCCAATAGTCCTCCGCTGACCACACCAATGCTGCCTGTGTACCCCTGCCACATAATGGAAGCTGCATAGAGCCTATTTTATTATTTTGGGCCTAGGAAGTCTGTCTGCGGTCCCTCCTTCCAATTGTCCTCCGCTGACCACACCAATGCTGCCTGTGTACCCCTGCCACATAATGGAAGCTGGATAGAGCCTATTTTATTATTTTGGGCCTAGGAAGTCTGTCTGCGGTCCCTCCTTCCAATAGTCCTCCGCTGACCACACCAATGCTGCCTGTGTACCCCTGCCACATAATGGAAGCTGCATAGAGCCTATTTTATTATTTTGGGCCTAGGAAGTCTGTCTGCGGTCCCTCCTTCCAATTGTCCTCCACTGACCACACCAATGCTGCCTGTGCACCCCTGCCACATAATGGAAGCTGCATAGAGCCTATTTTATTATTTTAGGCCTAGGAAGTCTGTCTGCGGTCCCTCCTTCCAATTGTCCTCCGCTGACCACACCAATGTTGCCTGTGTACCCCTGTAACCAATTTAAAACTGCATAGAGCCAACTTTTTTAGTTAACACATACTACCTTTGTCTGTCTGCACCACTCAATCACGCTGTCCTCCACTGAAAAAGCTGAGCTTCAACCTTCAGGCTCTCATTAAGTAGTTGTTTATATAAGACAGCAGTTGCCCCACTACTTTGGTTGGGGCCTAGTAACGGTGTCTGCCGCTCCTTGGTGTTCTCCTCCTTGGTGTTCTCCTCCAGGTTTCCTTGTCTGAGCTTCAACCTTCAGGCTCTCATTAAGTAGTTGTTAATGTAACACTGCAGTTGCCCTACTACTTTGGTTGGGGCCTAGTAACTGTGTCTGCCGCTCCTTGGTGTTCTCCAACCTTCAGGCTCTCATTAAGTAGTTGTTTATATAAGACAGCAGTTGCCCTACTACTTTGGTTGGGGCCTAGTAACGGTGTCTGCCGCTCCTTGGTGGTCTCCTCCTCCTTGGTGATCTCCTCCAGGTTTCCTTGTCTGAGCTTCAACCTTCAGGCTCTCATTAAGTGGTTGTTAATGTAACACTGCAGTTGCCCTACTACTTTGGTTGGGGCCTAGTAACGGTGTCTGCCGCTCCTTGGTGTTCTCCTCCAGGTTTCCTTGTCTGAGCTTCAAACTTTAGGCTCTCATTAAGTAGTTGTTAATGTAACACTGCAGTTGCCCTACTACTTTGGTTGGGGCCTAGTAACGGTGTCTACCGCTCCTTGGTGTTCTCCTCCAGGTTTCCTTGTCTGAGCTTCAACCTTCAGGCTCTCATTTAGTAGTTGTTTATATAAGACAGCAGTTGCCCTACTACTTTGGTTGGGGCCTAGTAACGGTGTCTGACGCTCCTTGGTGGTCTCCTCCTCCTTGGTGTTCTCCTCCAGGTTTCCTTGTCTGAGCTTCAACTTTCAGGCTCTCATTAAGTAGTTGTTAATGTAACACTGCAGTTGCCCTACTACTTTGGTTGGGGCCTAGTAACGGTGTCTGCCGCTCCTTGGTGTTCTCCTCCAGGTTTCCTTGTCTGAGCTTCAACCTTCAGGCTCTCATTAAGTAGTTGTTTACATAAGACAGCCGTTGCCCTACTACTTTGGTTGGGGCCTAGTAACGGTGTCTGCTGCTCCTTGGTGGTCTCCTCCTCCTTCGTGTTCTCCTCCAGGTTTCCTTGTCTGAGCTTCAACCTTCAGGCTCTCATTAAGTAGTTGTTAATGTAACACTGCAGTTGCCCTACTACTTTGGTTAGGGCCTAGTAACGGTGTCTGCCGCTCCTTGGTGTTCTCCTCCTCCTTGGTGTTCTCCTCCAGATTTCATTGTCTGAGCTTCAACCTTCAGGCTCTCATTAAGTAGTTGTTAATGTAACACTGCAGTTGCCCTACTACTTTGGTTGGGGCCCAGTAACGGTGTCTGCCGCTCCTTGGTGTTCTCCTCCTCCTTGGTGTTCTCCTCCAGGTTTCCTTGTCTGAGCTTCAACCTTCAGGCTCTCATTAAGTAGTTGTTTATATAAGACAGCAGTTGCCCTACTACTTTGGTCGGGGCCTAGTAACGGTGTCTGCCGCTCCTTGGTGTTCTCCTCCAGGTTTCCTTGTCTGAGCTTCAACCTTCAGGCTCTCATTAAGTAGTTGTTAATGTAACACTGCAGTTGCCCTACTACTTTGGTTGGGGCCTAATAACGGTGTCTGCCGCTCCTTGGTGTTCTCCTCCAGGTTTCCTTGTCTGAGCTTCAACCTTCAGGCTTTCATTAAGTAGTTGTTTATATAAGACAGCATTTGCCCTACTACTTTGGTTGGGGCCTGGTAACGGTGTCTGCCGCTCTTTGGTGGTCTCCTCCTCCTTGGTGTTCTCCTCCAGGTTTCCTTGTCTGAGCTTAAACCTTCAGGCTCTCATTAAGTAGTTGTTAATGTAACACTGCAGTTGCCCTACTACTTTGGTTGCGGCCTAGTAACGGTGTCTGCCGCTCCTTGGTGTTCTCCTCCAGGTTTCCTTGTCTGAGCTTCAACCTTCAGGCTCTCATTAAGTAGTTGTTTATATAAGACAGCAGTTGCCCTACTACTTTGGTTGGGGCCTAATAACGGTGTCTGCCGCTCCTTGGTGTTCTCCTCCTCCTTGGTGTTCTCCTCCAGGTTTCCTTGTCTGAGCTTCAACCTTCAGGCTCTCATTAAGTATTTTTAAATGTAACACTACAGTTGCCATACTACTTGGGTTGGGGCCTAGTAACGGTGTTCTCCTCCTCCTTGGTGTTCTCCTCCTCCTTGGTGTTCTCCTCCAGGTTTCCTTGTCTGAGCTTCAACCTTCAGGCTCTCATTAAGTAGTTGTTAATGTAACACTACAGTTGCCCTACTACTTTGGATGGGGCCTAGTAACGGTGTCTGCCGCTCCTTGGTGTTCTCCTCCTCCTTGGTGTTCTCCTCCAGGTTTCCTTGTCTGAGCTTCAACCTTCAGGCTCTCATTAAGTAGTTGTTAATGTAACACCTGCAGTTGCCCTACTACTTTGGTTGGGGCCTAGTAATGGTGTCTGCCGCTCCTTGGTGTTCTCCTCCTCCTTGGTGTTCTCCTCCAGGTTTCCTTGTCTGAGCTTCAACCCTCAGGCTCTCATTAAGTAGTTGTTTATATAAGACAGCAGTTGCCCTACTACTTTGGTTGGGGCCTAGTAACGGTGTCTGCCACTCCTTGGTGTTCTCCTCCTCCTTGGTGTTCTCCTCCAGGTTTCCTTGTCTGAGCTTCAACCTTCAGGCTCTCATTAAGTAGTTGTTTATATAAGACAGCAGTTGCCCTACTACTTTGGTTGGGGCCTAGTAACGGTGTCTGCCGCTCCTTGGTGTTCTCCTCCTCCTTGGTGTTCTCCTCCAGGTTTCCTTGTCTGAGCTTCAACCTTCAGGCTCTCATTAAGTAGTTGTTTATATAAGACAGCAGTTGCCCTACTACTTTGGTTGGGGCCTAGTAACGGTGTCTGCCGCTCCTTGGTGTTCTCCTCCTCCTTGGTGTTCTCATCCAGGTTTCCTTGTCTGAGCTTCAACCTTCAGGCTCTCATTAAGTAGTTGTTAATGTAACACTGCAGTTGCCCTACTACTTTGGTTGGGGCCTAGTAACGGTGTCTGCCGCTCCTTGGTGTTCTCCAGGTTTCCTTGTCTGAGTTTCAACCTTCAGGCTCTCATTAAGTAGTTGTTTATATAAGACAGCAGTTGCCCTACTGTTATGACCCCAATGGCAGAGGGTCTCAGGAATAAAAACCAAGTCTGCAAACACAAAAAAACAGCTCATAGGGCAGTGGTAACTGGGCTGACCATATATCTAATCCTAGCACCACAAATAGAAGTAGCCGGGGAACGTGCCTACATTGGTTCTAGACGTCTCGAGCCAGCCGGAGAACTAACTAACCCTAGAAGGGAAAAGAAAGACCTTTCTTGCCTCCAGAGAAAAGACCCCCAAAAGTTGGATACAAGCCCCCAACAAATAATAACGGTGAGGTAAGAGGAAAAGACAAACATAAGAATGAGATAGGTATTTAGCAAAGAGAGGCCCACTAGCTAATAGCAGAATATAGTAAGATGACTTATATGGTCAGCAAAAACCCTATTAAAATATCCACGCTGGATATTCAAGAACCCCCGAACCGACTAACGGCCGGGGGGAGAACACCAGCCCCCTAGAGCTTCCAGCAAGGTCAGAAATCACATTTAGTACAAGCTGGACAAAAATAGGAGCAAAGCAAATAACTCAAAAAACAAAGAAGCAGGACTTAGCTTAATTTTGCAAGAGCCAGGACCAGTAGACAGGAGCAACAGAAGGATCTGAATACAACGATGCCAGGCACTGGACTAAGGATCCAGGAAGTTTATATAGCGACACCCCTGGACTAATGGCCCAGGTGAGTTCCAAACTGAAGAAAGAAAATCCCAGAGTCATATCACTAGTGACCACAAGAGGGAGCCAAAAAGTCTAATTCACAACAGTACCCCCCCCTTAAGGAGGGGTCACCGAACCCTCACCAAGACCACCAGGGCGATCAGGATGAGCAGCGTGAAAGGCACGAACTAAATCGGCCGCATGCACATCAGAGGCAACCACCCAGGAATTATCCTCCTGACCATAGCCCTTCCACTTGACCAGATTCTGAAGCCTCCGCCTGGAGAAACGAGAATCCAAGATCTTCTCCACCACGTACTCCAACTCGCCCTCAACCAACACCGGAGCAGGAGGCTCAACAGAAGGAACCACAGGTACAACGTACCGCCGCAACAAAGACCTATGGAACACGTTGTGAATGGCAAACGACACCGGAAGATCCAAGCGAAAGGACACAGGATTAAGGATTTCCAATATCCTGTAAGGACCGATGAAGCGAGGCTTAAATTTAGGAGAGGAGACCTTCATAGGAACAAATCGAGAAGACAGCCACACCAAATCCCCAACACGAAGTCGGGGACCCACACCGCGGCGGCGGTTGGCAAAGCGCTGAGCCTTCTCCTGTGACAACTTTAAGTTGTCCACCACATGATTCCAGATCTGCCGCAACCTATCCACCACAGAATCTACCCCAGGACAGTCAGAAGGCTCCACATGTCCCGAGGAAAAACGAGGATGGAAACCAGAGTTGCAGAAAAATGGCGAAACCAATGTAGCGGAACTAGCCCGATTATTAAGGGCAGATTCAGCCAACGGCAAGAAGGTCACCCAATCATCCTGATCCGCAGAAACAAAACACCTCAAATAAGCCTCCAGTGTCTGATTAGTTCGCTCCGTTTGTCCATTAGTCTGAGGATGAAAGGCAGACGAAAACGACAGATCAATGCCCATCCTAGCACAAAAAGATCGCCAGAACCTGGAAACAAACTGGGATCCTCTGTCAGACACAATATTCTCAGGAATGCCGTGTAAACGAACCACATTCTGAAAGAACACAGGAACCAGATCGGAAGAGGAAGGCAGCTTAGGCAAGGGTACCAAATGGACCATCTTAGAAAAGCGATCACATACCACCCAGATGACAGACATGCCCTGAGACACCGGGAGATCTGAAATGAAATCCATGGAAATGTGCGTCCAAGGCCTCTTCGGGACAGGCAAGGGCAAGAGCAACCCGCTGGCACGAGAACAGCAAGGCTTAGCTCGAGCACAAGTCCCACAGGACTGCACAAACGACCGCACATCCCGTGACAAGGAAGGCCACCAAAAGGACCTAGCCACCAGATCTCTGGTGCCAAAAATTCCCGGATGCCCTGCCAACACCGAGGAATGAACCTCGGAAATGACTCTGCTGGTCCACTTATCAGGAACAAACAGTCTGTCAGGTGGACAAGAGTCAGGTCTACCAGCCTGAAATCTCTGCAACACACGTCGCAAATCCGGAGAAATGGCTGACAAGATAACTCCCTCTTTAAGAATACCAACTGGTTCTGCGACTCCCGGAGAGTCAGGCACAAAGCTCCTTGAAAGAGCATCAGCCTTCACATTCTTTGAACCTGGTAAATACGAGACCACAAAGTCAAAACGGGAGAAAAATAATGACCAGCGGGCCTGTCTAGGATTCAGGCGTTTAGCAGACTCGAGATACATCAAATTTTTGTGATCAGTCAAGACCACCACACGATGCTTAGCACCCTCGAGCCAATGACGCCACTCCTCAAATGCCCACTTCATGGCCAACAACTCCCGATTGCCAACATCATAATTCCGCTCAGCAGGCGAAAACTTCCTAGAGAAAAAGGCACAAGGTCTCATCACAGAGCAACCAGGGCCTCTCTGCGAGAAAACGGCCCCTGCCCCAATCTCAGAAGCATCCACTTCAATCTGAAAGGGAAGTGAGACATCAGGCTGGCACAAAACAGGCGCCGAAGTAAACCGGCGCTTCAACTCCTGGAAAGCCTCCACGGCTGCAGGAGCCCAGTTAGCAACATCAGAACCTTTCTTGGTCATATCCATCAAAGGTTTAACAATGCTAGAAAAATTAGCAATAAAACGACGGTAGAAGTTAGCAAAACCCAAGAACTTCTGAAGACTCTTAACTGACGTGGGTTGAGTCCAATCATGAATAGCTCGGACCTTGACTGGGTCCATCTCCACCGCAGAAGGGGAAAAAATAAACCCCAAAAAGGGAACCTTCTGTACTCCAAAGAGACACTTTGAGCCCTTAACAAACAAAGCGTTCTCACGCAAAACCTGAAACACCATCCTGACCTGCTCTACATGCGAGTCCCAGTCATCAGAAAAAACCAGAATATCATCCAGATAAACGATCATAAATTTATCCAGATACTTCCAGAAAATATCATGCATAAAGGACTGAAACACTGAAGGAGCATTAGAGAGCCCAAAAGGCATCACCAAATACTCAAAATGACCTTCGGGCATATTAAACGCGGTTTTCCATTCATCTCCTCACTTAATGCGCACAAGGTTGTACGCACCACGAAGATCTATCTTGGTGAACCACTTGGCACCTTTAATTCGGGCAAACAAGTCTGACAACAGAGGCAAAGGGTACTGAAATTTAACAGTGATTTTATTCAAAAGCCGATAGTCAATACAAGGTCTCAAAGATCCGTCCTTCTTGGCCACAAAAAAGAATCCCGCACCAAGAGGGGAAGAGGATGGACGAATATGCCCCTTCTCCAGAGATTCCTTGATATACGAACGCATTGCGGTATGCTCAGGTACAGACAGATTAAATAGTCTTCCCTTAGGAAATTTGCTACCTGGAATCAAATCTATGGCACAGTCACAGTCCCTATGAGGAGGAAGAGCACTGGACCTGGACTCGCTGAACACGTCCTGATAATCAGACAAATACTCCGGAACTTCCGAAGGAGTAGAGGAAGCAATAGACACCGGTGGGGAGTCACCATGAATACCCTGACAGCCCCAACTTGACACAGACATTGCCTTCCAATCCAAGACTGGATTATGAGTCTGTAACCATGGCAAACCCAAAACGACCAAATCATGCATTTTATGCAGAACAAGAAAACGAATCACCTCCCGATGTTCAGGAGTCATGCACATGGTTACCTGTGTCCAAAACTGCGGTTTATTTTCCGCCAATGGCGTAGCATCAATACCCCTCAGAGGGATAGGATTTACCAACGGCTCAAGAACAAAACCACAGCGCTTGGCAAATGACAGATCCATAAGACTCAGGGCAGCACCTGAATCCACAAACGCCATAACAGGGTAAGAGGACAATGAGCAAATTAAAGTCACAGACAAAATAAATTTAGGTTGCAAATTACCAATGGCGACAGGACTAACAACCCTTGTTAGGCGTTTAGAGCATGCTGATATAACATGTGTAGAATCACCACAGTAAAAACACAACCCATTCTGACGTCTATGATTTTTCCGCTCATTTCTGGTCTGAATTCTATCACCTTGCATCAAATCAGGTGCTTGTTTAGACAACACCACCAGAGGATTAGCGGTTTTGCGCTCCCGCAAACGCCGGTCAATTTGAATAGCTAGCGCCATGGAATCATTCAGACTTGTAGGAATGGAGAAACCCACCATCACATTCTTAATGGCTTCAGAAAGGCCATTTCTGAAATTTGCGGCCAGAGCACACTCATTCCACTGAGTCAGCATGGACCATTTCCGAAATTTTTGGCAATACACTTCAGCTTCATCCTGGCCCTGGGAAATAGCTAGCAAGGCTTTTTCTGCCTGAACCTCAAGATTGGGTTCCTCGTAAAGCAATCCGAGCGCCAGAAAAAGCGCATCAATATTTGCCAATGCCGGATCTCCTGGCGCTAGCGAGAAAGCCCAATCCTGAGGGTCGCCCCGTAAAAAGGAGATAACAATTTTAACTTGCTGAGCTGAGTCTCCAGATGAACGGGGTCTCAGAGATAGAAACAATTTACAATTATTCCTGAAATTTCTAAACTTAAATCGATCTCCAGAAAACAGTTCAGGAATAGGTATTTTAGGTTCAGACATAGGACTACTGGTAACAAAATTTTGTATGCCTTGCACACGAGCAGCAAGCTGGTCCACACTTGTAATCAAGGTCTGGACATCCATGTCTGCAGCAAGCTCAAGCCACTCAGAGGTAAAGGGGAGGAAGAGAGGAAAAAAAAAAAAAAAACACTCAGAATTTCCTCTCTTATAATCCCACTTCTGCAATGCATTAAACATTCAATGTGGGCCTGGCATACTGTTATGACCCCAATGGCAGAGGGTCTCAGGAATAAAAACCAAGTCTGCAAACACAAAAAACCAGCTCATAGGGCAGTGGTAACTGGGCTGACCATATATCTAATCCTAGCACCACAAATAGAAGTAGCCGGGGAACGTGCCTACGTTGGTTCTAGACGTCTCGCGCCAGCCGGAGAACTAACTAACCCTAGAAGGGAAAAGAAAGACCTTTCTTGCCTCCAGAGAAAAGACCCCCAAAAGTTGGATACAAGCCCCCAACAAATAATAACGGTGAGGTAAGAGGAAAAGACAAACATAAGAATGAGATAGGTATTTAGCAAAGAGAGGCCCACTAGCTAATAGCAGAATATAGTAAGATGACTTATATGATCAGCAAAAACCCTATTAAAATATCCACGCTGGATATTCAAGAACCCCCGAACCGACTAACGGCCGGGGGGAGAACACCAGCCCCCTAGAGCTTCCAGCAAGGTCAGAAATCACATTTAGTACAAGCTGGACAAAAATAGGAGCAAAGCAAATAACTCAAAAAACAAAGAAGCAGGACTTAGCTTAATTTTGCAAGAGCCAGGACCAGTAGACAGGAGCAACAGAAGGATCTGAATACAACGATGCCAGGCACTGGACTAAGGATCCAGGAAGTTTATATAGCGACACCCCTGGACTAATGGCCCAGGTGAGTGCCAAACTGAAGAAAGAAAATCCCAGAGTCATATCACTAGTGACCACAAGAGGGAGACAAAAAGTCTAATTCACAACACCCTACTACTTTGGTTGGGGCCTAGTAACGGTGTCTGCCGCTCCTTGGTGTTCTCCTCCTCCTTGGTGTTCTCCTCCAGGTTTCCTTGTCTGAGCTTCAACCTTCAGGCTCTCATTAAGTAGTTGTTTATATAAGACAGCAGTTGCCCTACTACTTTGGTTGGGGCCTAGTAACGGTGTCTGCCGCTCCTTGGTGGTCTCCTCCTCCTTGGTGTTCTCCTCCAGGTTTCCTTGTCTGAGCTTCAACCTTCAGACTCTCACTAAATGGTTGTTAATGTAACACTGCAGTTGCCCTACTACTTTGGTTGGGGCCTAGTAACGGTGTCTGCCGCTCCTTGGTGTTCTCCTCCAGGTTTCCTTGTCTGAGCTTCAACCTTCTGGCTCTCATTAATTAGTTGTTTAGATAACACTGCATTAGGCCTACTAGTTTGGTTGGGGCCTTCTAACGGTGTCTGCTGCTCCTGGGTTTCCTCCTGTTTGGTTTTCTTGAGCTTCAACCTTCAGGCTCTCATTAGGTAGTTGTTAATGTAACACTGCAGTTTGCCTACTAGTTTGGTTGGGGCTTATGTTGTGAAATTGGATTTTGGGCTCCCCCGGTGGCCACTGGTGGAATTGAACTTGTGTGCATCATCCCCTCTATTCACCTGTTCCCATCAGGATGTGGGAGTCGCTATTTAACCTTGCTCCTCTGTCACTTCCATGCCGGTCATCATTGTAATCAGAAGCCTTTCTGTGCATGTTCCTGCTACCAGACAACTTCCAGCTAAGTCGGACTTTTGTCCTTGTTTGTTTTTTGCATTTTGTTCCAGTTCACAGCTGCAGTTTCGTTTCTGTGTCTGGAAAGCTCTTGTGATCTGAAATTGCCACTCTGATGTTATGAGTTAATACTAGAGTCTTAAAGTAATTTCAGGATGGTGTATTGATAGGGTTTTCAGCTGACCATGAAAGTACCCTTTCTGTCTTCCTGCTATCTAGTAAGCGGACCTCGATTTTGCTAAACCTATTTTCATACTACGTTTGTCATTTTCATCTTAAATCACCGCCAATATATGTGGGGGCCTCTGTCTGCCTTTCGGGGAAATTTCTCTAGAGGTGAGCCAGGACTATATTTTCCTCTGCCAGGATTAGTTAGTCCTCCGGCCGGCGCTGGGCGTCTAGGGATAAAACGCAGGCTACGCTACCCGGCTACTGTTAGTTGTGCGGCAGGTTTAGTTCATGGTCAGTTTAAGTTTCCATCCTTCCAAGAGCTAGTTCCTATGTATGCTGGGCTATGTTCTCTTGCCATTGAGAACCATAACAGGCTTAGTAACGGTGTCTGCCGCTGCTTGGTGTTCTCCTCCACTGAACAAAGCAGTGCCGCCTGTTTCCTACTTTTACCAATTTAGAACTGCATTTAGCCTAGTTACTTATTTGGGCCTACTCACTGTGTGAGCCTCTCATTACAGTTGTCCTCCACTGAACAAAGCAATGCCGCCTGGTTAGTCCTGTTACCAATTTTGAACTGCATTTAGCCCACTTTATTATTTGGGCCTAGATCTGTGTTTCCTCCTCATCCTGCCCATTGCCCAGCCACTGCTAGATGAGTCTGCTGGTACATTGACCAAGACCACTACATTCCCCTTGCACTCTACACAGCCAGAATCTGACCCTGCTGAAAGTCAGGTTCCTCTTCCCGCATACTATACCACCTTACACGGGGACAAAGAGGAAGGTGCAGGTGAAAGTGCAGGTTCCTTCATCAGGTGGGGGGGCATACTCGTTGGCGACGTCACTGGCACAGGGCCCCTCATAGTACGCAAAAGTGTCGCTGCCGGTGGGAGGCGCCCCCGCCGTGCAAACACACCGCCGTACTGTGAGGGGCCCTGTGCCAGTGCCAATGCGAACGAGTGGGCCCTCCCTGCTTGCTCAGGATCACAGCACTTGCAACGTTGAAATACTTACCTCTCCCTGCTCCACCGCCGTGACGTAGTCCACGTTTCCTGGGCCCACTAAAAACTTGAACCAGCCCTACCCCCCACAACTTTAGCCAAATGACCCCCAATTTCCAATGCCTAACTATTATTATAAAGTAAATTAATATTGACAAGCTTCAGTAACAAGAATGGATGTTTTTGCCATTAAAATGGGCACTGTAGGTGTTTTCCTGGCCTCCACTCACTGCCGACTATGCTTCCCCATTGACTTGCATTGGGTTTCATGTTTCGGTCGATCCCCGACTTTTCGCGATAATCGGCCGATTTCACTCGACTCGACTTTTGACAAAGTCGGGTTTCGCAAAACCCGACTCGACCCCAAAAAAGTAAAAGTCGCTCAACCCTACTAACCACTGAGCCACCGTGCTGCATCGCAACATTCATATGACTTTTATTAGGCTGCCGTCACCCTAGCAGTATTTGGTCAGTATTTTATATCAGTATTTGAAAGCCAAACCAGGAGTGGGTGATAAATGCAGAAGTTGTGCATATGTTTCTATTTTACTTTTCCTCTAATTGTTCCACTCCTGGTTTTGACTTACAAATACTGATGTAAAATACTGACCACATACTGCTAGTGTGATGGCAGCCTTAGGCTGTGTGCTCTTGGCGATGTTACAGATCCATTTACATAATTCTAGAACACAGTGCCCATAGACTACTATCAGGGTCGGGGTAAGGGCTCCTTCTCACTTGCGAGAAATACGTCCGAGTCTCGCAGGTTAAAACCCTGCTCTGGCGCCGACACTCCAGAGCAGAGCGTGCGGCCGCACAGCAATACATGGAGCTGCACGCTCCGCTCTGGAGTGCCGACGCCAGAGCAGGATATTAACCTGCGAGACTCGGACGTATTTCTTGCAAGTAAGAAGGAGCCCTTAGACAAACAGTGGCTATGGGGCAAAACTAAATGTGAGCCCCAAATGCTGATTACTTGAACCAACTACAAAGTCACGTTCAGTCAGTATAAGGGTATGTGCATACGTATTTTTGAGGGCTGCAGATTTTTCCGCAGCAGATTTCATAAATCTGCAGGTAAAAGGCACTGCGTTTTACCTGCGGATTTACAGCGGATTTACCGCGGATTTTATGCAGAATTTGTGCGGATTCCACCTGCGGTATTACACCTGCGGATTCATATTATGGAGCAGGTGTAAACCGCTGCGGAATCCGCACAAAGATTTGACATGCTGCGGAATGTAAACCGCAGCGTTTCTGCGTGTTTTTTTCCGTGCATGGGCACTGCGGATTGCGTTTTCCATGGGATTACATTGTACTGTAAACGCATGGAAAGCTGCTGCGGACCCGCAGCGGCAGATCCGAAACGTGTGTGGAGCGCCCCCAGAAGCAGGGCCGTGGGGTACTTGGTACTGGGCCTCTCAGTCTCGGTCTTGGGGTTGTCACGGTGGCCTGACCCGGTCCGTGACCCTGCTAAGGGGCGTCCAATTAAAGGTGGTGGTGCGTGGTGCGAGGAAATAACGAGGACACAGGGTTGCAGTCTCTTTACCTCTTTACTGTAGGCTTCAGGATCCGCAATCCGGAGCACTGCTAACAGGGCTGGCTGAGACCGGCCGGTCCGAAGGCACTGTTGAGGAGAGCCATAAGATCAAATACTTAATTAACCTCAACACATAAGGTAATTGTGGGAAGCAACCTATAACATGTATTGTTTAACCTTACATAAGTTTTCCTCAGACAAAGTAAGACACTTAAGATGGCTGCCATCTCCTATACCAGAGCCATGTGCTCTGGTATCCAAGATGAACAATGAAGACACTGAAGATGGCCACCATTTCCTGTTTTAGCAGACCATGCGGTCTGGTATCCAAGACGACGCCCACACTGATGACCTCATGGATCCACCCACAGCGACGCCCACTCTGATGACCTCACGGACCAACCCACCTAGATGACCTCATGGATCCGCCCATGGACTTGCTCATGCCCAACCCACTAACCAATGGAATACATCCGATCACTCCCATTTTAGAACTAACCGAGCCCCCTTACAGGAGATATATAACATTGTGTTTGACTAATAAACTTCCCTTCTTGGAGCTGAGCCACACTTTGATCAAGGAGAGTTACAGCTGACTGTGTCTGGTGTATTTCTTTAGTGCACATGATCAATATCCATTAGGCCAGGAGTAGGCAACTAGAGAATTGAACATTTATATTAATTGTTCAACCCTAATATTTGGCCGCCCAACGGGGGGCCAGCAGAGGAAGAGCCCTGAACCCTGTAGAACCGGCGACTGGAACGGCTGGATGCACTGAGTACCCCGAACCTGGAGACTGATCAACTCCTTAACAGAACACGGTAAGTCTGCTGATTTTTATAATCTGTAGTCTTTACCTGTGTCCTTCGGGGTATCCTGTGCAGATTGCCTGACCGTGCCCGGTTTTCTTGGTATCTGTAAGACGGCAGAAAGGGTATCTCCGCTGCTGGTCATTTAATTGCAAGAACCGTCACGTTTTAGTTGCCTACTGCCTGTTACATGTTGTGAAGAGGGGAGATGACTAGTAGGTTACTAGGAAAGAAAGAAAGTCAAAGCAAGTGTTTACAGAGGGCTAGAGGCAAGTGAAAAACAGGAAAAACTGGTTTTTACAGAGGGGTATGACTGGTAGTCATTGTGTTTGGAACAGGATGAGAAAGAAAAGCATGTGGTAGGACGAGAAAAACAGGTTTTGTTTTTTTATAGAGAAGGAAAGAATAAGCGAGTGTAGAAAAAAAATAAAATAATTTTTGTCTGTGGTATACGGTTGTCGCCTGTGATAAGATTTTCAGTTCTGTACATGAGGACTAGGACCTGGAGTAATTGACTCGGCCTAGGGGGGCCCGGTAAATCTTGGAGCAATTGGCTCAGTTCGGGCATAATAAATTGTGTAGCGGCTCATTGAAACTTGGAGCAATTGGCTCAGTTTGGGCCAATTAAATTTATAGTGTTTCTTTTTTTGCCCCGTGACATCGAGTAATTGACTCTGCACGGGGACCGGTGAGTTAGGGAGCAATTTGACAAAGTAGGGAATAATTGGTTTGTAAAGTACGGAGCACGGAAGTCAGACAGGGACCACGAGACAAGAAGCAATAGGAACTGGGTACTGCAGACTCAGTTCCCTTTAGAATCTCAGGTTTGAGTCATCTCCCCCGTCTTATTGTTTGTTTGGTGTTTGTTATCTTGATAGATAGATATATATATACTGTATATCTATAGAAAGATGAAGAAATTAATGCAGTTCTGCCGTATGGGCACTAAGCCAAATTCAGATGGCAAGTTAGACTCATGCAAATTAGTGGAAATTGTGTGGAATGCCAGAAGGGGGGATGGTTACAGCCCCTGGAGTGGAAGCTTGTCTTGAGATAAAAGAAAAGGTATCCTGGAAGATAATGGATTGTTGTCTATTGCTAGGGCAGGAGAAAGAGTCTCTGAAAGTCTGTATAAAAAAAAAAAAAAAAAACGGAAAAATTGGAAATTGGGTAGAAGAGAAAAGGAATAGAAAGAATAGAGTTTTGAGTTGTGTATTACAAAAATATATCTTGTGAGCGGCCACCACCGTAAAATGGTGGCTCAGAGCCATGTGGTAAATGTAATGGTCGCCATTTTGTTAATGGCCAATGTGTTAAATGTAATAGCAGCCAAAATGGTGGCTCAGAGCCATGTGGTAAATGTAATGGTCGCCATTTTGTTAATGGCCAATGTGTTAAATGTAATAGCAGCCATCTTGGTGGTGGTAAATATAATTCTAATGGCAGCCATCTTGGTGGTGGTAAATATAATTCTAATGGCAGCCATCTTGGTGGTGGTAAATATAATTCTGACGGCAGCCATCTTGGTGGTGGTAAATATAATTCTGACGGCAGCCATCTTGGTGGTGGTAAATATAATTCTAATGGCAGCCATCTTGGTGGTGGTAAATATAATTCTAACGGCAGCCATCTTGGTGGTGGTAAATATAATTCTAATGGCAGCCATCTTGGTGGTGGTAAATATAATTCTAATGGCAGCCATCTTGGTGGTGGTAAATATAATTCTGACGGCAGCCATCTTGGTGGTGGTAAATATAATTCTAATGGCAGCCATCTTGGTGGTGGTAAATATAATTCTAATGGCAGCCATCTTGGTGGTGGTAAATATAATTCTAATAGCGGCCATCTTGGTGGTGGTAAATATAATTCTGACGGCAGCCATCTTGGTGGTGGTAAATATAATTCTGACGGCAGCCATGTTGTGGATGGCAAAGGTGTTAATTCTGAAGGCAGCCATGTTGTGGATGGCGAATGTGCTGCTCCTGGTGGTGAACATCTCAGATTAAGGCTACACGCCACATCACCAAATCCTTGTTACCCAGTAATGACCACTAACGGCCAATACTATATTCCTTCGGGAAGTGAACAGGCTTTACCCATGTTTCCTATCTCTGTTGTTTCCAATGGGGCACCAACCCTTTCCTCTATCACTCCTGTTGTGAATCCAGCAGTCCTCCCACCTGGATCGTCCCCAGCACCTACCCTTTCTACTGTCACTTCCACTGCCAATTTAGCCGCACACCCACATGAGATGCTCCAAGCAGCGGCCTCTCCTCCCAATGCTTCCACAACAGCACTCTCACGCAGCCTACATAACCTTATGCCCAGTACCTCACAGGCTGTCTCGCAGCCAAGCTCACACCTGTATGGGACGGTGGCGACTGTATCAAGGGGGGGGCTCAATGTGGGAGGGGGATACCAATAGCACAGGAAGCACAAAGGGGAGGGAATGTTGGCAACCTATTTTTGAAAAAGAACTTCCTGAGGGACCCTTGTTAGTGGTGGGAAAGGGTGACATAACAACAATGGAGACAGACGCTATTGTTAATGCTGCCAATTCTCGGTTAGAGCACAATGGAGGTGTAGCTAGAGCTATAGTGGAAGCAGGAGGGGCGACTATTCAAGCTGACAGTCAAATCATTGTTGAGTCACGTGGTCAGATAGCTGTTGGGGACATAGCGGTGACTAAAGCTGGCAATCTTCCATGTAGAATGATCATACACACTGTGACCCCTACTTATGACCCTATTCATCCAGACGTTAGTGCTCAACAACTTCGTGCAGCAATAACTCGCATTAATGAGGACAGGACTGTTAAAGCTTTTAAGACTGCCTGCGTCACCTGGAGCCCATACCATGATACTGGAGCTGCCCAAATAGAGCCCTTCATTCCAGGACTGTTACCTCCTCCGGCTCCTCATACACAAGGGACTACATCTCTACTCCCGCTTCAGGTGCCACCGCCAACAGTGCCAATGCTCATGTCTGAGGAGCCCACCATCTGTGTCAAGTTTACACCCCGGCACGCTGCTACTCTGTTGAACCAAGTTCTAGATCCAGAAAAACAGCCGATGCCTTTCTACAAGAGCATGACGAGACATGGGACTCTGGTGTTGAGTTCTGCCAAGAACCTAAGACAAGGGCCTCGGATGAGTTGGCTGACCTATCAATTATTATTGTTGCCAAAGGTTTCCAGATGCCTCAAAGCTGATGCAGCCATTGTACGATGACCTCAAGACGTCAGCGTTTCCACTATGTACCAAATCCGTGGAAGCTTTCTAAGCTCTTAAACAGGCCATACAGTCTGCACCAGCTCTTGGAATCCCAAATTATCAACTACCTTTTTACTTGTTTGTCAATGAAGTAGCAGGACATGCTTTCGGAGTCCTAGCACAAAAACATGGGGGAAGAACAAGACCAATCGGCTACTACTCTGCCCGCCTGGACTCTGTGTCTCAAGCTTCCCCGACTTGCCTCAGAGCTGTTCATGCTGCACATATGCTTCTGGACAAAACTTCTGATATCATCTGAGGACATCCAGTTCTCTTAATGGCTCCACACGACATAATTGCTTTGTTGGAACCTAAACATCTGTTGGTGCAGCATCATATGAGACTCCAATGTTCGCTCTTGGTTCCGGATAATGTCACTCTTGTCCGCTGCAGCATCTTCAAACTGTCCACGCTGCTTCCTCTTTCCAGGGGGGATGTGGATGATACTGATGCTCTCGGAGAAGATGCCTCTACACACTCAGAGGATCATGACTGTCTCGAACAAATGCATGAAGAAGTAGCCTCCCAGAAAAGCGTGTCTGAAGACCCACTCCCACATGCTGACCTGACGTTCTTCACTGATGGTTCCAGATTTGCAGATAAAACAGGAAGATTCCATACGGGGTATGCCGTGGTTACACATGACCAGGTCATCTCAGCTGGATCGCTACCACCGCACATGTCTGCACAAGAAGCGGAACTTAAAGCTTTGACGTTGGCTTGTCAGGAAGCGACGGAGAAGGTGGTCAACATCTACACGGATTCAAGATACGCTTTTGGAGTGGCTCATGACTTCGGCAGTATCTGGGCAGCCAGAGGATACCTAACGTCCAGTGGAACTCCTGTAAAACATGCTGCTATCATGCAAGAACTTGTGGCCGCTCTAGATCTACCTTTGGAGGTTGCAGTAATCAAGATCAAAGCTCACGGGAGATTGGATTCTCCAGAAGCAAGGGGGAATTTCTTTGCTGACAAAACAGCAAAAACCTATGCTGTGCATCCATTCGGGAAAGAAAAAGCAGCGGTGTACGTGTCACAAGACACTGAAGAAGAGACTAAAGGCTCTCTTATGAGAATCATCCATCTACATCAAGACAAGACATCAGATGATGAAAAGAAGTCATGGCAAGAAGGAGGAGCTAAAAAGGATGAAGATGGAGTCTGGAGGATGAACAAAAAGGTCTGTCTACCCCGCAATCTGTACCCTTCAGTGACAGAATGGGCACACGGTATCACCCACAGAGGCAAGAATCGGATGAATGACATGATTTGGAAGATTTATATGGCACCTGGGATCTCTACTGTCAACCAAAAATATTTCAAGTCCTGCCTTGTGTGTGCAGCATGCAATCCAGCACCGCCTCAGAAAGTTACTCAGAAACATTTGGCTAAACCACTCTATCCCTTTCAGAGAATTCAGATTGACCACATTCAAATGCCAAAAGTAGGGAAGTGCGAGTATGTACTGGTAGTGACTGACATGTTCTCAGGATGGCCCGAAGCCTATCCAGTAACAAACATGACTGCCAGAGTGACTGTTAAGAGACTGATGACTGAAGTAGTCTGCAGATATGGGGTCCCAGAGGTAATTGAGAGTGACCAAGGACCTGCGTTCATTGCAGCACTGTCTAAGGAACTATGAACATTAGTGGGAGCGGATTTGGGTTTACATACTCCATATCACCTACACAGCAGTGGGAAAGTAGAAACACTGAATGGCACCTTGAAAAATAAAAATACTGAAAGCCAGTTAGGAGGTCAGACTTGGACGGACATTTTGCACGTTGCCTTATACTCAGTCAGAAACACTACAAGGGGTCCCACTAAACTTACACCATACGAGATTCTTTTTGGGGGGGCCTCCAAGGTTGGGTCAATATTTTCCACAACAGCTAGCCTTGGGAAGTGATACTCTTGTAAATTCTGTAATTGTTGTTAATTGTTGTTACTAAAGAACTGTCAATAACACATGTACGAGTTTTATCATCCATTCCAGGTCCAGATTCCAGTGAAGGTACCCATGCTTTCCAACCTGGTGACTACATGCTGGTAAAGACGTTCATCAGAAAAGACATTCCTGGAGTCGAGATTTAAGGGTCCCTACCAAGTGCTCCTGACTACTCCTACTTCGGTCAGGATTGCTGAGCGCCTCCTGGATCCATCTCTCACATTATAAACTTGTTAGACAGTTAGGGACAGAGTAGGATCTGACCTGCTTGTCAAAGTCCAGCTACAAAGGGAGGTTTTCCACAAGGGAAAACTTGTCTCAAACTGGTGAAAACTCCAATTCCCCCCCTCCCGGGCAAGACGGTCGGATCTAGGATGTGTACAACAGGGTTAGTCGCACATGTGTATTTTACTCTAAGTAACCATGGAGATGGGAGATTGGAGAGTAATAGATCCAGCAGGTTGGGAAGTCCCGAGGACACTGGTAACACGCTCCGATATACCTCCGCAGTATACCCATAATTAGTCACACATTCTCTGGTGTCTATAGCATCCATATTGTCATGAAGCCTCTGATGTCATAATAACACTTAACATCGATGGGTTAGGGAACCACGGTGGGATCAAGATAAAAGAAAAGGTTAATAAAGTATTTAGGGGGGACTGTTGAGGAGAGCCATAAGATCAAATACTTAATTAACCTCAACACATAAGGTAATTGTGGGAAGCAACCTATAACATGTATTGTTTAACCTTACATAAGTTTTCCTCAGACAAAGTAAGACACTTAAGATGGCTGCCATCTCCTATACCAGAGCCATGTGCTCTGGTATCCAAGATGAACAATGAAGACACTGAAGATGGCCACCATTTCCTGTTTTAGCAGACCATGCGGTCTGGTATCCAAGACGACGCCCACACTGATGACCTCATGGATCCACCCACAGCGACGCCCACTCTGATGACCTCACGGACCAACCCACCTAGATGACCTCATGGATCCGCCCATGGACTTGCTCATGCCCAACCCACTAACCAATGGAATACATCCGATCACTCCCATTTTAGAACTAACCGAGCCCCCTTACAGGAGATATATAACATTGTGTTTGACTAATAAACTTCCCTTCTTGGAGCTGAGCCACACTTTGATCAAGGAGAGTTACAGCTGACTGTGTCTGGTGTATTTCTTTAGTGCACATGATCAATATCCATTAGGCCAGGAGTAGGCAACTAGAGAATTGAACATTTATATTAATTGTTCAACCCTAATAGCACCTCCAGAGTTCCCTTCACAGGTGGAAATCAGTGCCTCCCTACTAGCGCCTGTGTGTTGTAGTACTTCCCTGCTGAGCACCACGGGATAGTCCTCACAACTGTTGTGTCTTATTCTGATGTTCTTTCCCACAACTCGTATCTTTTCTGATGTTCTTCTCCGTCCCCCAGATGATATGGCTAGGACGCACCCGTATGATGGGTAGGCCTGGAGTTCTTCCGGGACCCTAGTGATGCCCCTCTCCCACAGTTGCCCCCTATGTCTGCTTAGGTGATTTAGGTGAGACAGCCAACCTATAATTAACTGTCCTGCCGCTCTTTGAAGTAATGCTTGGAGCCCAATACTTCCTCGGCGTTCCGGCCACCGGCGACGCGCCTCAGTAGGATGTTGCCTCGGTCTTACGGCACGACTCCTACTGGTATTATCTCCTTTTTGCTGCGATCTTGTTTCTCACTGCTTCACAATAAACCTCGCTTCTTGTCCTTTCTTAAGACACCGCCGCAAATCAGTGCAGGCGCGGTTCCGTAACGTTCTGTCTGTTCGCTAGGCCTCTGTCAGGATCCCACCCTGACAGGGACCCCCCTGAATCTTCTCAAGCAACCCCTTCTCTCACTAGGTGTTGCCTGGGCAAAACCCAGTCAGCTTCTCTCTCACTTTCTATCCAACCCCCAGTTTTACCAGATTGTGAGGAGTGGCCTAATGCATAGAGCCCTTAGCTCCCCCTGGAGGCCAGACGGTGAAGTGTATTGGTGCCTGTCATACCTGGTCAGGTGAACTCCTTTGGTGCCATCAGACGTACCATCACTCCCCTTAGTGGCAGAGCTATGTTACTGCAACGACCAGGTCTCTGGGGCGCTGCATGTGCACATAGCCTAAGAGACAATGTGCAGAAAATTTCTTTGCTAATTTCTAGCACTTCCAGAGGTTTTGTTAATATTTTTAACTCTTTCACGACATTGAGATTTTCCTTTTTTCGATTATTGTTCCCCTTCTTCTCAGAGACATAACTTTTTTTTGTCAATATGGCTGTGCGAGGGCTTGTTTTTTGTAGGACAAGTTGTACTTTTGAAGAACACCATAAACGTTACCATATAGTTTACTGGAAGACAGTAAAAAAAATTCCAAGTGTGGAGAAATTGTTAAGTCATTTACAGATTGGATTAATTTAGTTTATATTTTAAAGACATCAGGCGTTTCTGAATGCAATGACACCTGTCAGGCAGTGACCCCTGTTACAGCTAGGGGGCACTGTATGTGCTCTTCAGAATGTGCACGGAAGCGTAGTGAGGCCATGAGGGCGTACTACAGACACAGGTGTGGCTGTAATTAGAATAGTGAAGCAGTGACTGATTAAAAAGCCCTGTAGTAGTGGGGGAGGTGTGTCAGTGTGTTCTTGGAAGCAGACAGGGCAGTTGTCTGCAGAGCTCTATCTGTGTGGAGCAACACTGAGGCTAAAGGAACCAGAGAGACTGACACCCTGCGTCTTGGGCTGTCTTATGTGTACCCGGCTGCACTCCAGAGGATAAAGAGTGCAGTGCGCTGAGTGAGTACAGAGACTTGTCACCGGCGTGTGGTCACCTAGGGAAACTGGACAGAGGGAAGTTCGGTCTGTGTATTGACTGCATTATATAGCCATGCATTATTAATAGACTGTATGAAGAAGCCGTATACTACAGGTCCTTCTCAAAAAATTAGCATATAGTGTTAAATTTCATTATTTACCATAATGTAATGATTACAATTAAACTTTCATATATTATAGATTCATTATCCACCAACTGAAATTTGTCAGGTCTTTTATTGTTTTAATACTGATGATTTTGGCATACAACTCCTGATAACCTAAAAAACCTGTCTCAATAAATTAGCATATTTCACCCGTCCAATCAAATAAAAGTGTTTTTTAATAACAAACAAAAAACCCATCAAATAATAATGTTCAGTTATGCACTCAATACTTGGTCGGGAATCCTTTGGCAGAAATGACTGCTTCAATGCGGCGTGGCATGGAGGCAATCAGCCTGTGACACTGCTGAGATGTTATGGAGGCCCAGGATGCTTCAATAGCGGCCTTAAGCTCATCCAGAGTGTTGGGTCTTGCGTCTCTCAACTTTCTCTTCACAATATCCCACAGATTCTCTATGGGGTTCAGGTCAGGAGAGTTGGCAGGCCAATTGAGCACAGTAATACCATGGTCAGTAAACCATTTACCAGTGGTTTTGGCACTGTGAGCAGGTGCCAGGTCGTGCTGAAAAATGAAATCTTCATCTCCATAAAGCATTTCAGCCAATGGAAGCATGAAGTGCTCCAAAATCTCCTGATAGCTAGCTGCATTGACCCTGCCCTTGATGAAACACAGTGGACCAACACCAGGAGCTGACATGGCACCCCACACCATCACTGACTGTGGGTACTTGACACTGGACTTCAGGCATTTTGGCATTTCCTTCTCCCCAGTCTTCCTCCAGACTCTGGCACCTTGATTTCCGAATGACATGCAAAATTTGCTTTCATCAGAAAAAAGTACTTGGGACCACTTAGCAACAGTCCAGTGCTGCTTCTCTGTAGCCCAGGTCAGGCGCTTCTGCCGCTGTTTATGGTTCAAAAGTGGCTTTACCTGGGGAATGCGGCACCTGTAGCCCATTTCCTGCACACGCCTGTGCACGGTGGCTCTGGATGTTTCCACACCAGACTCAGTCCACTGCTTCCTCAGGTTCCCCAAGGTCTGGAATCGGTCCTTCTCCACAATATTCCTCAGGGTCCGGTCACCTCTTCTCGTTGTACAGCGTTTTCTGCCACATTGTTTCCTTCCAACAGACTTACCATTGAGGTGCCTTGATACAGCACTCTGGGAACAGCCTATTTGTTGAGAAATTTCTTTCTGGGTCTTACCCTCTTGCTTGAGGGTGTCAATGATGGCCTTCTTGACATCTGTCAGGTCGCTAGTCTTACCCATGATGGGGGTTTTGAGTAATGAACCAGGCAGGGAGTTTTTAAAAGCCTCAGGTATCTTTTGCATGTGTTTAGAGTTAATTAGTTGATTCAGAAGATTAGGGTAATAGGTCATTTAGAGAACCTTTTCTTGATATGCTAATTTATTGAGACAGGTTTTTTGGGTTATCAGGAGTTGTATGCCAAAATCATCAGTATTAAAACAATAAAAGACCTGACAAATTTCAGTTGGTGGATAATGAATCTATAATATATGAAAGTTTAATTGTAATCATTACATTATGGTAAATAATGAAATTTAACACTATATGCTAATTTTTTGAGAAGGACCTGTATATTGACTGTGTGAAGTAACACAATAAAAGAACGTTTTGTTTGAACTTGCTCACTGTGTATGGTCCTACCGCTGCATCACACACCAAATATGAGTATTTTTTTAAAAAAAAATTATTGTTTAATTTTGAACAGGGCAAAATGGCGGTGATTTGAACTTTTATATTTTTTAAAACTTTTTTTTTTTTTTTTACTTGCTTCAACTGTCCCCTTAGGAAACTTGAAGCTGCGATCATCCGATCGCTCGTGCTTCATATAGCAGGGCTTTAGCAGTGGCTAAATATCTACCATTATCACTATATAGCGACTAAATAACTTATTTACAGAGTAAAAAAATACTGAAAGACCAAAAAAGTGACTATGGTGATAGATCCAAGTTCTACACAAACATTCTAAAGAATAAATGAAGACTGTATAGATAAATCCAATTGTTCACAGATGATGTCTGCTCTGATTGTAATGTAATGTAATGGATTACATTCAGAGTTGGACTGGCCTGGTGGGGTGCTGGTGAAATGCCCGGTGGGCCCCAGAGAGAGAAGGTGAGAGGGGGGAAAAAAAGGTTTTAAGGGACAAGTGCCCTTTAAAAGTGCAGGAGGCAGAGGTGCACGCAGACATGACCCGCTGCCATGACTAGGGCCGGCAACACCACCCAGCAAACCCAGGCAAGTGCTGGGGCCCTGGACGAATGGGGGGAGCCTAATACCACCGGACCCCCCCCCTCCGATACTCAACTTTCCTTGTTACCAGAAGCTACAGTGTCTTTAGCGCCTTCCAAATCTCTGATGTTTCAGGGCAGATGGCACGATGATGTCACTACAGCACGCACTCTGTCCTGACCACTGCAAAGTCAAAAGAAATACAAAGTATACCATACCTGTGGTGGGAACTGAAGAGGTGAGTATTCAATTATTTTTTTTAATGTATGTAGTATTTTATGGGTCCCATTATATATTGCATCGATCCTTAACAGTTAATCATGTTGAAGATGAAATGATCTCTAAAAAGGCCTAAAGTGAAAGCTGACACATTTCCTTTGTATTTTAGGCGAAAAAGATATACCGTATAAGCCGACCCAATTATAAGCCGAGGCACCTAATTTTGCCATGGAAAACTGGGTAAGCTTATTGACTCGAGTATAAGCCAGGTATGCATTTTCCTCTCATCTGTCCAGATATGCATGGCTCCCCCATCCTGTCCAGATATGCATGGCTCCTCCATCCTGTCCTGGTATACATGGCTACCCCATCACTGTCCTAGTATACATGGCTCCTTATCCCCTATCCTTGTATGAATGGTTCCTGTTAAAAAAGAACCAAAAACATCCTACTCACCTTCCACATGCCCTAGCAGCATCTCATTGGCGCCGGCAGCTCTTCCTGTGCTGAGCGATCACATGGCCCCGCTCATTAAGGTAATGAACATTCCCTCCACGCCTATGGGAGTGGAGAGGTGTGCATATTCATTACCTTAATGAGCAGGGCCACGTGATCGCTCGGCACAGGAAGAGCTGCTGGCGTCGGGACCAACGATATGCTGCGAGGGCACCGGGACCAATGAGATGCTGCAAAGGCTCGCAGGAGGGTGAGTAGGATTTCTTCTGGTATCACTGTGCACGCTATGAGAGAAATTAATATTGATTTCTCTTTAGCAGCAGCACAGGCTTTAGCCACAGCCGCCGGCTCCTGCCTCTGTCACCCACTGCTCCCCTTCCCCTGACGGCTTTCTGGGACAATTGACTCATGTATATGCAGAGGTGGGCGTCTTCAGCACAAAAAAAATTGCTCAAAAACTCAGCTTATACATGAATATATATGGTATATTTTAATTTTTTACATTTTAAAAATTACAAAAAGGAAAATGGGCAGATGCAAAAGTGTGGGCACCCTTGGAGATTTGTGTCCTCAGATAACTAGGAAAGGCCAGGTGATGCAAATTTCCCAGTTTTATATTTACAAAAACCCAGCCTCCTCTGATATGCAAAAAAACAGCAGCCACTCTGAAAATGGTTGAGGCCCACAGAGCAGGAGAAGGTATCAAAGCATTTTCAAGTTGCTCTTTCCTCAGTTTGAAGTGTAATTAAGAACTGGCAGTTAACAGGAATGGTGGAGGTCAAGATAAAGTATGGAAGACCAAGCAAAATTTCAGTGAGCTGCTCGTTGGATTGTTAGAGAGGCAAATCAGAACCCCAACTTGACTACAAAAGATTTAGCAGACTCTGGAGTTGTGGTACATTGTTCTACTATTCAGAGACACCTTACCAAATATGGCCTTCATAGAAACGTCATCAGAAGAAAACCTCTTCTGTGCCCTCTCCATAAAGAGTTGGAAGTATGAAAAGAACATCTAAAAAAGCCTGATGCATTTTTGAAACAAGTCCTGTGGACCAATGAGGATAAATAGAACTCTTTGGCCACAATGAACAGAGGTATATGTGGGGGAAAAAGGGCACAGAATTTCAGCATTTCGCCAACCATTAAGCATGGGGGTGGATCAATCATACTTTGGGGTTGTGTTGCAGCCAATAGCACAGGGAACTTTTCTCGGGTAAAGGAAGAATGGATTCAATGAAATTTCAACAAACATAGCACCATCTGTAAAATAGGTGAAGATGAAAAGAGGTGGCTTCCACAAATGCATAATTAGTGATGAGCGAACGTGTTTGCCACTGCTCGTTACTCGCCCAAGTATCGGGGTACTCACCGAGCAGCAAGCATTTCCAGGATTATTCGGCGGTAACTGTCTCCACCCAGCATTTTTGGTGGACTTTAGAGACCCAATCACGGTTCAGGGATTGTCTGCCAGACCATGAAACGCCGCAGCCATCTTTGTTGTAGTCGTGCAGTGATTGGCTTGGCCGCATAGCATCATCACGAGCATAAGAGACCTGGCGCTGCCCTGCTCGCCGCATTCTGTTCCTGTTTCAGCGAGAGTAGGGAGAGCTGGTGCCGAAATAGGGTCAGAATCGTGGTTTTTTGTTGTGAAATTGGATTTTGGGCTCCCCCGGTGGCCACTGGTGGAATTGAACTTGTGTGCATCATCCCCTCTGTTCACCTGTTCCCATCAGGATGTGGGAGTCGCTATTTAACCTTGCTCCTCTGTCACTTCCATGCCGGTCAACATTGTAATCAGAAGCCTTTCTGTGCATGTTCCTGCTTCTAGACAACTCCCAGCTAAGTGGACTTTTGTCCTTGTTTGTTTTTTGCATTTTGTTCCAGTTCACAGCTGCAGTTGCGTTTCTGTGTCTGGAAAGCTCTTGTGATCTGAAATTGCCACTCTGATGTTATGAGTTAATACTAGAGTCTTAAAGTAATTTCAGGATGTGTTTTGATAGGGTTTTCAGCTGACCATGAAAGTGCCCTTTCTGTCTTCCTGCTATCTAGTAAGCGGACCTCGATTTTGCTAAACCTATTTTCATACTACGTTTGTCATTTTCATCTAAAATCACCGCCAATATATGTGGGGGCCTCTGTCTGCCTTTCGGGGAAATTTCTCTAGAGGTGAGCCAGGACTGTATTTTCCTCTGCCAGGATTAGTTAGTCCTCCGGCCGGCGCTGGGCGTCTAGGGATAAAACGCAGGCTACGCTACCCGGCTACTGTTAGTTGTGCGGCAGGTTTAGTTCATGGTCAGTTTAGTTTCCATCCTTCCAAGAGCTAGTTCGTATGTTTGCTGGGCTATGTTCTCTTGCCATTGAGAACCATAACAGTTTTTAGAGCTAGTTGTATGTCTGCAACTCTTACATCCACAACTCCTCAGAATTCAAAAGTCTTTTTAGGGCTAATTCATGGGTCCCGATATTGTAGCGCTAGGTAGCCACCGCATATCCACATCAGTGCAAGGCCTGCAGGCACTGTATGTGCGTCCATTGCTCCCACTGCATCCTTGCCAAAGCTCCATAACTGCCTGCTGCAGCTTATTAACTATAATTTTTTTTTTCCAAAAATTCACACCCCCAATATATATATATATATATATATATACACACACAGTCTGTTCTGTCGGACTGAAGGGGCTGTTGAAAAATCATAGTTTGTCAGGCATACATAGCATAGTTGTGTGTGCTATCCTTGTGCCGCTTTTTTTTTTTTTTGGGGGGGGGGGGGTTAAATTCACCAAAAAAGGCCACATATTTCTCTGTGCTCCAAGTATGGGTATTGTAGGCCGGTGTACTTATTTTTTTTTGCTGTCTTATACTCAAATTATATACAGCACTATTTTGCATAAATTAACCTTTAAAAAAAAAAAAAGCCCCAAAAATTGAATACAGTCTGTTAGGTCAGGCTAAGGCCTGCCTGGTGTTTGGGTTTGAAAAATCTTGGATTTGCAGGCATACTGATCAGATATTATTTCGCTACTAATAAAGACAATTGTGTTGAGTAGGGTTGAGCGACTTTCATTTTTTTTAAGATCGAGTCGGGTTTTGCGAAACCCGACTTTGTCCAAAGTCGAGTCGAGTGCAGTCGGCCGATTATCGCTAAAAGTCGGGGATCGACCGAAACACGAAACCCAATGCAAGTCAATGGGGAAGCATAGTCGGCAGTGAGTGGAGGCCAGGAAAACACCTACAGTGCCCATTTTAATGCCAAAAACATCCATTCTTGTTTCTGAAGCTTGTCAATCTTAATTAAATTTATAATAATAGTTGGGCATTGGAAATTGGGGGTCATTTGGCAAAAGTTGTGGGGGGTAGGGCTGGTTCAAGGTTTTAGTGGGCCCAGGAAACGTGGACTACGTCACGGCGGTGGAGCAGTGAGAGGTAAGTATGTCAAGTTTGCAAGTGCTGTGATCCTAAGCAAGCAGGGGGGGCCCACTCGTTGGCATTGGCACTAGCACAGGGCCCCTCAAAGTACAGCGGTGTGTTTGCACGGCGGGGGCGCCTCCCACCAGCAGCGACACTTTTGCGTACTCTGAGGGGCCCTGTGCCAGTGACGTCGCCAACGAGTATGCCCCCCCACCTGATGAAGGAACCTGCACTTTCATCTGCACCTTCCTCTTTGTCCCTGTGTAAGGTGGTATAACATGCGGGAAGGGGAACCTTACTTTCAGCAGGGTCAGATTCTGGCTGTGTAGAGTGCAAGGGGAATGTAGTGGTCTGGGTCAAAGTACCACAAGACTCATCTAGCAGTGGCTGGGCAATGGGCAGGATGAGGAGGAAACACAGATATAGGGCCAAAGAATAAAGTAGGCTAAATGCAGTTCAAAATTGGTAACAGGACTAAACAGGCGGCATTGCTTTGTTCAGTGGAGTAGCAAACCCAGGAGCAGCAGACACTGTTTTAAGGGCCCAACCACACTAGTAGGCCAAATGCAGTTTAATATCTGATACTATAGGCCGAAAGCCTAAAGACTGAAGCTCAGCTTTATTCAGTTGAGGACAACACCAGGGAGCGGCAAACAGAGGTGGAGCGCCCCCACACCACCGCAGGGCCGGGCCTCTGAGTTTCAGTCCTGGGGTTGTCACGGTGGCTAGACCCGGTCCGTGGCCCTGTCTGTCAGTGGGGGACGTCCGGTGCAATAAGCGGTGTTGTAACGGTGCAGGTCGCGGTAAATAATGAAGACACCAGGTTGCAGTCTCTTTACCTCTTTACTGAAGATGTTGGAGACCTCAGTCCAGAGCGCTGTTAACTGGGTTTTCAGAGACCGGCCGGTCCAACGACACATCAGGAGCTCTCTTTACAGGTGGGAATCAGTATCTACCTTCTAGCGCTGTGTGTTGTAGTTCTTCCCTGCTGAGCTCCCGGGATAGTCCTCACAACTGTTTCTTTCTGTCTCTACTGTTCGTTCTCCGTCCTCCAGATGATATGGTAGGACGCACCCGTATGACGGGGTAGGCCTGGAGTTCTTCCGGGACCCTAGAGTCGCCCCTCTCCCACAGCTGCCTCCGTTGTCTGCTTAGGTGTTAAGTGAGACAGCCAACCTGTAATTAGCTGTCCGGCCGTGGTTTGCAATGTACTTAAAGTCTCTTACTTGCTCGGCGTTCCGGCCACCGACTGTTTGCGCCTCAGAAGGATGTTGCCTCGGTCTAACAGCAAGACCCCTTCTGGTATTTCTCCTTTTCTGTATTCCCGTTGTTTACTGGTTAGTTCTGCTCTGAGGAGTCTGCCAGGATCCCATCCCTGACAGGTCCTCTCACTAGCTCTTCCCAGCTACTTCTCCCTGTCTTCCTGTCCAACCCCCAGTTTTACCAGAGTTGTGAGGAGTGGCCTACTAGATAGGACCACCCCCCCTGGTGGCCGGAGTGTGAAGTGTGGTGTGAGTGTACCTGATCAGAGAAACTCCTTTAGTGCAATCAGACGTACCACAGCTCCCCATAGTGGCGGAGCCACAGTACTGCAACAACCAGGACTCTGGGGTGCTGCACTCCCCCCCGGTTAAATCCAGTACTCCGGGACTGGGAAAACAAGAACAATAATACATGTTAACAGGAAACACACAAACTTTTGAAATAGCATAACAATTGAACATAACAAGGCTTCCCTTTACGGGAGGTGAGGATTCTTGAACGTTGCAAAAGTTAGGTCATGCACAGTTTATGACTCTCAGTTCAGTGATTGAAACAGCGGGGACCCCGGGTAAACAAAGGGGCCCCCCTTTTTGAAAGTTTTTGAGCAATTCACCGTCCATTACTCTATTGTCCATTTAAAAACCTGTAACAAAAAGATATATATACAACATTTTCAATTAAATAGCAGCCCTTATTAATACCTCCAAAGTTTGTAGCGGAGGGGAGTTTGATTTTGAGTGCTGCGTGTGGACCTTCGCAGCGCAGGGGTTGCTATTGGCCTAACAGGGCCCGCTATGCTTGCTACCGCTGGTGTAGTGCGCTGTCTTCTAACTACACTTCTAGTGAGTCTGGGTAGCACTGGCAGGTTGGGGCTCTCAGAGCTGCTGCTATCAACAGTGGGTACGGCAGGCTCACTGATAGCAGAGGGAGGATTTGCCGGTTCAACGGTTGGCATGGCTTCTTCAGGCAAGGCTTGTTGAGGTTGCGGGGCCGGATGATCTGGTACCACCATTGTTTCTGGTGGGTCCGGCTGTGGAAACGTTAGAACAGGTACCGCGATGGCCTGATTTATCTGAGTCCAGGACTGGGGAAAGTCACCAAGGACAGTATGGAACATCTTCTCCTTTTCCACCGGCGGGGAGATTTCTGGGGCCGTGCCCCTCTCTTTCAACTTATCGGGGCAGACCTTAAGGTGATCCCTGGATACCGCTGTCGAGGTCTCCCCTCTGTCCTTGCTGATGAGACAGACCTTAGTGTTGTCGAAGTCGGATGGCAAGATGGTATACGGTTCCGCTTCCCATTGGTCATCGAGCTTGTGTAACCTCCTCTTTCGTTTAAGCACTTGCTCACCAGGTGACAGGGGAATCGCAGGAGCGTGTTGGTTGTAGTCCCTTTCTTGCTTCTGCCTAGCCTGGGCGAGACTTCTCTCTACACACTCCTGTACTTCGCGGTACCTTCGCTGCCTTTCTGCATCCCAATCTGCATCCGGCGAGGTATCTTCGGGTACTAGGACCCCCATGTCCAGATCAACGGGTAACCGACTAGACCTTCCTCGCATCAGGTACGCTGGAGTACAGTTGGTGGAACTTACTGGGATGTGGTTGTACATATCCACTAAGTCAGGCAACTTTGTCGGCCACAGATTCCGTTCCTCCACAGGCAAGGTCTTCAACAAATCGATTACTACCTGGTTCATCTTCTCGCACATCCCGTTAGTTTGAGGGTGGTACGGTGTAGTTCTGATCTTCTTACACCCGTACAACTGGCAGAATTCTTGGAACACTTCCGCTTCGAATGCAGGCCCCTGATCGGTCAGTACTTTCTCTGGGTAGCCATGGGGTCTACAAAAGTGCTGCTGGAAGGCCCTGGCGGCAGTCCTAGCTGTTAGATCCTTGACAGGCACAACCACCAAAAACCTGGAGTAGTGGTCCACGATGGTAAGGGCGTAGATATAGCCCGACCGGCTAGGCGTCAGCTTCACATGATCCAGCGCGACCAGTTCGAGCGGCCGTTTGGTGATGATAGGCCGCAGGGGAGCCCGTTGACTGTCACGGTCCTTCCTTCGCAGACTACACGGACCACACTCTCGACACCACTTCTCAATGGTTCTCTTCATGCCAATCCAATAGAACCTCCCTCGGAGCAGCTTCTCCAGCTTCCTCCATCCGAAGTGTCCGGCTCCATCATGGTAGGCTCCCAGAACCATGGGCGCATCTCGCCTTGGCACCACTATCTGCCACACCAATTCATGAGTACGTGGGTCGATGCTCCTCCTGCACAACTTGCCATCATGGATAAACAGTTTGCTTCTCCCCTTCCACAGCTGTTGAGTTTCTTGTGGATCATCTGGGCCAGGGTGCAACCCAGCCTGCGTCAAGAGTTCCTTCACCTGACGGACCGCGGGGTCACTATCCTGGGTTTCTGCCCATCCGTGGTGGGGCAGGGGATTCAGCGTGGCATCCGGTTGGTTCTTGTGCCTGTTCTTCACATGGTGAGAGTTCTGAGTGGCTTTGGGGCGATGGAAGGCAGGCAGCTCCACCTCTTCAAGTGCCTCCGGGTCTTTTTCCACTTCTGGTAGATTGGGCATTCGGGACAGAGCATCGGCATTGGCATTCTGGTGTCCTGCCCGATATTTGATGGTGAAATCATAGTTGGACAGCCGGGCCATCCACCGCTGTTCCAAAGCCCCGAGTTTGGCAGTATCCAGATGCGTTAGCGGATTGTTGTCCGTGAAGACGGTGAATTTCGCAGAGGCCAGGTAGTGCTTAAACCTCTCTGTCACTGCCCAGACAAGGGCAAGGAATTCCAGTTTGAAGGAACTGTAGTTGTCAGGGTTCCTTTCCGTGGGACGGAGTTTCCTGCTGGCGTAAGCGATCACCCTTTCTTTGCCGTTCTGAACCTGGGACAGCACGGCTCCTAATCCCACATTACTGGCATCTGTGTACAGCACAAACGGTTGATCGTATTCGGGGTAAGCCAGTATCTCTTCTCCCGTCAGTGCCGACTTCAAACAGGTGAAGGATTCCTCCAGCTCTTCGTTCCAATCAAAGGGGGTTTTCCTCCCCTTGGTCTTCTTTGGTTGGCCCACCAGCAGATTTTGCAAGGGTGCGGCCTTCTTGGTGAAATCCTTAATGAATCTCCGATAGTAACCTACCAACCCGAGGAACTGCCGGACTTCGTGGAGGTCACTGGGCTTTGGCCAGTCCTTGATCACTGTGACCTTGTCGGAGTCTGGGGCCACTCCTTCAGCGCTCACCACATGGCCCAGGTACTGCACTTTAGGTTTCAGCAGATGACACTTGGACGGTTTCACCTTTAGGCCGAAGTTGGACAAGGCTTCGAACACCTCGGCCAGGTGCTTCAGATGGTCTTCGTAGGTTTTAGAGAAGACTATGACGTCATCCAGATATAGCAGCACGGTTTCAAAGTTCAGGTGTCCCAGGCAGCTCTCCATCATCCTCTGGAACGTTCCGGGAGCATTGCACAATCCGAAGGGCATGTAGTTGAACTCACAGAGGCCCATTGGCGTCGTGAAGGCCGTCTTCTCTTTGTCCGCCTCCGCCACAGGAACCTGCCAGTACCCACTGGTGAGATCTAAGGTAGAGAAATATTTAGCAGATTTTAAGGCAGCCAGGGACTCCTCTATCCTGGGCAGTGGGTATGCGTCCTTATGTGTAATGCGATTCAACTGTCTGTAATCAACACACATCCTCATTGTACCATCTTTCTTTTTAACGAGGACTAACGGAGCTGCCCAGGGGCTACAGCTGTCTCTCACCACCCCAGCCTCCTTCATTTCCCGCAACATGTCCTTGGCACACTGGTAATGAGCTGGGGGTACAGGGCGATATCTCTCTTTTATGGGTCGGTGATCTCCCGTGGGGATGTGATGTTGGATCCCTTTCACCTGCCCAAAATCTGAGGGGTGTTTGCTGAATACCTGCTCGTACTCGTGTACTACCCTGTAAGCCCCCTGTATTTGATGAGATGGGGTAGAGTCAGTGCCCACATGCAATTCCCGACACCAGTCTTTCGAGTGCTCTGCAGAACCTTTGTTCTCCGCCACGTTTGACGGGACCAAGGGTTCAGGTGTCTGTATTACACTATTATTGACAGTGAACAGTTTGGCGAGCGTGGTATACTTGGTTAGGTGGACCTCTTCCTCCCCACAATTGAGGACACGTACGGGCACTCTCCCCTGTCGGACGTCGACCACCCCCCGAGCTGTCAGAACAGTAGGCCTATTGTCTGAATATACAGGTTCTACCAAGGCCTGGTAGTCCCTACCCCTGAGGCCTATGGCTGCTCGACACCATATTAACATTTCACTCTTGGGAGGTATCGCGATGGGGTTTGAATCACTTACAGTGACACGACCAATCTCGCCACCAGTCAGCTCTACCTGCTGTCTCTGCATCAGAGCCCTGATTTCCTTCTGCAGGGCACGTTGCTCACTGTGGCCAGCGTTTTCTGCCACCTGTTGCAACAAAACAATCACTTCTGCAAGACAATTTTCTATAACATTAGTACCAAGAGTCATCATGGGATTACATTCTCGACGATCAATATCTACAATCACAATCCCTTGGGCTTTCAATTCCACCCGCCCCACTTTGATGGTGACCTCCTTATACCCCACTTGTGGCAACGGCTGACCATTACTGGCGATTATGGTGAAATCATCGTCAGGGCCACGAGTAATATCAGCGTCCTCCCAATACCGTTTGTAGAGCACGTGAGGTATAGTCGTCACCTGAGAACCGGTGTCCAGCAAAGCATTCAAGGGGATTCCATCAATCACTACAGGGAGAACTGGTCGTCCTCCAATATACTTGGTTCTCCAATGCTGCGGGCCTGACCGTCCTACTCCTGGGGGTTGGCCCTTTGCCCCAGGGGTTGCTCGTTTAAAGGACAGTACCTTGCAAGATGGCCCACCTGGTGACAGCGGCGGCAGATGGGTCGTCCATCCTGGTGGAAGCGATCGTCGGGCCGGCTCCTGGTCGGCGGAGTCCTCCTCCGTCGCATCCAAGGGACATCCTCCGGGCTGGAAGCCAACTGGATCTTCTCTTTGGGGGCCTCCTGCAGGGACTGCACCGTCCGGGCCAGGGCAGCAACGCTCTTGGTTAGCTCTTGCATCTGGAGACGGAGTCCTGCAGGGGAGTCGTCCTCGAAGCTTTGGGCGTCGGCCTCCGCGGCAACTGGGGTATCCGATGCCACCTCCTGGTGGTAGGTGAGAGCGGGGCGCCTGGGTGGTACTGCGCGGCTGGGCTGTCGCTCCTGCAATGCCTGGATAGCTTTATCTTTAAACTGCGCAAAAGTCAAGTCTGGATTTTGCATGGCCAGGAAGTGCAATTGGCCCCGCTGGTGACTGCACAGGAGCCCCTCAATGAACCGCTCCTTCAGGATTTTATCCTCATCCTGCATGCTGCCGGGGTCACTCTGCTTAATGGCCCGCATCGCTTCCTGGAGATCAAGGGCATAGTCCCGTAAGCTATCCTGCGACCTCTGTTTGCATCCATAGAAAGTCAGTTTAATCTCTGTGGCAGTGCGAGTATCAAAGGTGGCTTTAAGCTTGGCAAAAATCTGTTGTGCAGTTCCTTTATCCTCAGCGGGCCAGGATTTCACTTCTCTCAGAGCCGCCCCAAAGAGTTGGCCGGTTATCATATGGACCTTCTGGGGCTCGGTTAGGGGATAGAACTCGAGCAGGCTGCAGAGCCCTTCTTTAAAGTCAGTGAACGTATGCGCCTCCCCAGAATATCGTGGGAGCCAGGCCGCTCCGGGCAGGTAGGGCATGGAGAAGGACATTATGGCTTTCGCATTAGCGGCAGTGTCCGACTGGCTGATGGGGGCAGCGGGTTCTGCGGCAGCCAGTGGTGGTATTAGGGCCGCGGCTTCGGCCGCTGCGGGGACCGGAGCTGCCCCTGCGTCCGCGGCTGCGACCGCCACCTCCTCTCCTCCCGACTCGGACATGGCCGTCCCTTCCTCCCACTAACCTGCTGGAGGTCGGAGTTCCTCTTCCGGGATTGGCGTCTCACCGCGCTTTCCGTTCCGCGCTTCTTTTGGCTGATCCCGCCCACGTAGCTAAGGCTCCTCCCTCCGCGCGCGGCAATGGCGAATTTTGGCGGTAACTTTCCACGGCAAGCAGTAGCACACAGTTCTCTCAATAAAGTACAGTCCAAGCACGATAAATCACAGTTCCAAGGCACACATGACCTGATTCTTCAGGCTTAAGTAAATCCTGTTCGTGACGCCAAGTTGGAGCGCCCCCACACCACCGCAGGGCCGAGGGGATACCCGGAGCCGGGCCTCTGAGTTTCAGTCCTGGGGTTGTCACGGTGGCTAGACCCGGTCCGTGGCCCTGTCTGTCAGTGGGGGACGTCCGGTGCAATAAGCGGTGTTGTAACGGTGCAGGTCGCGGTAAATAATGAAGACACCAGGTTGCAGTCTCTTTACCTCTTTACTGAAGATGTTGGAGACCTCAGTCCAGAGCGCTGTTAACTGGGTTTTCAGAGACCGGCCGGTCCAACGACACATCAGGAGCTCTCTTTACAGGTGGGAATCAGTATCTACCTTCTAGCGCTGTGTGTTGTAGTTCTTCCCTGCTGAGCTCCCGGGATAGTCCTCACAACTGTTTCTTTCTGTCTCTACTGTTCGTTCTCCGTCCTCCAGATGATATGGTAGGACGCACCCGTATGACGGGGTAGGCCTGGAGTTCTTCCGGGACCCTAGAGTCGCCCCTCTCCCACAGCTGCCTCCGTTGTCTGCTTAGGTGTTAAGTGAGACAGCCAACCTGTAATTAGCTGTCCAGCCGTGGTTTGCAATGTACTTAAAGTCTCTTACTTGCTCGGCATTCCGGCCACCGACTGTTTGCGCCTCAGAAGGATGTTGCCTCAGTCTAACAGCAAGACCCCTTCTGGTATTTCTCCTTTTCTGTATTCCCGTTGTTTACTGGTTAGTTCTGCTCTGAGGAGTCTGCCAGGATCCCATCCCTGACAGGTCCTCTCACTAGCTCTTCCCAGCTACTTCTCCCTGTCTTCCTGTCCAACCCCCAGTTTTACCAGAGTTGTGAGGAGTGGCCTACTAGATAGGACCACCCCCCCTGGTGGCCGGAGTGTGAAGTGTGGTGTGAGTGTACCTGATCAGAGAAACTCCTTTAGTGCAATCAGACGTACCACAGCTCCCCATAGTGGCGGAGCCACAGTACTGCAACAACCAGGACTCTGGGGTGCTGCAGAGGTATTAGGCCCCAACCACCAATTTTTTTAAAAAAGCACTTAATGAGAGCCAGAAGGTTGAAGCTCAGCTTTATTCAGTTGAGGACAACACCAGGGAGCGGTAAACAGAGGTATTAGGCCCCAACCACCAATTTTTTAAAAAAAAGCACTTAATGAGAGCCAGAAGGTTGAAGCTCAGATTTAGACAGTGGAGGAAAATTTGAATTAGGGACTGCAGACAGACTTAGTAGGCTGTCCCCTGTGGACCATGCATCCACCACATTAACCCATTGCGCCGTAAAGGACACGTAACCTTCCGTGGCCATGCCTACAGGTCCATGCGTCTGTTGTCAGGTGCACCTTTGTACTCACAGATTGCCAGAGTGCATGGACAATGGAGGTGGTGCTGGTGGAGGGCTGGGATGGCTTTTCTTGCAAAAGAAGTGTCGACTGGGTAGCTCGTAGCGTGGGACAGCGTAGTCCATCATGGCTTTTTTAATATTACATAAAATAAAGAAATAGGCTCTATGCACTTTAAAATAGGTTCCAGGGGTACACAGGCAGCATTTTTGTGGTCAGCGGAGGAGGAGGATTGCAAGGAGGGACCGCAGACAGGCGTAGTACGCCTACAATTTCAAAAAGTGGCTGTATGCACTTTAAAATAGGTTCCAGGGGTACCCGGGCAGCATTGTGGTCAGCGGAGGAGGAGGATTGCAAGGAGGGACCGCAGACAGGCTTACTAGGCCTAAAATAAATAAAAATAGGCTCAAGGCAGTTTTACATCGATTACATGGATACACAGGCAGCATTGTGGTCAGCGGAGGAGGAGGATTGCAAGGAGGGACCGCAGACAGGCTTACTAGGCCTAAAATAAATAAAAATAGGCTCAAGGCAGTTTTACATCGGTTACATGGATACACAGGCAGCATTGTGGTCAGCGGAGGAGGAGGATTGCAAGGAGGGACCGCAGACAGGCTTACTAGGCCTAAAATAAATAAAAATAGGCTCAAGGCAGTTTTACATAGGTTACATGGATACACAGGCAGCATTGTGGTCAGCGGAGGAGGAGGTTTGCAAGGAGGGACCGCAGACAGGCTTACTAGGCCTAAAATAAATAAAAATAGGCTCAAGGCAGTTTTACATCGGTTACATGGATACACAGGCAGCATTGTGGTCAGCGGAGGAGGAGGATTGCAAG